>NC_091769.1:37345700-38014866 GCF_029378745.1 Bos indicus
TCCATGTCTCTGGAGTCTGCCGTGACCCCAGCCCTCCCTGAGCAGGTCTCCTGCCCTCGGCTCCTGTCCCACCCACCCAGCCCTGTTCCCTCACCTCCAATGCACAGGTGGCTGCAGGCCTGTCCCCGTCCTCTTGGCATGAGTCTGGCGGGTAGTGGGAGACCCAGACGGGCATCTGCTTCTGAAGCATCATGTGGCTCTGTAGCTGGCTGGTGAGATGGGGAACTTATACTCTGACTCAGAGCTCCACCCTCCAGAGGATTCTCGGCAGTGGCTGGATTGCTCTGGGAGGGGCTCAAGTGGGTAGCCAGGTAGAGTCCTGGACACAGGCCTCTTCATATCAAGGGACCCTCAGGACTTCAGATCCGGAAAATGCAGGGACGGGTAGGGTCAGCAGTCTGCTGCCCCCAGGAGAACAATCAGGCTGTCCACTGGACCAGGGAGTGGCAGGAAGAGGCTGACGGACCCTCCTGACTCTAGGATTAACCCAGCCGTGATTGGGGGATGCCCTGTCTCTGCAACTTGTCAGGGTCCTGGCTCAGAATTGCCCCTGTGGGGGATGTGTCCTCCCTCCGAACTCTACTTAGTCCCGTGGCTCAACACTCCACAAGCTGTGGGCAGGGACCTCAGGAGAGGCAGGGACCGTGACCAGGACTCCAAAGTTAGAGGATGAGGAAAAGAAAGTAACTGCTCGAATCCTTGGTGAGTCAAGGGCAAGTGCTCCCTGCCCTAGTTCACGGAAGGCCAACGGAGGGTGGGCCCAGCCCCTGTCTGGGCTCAGGGCAGCTTCGAGGATGCTCCCAACCCACCCCCACCCCACTCCGCTGATTCTTATCTCTGTCCTGGTGGTTGGCTTACTTGGGGGACCTGTGAGGTGGCTTCGCTTGCTCAGCTACCCAGCTGGGTGCACTGGGAGTTTCCTGCCTGAGCTATCGCCTGGGGCCCCACAACCGGCTTTTCTGGCTCATGGATTAAAGTGATTGTATGAAACTCAGGGTGAATCTGAATGCAGGGCTGACTCGAATGCAGAGATGGAAACTGGTTGGTGGTATCTGTGGAGCCTCCTCCTGTGCAGGAGGAGGACGTCCCCACCCTGCTCCTCTCTGCCTGCCAGACCCTCCAGAGGGGGGATGGGGCTTTAGCTTGGACCCCTCCCAGCTTGCATCCTTCTTTGTTCTTGCCATCCCCCTCTGCCAAGAACACAAACTCAGCATCCACACCCCTTGGTGAACTCTTGTTTTTAGTCGTTAAGTCATGTCCAACTCTTTTGTGACCCTATGGACCGTTCCCTATCAGGTTCCTCTGCCCAAGGGATTCTCCAGGCAAGAATACTGGAGTGGGTTGCCATGCCCTTTTCCAGGGATATCTTCCCTACCCAGAGATCGAACCTGCAGCTCCTGCATTGGCAGGTGGATCCTTTACCACCGAGCCATCAGACAAGTCCTTGGTGGATTCTACTATATTGAATTTAGTTCACAACACTTATTGAGCACCTACTGCATACACGCTACTAAGAGAGGAAATCCCAGGCTTGAAGCTGCTGACAGTCCAGCCAGGGAGCCCAGTGCTTTCAACCCCTCAGAAGCTCAGAGCACTGAGTCTGCTATGCTAACAGCGGGTATCCTAGAAGGAGCAGTATAAGCCCTTTCCATTTGTAAACATCTGTGGTTTACAGAGCTAATAAACTGTGGTTTAGAGAACACAGAAGTTGGAAAATGAGTGTCAGCTGGAAAGGGAAGGACTGGGTATGAGACAGCTTCATGGAGGAGGTGGCACCTGTTGAGTCTTGGAGGATGGACAGGGTTGCAAAAGCTAATGATAGGCGAGAAAGGCATGCTGGGAGGAGGAATAGCATGAGTAGGAGTAGGGAGGCCAGAAAGCAGGGTATGCTCAAGAATGTAAGTGGTCTGGTATCAGAGTAGTGAGCTGTGTGGGAGGAGGTATAGGGGGTGAGTGGGATATGGAGGGTGGGGGGAGTTGGGCAGGGACAAGGGAGGCTCTGTGACGGAACAATCTGGAAAGATACATTAGGGTCCCAGAGCCGTGACCTTTAAAATCTGTGCTTTAAATTTGGACTTATCCTCTAGGCAATGGGGAGCCATCAATGGTTTTTGAGCAGGAGAGTGACACGATCAGAGCTGAACTTTGGGAAAGCAATGCTGATTGATATTGTGGACTAGCCAGCCCACAGCACTGCAGTGTCATGAACTTGATAAGATGAGGGTTGTGAGGGAAGGGCGACCTTCCTCTTGAGGAGCCAGCCCATGTGCTGCCCATTCCCTCCACCCCCTCCTTCACCATCAAACAGGCCCAGGGCAAGCCCCAGACTCCTAAGCACTCCTCAATGTCCAGAACTTGAAGGAGCCTAGCCATAACCTCCCTTGCCCTCCCCCTACTCCATCCAGCCTAGGCAGTATATGCAAAATCTGGCTCTCCAATCCTTGTATTTCTTCATTTGTCCATTAACTCCTCAAGACCAGGGCCTCACTTAGGTTGAATGAGATAAAATTGAATAGTAGGCAAACAGGAGGGAGGGGGGAAGTTTCTTCCTCTGCACTCTCTACACAGTTTCTGACCCAGGTGGACCTGTTATAACAGCAAACAGAGCAGACCCACCCTTCAGCCTGTGCTGTCCGGCTCTGTGCTGATGGGGTGTGGTCGGGAAGGAAACAGAGAAGGATCTGTGATCTACTAAGGGGACAAGAGAGGGCTCAGTTAAGCAGTAAATCGACCATGTGGACTCTCCGTAGAGCAGGAGGGGACAGAGGACTGGATGGGAATGGTGGGAGTGGGCTGGAAAGGCACAGTGCCAGGCACAAGGCAACGTCCATTCTACCGGTGAAGGGTGCCTAACTGCCTTCCCCAATCCAGGCTGTCTCTGAATATAAAATTTAAGCTATGGCAGTGTTCTTGGTACACCACCGATGCTCCAGATCAATGCCCCTGTGCCCAGAGTTACTTCTTGTGGAAAGTCTGAAGCCATCTCTGCACAAAGTGGAGGGGACTCAGTTTCTTTCTACCCACTGCCCTTTCTTCCCTGATGAGCAGAGAGCCTGAGATCTCCTCAGAGCCCCCCAAGCTGCTCCTCTGAACCCCTACCTCTGTCTATATCTGGGGTTCTTGTTAATTGACTCTCATTGATTGGGGTAACCAGGATCTGTTTTCACCAGCAGCCTCTTAGCTTCAGGTAACCCAGCATTGAAAAGTACATTCCTCTTCAGTGGCTCAACTAACCTCTCTCTCAGGAGAACAGGCAAGGATGAATTCTTCACCTACCCTCTTTCAAGATACCTGGAAGCCTGTCCCTTCCTTCCCACCCCATCTGCAGCATCTGATTCTCAGCCTCCAGGCTCTCATGAGTTCCTCCCCCACACAGCTGGCTGACCAGTGACCTTTATAACCACCCCCCTTCAACCTGTCATTTTAACAGGTTACTGCTTAACTCATCTAATGCTCTTGCATTCTTGTCAAAAATTCTGGATTCCAGCACTTTCCATAAGCCACATAGAGCCCAGAAACAACCCTATGTATGTATGAAATTTCATTATATGATGGAGGAAGTATTTTAAATCAGTGAGAAAGGGACGGAGTATTCATTATTAGAAAAGTTAGCTGACCATTTGGAATAAAATAAAGTTAGTTATAAACTTTATAACCACACAAAAATAATTCCAGACAGATTAAATAGGCACACATTAAAACAACACTATAGAAGATTTAAAATAAAATATTAATATTAGAGAATGAGGAAGATGAAGAGGATTTTTCTAAGCAAGGTATGAAAACTAGAAACCAATAGGGAAATGTGGTCAAATTTAAATAAAGAGAGATGTAAAACTGGGGTAAAGCAAAAGATGCCATAAGCACAGTTCTACCTCCAAAATGAATCCCAAATTTCTTCCTCTTAGGAAATATCTGTGGGTAACAAACTCACTTCTAAAAACTAGTAGTCAAGAGGAGAGTCTCACCCTGCCTGGCACTAAAACAAACTAGGAAGTCACACGAACACAAGCAGCATGTTGCTGGTGTCAGAACAGAACCAGTGAAACGAAATAGAGGAGTCAGAGGTAGACCCTGATGTTTAAGGGAGCTTAATGAAGGAGAATTGGCACCATGAGTCAGTAGAAAAAGAACAGTTTAAGAGATGACATGGTCATGAATGGCTAAGTGTGTAATATAAAATAAAACAGCATCCCCACCCACCCCCATATAAAAAGATGGGCTGTGAATGGGTATGTTCTTAAAACATGAGAAATGGAAAACTATGAAGTTACAGAAGACAACATAGGAGAATCTATCTGTGGTCCTAGGATGAAGATTTCTTAAACATCATTTCGAATCCACGAACCACATTTCTAAATTGGATTACATAAGAAGTAAGGGTTTCCTCTCAACTAAGGACACAGAGAAATAGTTAATAGACAGCTGATGGAATAACAGAAGATATTTTCAATGCAGTTGCAAATCACTAAAGGATTCGTGTCTAGTATATACAAAGAATTCTCATATACTCCACAAGAAAAATGGCCATGCCAACACAAAAAGGGAGTCAGAAACGTTCCTGATGGTCCAGTAACTAAGACTCCATGCTCCCAGTGCATGGGGCTAGGTCGAATCCCTGGTCAAGGAACTAGATCCCACATGCCCAACTAGGCCCCAGCACAGCCAACTAAATAAATAAATATATTTTTAAAAAGTGAACCAGATTTGAACCTGCAATTTATAGGAGGGGAAAACCCAGAAAACTAACAAGCATTTGAGGAGAAGTTCAAAATCACTGGTAACCAGAGAAATTAAAACAACAATGAAATTTCACTGTAGCAATTATTCAACACTGAGAACACTGAATAAAGATTGCCTTTCTTTGGAGAGAGAGGATGGGAAAGGATTTGTGGGCTCAGGGATGTAACAATCAAAAATACAAACTTGGGGGACTTCCCTGGTGGCTCAGTGGCTAAGACCCTGTGCTCCCAATGCAGGGGGCCTGGGTTCAATCCCTGGTGGAGGAACTATATCCCAGCTAAGACTTGGTATAGCCAAGTAAATAAACATTTTTTAAAAAAGACAAACTCGGGGCTCACAGCCACCAGAGGTGATAGCAGGCCATGTCCTCAGCCCCTGCACTCAGCTAAAACTTTTTTCCCTCCAGCTTTTCCCCAGAGTCACTATCACTGCTCTAGCCTGACTCATTATCTCCCTCATCTCAACTGCAGCTTCAGTCTAACTGGTCTTCCCGCTTGCACTTTTGCCTTGCTATAAGCCGTTCTCTACAGAACCTACCCAAAACATAAACTAGATTATTTGACAGCCCTGATTAGAACCCTCCCATAGCTTCTGGTGGCTTTTACTTCCTGCCATGGCTCCTCACCTTCTGCTCCTTCTTTTGAACACAGTTTAGCTTGTGAAGTGGAGTTGTTGCTTTCTTTCACACTACATAGGGAGCCACGTGTGACCATGTCATCTATTACTGTGTTCTTTTTCTATTGATGTGTGGTTCCAATTTTATTACATATATTGTTGTTGTTGTTCAGTCACTAAATCGTGTCTGTCTCTTTGCAACCCCATCTACTGTGTCAGGCCAGGCTCTTCTTTCCTTCACTATCTCCTAGAGTTTGCTCAGATTCATGTCCATTGAGTCAATTATGTTATTCAACCATCTCATCCTCTGTCATCCCCTTTTGCCTTCAATCTTTCCCAGCATCAGAGTTTTTCCAATGAGTCAGCTCTTTGCATCAGGTGGTCAAAGTGTTGGAGCTTTAGCTTCAGTACCAGTCTTTCCAATGAATATTCAAGGTTGATGTCCTTCAGGATTAACTGGTTCTGTCTTGCAGTCCAAGGGACTCTCAAGAGTCTTCTCCAGCACCACAATTTGAAAGCATCAGTTCTTCAGTGCTCAGCCTTCTTTGGGCTTCCCTGTGGCTCAGAGAGTAAAGAATCTGCCAGAAATGTAGGAGACCTGGGTTGGATGCCTGTGTCAGGAAGATCCCCTGGAGAAGGGAATGACTACCCACTCCAGTATTCTTGCCTGGAGAATTCCATGGACAGAGGAACCTGGTGGGCTATAGTCCTTGGGATGGCAAGGACTTCTTTGTGGTTCAACTCTTACATAAGTAGGTGACTACTGGAAAAATTATAGCTTTGACTATACAGACCTTTGTTGGCAAATTGATGTCTCTGCTTTTTAATATGCTGTCTAGATTTGTCATAACTTTCCTTCCAAGGAGCAACTGTCTTTTAATTTCACAGCTGTCATCACTGTCCACAGTGATTTTGGACCTCAAGAAAATAAAATCTGTCACTGCTTCCACTTTTTCCCCTTCTATTTGCCATGAAGTGATGAGACCAGATACCATGATCTTAGTTTTTATCATATATTAAGCTTCTTTAAATATCAGGGTCTGTCTCATGGCCCTCTATGCCCTGAACACGTTAAATTCTTTCCCACCTCAGGGACTTTGCACTTGCCATTCCCTTGCCTGAAATCCTTGACTTCCACACTGTGCATAGCTGGCTCTTTCTCCTCTCTCATGGCCCTGCTCAAATGTCATTTTCTCCAGGAGCCCTGCCCTATCCACCCTTCATAACTTGTGTGCCTTTCACTTATCTACTTGCTTCTGTGTTGCTCTGGCTATTAATTAAGTTAAATTAAATCAAATTCAATAAAGCATATCTTGATTATCTTGTTCATCTATTCTTTTTGCCTCATTCCACCAGACCATTAACCTTTTCAGGGGAGGAACATTGCTTATCTTGTTCATCAACTGGAAACACCTAATGCCCATCGGTTTCTTACTGGTGGCTAGTTATGTTATGTTAACTGCTGGACCATCACACAGGTGTCAACAGGAACAAAGTGGTTACCATCTATTGAATGCTTACAAAGTGACAGGGACTACTTTTCATATCTTGTATTACCTGAGATGTAGACACTATTATTATTTCATTTTAAAGACGAATTGAGATATGGAGAGGATAAGCCACTTGTTCAGAGCCACCATGGTATAAGACAGGTGTTAGTTGCTCAGTTGTGTCTGAGTCTTTGGACCCCATAGACTGTAGCCCAGCAGGCTCCTCTGTCCATGGAATTCACCAGGCAAGACTATTGGAGTGGGTAGCCATTCCCTTATCCAAGGGATCTTCCTGACAGAGGGATTGAACTCTGGTATCCCACAATGCAGGCAGATTCTTTTCAGCCTGAGTCACCAGTGATGAGGCTATGATGCAAATCAGTCTGTCCCAGAACTTCTGGCTTTAACCATCATACACTCAGCCTTTCAGGAGATGCTACTGGCCTTGAAAATTGAGATTCCCCCTTATGTTTGTAAAAGGCCTCTTGATGTTCCTGTGTTCATTGAGAAAGCTCAGTTTCCTAAAACAAACAGGTTACCAAACAGGGAAAGGGGGTGGAGAAGGGATAAATTAAGAGTTTGGGATTAGCAGATACAGACTATTGTATAAAAAACAGATAAACAACAAGGTCCTATTGTATAGCACAGGGCACTATATTCAATATACTATAATAGAACATGATGGAAAAGAATATGAAAAAGAATACATATATATATATATATCTATATATATATATATATATAACTGAATCACTGGGCTGTTCAGCAGAAGCTACCACAACATACAATGAGTAAGTAAATCTTGGGCAACATAAAGTAAAGCAAATATTATATCCTTCAAGTAACGGGAGGTAAAAAAATAATCAGCCATTGAAATTAATACATTAAGATATCTCAGAACTTCTGGCCAACAGATAAGACATGACTATTTCATGATGACAAGATATAAAATAAGGATAAATATGACAAGAAAATATCTTCATTCTAACATGGGTAGTAATTATGTTCCTAGTGTTGTCAACAGATCCTGCCCTTCTTTATTCTAATAAGAAGATGTTGAGGTCCAACTTAGTGCTATGCATTCTCAAAGCACCTGTATCCATAGCTCAACATTTGTCAACCTTGTGACATTCCTGCTACTAAAACTTGTGTCTCTGGTTTCAACCGGATGATAGGTTTTATCTTCCCGTTCCTGACTCTCTCTCACAGATAGTAATACGGACTGTCTAGAGCCTTCTGTACACTGAATTTGCTCTTTGTCAACTGTCACCTCTGTGAGGATGACACTGTCATTGTCTCAGACTTGACTGAACATTGTTCAATTAGTTCATGGTCTAGACACTGAAGTTTCATAGACTTGGATTTGAACCACTGGTTCTGTCACATGTTAGCTGCATAAACTTGGATAAATTTATTCCTCTACACCTGAGTTTCTCCACATGTAAAATGGGAAGCATAATAATTCCTACCTCTAGGGTGGCTGTGAAGACTAGATGAACCAAATCTTAGCACATGGCTTGCCCTTACTTAGCAATGGATTCAATACAAGTGCTGTGATCCACCGGACAACAACCTCAGACACTAATATGTCATCTGCCCAAGGAGCTCACAGCCTATGCTGGATGAGACAGGAAGGTCACACAAACGGTCTCAGGATGATTGGGTCACATATGAGGAAAGATATGCTGCTCGGGGATCAGAGCCACCCGGGACTGGGAAAGTCAGCAGAGGCTGCCTGGAACAGGAAAAACCTGTACTTTGAAAGAAAGAGAAGGATCCGGGAAAGAGCATTTTTTGGTCAGGTGAAACAGCATGAAGAAAGGAAGGAAGACTCAGAAAGGAAATTAAATAAGATCCCAGATGCCAAGTAGAAGAATCACGATGATTCTTTTGTTGGCAGTGGTGACTCATGAGCAGAGAATGTTTAAAAAAGAGAGAAAAGCCCACTCCTACAGGCAGAACAGGTGGCCATCAGCACTGTGTTTGGGTGAGCCAGAAGGCAGGCGTGCCTCCTTCATCAGCCCAAGGTGGCTGCTTGGGGCAAGCTGTGGCCTGTAAAAGGCCCCTGATAAATAAATGCCACTCCCTCTTCACCAGGCAGGAGTGGCGATGGGTCTCATCCTATCCAAATGCCCTGCAGGCTCCCAGTGCCCCCAGTTCCAGGCAGACTCTGTCTCAGCTTCTCAAGCTGTCACTCTGGGCCTGAAAAGACAGTGCCCAGGAAGGGTAAACCTGCAGGTCACGGAAGGAAGAGAAATCCAGAGCAGGGCCTGTGAGTGTCAGAGAAAGGTGATGGGAGGTGAGGTTACAGGCTCCATTCATTCTTCACTGTCTCTGGTCACTTGGCCTGGCCAGAGCAGATTCTTGTCTATCTCCATTTAGGTCAGGCTAGGTCTACATAGGCAGACACTTCCTTCCTGTCGAGTCAATTTACAGAGATGGAAGGGCTTTCTGCTGGCCATGAGGCCAGATGTCGGCAGAGGCCAAGTAGGGCAGGAGTCACCTGACTTTGGAGCCCACACGGTGCCAGGTGTCAAAAGCAGGCACAGTGCTAAATAGACATTGCTAAATAGAGGACTCAGCTGCTGTGACATCAGTGGAGAACATTTGCTGGGCAGGCAGGAGGTGGCCCTAATTCTGGAGAAACCAATTCCAAACACAGGCTTCCTGTAAATAAGGAACTCATTGTTGAGCCCCTCCTGGGAACCAGAGTTTTACCAAAGAGTTTTTAAAAAAGAATGAAAGTGAATATTTTAACCTGCGTGGTTTTGTTTTTTGTTTTTGTCTTTGTGATCCCTATGGTCCTTTCTTCCCTCAAACTGGCCTCTGGCCTCTGCTGTCCTGAGGTAGGAGACCGTCTTCAAAATACAAAGAATCAGAAGTTAAATCCTGGTTTCTGAATTTCTCTGCTGCTGCTGCTACTGCTAAGTCACTTCAGTCGTGTCCAACTCTATGCGACCCCATAGATGGCAGCCCACCAGGCTTCCCCGTCCCTGGGATTCTCCAGGCAAGAACACTGGAGTGGGTTGCCATTTCCTTCTCCAATGCATGAAAGTGAAAAGTGAAAGTGAAGTCGCTCAGTCGTGTCCGACTCTTAGTGACCCCATGGACTGCAGCCTACCAGGCTCCTCCATCCATGGGATTTTCCAGGCAAGAGTACTGGAGTGGGGTGCCATCACCTTCTCCGATAGATAAGAGACATGGAGAAATACATAGGCGGTCATTTATGGTATTGTGTGCCCCCACCTCCACTGCCTGACAGCTGGTATAGTCATGAGAGAGTCTCGGGAGCTGAACTGAGAGCACGTCTGATCTCTGGGAGATGCAGCCTCACAGACGTGTCCTTTCCACCTGGAGAATAGAAGGAAGAGGCTGGAGAAGGTTCATGGAAACTCTGCAAGGCTGCCTGAGGGGGCCTGGAAGTTATGAGAGCTGTGGGCCCCAACAGTGAGAACAGCTTGGCTGGGGTTGCTGGATCCTGAGCACCCAGCTCGGTGAACACCATGTTAGGGGGGCCTTTGCGGATGACCTAGTAGAAAGATTATACTTTTGGTAAACTCACCATTTGGTGAATTGACTTTTTTTTTTTTACTTTAGAAATAAACTTTATTGAGGTATAATTTAACACAATAAAGTATATTCATTTGATAGATTTTGACAAACACATACAAATGTATAACCACCACCACACTCAAATCATCGATCACTTTCATTTGTCCCCGAAGTTGCCTCACAGTCTTTTTTGGTCAATGACTCCCCTTCCCTCTGGGCCTCAGGGAACCACTGATGGGCTCTTTGCTGCTATTGACTAGATGCCTCACTTCTGGAGCTTAATATAAGTGGAATCATAGTATTGTCTTTTGTTAGGCCAAAGTTTGAGATTTATCCATGCCATTGTATGAGTTCTTCCTTTCTCATTTCTATGTGGTATTCCATTGTAAAAATGACAATTTGTTTATTCATTTATCAGTTGAAGGACAAAGGTGTTTCCCATTTTCAGCAATTATGAATAAAGCTGCTCTAAACACATGCACAGGTGTTTGTGTATACATGAGTCTTCATTTCTCTTGAGAAAATAACTATGACTGGAATGACTAGGCCTGATTGATTTTTACCTAGTGACCTGGAGGGAGTGTGATGTCACATCTGGGCTCATTTGACAATCCTAGCCTCCTGTCCTGGCACTTCTCCACTTTCCCTCCTTTCTCTCATTTTCTTCTCTTCCTCTCCCCTTACCTTCTTCTTCTCTTCTTTATTCAGTTGGCTTCCTTTTTGTTCCCCATCCAACTAAGATTGAGGGAGCCCACTGGCCAGATGGGAGCAGGGAGCCGAGCTCCTGGCTCCTCCCACAGAGGAGTAGTTGTAACAAGCATCCCCCACTTTTCTTGGTCCAAAGCCAGCTGACCAAACATGCCCACCACCCTGCACGTCTCCTGATGTCAGCTCCTCAGTCAGGGAACGTGGTGGGGGGCAGTGTGGGGAGCTCCCAGATTCCACAGGGAGACGGTTAAGGGGGTCTTCCAGCATTTTCAGCTTGGGGCTGACTGGACAGGGCCAGGTTTTCCTGGCACTGTTGTTTTAAGAACTGTATCTGATGGTTCTTGTCTACCCCATTCACTGGTGTTGTGTCTTTAGACCGAATTTGGTTCCAGCCAGGTTCTAGCAGAGGAACAGAATTCCCCACTGATTCCATCTGGTTCAAGGCCCTGAGCCAAGGTTCTGCAGTCATTTCCTGAGAGCTCTTCCCCAAAATCTCTCAGGACAGGGGAGATGGGGACTGGGCAATTGGCAGGAGAGGCCTTCACATCAGGTCATGGGTTTGACAGGGACCAGCGGAGCCAAGGAATGTTTTGGCTCCCTTGGTTTCAAGGTTAGGGTCCATTCGTGTTTGGGAAGGCACCATGGTGTGGTGGGCAGAGCACTGCCCTGGAAGCCAGGAGTCGTGGGCTCCAGTTACAGCTCTGCCGTGTGATACAAAACAAATGGCTCCCCCTCTCTGGGCCCCACTTTCCTCTTCTGTAAAATGGGAGGTTGGACTAAGTCAGCCCAGAACCCCAGGAGTGGGGCCTGGCATCCGTATACTTCCATCATCTCAGGTGAGTCTGAGACACGACAATGGTAAGACCACAGAACCAGGCAGCCTCAGGGCCCTTTCCTGTTTCTGACTTTTGCTGCCCACCGAGGCCACGCCTTGCTCAGGCATCAGCTCAGTATAAGAATAAATAGGAGATTCACAGGGTCCTTCTGAATACAATATGATGGACACCAAACTGTCGAAGCAGCGTGTTGAGTGCTAGAAAGGAGGTACAGCCAAGTTAATGGTCAGGAAAGAGCAAAAATGACTAAAGCAGGCTTATATTTGGTGAGGGGGATGGGAGACCCCATGAGGAGGGCACTGGGGGTTGGGGGTGAAAACAGAGCCCGTAGCCTGTCCTCAGCAGGATCCAGGGCTGCCAGCCCCTCTCCCCACCCCCACACCACATGTGTGAGAGCGTCTGTGTGTGTGTGTGTGTGTGTGTGTGTATGTACTTGGGAGCGGGATGCACATGTGCTCTTTCTTGTCAGGGGAAGAAGGACCATGATCCCTCACTGGAGAAGGAATTCGCTTTGTACCAAACTGGTTTAGCGTCATGAGCCCCTGGGGCTCCTACAACAGGACCCTAAAGAATCATTTCCAACTGTCCCCACAAGCTTCAGCCCTGCTTGTCCTACTATTTTTTTATTTTTTAGTGATATTTGGTTGATCTTAAGGTAGTGATGAGGATTAGAGTTAGAGAATGTGCACCCAGGAAGTAGAGAGTGATGGGCCGGCTGTTGGACACAGCGTGACCTCTGGGAGGCTCACTCCTGCCTGGTTGTCTGCCCCCCTCCTACTGGCTGCGTCTGGTTGGCAGCAGGTGGGCTCCAGGGCCTGGGAAAGCCGAGCAGCGGGAAGGAGGCACTGGGGCAGAGGGCACCCATGGTGACAGGGTGGGTGGGGCCACCCTTGGGTTGACTCTGCAGGCCTACTGCTGCAATCCAGACAGCCTGGGTGAGGCTTAGGATGCAGGTGAGCCAAGCACAGCTGGCAGACGGGGGTCAGGAGCAGAGAGGGGCAGGAGCCTCAAGCAATTCAGGAAAACTGGATTCTCCAGCTTCTTCCTGAGAGGACCCGGGGAGGTTGGGGGGGAAACTGGGCTCAGGCCCTGTGTCACGTGTGTAGGAGCATTGCAGCTATCTCCTGGGAAGTAGAAACGACACCGCCCTCCTCCCACTGTGCATGCATCTTAAGGGTGTGGTGGGGTGAGAATGTGGAACCTGTCCGCTTTCTGGTGTTGCACAGCTTCATCACTACACCATGGGGGAGGACTCCGGATTCCAAAAGTGCAGAGCTGGCCCCTGTTGCCCCTGGCCTGGAGCTGTGAGCTCTTGTTTGCTTCAAACAATAACTGAAACTGAAAGCTCATTTGAGAGTGATCAACCAACGTTGTTGGCCCAAGACTGTAGGTTTTCTGAGGTAAGGCACTCTCAGTGCTGAAACCAAAGTCCTGGACAAACTAGCATGACCGACTGCTTTATTTCTAACTTCCCTTGGAAGTATTTTCTGAAGCTGAGTCATACGTGGTATGCCAGACATGGCGTTTATAATTACTTATATTTATAATTATTCCTAGGCTTTATACGGAGAAGGCAATGGCACCCCACTCCAGTAATCTTGCCTGGAAAATCCCATGGACGGAGAAGCCTGGTAGGCTGCAGTCCATGGGGTCACTAAGAGTCGGACACGACTGAGCGACTTCACTTTCACTTTTCACTTTCATGCATTGGAGAAGGAAATGGCAACCCACTCCAGTGTTCTTGCCTGGAGAATCCCAGGGACGGGGGAGCCTGGTAGGCTACCATCTATGGGGTCGCACAGAGTCGGACATGACTGAAGTGACTTAGCGTAGCATAGCGTAGCGTAGGCTTTATAACTGAGGCAAAATAATTTGATTATTTTCTGACTTTATTATGGAGTATATGAACAAGATCTATATGGGACAATTCCAAGTTTTCAGGCTAATTCTGAGGTTAAGGCATGATTGAGTCTGTCTGTGGGACTCCGATACCATGCACATAATGACCCTCAGCATCCCTTTCCACTTCCATCCAAAAGAGAAAATCCTGTTCCTTCGGGATTTTATGGAACTGTCATTTGTGGGGAATCTACCTACCCTTTCAAATGTGGGCCCCTAACCAGTGTGGCCAGTTGGCATTCCCATCCCTTAGACTTGGTGATTTGTTAAGGAACTATTAGACCTCCTCCTCATTCTTATTTTTCTTTTTAGGATTATATGGGGGTGGAGACAGTGTGAGAGTAAGAGAGTGAGGGGAGAGGGAGAGGGAACTTCTTTTCTCTGGATTATGAACTCCAAGGAAGATGTAAACTTTGAGGTACTTTTGGTCATCTTTGCCACCGTATAGAGGGACTCAGCCTTAGAAATGAAGCTGACATGGAAAAAAGCAAAGCTGAGACGGGGAGATAAAGTTCTGAGGACAGAGTCTGGACCACTAGATTCAGCTGTGCCTGAAGCCTACTTGCTGCAAAGCCCATGAGCCATGACTTTCTAGTTACAGGAGACGATAAAGGGATTTTCCCCCCTCAAGTGTCTTTGAACTCACTTTAGTTACTCTGCCACTTTTGACTGAAAGAGCTCTAAGATGCCCGGCCACTATATCTGGCAGGTCTCAATTCGGTGTCTCCAACAGGAAGAGGGGAGGATTTGTTGGGGTGAGAGTTGGACTATGAAGAAAGCTGAGCGCCGAAGAATTGATGCTTTTGAACTGTGGTGTTGGAGAAGACTCTTGAGAGTCCCTTGGACTGCGAGGAGATCCAACCAGTCCATTCTGAAGGAGATCAGCCCTGGGATTTCTTTGGAAGGAATGATGCTAAAGCTGAAACTCCAGTACTTTAGCCACCTCATGCAAAGAGTTGACTCATTGGAGAAGACTCTGATGCTGGGAGGGATTGAGGGCAGGAGGAGAAGGGGACGACAGAGGATGAGATGGCTGGATGGCATCACTGACTTGATGGACGTGAGTTTGAGTGAACTCTGGGAGTTGGTGATGGACAGGGAGGCCTGGCGTGCTGCAATTCATGGGGTCACAAAGAGTTGGCCACGACTGAGCGACTGAACTGAACTGAACTGATATCCTCTTCCATGTCCTGAACCAAGTTCCTTATGCCTTTGTAAAAATGAAAGTGTTAGTTGCTCAGTCATGTTCGACTCTTTGTAACCCCATGGACTATAGCCTGTCAGGCTCCTCTCTCCCTGGGATTCTCCAGGCAAGAATACTAGAGTAGGTTGCCATTCCGTTCTCTAGGGGATCTGTTGCAGGAAGTGGGCTCTTGTCTAAAACTTGGAAATGAATTGTCCGAGGAGACACATGTGCTGACAAAGCAAGAGATTTTATTGGGAAGGGGAATGTTTTAAACTTTATATGTAATGTCATATAAAGGATATGTATTCTGCAGTAAACATTTTTCTTTCATTTGGTATTATAAGATTTGCCTACATTAATAGGTATAGATCTGGCTCATTAATTTTCATAGCTGTAAACTATACCACAATTTATTTATCCATCTTTTGTGCCATGGACACTTAAGTTGCCTTTAAGTTTTTGCTCTTACTATATTTTATCAGTGTTTTTTTTTCCATTTGGAAATATTTGAGTTATGGATACTTATTAAAAATGATGATATGTAATACTGGATGGTATTTTCCTTTAGTGAATGATGTGTCTTAGATTCAATGAAGAATGGTATTAAACAATCCTACTGTGAGTTTTCTTGTATGTGTTGTGTTTCTTTAATGTATATACCCCAAGAGTAAAAACTGCTGGCTTAAATTGGCTAGATATTGCCAAATTGTTTTCTAAAGTGATTTTTACTAATATCTCTTCCACTGCTATGTAAGAAAACTCCCATTGGGAGAATACCAAGGGGGCATCATCTAACTTTTTGACTTTTGCCAACCCAACATGTATAAATGGTCTCTTATTCTGCGTTCTTAAAAATGTATTTATTTATGACTGTGCTGGTTCTTTACTGCTGAGCACGGGCTTCCTCTAGTTGCGGCAAGTGGGGGCACTCTCTAGTTGTGGGGCACAGGCTTCCCGTTGCGGTGGCTTCTCTGGTTGTAGAGTACAGGCTCTAGGGCCTGCAGGCTTCAGCAGTTGTGGCACACAGGCTTAGTTGCCCTGCGGCATGTGGGATCTTCCCAGACCAGGGATCAAACCTGTGTGCCCTGCATCGGAAGGTGGATTCTTAACTACTGGACCACCAAGGAAGTCCCTCTCATTGTAGTTTTAATATGCATTTCCCTGATTATTAATAGTTTTGGGTATCTTTTCAAGATTGTTCCTTTCTCTAATCCATATACTTGAGACTGTTCATCAACTCCCCACTGTCAAGCCTCTGGAACTTCCTTTACCACAGTCAAATCCAACTGCCTTCAATACTTATCAATGTATAGCAGTAGTTACAAAAAAAAGCTATAAAACTATTTATGGCCAAGTAATTTCCATGCTTGGGAACTTATCCTGAAGGAAAAAATGCTACATGCTAAAAAACATTCAGTTTAGTTCAGTTCAGTTCAGTCGCTCAGTCGTGTCCGACTCTTTGCGACCCCATGAATCACAGCGCACCATAAAAACATTAATTGCATCTAAATTTTAATGCTAAAGAATTGAAAATCACCCAAATGCTCAATACTAGTAGTGCATATGTGCATGCAAAGTCACTTTAGTCATGTCTAACTCTTTGCAACCCTATGGACTGTAGCCCACCAGCCTCCTCTGTCCATGCGATTCTCCAGGCAAGAATACTGGAGTGGGTTGCTGTGCCCTCCTCCAGGGGGTCTTCCCGACCTAGGGATGGAAACTGAGTCTCCTGCGGCTCCTGCACTGCAGCCAGACTCTTTATTGCTGAGCGACCAGAAAGCCCCAATACTAGTAGATATAACATTAAATTATGGGATATTCCTATGACTGAATTCTATGCAGGCATTAAAAGGAGAACTATAAAGAGAATGTATCAGTATAAAAATATATATGTATATTTGAATTTCAGTTCAGTTCAATCCAGCCGCTCAGTCGTGTCCGATTCTTTGCCACCCCATGAATCGCAGCACGCCAGGCCTCCCTGTCCATTACCAACTCCCGGAGTTCACCCAAACCCACGTCCATCGAGTAGGTGATGCCATTCAGCCATCTCATCCTCTGTCATCCCCTTTTCCTCCTGCCCCCAATCCCTCCCAGCAT
The DNA here is from genome assembly GCF_029378745.1 of Bos indicus. Lineage (NCBI taxonomy): Eukaryota > Metazoa > Chordata > Mammalia > Artiodactyla > Bovidae > Bos > Bos indicus. The sequence continues at coordinate 37,362,830 of NC_091769.1, forward strand.
CAGAGTCTTTAGGGTATAATAAAAAAAGGCTTATAATGAAAATAAATGTGCAAAAATTGTACGTTTTCCTATAAAGACCATAACCACAAGGGAAAGTAAGATCATATTCACAATAGCAATGAAAAATAAAACAAATAAACCTGGGGAAAATACACAAGAAATTTCCATGTGAAAATGATGTCATTACAAATTAATAGGGAAAAGTGGGTTATTTAATATTATATTGGAAAAGTAACCATTTATGAAAAAATAACCATTTTGCCACCTAGAGAAAAAATAAGCTGGTTCCATACTTATCTCTTTATATTAAAATAAATTGTAGGTGGTAATATAATCTAGCCAGTTATTGTTTTTTCATCATTAGTGAGGAAGTAAAACACAAGATGCAATGAAGGAAAACAGGTGGATAATTCTGATTATATACATATTAAATTTCTCTACGTCAAAAGAACCACAGATCAGATCAGTTGCTCAGTCGTGTTCGACTCTTTGCAACCCCATGAATCGCAGCACGCCAGGCCCCCCTGTCTATCACCAACTCCCAGAGTTCACTCAGACTCACGTCCATCGAGTCAGTGATGCCATCCAGCCATCTCATCCTCTGTCGTTCCCTTCTCCTCCTGCCCCCAATCCCTCCCAGCATCAGAGTCTTTTCCAATGAGTCAACTCTTAGAATGAGGTGGCCAAAGTACTGGAGTTTCAGCTTTAACATCATTCCTTCCAAAGAAATCCCAGGGCTGATCTCCTTCAGAATGGACTGGTTGGATCTCCTTGCAGTCCAAGGGACTCTCAAGAGTCTTCTCCAACACCACAGTTCAAAAGCATCAATTCTTCGGTGCTCAGCCTTCTTCACAGTCCAACTCTCACATCCATACATGACCACCGGAAAAACCATAGCCTTGACTAGATGGACCTTTGTTGGCAAAATAATGTCTCTGCTTTTGAATATGCTATCTAGGTTGGTCATAACTTTCCTTCCAAGGAGTAAGCGTCTTTTAATTTCATGGCTGCAGTCACCATCTGTAGTGATTTTGGAGCCTAGAAAAATAAAGTCTGACACTGTTTCCACTGTTTCCCCATCTATTTCCCATGAAGTGGTGGGACCATGCCATGATCTTTGTTTTCTGAATGTTGAGCTTTAAGCCAACTTTTTCACTCTCCACTTTCACTTTCATCAAGAGGCTTTTGAGTTACTCTTCACTTTCTGCCATAAGGGTGGTGTCATCTGCATATATGAGGTTATTGATATTTCTCCCAGCAATCTTGATTCCAGCTTGTGTTTCTTCCAGTCCAGTGTTTCTCATGATGTACTCTGCATATAAGTTAAATAAGCAGGGTGACAATATACAGCCTTGACGAACTCCTTTTCCTATTTGGAACCAGTCTGTTGTTCCATGTCCAGTTCTAACTGTTGCTTCCTGACCTGTATACAGGTTTCTCAAGAGGCAGGTCAGGTGGTCTGGTATGCCCATCTCTTTCAGAATTTTCCACAGTTTCTTGTGATCCACACAGTCAAAGGCTTTGGCATAGTCAATAAAGCAGAAATATATGTTTTTCTGGAGCTCTCTTGCTTTTTCTATGATCCAGTGGATGTTGGCAATTTGATCTCTGGTTCCTCTGCCTTTTCTAAAACCAGCTTGAACATCAGGAAGTTCACGGTTCACGTATTGCTGAAGCCTGGCTTGGAGAATTTTGAGCATTACTTTACTAGCGTGTGAGATGAGTGCAATTGTGCGGTAGTTTGAGCATTCTTTGGCATTGCTTTTCTTTGGGATTGGAATGAAAACTGACCTTTTCCAGTCCTGTGGTCACTGCTGAGTTTTCCAAATTTGCTGGCATATTGAGTGCAGCACTTTCACAGCATCATCTTTCAGGATTTGGAATAGCTCAACTGGAATTCCATCACCTCCACTTGCTTTGTTCATAGTGATGCTTTCTAAGGCCCACTTGACTTCACATTCCAGAATGTCTGGCTCTAGGTCAGTGATCACACCATTGTGATTATCTGGGTCGTGAAGCTCTTTTTTGTACAGTTCTTCTGTGTATTCTTGCCACTTCTTCTTAATATCTACTGCTTCTGTTGTGTCCATACCATTTCTGTCCTTTATCGAGCTCATCTTTGCATGAAATGTTCCTTTGGTATCTCTGATTTTCTTGAATAGATCCCTAGTCTTTCCCATTCTGTTGTTTTCCTCTATTTCTTTGCATTGATCGCTGAAGAAGGCTTTCTTATCGCCTCTTGCTGTTCTTTGGAACTCTGCAATCAGATGCCTATATCTTTCCTTTTCTCCTTTGCTTTTTGCTTCTCTTCTTTTCACAGCTATTTGTAAGGCCTCCCTAGACAGCCATTTTGCTTTTTTGCATTTCTTTTCTATGGGAATGGTCTTGATCTCTGTCCCTTGTACAATGTCACAAACCTCATTCCATAGTTCATCAGGCACTCTATCTATCAGATCTAGGCCCTTAAATCTATTTCTCACTTCCACTGTATAATCATAAGGGATTTGATTTAGGTCATACCTGAATGGTCTAGTGGTTTTCCCTACTTTCTTTAATTTAAGTCTGAATTTGGCAATAAGGAGTTCACGGTCTGAGCCACAGTCAGCTCTTGGTCTTGTTTTTGCTGACTGTATAGAGCTTCTCCATCTTTGGCTGCAAAGAATATAATCAATCTGATTTCATTGTTGACCATCTGGTGATGCCCATGTATAGAGTCTTCTCTTGTGTTGTTGGAAGAGGGTGTTTGTTATGACCAGTGCATTTTCCTAGCAAAACTCTATTAGTCTTTGCCCTGCTTCATTCCGTATTCCAAGGCCAAATTTGCCTGTTACTTCAGGTGTTTCTTGACTTCCTACTTTTGCATTCCAGTCCCCTATAATGAAAAGGACATCTTTTTTGGGTGTTAGTTCTAAAAGGTCTTGTAGGTCTTCATAGAACCGTTCAACTTCAGCTTCTTCAGTGTTACTGGTTGGGGCATAGACTTGGATTACTGTGATATTGAATGGTTTGCCTTGGAAATGAACAGAGAGCATTCTGTCCTTTTTGAGATTGCATCCAAGTACTGCATTTCGGACTCTTTTGTTGACCATGATGGCCACTCCATTTCTTCTGAGGGATTCCTGCCCTCAGTAGTAGATATAATGGTCATCTGAGTTAAATTCACCCATTCCAGTCCATTTCAGTTCAGATAATAATAAAAGACAAATTTGTAATAATATTTGCCAAATTTAGGAAGGGCTAAATTCCTGATAAAACAAAACTCTTTCCAATAGCTACTAAAGTATAAACAAGTCAATAGAAAAATTGACAAAAGCTGCTGCTGCTGCTAAGTCGCTTCAGGGGTGTCTGACTCTGTACAACCCCAGAGAGGGCAGCCTACCAGGCTCCCAAGTCCCTGGGATTCTCCAGGCAAGAACACTGGAGCGGGTTGCCATTTCCTTCTCCAAAGCATGAAACTGAAAAGTGAAAGTGAAGTCACTCAGTCATGTCTGACTCTTTTTGACCCCATGGACTGCAGCCCACCAGGCTCCTCCGTCCATGGGATTTTCCAGGCAAGGGTACTGGAGCGGGTGCCATTGCCTTCTCTGTGACAAAAGCTACAATGAGGTAATTCATGGTAGGATTGTTTATGTTAGTGGTTCCCCAATTTTGCTGAACATTGGAAACACCTGGAGATCCTTCAACAAATATTGATGCCTGGCTGTCAGATATTCTGATGTAATTCATATGGTATGTAACTTGGGTACTGGTGTTTTTAGAAGCTCCTCTGATGATTTGAGCATTCAACAAAGTTTGGAAATCATTGGAATGTGCAATAAGCCTATAAAAGATTATCGCTAATAGTAAGAATATAAATTAAACAATGAAATGCCATTTTTCATCTATCAGATTGGCAAGGATGAAAAGCTGGCAAGACTCAATGTTGCGCAGGGTATGGGAAAGAGTCAACAAGGTTTTGTTGTGAAGAAGTAAACTGGCACAAACTTTTTGGAGGGTAATTTGGTAACACCTGTGAACATGTAAAACTTAAAGGCTATTTGGCCAGGGATTGCGTTTTTAGAAATTTATTGTGCATAAACTCTTGCACAAATACCCAAAGATGTTCGATTTCACATTGTTCCTGTAACTGCTTTTTGTTGCTGTTGCTGCTTGTTTGTTTGGCTTAACGAGGGCTATGCCTTAGTGTTACTGAAAGAGGAGGGGTCCAGCTGCTTGCTCCTCAAAATCCAATAGGCCAGGTTGGTGGAAAGTTTGCTTTATTTCAGATGCTGGCAGCTGGGAGGGGAGGGAGGACATCTGTCCAAAGGCCAACTCCCCCTCCTTCCCCCCGCCACTGGCAACCAGTGGGGCAAGCGCTTTTATAGACAGAGAGAAGGGGCTACATGCAGAAACAGCAGTCAGTTCTGACAGTCATCTTCAAACTGGTCATCGGTGCTCTGACCAGCATCATCTTGGTTGTTTTAGATACACTTAATCTTCAGTTCTAGAGTCCATTTGTTCCCATTTCTTTGAAGCCAGTTCTTGGAATTGTGGCAACTTACGTTGTGGGTACAGTCTGGCCATCATATAGTTAACTTCTTCACCCTGGTGTTTTAGTATCTATAAGACAGATCACAGGATGTGGCTCAGAACATTATCTATAGCCCTCGAGACAGAACTAAAGGTCCTTGACTACATTTAATGACTGCATTATTATTATTGGTCTCCTTCGACTGTTTTCCTTTGTTTCTGCATTTCTCATTTCTCTGAGTAAATGTATTCTTTGACCAAAGTATTTCACAGACAAAAGGCAGGCAGAGGACATGTTGGGGGCAGAGGGGCGAGGACTGTGGGGTCCTGCTCCATTTCATTAGGAATCACTGATGGACTGGGGTAGAAATCATCCCCTCTCCCTCACATATCATGGCATTTGGGTCTGGGATGTTGCTGACTGGTGCTAGATAGCACTCTCCGTAGATTTATGTAGGAGTAGAGAAGCCTCTTGGGGGAGAAAAAGAGGTTGGGACCTTGACCTCTTCCTAATGAGGATTCAAGTTATCAAAATGTATACAATGATGGGTCCCCAATAGTTCCCAGAGACAGTATGGTGGTTGTACTCTGTGTTGTGAAATATTTATGATGAACTGAAGGATCCTTTGAGGTCAGATGGCCAGGAAGGACAATGGGACAGGAGCAAGGCACAAGAAGGATGAGGGAAAGTTGGACCAGTATCTTGGGCTCGCTATGAGGAATTAGCTTATTGGAAACTAAGGCACAGGGATAATGCTGAAACTCCTTTGTACTTATTCACCTTGCTACCATGGGTCTATTTGCAGGGAACTGGCTTCCTGTGTGGACTGAGCCTTATCGCACCAAATTATACTTGGTAATCAAGGAATTTTGCTAGGGGAACTCTCCTCATTGATCCTGACAGGGTAGGTGCATCCCTTAAACTGGGCACATCAGCAGAGCTGCTTTTGTAGAGAAGTCTAGTTCCAACAGATGAATGATGGGGGAAATGCTTTATGGACAAAGATAATAGTCTGGGAGTTCTCTGGACTATTTGGAGCGAAATCTTGGGGAAATACTGAATTCTCTGCCCACTTGGCAAGGAGGAAAATGGAACCATTGTAATTTGTATGTTAATAATAGGAAAAGGAGTACGTCAAGGCTGTATATTATCACCCTGCTTATTTAACTTATATGCAGAGTACATCATGAGAAACGCTGGACTGGAAGAAACACAAGCTGGAATCAAGATTGCTGGGAGAATATCAATAACCTCAGATATGCAGATGACACCACCCTCATGGCAGAAAGTGAAGAGGAACTCAAAAGCCTCTTGATGAAAGTGAAAGTGGAGAGTGAAAAAGTTGGCTTAAAGCTCAACATTCAGAAAACTAAGATCATGGCATCCGGTCCCACCACTTCATGGGAAATAGATGGGGAAACAGTGGAAACAGTGTCAGACTTTATTTTTCTGGGCTTCAAAATCACTGCAGATGGTGACTGCAGCCATGAAATTAAGACGCTTACTCCTTGGAAGGAAAGTTATGACCAACCTAGATAGCATATTCAAAAGCAGAGACATTATTTTGCCAACAAAGGTCCATCTAGTCAAGGCTATGGTTTTTCCAGTGATCATGTACGGATGTGAGAGTTGGACTGTGAAGAAGGCTGAGTGCAGAAGAATTGATGCTTTTGAACTGTGGTGTTGGAGAAGACTCTTGAGAGTCCCTTGGACTGCAAGGAGATCCAACCAGTCTGTTCTGAAGGAGATCAGCCCTGGGATTTCTTTGGAGGGAATGATGCTGAAGCTGAAACTCCAGTACTTTGGCCACATCATGCGAAGTTGACTCATTGGAAAAGACTCTGATGCTGGGAGGGATTGGGGGCAGGAGGAGAAGGAAACGACAGAGGATGAGATGGCTGGATGGCATCACTGACTCGATGGACGTGAGTCTGAATGAACTCTGGGAGTTGGTGATGGACAGGGAGGCCTGGTGTGCTGCGATTTATGGGGTCACCAAGAGTCAGACACGACTGAGCGACTGATCTGATCTGATCTGATCTGATAGTTGAAAATTTCCCGAACATGCAAAAGGAAATAGCCAATCAAGTCAAAGAGGCACAAAGAGTCCCAAAAAGGATAAACCCAAGGAGAAAGATGCCAAGACATATACTTATCAAACTAACAAAGACTAAACACAAAGAAAGAATATTAAAAAGCAGCAAGGGAGAAGCAATAAGTAACATACAAGGAAAACCCCATATGTTTAACAGCTGATCTTTCAGCAGAAACTCTGCAGGCCAGAAGGGAATGGCAGGATATATTTAAAGTACTGAAAGGGAAAAATCTACAACCAAGATTACTGTACCCAGCAAGGATCTCATTCAAAATTGATGGAGAAATAAAAAGCTTTCAGACAAGCAAATGTTAAGGGAATTCAATACCACCAAACCAGCTTTACAACAAATGTTAAACAGACTTATATAGTCAAGAAATACAACATAAGAAAAAAGATCTACAAAATCAACCCCAATTAGAAAATGGAAATAGGAACATATATATCAATAATTACTTTAAATGTAAATGGATTAAATGCTCCAACTAAAAGACACAGACTGGCTGAATGGATACAAAAACAAGACCCATATATATGTTGTCCACAAGAAACCCACTTCAGACCTAAAGACACATATAGATTGAAAGAGGGAGGATGGAAAAATACTTTCCATGCAAATGGGAAGCCAAAGAAAGCTGGAGTAGTAATCCTCGTATCAGACAAAATAGACCTTAAAATAAAGAAGATTACAAGAAATAAGGAAGGACACTACATAATGATCAAGGGATCAACCAAGAGGAAGACAAAACAATTGTAAATATCTATGCACCCAACATAGAAGCACCTCAATACATAAGACAAACACTAACAGACATAAAAGGAAACTGACAGTAACACAATAATAGCAGGAGACTTTAACACTCCACTCTCACCAATGAACAGATCATCAAAACAGAAAATTAATAAGGAAACACAAGCCTTAAATGATACATTAGATGAGATGGATCTCATTGATATCTTCAGGACATTCCATCCAAATGCAGAAGAATACACCTTCTTCTCAAGTGCACATGGAACCAGGATAGACCATATCTTCGGTCACAAATCAAACCTCAGTAAGTTTAAGAAAATTGAAACTGTATCAAGCATCTTCTCCAACCACAATGCTATGAGACTAGGTGTCAATTACAAGGAAAAAAACTGTAAGAAACTCAAACACATGGAGATTAAACAACACATTTCTAAATAACCAACAGGTTACTGAAGAAATCAAAAGGGAAATTAAAAAATTTCTAGAAACAAATGGCAATGAAAACACGACAACTCAAAACCTATAGAACGCAACAAAAGCAGTTCTAAGAGGGAAGTTTATAGCAATGCAATCCTACCTCAATAAACAAGAAAAACATCGATTAGACAACCTAACTTTATACCTAAAGCAACTGGAAAAAAAAAAGAAGAAAAAAACCCCCAAAATTAGTATAAGGAAAGAAATCATAAACATCCAACAGAAATAAATGAAAAAGAAATAAAAGAAACAATAGTAAAGATGGGGAGCATGTGTATACCTGAAATTAAAAAAAAAAAAATTAAAAAATTAAAAAAAAAAAAAGATGTAGACAAATAGATATAACTCCAGGTGGGAACAAACTAGAAAAAAAAAAGAAAAAAAAAAAAAAGATGAATAAATCTAAAAGCTGGTTCTTTGAGAGGATAAACAAAATTGACAAACCCTTAGCCCCTGACTCATCAATAAAAAAAAAAGAGAGAAGCATCAAATCAACAAAATTAGAAATGAAAAAGGAGAAGTTACAACAGATAATGCAGAAATACAAAGGATTATAAGAGACTATTATAAACAACTATATGGCAATAAAATAGATAACCTGAAAGAAATGGACAGATTCTTAGAAAAGTTCAATCTTCCAAGACTGAACCAGGATGAAACAGAAATTATGAACAACCCAATTACAAGCACTGAAGTTGAAGCTGTGATCAAATATTTCCCCCCAAAACAAAAGCTTACGACCAGATGGCTTCCCAGGAGAATTCTATCAAACATTTAGGGAAGAGCTAATGCTTATTCTCCTAAAACTCTTTCAAAAAATTGCAGAGGAAGGAACACTTCCAAACTCATTCTACGAGGCCACCATCACCCTGATACCAAAACCAGACAAAGACAACACACAAAAAATAAAACCACAGGCCAATACCACTGATGAACATAGATGCAAAAATCCTCAAGAGAATTTTAGCGAACAGAATTCAGCAACATGTCAAAAAGCTCAGTTCAATTCAGTCACTCAGTCATGTCCGACTCTTTGCAACCCCACAAAGGAGGCAGGGAGGCATGCCAGGCCTCCCTGTCTATCACCAACTCCCAGAGTTCACCCAAACCCATGTCCATTGAGTCAGTGATGCCATCCAACCATCTCATCCTCTGCCGTCTTCTTCTCCTTCTGCTCTCAATCTTTCCTAGCATCAGGGTCTTTTCAAATGAGTCAACTCTTCGCATCAGATGGCCAAAGTATTGGAATTTCAGCTTCAACATCATTCCTTCCAATGAACACTCAGGATTGATCTCCTTTAGGATGGACTGGTTGGATCTCCTGGCAGTCCAAGGGACTCTCGAGAGTCTTCTCCAATACCATAGTTCAAAAGTATCAATTTTTTGGCACTCAGCTTTCTTTATAGTCCAACTCTCACATCCATACATGACTACTGGAAAAACCACAGCCTTGACTAAATGGACCTTTGTTGACAAAGTAATGTCTCTGCTTTTTCAGACCATGATCAAGTTGGGTTTATTCCAGGGATGTAAGGATTCTTTCATATATGGAAATCAATCAATGTGATATACCATATTAACAAACTGAAAGATAAAAACCATATGCTTATCTCAATAGATGCATAAAAAGCCTTTGAAAAAATTCAGCACCTATTTATGATTAAAACTCTTCAAAAAATTGGCATAGAAAGAACCTACCTCAGCATAGTAAAGGCCATATATGATAAGCCTACAGCAAACAATGGTGAAAAACTGAAAGCATTCCCCCTAAGAAGAGGAACAAGATGAGGGTGTCCACTTTCACCACTATTATTCAACATAGTTCTGGAAGTATTAGCAACAGCAGAGAAGAAAAAGAAATAAAAGGAATCCAGATTGGAAAAGAAGTAAAGCTCTCACTGTTCGAGATGACATAATACTGTACGTAGAAAACCCTAAAGATAGAATCAGAAAATTACTAGAGCTAATCAGTGAATTTAGCAAAGTTGCAGGATACAAATCAATACACAGAAATCACTTGCATTTCTATATACTAACAATGAAAAATCAGAAAGAGAAATTAAGGAATCAATCCCATTCACCATTACAATAAAAAGAATTAAATATCTAGGAATAAACTTACCTAAGTAGACAAAAGAACTGTACACAGAAAATTATAAGACACTAATGGAAGAAATCAAAGATGACATAAGCAGATGGAGAGATATTCCATGTTCCTGGGTAGGAAGAATCAATATTGTGAAAATGACTATACTACCAAATGCAATTTACAGATTTAATGCAATCCCTATCAAATTACCAATGGCATTTTTCACAAAATTAGAACAAAAAATTTCACAATTCATATGGAAACACAAAAGACCCCAAATAGCCAAAGCAGTCTTGAGAAAGAAGAATGGAGATGGAGGAATCAACCTTCCTGACTTCAGATTATACTACAAAGCTACAGTCATCAAGACAGTATGGTACTGGCAGAAAAACAGAAATATAGACCAATGGAACAAGATAGAAAGCCCAGAAATAAACCCATGTACCTATGGGTACCTTATTTTTGACAAAGGAGGCAAGAATATAAATGGGACAAAGACAGCCTCTTCAATAAATGGTGCTGGGAAAACTGGTCAGCTACAAGTAAAAGAACGAAATTAGAACACTTCCTAACACCATACACAAAGATAAACTCAAAATGGATTGAAGACCTAAATGTAAGACCAGAAACTATAAAACTCTTAGAGGAAAACATAGGCAGAACACTTGATGACATAAATCAAAGCAAGATCCTCTATGACCCATCTCCTAGAGTAACGGAAATAAAAACAAAAGTAAACAAGTGGGACCCAATTAAACTTAAAAGCTTTTGCACAGCAAAGGAAACTATAAGCAAGGTGAAAAGACAACCCTAAGAATGGGAGAAAATATTGAAATTTTTTTCAATATTATGTGAATATTAAGTGAATAACAAATGAAATAGCAAATGAAACAACTGACAAAGGATTAATTTCCAAAATATACAACCAGCTCATACAACTCAATACCAGAAAAACAAACAACCTACTGAAAAAGTGGGGTAAAGACCTAAACAGACATTTCTCCAAAGAAGACATACAGGTGGCTAACAAACACATGAAAAGATGCTCAACATCGGTCATTATTCGAGAAATGCAAATCAAAACTACAGTGAGATATCACCTCACACTGGTCAGAATGGCCCTCATCAAAAAGTCTACAAACAATAAGTGCTGGAGAGGGTGTGGAGAAAAGGGAACACTTGCACTGTTGGTGGGAATGTAAATTGATGCAGCCACTATGGAAGACGGTATGGAGATTCCTTAAAAGACTAGGAATAACACCTCCATATGACCCAGCAATCCACTTCTAGTCATACACCCTAAGGAAACCGAAATTGAAGGAGACACATGTATCCCATTGTTCATTTCAGCACCATTTATAATAGCTAGAACATGGAAGCAACCTAGATGTCCACTGACAGATGAATGGATAAAAAAGTTGTGGTATATATACACAATGGACTATTACTCAGCCATAAAAAGGAACACATTTGAGTCAGTTCTAATGAGGTGATGAACCTAGAACCTGTTATACAGAGTGAAGTGAGTCAGAAAGAGAAAGATAAATACTGTATTGTAACACATATATACAGAATCTAGAAAAATGGTACTGAAGAATTTACTTACAGAGCAACAGTGGAGAAACAGACATAGAGAATAGACTTATGGACATGGGGAGAGGGGAGGAGAGGGTGAGATGTATGGAAAGAGTAACATGGAAACTTATCATATGTAAAATAGATAGCCAACGGGAATTTGCCATATGGCTCAGGAAACTCAAATAGGGACTCTGTATCAACCTAGAGGGGTGGGATGGGGAGGGAGATGGGAGGGAGCTTCAAAAGGGAGGGGATTTATATATACCTATGGCTGATTCATGTTGAGGTTTGACAGAAAACAGCAAAATTCTGTAAAGCAATTATCCTTCAACAAAAAATAAATAAATTAAAAAAAAATTGGAAACAACCTAGATGATATGATGGTATATTATAGCCATTTTTTTAAATCTTTTTTTTAATGGCAGAGGAAAATAATCACTAATTGCTGTTAGGTGGAAAGGACACAGTTTTAAATATGAGCTCAATTCTGCATGTACAAATATATGTCTACATAAGTAAAACTGATTTCTGTGTATATTTATGTCTAGAAAGAAGACTGAAAGGAAATATATTAAGGGTTTGAGAGCTTATCTCTGGATGATGATATTGGTTGGGAATGTTTATTTTCTTGAGTAAACTTTTCAAATTTTCTCATGTCTATACTGAACATATACTACATGTTTTTAGTTGGAACTATTAAAATAGCAGATTATTACATGTTTAGTAAATGGAGTATTATTGTTAAATGTTAAATAAATAGAATATTATATGATAAATAAATAAAGAGGGAAAGAAAACTAACATGTCTTTTGTGCCCCCATGTGCCAGGCCATCTTGCCAGATATTGATATTTACTACATTAATTCTGTAAAAAGTACATGGGCATATTCTCTCTTGCCCATGCTCTAGGGGAGCAGAAAGCCTTGAGCGAGGACAGGGTCAGGCAGTCCACCCAGGGGAGAAAATCTTTCTTAGGTGCTGGGAGGCCCTTTCCTCCTCCCACGAGCAGCTGGCCCAGTGCTCACCATTCGGATCCTCCTCTTTGCCCATCTGAAACATCCACAAGAGGGGCCTGGAAGGGGGCAAAGTAATAGGTCATCTAATGTGTGACTGAAGTGATTGTGGAGGCCAGGACACCAGGGCCTTGAAACTGCTGGCTTTGGGAACAAGAAGTGCTATCAAGCATAGTGAAAGATTAGACCCATGTTGTGTCACACCTGTTGGTAGAAATGGGGCCTTTGTGGGTGGGTAGTCTTGACTTCAGTTAAGAAAGAACTTGGCCATTTGATGGGTAATAAGCTTCTATTGGGGTTTCTCAGGTATGTTAGCAGTAAAGAGCCCAATTGTCAGTGGGGGAGACATAAGAGACAAGGGTTCAATCTCTGGGATGGGAAGATCCCCTGGAGGAGGGCATGGAAAGCTACTCCAGTATTCTTGCCTGGAGAATCCCATGGACAGAGGAGCCTGGTGAGCTACAGTCCATAGAGTCCTAAACAGTTGGACATGACTGAAGTGACTTAGCATGCACACACACAAGCTTCTATTGCTGGAGTTATGCCCCAGTTCCTGCCTGGCAGATTCCTCTCCTGAGCAGGAGGCTGCTCTAGAATCCAGATGATCTGTTTCAGTTTCAAGATTCTGTTATTCTCCATCTGGTCATGCCCCTGATCCCGAGGACAGTTTGCTAATACCAACAGCTGCTTGAAGCACCTGTGGGATAGGCTTTATGCAGGCCTCTGTTGCTTAATATGTAAGTGACACCAATGGTAGAAAATCCACTGGGCAGGGAGGAGAGGACAGGGCAGGGTTAACCTGGCCTGAGGGAGATTTTTGGGCCCCTGGAATGCATCCACTCTACCTTCTTATATTCAGCCTGGGACCTTGCAGGGCAGCTTTGACAGATACATGGAATGTTTTGTTCCTCATGGCTCTCATCTGCATGCTGACACAACTCACAAAGGGTAGGCGATTAGGGAGCACCTGCTGTATACAGACGATCAAACAACTTCCCACCCCAAACCAAAGAAGCCATCAACACAGTGCTTACAAACAACAACAAAATGTCACAAGCCAGTTGAGACAACACCCATATAGAAAAATATAGAGAAAGAAATAAGAGCTTTGGAGTCAGAGAGGCCTGCATTCCTAACTTGGCTGAGGCACTGACTAGCTAGGCAGCATTAAGCAATTACTGTATCTCTTACTTTATCTCTGAGACTTATTTTCCTAATATGTAAAATTGGGTTAATGGTATCTATTTCACAAGATTAGTATAAAGATTAAAGAAAAAATATATAAGAGAATATATAATAGAGAATGTGGGCTTTGCTGGTGGCTCAGATGGTAAAGAATCTGTGTGCACGAATGGATAAGAAAGCTGTGGTACATACACACAATGGAATATTACTCATCTATTTAAAAGAATGCATTTGAATCAGTTCTAATGAGGTGTTTGAAACTGGAGCCTATCATACAGAGTGAAGTAAGTCAGAAAGAAAAACACCAATACAGTATATTAATGCATATATATGGAATTTAGAAAGATGGTAATGACGACCCTATACGTGAGAATGCAAAAGAGACACAGATATAAAGAACAGACTTTTGGACCCACTGGGAGAAGGCAAGGGTGGGATGATTTGAGAGAATAGCATTGAAACATGTATATTACCGTATGTGAAACAGATGACCAGTCCAAGTCCGACGCATGAAACAGGGCACTCAAAGCCGGTGCACTGGGACAACCCAGAGGGATGGGATGGGGAGGGAGGTGGGAGCGGGTTTGGGACGGGGGACACAAGTACACCTGTGGCTGATTCACATCTATGTATGGCAAAAACCACCACAATATTGTAAAATAATTAGGCTCCAATTAAAATAAATAAATACATTTTTAAAAAAGAATCTGTCTGCAATGCAGGAGACCTGAGTTCGATCCCTGGGTTGGGAAGATCCCCTGGAGATGGGCATAGCTACCCACTCCAGTATTCTTGTCTGGAGAATTCCATGGACAGAGGAGCCTGGAGCCTGGAAGGCTACAGTCCATAGGGTCACAAAGAGTCGGACATGACTGAAGTGATTGAGCAGCAGCAGCATATAAATAAATACATATGTGTATATGTCACTGGCACATAGAATCTGGCGTATAATAAACCTTAATAAATTGTAGCTATTTCTGTTTTTGTTATATTTGCTATAGGACAAATAAGTTGAGAAGGACTAAGTGGCCAGCAAAGAATCTAAAGGCCAGTATGGGCTGGAGAAGTGAGGGAAAGCTCCATTCACTGGTGACAACGACCTTTGAGCACCTACTAAGCGCCAGGCACAAGGTTGTGGTTCTGGGTGTCTGTCACTTTTGGAGGTAGGAATGAGCTTACCTCACACCATGTAGGCGACACAGCATAGGGTGAGTCCTGCCAGGAGGCAAGTGGGGCCCCAGTCCACAGGGTGTGTGGCAGGAGTCAAGAAAGAGCTGGGGGTGGAGTCTGATTTCACCAGGTCTCTGGAGCCAGGCAGAGGTATCAGCCTTGATGCCAGAGATAATGGGAAACTTAATGGGCCCTGGAGCCCACAGCCAGACACTCATCACTCAATGTTCCAGGTCTGTACCAGTGGCTGCAAAGACACTAACAAGCAGTCACAAGGTTTATGTTTCCTTATGTTTACTGACAACCTACTCTGATAAAACTATGGGATGTTTAAAGACAAAGTCTCTTGGCTTCCTTGGTTTCTTCCAACCTCATTGGCTATTCTGTCTCAGTCTCCTTGACGGCTCTTCTGTCTCCACCAGGCAGCTAGGAAGTGAGGAGCAGAAGGCACAGTCTCCTGCCTCTTTCCTTTTGTCTCCTCCTCCCATTTTTGGGAGACTCATCCAGCTTCATGGCTTGAAAATCTGTCTATATTCTGCTTTATGTAGTCAACCCAATTACCTCCCCGACCTATCGCCCTAATTTCAGACTTGTATTTGCAACTGTACACAGTACATCTCTGCTTGGATAAACGTATATAAACCATCTCAAATATAAAATGTCCGATACAGGGGATTTTCCTGGTGGTCCAGTGGTTGAGAATCTGCCTTCTAATGCAGGAAATAGGATTTGATTCCTGGTCAGGGAATTAAAATTCCAATATGACATAGGGTAACTTAGCCCGTGAGTCCCAGCTAGAGAAAACTCGCATGCCACACAATGAAGAGACTTTGCACCACAACGAAGACCAAGTGCAGCAGAAAAATTAAAAAAAATAATAAAATTGCCAGCACAGAAACCCCCGGTCTCCTCCATCACAACACATTTGGGTTTGGGAAACCCTACCCTGGGGCTCCCGGTACTTCCCTGTTAAGGCAAAAACCTAGGAAGCATCTTTGAGTTCACATTCCAGATCTGATCTATCAGCAAGTCCTGGAAGTTCTACCTCCAGAAAAATCCAGAATCTGTCCACTTGTATTTAAGCTGTGGCTGTTTCCCCCTGGACTATAGCAAGAACCTCCTCACTTATCTCCCTGTTTCCTCTCAGGCAGTCCATTCCCCAGACCAGCCACAGTGATGGGTGTAAAACATAAACAAAGTCTATCCTCATATTAGAACCTTCTAGTGGCTCCCTCTGATGCTTCAGAACCACCCCAGCACTGCCACATGCAGCACTGGGCCAGCCTAAGTCTCTGACTCTTTCCTCCCTCCACCTGCTCTTTGCTCTCCAGACACACTGGTCTTCTCTCTGTTTCCAGACACACTGGTCTTCTCTCTGTTTCCAGACACACTGGTCTGTCTCTCTGTTTCCAGACACACCGGTCTGTCTCTCTGCGGGTAAATGTTGGAAGAGACCAACCTTTACGTACCTGCGGGCCTTTGCACTTAGATTTTGCTCTCTGTGTAACATTTTCCCATGAGACTTCTCATTGTTCTTGGTTCAAATGTCACCATCTACCTCACATCCCCTCCTTGCTGACAGTCATCCTCTAGCATGTTTTGTTCCAAAATCTTTGACATAGAAAGAGTCATGTATGTATCTATTGTCGGTCTCCCTCATTAGACTGTAAGTTTCAAGAGAACTGGATCCTGTCTGACCTGCTCTGTGCTCGGTCTCCCACTCCTAGAACAACACTGGGGGAACAGTGGGAACTTGGTAAATATTTGTTCAGTGAATGAATCCATGCTTCAGATGTGGTTCCTGGTCTTCTCAAGATGGAAGATGTGTAACAAGCCACAGGAAGGGTTGCCTAAGAATACAGGAAATGGTACCCCTGAAAACAAATCTGAAAACTAATTTTCACTAAAGTATTGCTGGATGACAATATGCTATCCAGTAATGCCGGCCTCTAAGGGGTTCTAGAAAGACAAAGACATCATCTACAGGGTGGCCCTGGAAGGAAACCATTCAAAAACCAAAATGGAGAGCAGATGAGGAACTATTTGAAGATTGATGGGTTCTTGTGGTTCCCCTAAAATTTTCCATCTTGAGGATTCCTCTGTCACCAAATGTACACACATTCTCCCCAATCATACACGCCCCCCCACCCACATTCCCCTCTGTAACATTATTCCTCCTTTTCAAAGCTGACTCTGGTTCTTCTTGTCTTGTTCCAATATTTCATACAGATCTTAGGGAAGAACCAACTGACAAGTTTCTGAGAAATCCCATGGAAATTTGCAAAAAATAAAGCACCTCTTACTTCTGACATTTCACCTTAAATCTTAACAAACTATAGTACAGACACACAATGGAATATTATTCTGCCACTAAGGTGACAATTATAAAGTTTAAGTACCAACCAAGAAAACATTTTTGGCTGTAATTTTAGGCTAAGACCAAAACAAACAAACAAACTGGGCTTAGATCTGGTATAAGTATTATAAGCACAACTACATCAACATTATCTAAGGAGAAAAAAACTGAAAGGGAATAGCTATTGTATTGAGTTAATGGGATTTACAGCAGGTTTTTCCTTTATGTTTCCAGACATTTTTTGAAATTACTTTTATATACATAAAATGAAAATATTAAGATTAAGCACAGTTTAAGTCCTCCACCAGGGACTTCCCTGGTGGTTCAGTGGTTGGAAGTTAGCCGGCCAACATTGGGGAAACAGGTTTGATTCTTTGTTCAGGAAGATTCCACATGCTGCAAGGCAACTGAGCCTGCGAGCCACTACTAAGCCGGCAAGGTGCAACTGCTGAAGCCCCTGCACCGAGAGCCTGTGCTCCGCAACAAGAGAAGCCACCTCAACGTGAAAGCCAGGCACCATATGGAAGAGAAGCCCCCGCTCACAGCAACTAGAGAAAGCCTGCACATAGCAGTGAAGACCCAGTGTGGCCAAAAGTAAAAATCTCCGTGTGGTTGCCTCTGTCTCAGACCCGTGTCACTTCTGCTGTTTCCCCAAACAGCTGAAACAAGACAAGGGACACAGCCTCATTCCTGAATCATGTCCGGAGAGGGGACGATGGGTGGAAGGGGAGAGGTCATCGTAAAGTCACAACAACTACAACAGCGGTCAACGTGGTTCCAGCTCTGTGTGCTCCAGAGACTCTGCTATCTACTCCTGACAGGATCTTTCCCCAGAGGTGAAAAAACTGGGAGGTGAAGGAGCTGGTCTGAGGTTCCAGGGCTGGGAGCTGGCCGAGAAAGTTAGAGAAGCTGGTCTGATCTCACAGGCCCTGCTCTCAACCACTCTAACAAGGACGGTGCTCTTCCACATACTGAGCACTTGTGTTTCAAGGGCTCTTGCAGCCTTTGGGGGGGGTCACCTCTGAGTCAGGAGGCTCCTGATGCCAGGGCAGGGGAGGGGTCAGGGGCCAGAGGCCAGTCCCCTGACCTCCCAGCAGGGCTGCCGCTAGTGCCTTTCCCCCTGCAGCACATTAGCAGCAGGCCTGGCCTAGTGGACCACAGGGACTTCTGGAAGGAGGCAGAGCAGGAAAGGAAGGGGAGGAAAGCCTGCCCCTCAGGGTGAAGGGCATAGCAGGAAGAGTGGGAAGGGGTGGGGCAGACAGGGGGAGGGGAACAGACACTCTTCACCTGTGACTCTGAGAAGTGTCACTGGCAGGACCCTGGCACTTCCTTGGGTCAGTCAGCCTGGTCAAGGGGATGATCTTGGGGGACTGGTTATCCATCCAACTGCCCTCAGGTATGTTGAGGGAGATGGACGCTGGGTTGACAGTTGCAGCTATGAAGTAGGACCTACTGGGGCTGGACAAGGTGACCCCACGGTGGAGGCCCAGATGGACTCACAGAGCCAGGGTCCAGACAGAGAGTGCGGTGGAAGCAGAGGGGTCCACAGGAGGTAAAGGGGCCATGGCCCAGTGCTTCTTGGGAGCAAGGCCCACATAGTGAAATAAAGCTGCCCCTCAGCCAAGCTGCCCCTGGTACTGCTGCTGAGACCAGAGCAGCCAGAGGGGCACAAGAGCACTGCCCCCTCCCTGTTGTTGGGAGCCTGCAGGAAGCCCGGAGGAGAAGCTGGGGAGGCAGATCTAGATCATGGATCATTATCCAAAGCCACTGTTTAGCTTTTGCAGCCCACTCAGTTTACCAGGTGGGACTGAGTCATGATTTTCTCTTCACTGGCCCACAGGTGGGATCTGTAAGGAAGGTCAAATCAGTCCCAGACCCCCAGAGGTGCTTGTGGTTACAGCTATGACCCTGCCCTGCCACCAGGCCAGATGGCACAGGGTTAGAATCTATTATGTGCCAGGAGGTCTGCAGACCCTTCACCTACAGGAGTCCAAACCCTCTTCTCAGTATTATATCAATAGAAACACCCTCCATGTCCACTCTCCCATCCACTAGCTGTGTGACTTTAACCCCTCTGTGAGGGGTTGGATACCATCACTGATTCAATGGACATGAACTTGGGTGAATTCCAGGAGATGGTGAGGGACAGGAAGGCCTGGCATGCTGCAGTCCATGGGGTCACAAAGAGTCGGACACAACTTAGTGACTGAACACCACCACCAACAACTCCTCTGAGCTTCAGTTTCTTCATCAGTTAATCCCTCCCAAGCACACAGACTGAACGCAGTAAAAGGACAGTACTGTCCAGGTAACACCTCTTAGGGGTTTCCCTGATAGCTCAGTTGGTAAAGAATACACCTGCAATGCAGGAGACCCCAGTTTGATTCCTGGGTTGGAAGATCCGCTGGAGAAGGGATAGGCTACCCACTCCAATATTCTTGGGCTTCCCTTGTGGCTCAGCTGGTAAAGAATCTGCCCGCAGTGCGGGAGACCTGTGTTCGATCCCTGGGTTGCGAAGATCCCCTGGAGAAGGGAAAGACTACCCACTCCAGTATTCTAGTCTGGTGAATCCCATGGACTGTATAGTCCACAGGGTCGCAAAGAGCCGGACACAGCTGAGCACTGTGTCACTTTTGAGGCACAGAAACAGGTAAGGACAGGTAGGTGATGGGGTGGGGCGGAAGGGACTCATCCCGGAAAGCAAAATGAATAAAAACACAACCTCTTAACTCTGCAGCAATGCAGGTGATCTTATTCAGAGTCAGGACAATGAGGGTAAAATTTAAGGGGTCAAGGACCCTCTCCCCAAGAATACAGACATACCTGAGAGCCATCAGGGGCCATGGGAAGTAGAGATGTGAGATGGGGAGTTTCCAGGACCTGTATCTGCTCTGACTCACAGACACTCCTTCCTGCCATGCTGCCTTCTTCATCCCACTGAAGGCTCTGAGGGACAAACACATCCGTTCCCAAGCCAGGATGGCCTTCCGACGTCTGGAGAGTCATTCCAGCCACGTCCACCTCTCTGGGGCTCCGAACAGGCTGAGTGGTGCTGGAGCTAGTCCTTAATGGCGAGGCAAACGGCGAATATCCTCGGGAAATTTCAAGGGAGTTTTGCAAAAAAAAGCCAAAGCAATGCTATCAGATTTCTCCTGAAGATATATGAGCCTGATGAATAATTAAGGAGGTGAAGGCAGTCAGGGCTTAGCTAAAAGAGTCCCACATTTCTGTGAACACTTCACACAGTCTGGTGGAATGTTCTTGTGCTGCGTAGAAAGTCTACAGGAAGCTACAATTACTTTCACCTGGAGCAGCTCTCCCTAGGGGAGGCCTGCATTGCAGAGCTGGAATCCAGGCTTGGAGATAGTGCCTCACTGCTCGGGGATATTTTTAGAAGTGTGACACTCAATATGTCCATGGGGAGGAGAGAAGGAACCGGGGTGGGTGGAGGTGCTGAGGGTCAGGTAGACTCCCTGGCTCTTGGCTGACACCCCCATCTTTCTCTTTTGAGCCCTGAAAATAAATCCCCAACCTGCTGTTCAGCACTGACGGAGGGGCCACAGGCCAGAAGGGAGATTAGTCATTTACTCTGTGTCTCATTCGCAGTCCTTTCTTTGATGCGACAGATACTGTGTCTGGCAGCTTCAAGACAACGTGTCATAGCTCCACGGTAAAAACAAAAAGCAAACCCTCTTCATATTTATTTATAAGCATTTTAAAATAGACATTCAAAATGTGCATCTTTCTGTTCCTCAGCTCTGAGTGATCCCGCATCCTCTCTAGTTGGGGACACCCCATAATCCCCCTGTCCCCCTTTCAAGACTCTTTTCTGAGGCTGTGGTTTTCTAGTGGGCACTGCCTCTGGCCTCAACAGAAACCAAGCAGCAGCCAGACTTCCAGTCTGACTGACCAGAGTCATGTATTTGGGACAGAGATGGAGGGGGGAATACATGTATAAAGTTGTAACCGAAACTGGGGTCCAGCTGCTTGCCACTCAAAAGCCAGTAAAGAGGCTGAATTGGTGGAAAGGAAAGCTTGCTTTATTTTGGATGCCAGCAACCCAGGGTAGGGGGAGGGTGGACACCTGTCCAGAAGCCGTCTCTCCCCCCATCCATGACAATCAGTGGGCAAGAGCTTTTATAGCCAGATGGAGGAGGCTTCATGCAGAAACAGCACAGTCAGCTCTGACAGTCATCTTGAAATTGGTCATCTGACCATCTTCATCTTGGTTGTTTTAAGTAGAGTTAATCTTCAGTTCCAGGATCGGTTTGTCCCCATTTCTTGAGCCCAGATCTCAGAACTATGGCAGCTTCTGTCATGGCTACAGTCCAGTCATCATGTAGTTAACTTCTTACACCTGGTGGTGGTTTCAGTCTAAGAGCTCATGGGACATGGCGCAGAATATTATCTATAGCCCTTGAGAGGGAACTAAATGTCCTTGACTATGTTTGACGCTCAGTCACTTCAGTTGTGTCCAGCTCTTTGTGACTCCGTGTGCCATAGCCTGCAAGGCTCCTCTGTCTGTGGGATTTTCCCAGCAAGAACACTGGAATGGGTTGCCATGCCTTCCTCCAGCAGATGCTTGATGACTTTATTATTTGGTCTTTGTTGACTGTGTTGCTTTGTTTCTGCATTTTCTCACTTCTCTGGTTAAACTTCTTCTTTGGCTAAAGTTTTTTCACAAACAAAAGGCACGTGGGGGACGCGGTGGTGGGCAAGAACCACAGGGTCCTGCTTCATTTCAAAGTGTCATTTTTCTGTTTGTGCCAAGAGACAGCAGAACTTGCAACCTCTACTCCCAATTATGGTGCTTAGCAGTAAGGATTATTTTCAGCCCAAAGCAATGCAGCTACAAGGAAACCTTTCTGCTCTCCCACTATTTGCCTAAAAGCAGGACGTACGTTTTCTCCCCTCTTCACCACGAAGAACAGAACAGAATCAGCAAAGACAGTTCCAGGCCTTTACGAGCCCTGAGAAGCACCAGAGCTAGGTCTCTCAGGCATGGAAAAGTAACAGCACACGACTTAGCAACTGAACAACAGCCAATAGGAAGCTACGAGTTAGATTAACCCAGTCTGTGTGTGCCTCAATTCCTCATCTTTAGTGATAAGAATGTTTCTTTCCTCCTGGTATAGCTTCCACATGGGAGTTTTATGTCCAGCTTTTAGGAAGAAAAAGAAAGGTCAGAGTATCCACTACTATTTAAGTGCCATTAGCTCAAAATTATCAATATACAGAGCACCATATTTGAGGGCAAATCTGTTTTCCTTCAATAACTTCACTTTTGTGAATTCTTCTTTTGTGGCCAGTATTTCTTGACAAGTCTAACTTTTCCCAGGTCATTTTTTGTAATCCCCAAAGACATAATTCTTTAAAAGCTTACTATTGAAAATTTAGCTATTCCTGGTTTTATTTCTCACTGATTAGGCCTAAAAGTAATGTTCACTTGGATGGATGAAAGACTTATTTTTAAATATCTAATTATATTTTTTTTCTGCCCAGCTTTACTGAGATAGAATTGACAAACAGCAGGGTATACGTTTTAAGGTGCACTGCTTTTCTTTTTTATTGTAAAAATCATCAATAAAAGGCACTTCCATGGTATGGCTAAAATGTCAAGGTGCCTTGTTAGGTTAAATAATCATGTAGTTGTGCCACCACTATTGAGCCTGTGCTCTAGAGCCCCTGAGCGGCAACCACTGAAGCCTGCTCACCCTAGAGCCTGTGCTCCGCACAAAAGAAGCCACCACAGTGAGAAGCCCGTGCACCACAATTAGAGGGTAACCCCCCCTCACCGCAACCAGAGAAAAGCCCACGCAGCAAGGAAAACCCAGCACAGCCAAGAATAAATTTAAATATATGTATTTTTTAAATTGTGTAGAATGTGGTTAAGTCCTACAGGTTAAAAAAAAAAAAGTCACCTGCAATTTCCAGGGGCAGGTTCTTTAAGGAAGTTTTCCAACAAGAAACCCACCCCCCCCCCCCCTTACTGAGAAATAGAGGAAGAAAATCATGCGGAGAAAGGGGCTGTCAAATAGGCCAGCAATACCAAGCCATTCCACACTAATTGTCCCATAGGTGTTAACAGTAAATTACATTTCAAGGACTTCCCTGGTGGTCCAGTGGCTAAGACACCACACTTCCAATGCCGAGGACCCAGGTTTGATCCCTGGTCAGGGAACTAGGCCGCACATGCTACAACCAAGTTCACATACAGCAGCAAAAACCTGGAGCAGCCAAATAAATGAATGAATAAACAAACATTAAAAACTAAAGTACATTACATTCTAGAACTGGCTCCTGGCAAAGTGAACTAGGAGAAGGCAATGGCACCCAACTCCAGTACTCTTGCCTGGAAAATCCCATGGACGGAGGAGCCTGGAAGGCTGCAGTCCATGGGGTCGCTGAGGGTCAACACGACTGAGAGACTTCCTTTTCACTTTTCACTTTCATGCATTGGAGAAGGAAATGGCAACCCACTCCCGTGTTCCTGCCTGGAGAATCCCAGGGACGGGGGAGCCTGGTGGGCTGCCGTCTATGGGGTCGCACAGAGTCAGACACGACTGAAGTGACATAGCAGCACAGTGAACTAATTAATTGTGTAGGGAAACATTGTGTCTTGAGGTTTTAGAAGCTAAGGGCTTAGTAAGTATTCCATGTACCTACAAGCCTTCAATTTTACGAAATGAAAAATAAAAAATTTACAAACATAAACACGAGTCCAAATGTGTGTTTAAATGAGTGGTGGTTCTGGTCTCATTGTTAGGAACACTATCTTTTCTCAAATATCTGTATCTACAGGAAAGGAAGATTTGACAGAGTAGAGCTGGGGAGAGTTATTTACTGGAAAAAATAACATTGTTCCATATTTATCTCAGGAACTGGGTCCAGTCCTGCCTGGCAAGCCCCCGGGGCACAGTGGTCATCACCCGCCAGCTGTGGGCAGGCTCTTCTGAAGTCACTTTGGTTTCAGGTAACAAAAACCCACTTCATTTTGCTCCAAGGAAAGGGAGGTGGGCTTTATCAAAAGGAGCTGAATACAGGGAGGTAATAATCAATTAGAATATCTCCTTACAGGTCTGGGGAGAAAGTATCAGGTGACATAGGGAGACACACAAAGGCCAGGGGCTCTCCTACAGCCTGGACCCCACTCTGGATGCAGCAAGCCCACCAAGGACCCAGCTTGAGCTTGTGAGGTGGGAAGGGGTTCCCCCAGCTCCAGAGCAAATTAGTGGCAAGTTACTCAACCTTTCTAAGCCTTGGTTTATTCATTTGTAAAATAGGGATAATGATGATGATGCTGACCCCGAATAAGTGTGAGATTTAACACGCAGCAAACAGTGGGCTGCAGTCAATGTTAGTTCCTTTCCTGCTCAATCCCCATAACAGAAAGTGTGGCTTCAAATACCCAGCTTAATATCAGAACTGATTTAAGCATAGATCTGTTGGGACTCCTAAAATGATCACAATACAACAACAATAACAATGATTTTGTTTTTTTACAGAAAAAAAAGTCTTTTTTTCCCTGGTCTTATTCCATGAAGTGGGGATGAACATTTTCCTAATTTTTCCTTCAAATACTAGCTTTAAGGGGCTGGGGGCGTGCCCTGGCAGTCTTGCCAGTTAAGACTCCGTGCTTCCAATGCAGGGGGTGCAGGTTCAATCCCTGGTCAGGGAACTATGACCAACATGCTGCATGGCACAGCCAGATAAATACTTTTAAAGAAGGGTGCACAATAGTATCCCCACCCCTATCTCTATCCTCTCCACCCCCTCCCCTCAGGAATTCTTCATCACAGAACAGAAAATGGGACAGGGCTCGCTGGAGTTAAAATCTCCCTCATTCCAGGGGCCAGAATGCAGAAATAGGGAAGGGATGGTAGCTGAGAGCCAGTGAGGGACTGAAGCTGCAGCGTAGAAACCCTTTCGGAACCTGCCACCCTGGCACCTCAGGCCCTGGGGAAAGTGGCTGTGAGATGGTGCAGGCCTCGCGAGCTGAGGAGCCCAAGGTGGGGCTGAGCTAGGAAAATGGCAGATAAGCCAAACCTGCTTGCCCCGGGGTGGGTGTGTGCCCTGCAAAGCCATCTCGCCTTCACTCTCCGAGAGAAGCGCAGGGGCAAACCAGGTGCAGAGTAACTGGGGCTCCTGTCTTTCATCATCAGTGCTTCATGACAAGAGCAGGGCAGGGCAGGTGCCAGCACAGCCTGTGCTTCAGCAGCCACCCCAGGTGGCACTGACTACATATAAAATAAAGAACAAGGACCTACTGTAGAACACAGGAAACTATATTCAATACCTTGTAACAACCCTAATGGAAAAGAATCTGTGAGGAGAGAGAAATTAGGAGGTTGGGATGAACACATATACACTTCTATGCGTAAAAACAGATAACCAACAGGGACCTACTGTATAGCATAGTGAAATCTACTCAATATTTTGTAAAAACCTATAAGGGGAAAGAATTTGAAAAACTGTACGTATAACTGAGTCACTGTGTTGAACACCTGAAACACAATATTATGACTCAACCATACTTCAATAAAAAAAGAAATAGCTGAAAATCTTGGCTGAAGGAAGGCTTCCCAGTTTCCTCTCAGGATTTTAATGACCTGGACCACCCCTCTGGACTAGTAAGCAACCCCTGGGTGTTTTGTGGCTATCACCGACAGGAGAAATCCAGAAAGGAAAAACATATTTCTAAGCTCAACTAGTTGGAGGCTCGAAGTCAATTAGATTGACAATTTAAAAGAAAATAATCTCAATCGGAACCCCCAGCTAGAGGTGTGATTATACATTGTTATCTTGGGGGCTAATCATCACACCTGGAGTAGACAAAGATGACGTAAAACACCATGATCAGCTTGTGAAACTTCCAGACGTCCGGGAGGTCCTTACCCCCTTCCAGGATGAGGTGGACTCACAGTGCTCACACTTCCTCCAGAAGAGGATTCCCTTCCTCTTCCTGTTGCTTACATCAGTAGGTGGCCCTCCAACCACTCAGTTGCTCAGCAAATTACTCAAGACTCTCAGCTGTAGGTTTCAGGAGCAAGCTTAAACATCATCAGCAATCTGTTGCCTCATCTTGCTGGGAAAGATGAAGATCCTGGGAAGCTGAGAAAGAAGAGAACCTGGGCTTTGAAGCAGCAGGACTCTTTCTCGGTCCTGCTCCCATCCCCTCTTGCTCTGCTTCTTTGCCCGGGACCTTCATCTCTCCTAATGTAGACAGTCCATCTCCGCCTGCAGGGGATATAGTCATTAGCAGCCCAAGCTTCGCCAGCCCATCAAGAGTGTTTTCTCACCAGGCACTTTTTAATTTTTTTTCTGGCCAAGTGGCAAGTGGGGTCTTAGTTCTCCAACCAGGGCTCAAACCCTCTCCCCCTGTAGTGGAAGTGCATTGGACAGCCAGGGACGTCCCTTTACCAGGCATCTTTATCCTAGGGAAGGGCTCTGACGGGGCCTGTTTGAAGTCAGTTTCCACCCCTGGGCCACCCCAAGTGCCAAGGAGACGACATATCGTAATAAACCAGTATTGGTCACACCCTTTCACCCGAGTCCACCCGACAGAGAAGAATGATGGGAAATTTCACTTGCTGGGAACAAATTGAAGACTCTTACGCTCCACTCTGCAGATGCTGGTGTCCCCAGCATTTTAAAATAAACTCCCAATTGGACCTTAACATACACTCAGAAAGTGCATGAATTTTAAGTGTGCAGTTCAACGAATTTTCACTATTGAACACACCCATAGAACGAATGCCTTGATCAGGAGACAGAACACTGCCAGTGCCCTAGAAATCTACCTTATGCTTCCTTCCAATCACCACTCTCCTGACCACCCCGACCCTGAAAAGGCAAAACTGTCTTGATTTCTAATACAATTCATTTGATCAGTTTGGGAACTCAACATAAATGCTGTCATTCATTATTGTTCCTTTATGCCTAGTTTCTTATACTCAGTATTATGTTTATGAAATCGATCCACATTGTTGCATGTAGACACAAAGCGTTCATTTCATAGCTGTGTAGCATTCTTTTGCATGAATATACCAAAATTTGTTTATCCACCTTAGAGGCTTCACATAGGCATTTGTATCTTTGAATTTTTCCCTGAATTGTCTTTCTTTGAATATATGTGTAAACGCTGGTTACTAATTAATATTCAAGGTTGAGCTTAAAAGCACATTTTGTGGAAGGGTTTATACAAAGATAAGGATGCCCTGTGCACTTGGGGTTACTGCACCTTTCCTCGCCTCTGTATGTCCTGCCAACAATCATTTGGCAACACCGTCCTCTGGTGGCGGCTTTCTGAACTGCAACCGTGGCTCACATACTGAACAGGCTTTTCAAAGCATTACATGCAGTAACCAATGATCATTTGCGTAAATAAAAGTGTTCCATTTCCATATCACAATCAAGATACAGGTCAATATTCAAAATAATAATGAAAATTTAAAGTATCAACTACCATTTCTCAAGTACCTCCTATGTGTCAGATAATATGTCAACCTCAACACATACAGTATTCTCTGTAATCCTTATAGCAAGGCTGTGAAGTGGTTATTGTCTCCTTTCTGCCGTGAGAGACCAGACTTAAGCAAGTTCAATAATCATCTCAAAGTATGCCTGCGGTGTGAGCCTCGCTGTTCAGTACTCCACTCAAGGTTCACTCCACCAGACCCCTCCCTGAGGAGGACTGGGGCTGGAGAAGAGCTTGGGCCCCTCCTGGGGCTCTCTGCTGGAAGGCAAGTGCTCCTAGCTCCTCTTCTCACATCTCCCTCTCTGCCCAAGAGGAAGGGACATGCACTCCTGCTTTCCCCCACACCCACCCCTGTTCCCGTAAGGGGACCTGTTGTTTTTTTGATCGGCAGAAGCCTGAGATGTTGACTGGGTCATGCTGAACTCGAGATGGCTTAATACACCTAAAGGTTAAGGGTTCATGAGGGTGTTACCCCATCTTTCTGCACCTGTGTAGCATCAGGTCAGCCTTGCTTCTGTCCTTGCTAATGCTGCAGATGAGGTGTTAGGGAAGATGACAAGCCTTTCCTGCTTTGCTAGGGACTCTGCCTTTTCACACTGAAATTCCTGAGTCACAGGAACTGTGTCAGTCCCCAAGCAAGTTGACTTCCCTTCTCAATCGTGGGCAGATTGGGCCCAAGCTGCACCACGGACAGAGCTGTTCTAGTTTCACTAAGAGAATGAGACATTCTTTAGGCTTCCTGCTTGGTGACACAGGAGCTAATCAGCAATCAGTAACCACCATTAGGGACTTCCCAGGTGGCTCAGTGGTAACAAATCCACATGCAATGCAGGAGATGCAGGCTTTGATTCCCAAGTTGGAAAGATCACCTGGAGAAGGAAATGGCAACCCACTCCAGTTTTCTTGCTGGGAAATCACAAGGACAGAGGAGCCTGGCGGGCTACAGTCCACGGGGTTGCAAAAGAGTCTGACACAACTTAGGGACTGAACAATGACATCAATCTGCAAAAAAACCCGGCAGTTTATCGTTTTCCTTGCTGTGTAGTATTTCACTGTTTGAATATTCTATAACCAGTTTACCCATTCTCCTACTGATGGACATTTAGACTGAGCTTTTTGATAACACACACAGTGCTGCCACAAACAGTCTCATATATGATTCCTGGTGTGCCTGTGTACAAGTTACTCTCAGGTATACACTTGATCCTGAAAGTCTTTACTGATGGCCCCATGGCAAAGTGCTGTTCTCTGGTCTGATTCTCTTTCTACCTCAGAGTTCTAAGTTCAACACTCTCCACTAAGGCCTCTTTCCCTGTGTATTAGTTAGGATTTTCAAGTAACAAAAACCTGAAGTCAAGTGAAAAGTGGGAGAGTTCAGGAATGTCCAACTCTTTGCAACCCCATGGACTGTAGCCTGCCAGGCTCCCCTGTCCATGGAATTCTCCAGGCAAGAATACTGGAGTGAGTTGCCGTTCCCTTCTCCAACGGATCTTCCTGTCCCAGGGATCAAACCTGGGTCTCCCACATTGCAAGCAGATTCTCTACCATCTGAGCCACCAGAGAAGTCAAGTGAGATTAAGCAAAAAAAATAGGTGCAGGGGGCAGGGGGCAGGAGAAATGTGTTGGAATGATGAATGACTGAGTGCTCTGACTGGGGGGCTGATTTAAATTTGCATCACTTCTGCAGCCCTAAAAATGTCTCAATGTCCCTCATTGCTGAGCCAGTCTCTGAGGCCAGTGGATTCAGTGTTCTATTCTGATTGGTGAGGATGAGCTACAAGCCCAGCCCTGGAAGGAGGATGTTGTGTTAGAGCCCTAAGCTTGTGGGCTGAGAGTAAAGAAGGGAATTCCTTTCCTGGACAAGGTATGTTCCATCCTTGGTGTCTGTTTCTTTATATGTGGGTGAGAGTGATGTGCTAAAGGTCCTAGCGATCTTGTCTAGCTCTGAACTCTGACTGTGGGCTCTGGTTGCCTCGTCATCCGTCTCCTTGTGTCTTAAAATCATAGCTGGGACTGAACTCTGTGGCGCTGAGTGGTCCTTCTCCAGTCTTCCAGAGCATTCCCTATGTAAACTCTCAGAAACGTCAAACATCATTTCTGAGCTCACCTCCACGGGCACATTCCTCTGACTGCATGATGTGACTTCTCGGAGACAGCTCGCCAACCACAGGACAACTTCTCAAACTGATCTGCCACAAAGGCCGGAAGTCTTTCTAGCACCTTACTTTTCTCGCCACCACTGTTCTTTCGAGCTGCATGGTCTTTCATGGATCTTCGTCTCCTACACCACTGAGTCTGAGCTGCCACACAATTTTGTCATTTCCTTTATCATGTCCCTCAGGCCACCTCTCTGCTTCTTGCTTTGCTCACTTTTTTTGGTTGTTGTTGTTGTTGTAATTTTTTGGCTGTGTCATGCAGCATGCAGGGCCTTAGCTCCCTGACCGGGGTTTGAACTTACACCCCCTGCATTGGAAATGTGGAGTCTTCACCACTGGACTGCCAGGAAAGTCCCTTGCTTTGCTCACATTGATGAAGGCCACTGCCATGCTGTGACTTGCCCTGTGGACCAGCCTGGTGATGGGGACCTGGGGACAGCCTCAGGCCAGCAGCCTATGGGGACCCGAGTCCTGCCAGCAGCCACTTGCGTCAGCTTGGAGGTGATCCTTCCCCAGGGGAGCTGATCACAGTCCTAGCCCCAACTCTGACTGCAGAGAACCGGCTATGTCATGCCTGGATTCCTGGCCCACAGAAACCAAAAGAGATGCAGGCAGTTGCTGTCAGGACATGGAGGCAGCAGAGAGTGTGATCTTGTGCCTGAACTTCAAGGAAATGAATCTAAGATTTCACCTTCAGGGGTGACAGGGATGTTTCTTTCTTCTAATGGACACTGTGTTCCTCAGGGTTCTTTCGAGAAATGAGAGAGACAGTGAGTCCAAAATCTTCAGGGAAGGCTAAGAAGCCAGAGACTCAGAGAAGAGCTGCGGCCTGAGTCCAAAGGCCCTCTGCCCACAGAATTCCCTGTTGCTTGGGGAGGAGGGCAGTTCTTTGCTCTACTAAGGCCTTCAGGTCTTCATTCCTAAAGGAAATTGACTCTGAATATTCATTGGAAGGACTGATGCTAAAGCTGAAGCTCCAATACTTTGGCCCCTGATGCGAAGAGCTGACTCATTGGAAAAGACCCTGATGCTGGGAAAGACTGAAGGCAGGAGGAGAAGGGGACGACAGAGGATGAGATGGTTGGATGGCATCACCGACTCAGAGGACATGAGTTTGAGTAAGCTCTGGGAGATGGTGAAGGACAGGGAAGCCTGACATGCTGCAGTCCATGGGGTCAGAGAGAATCAGACACAGCTGAGGGACTGACCTGAACTGAAGGCCTTCAGCTGATTGGATGGAATGATTATGGAGGGTAATCTTCTTTACTCCAAGTCCACCTGATTTCAATGTTAATCTCACTCTCAAAACACTTCATGGAATATATCCAGAATACTGTTTGACCAAATTTCTGGGCCTTGTGGCCCAGACAAGTTGACATAAAATTAATCATTTCAATTACCCTACTTCAGTTAAATAAATGCCCTTCTGTTCCTAATTTATTAAGGGATTTTCATAAATCCTGAGTTTGTGTTGAATTTTATCAAGAAATTACTTTTATATTATTATTCTCAATTGATCTGTATATTGTTAAATAAATTGTATATGTTTTCTAAAACTCTTCTTGCAGTATTGAGATAAATCCTATTTGATTGGGAAAAAGAAATGTTTCTCAGTTCACCCTTTGCTCACCATTCCCACCATCACCCCTGTGCTAGCCAGAAAGCAGAGTGACATTTCATGGCTGAGACTGGCAATGAGACCTGGTGCAGGGCCTTCCTGTCACCCACTCCCACTGGGCCACTTCTGGGCCTAGCCCTGGAGGGCCCCACAGGCTGCAGGAAGAGCCTTGCACAATCCACACAGAGTCTACAGGTGGGATCTGACAGCTGCCCAAGTCATAGTCCTTACCCAGATAGAGTGCGGCTGATGGGGTGTCTGGGTAGTCAAGGGGTCTGGAGTTATAGTTTAACCTCTCCCCACCTTGACTAGCTGCTGGGGAAGGTGAAACAGACAAATATACTCACAGGTACACGCTCCTGCACCAGGTAAGGCCTTGAGCCTCAGCCCAGTCCATTCTAAGGACTGTGGTACTTCTTGGTTTTCTCTGTGTTTATTGAAAGCAACTTAAAAAAGATGCACAATGTGAGAGTGGTGAATTAAGTTTTATTTGGGGCAAAATGAGTACGGTAGCCAGGGAGACAGCACCGCAGATAGCTCTGAGAGACTGCTTCAAAGAAGTTGTACGGGAAGGTCACTATGAATGATTTTGGTGAAGGAGTGTGTGCTGTGCTGTGCTAAGTCACTTCAATCGAGTCAAACTCTTCAAGACACTATGGACTGTAGCCCACCAGGTTCCTCTGTCCTTGGGTTTCTCTAGACAAGAATACTGAAGTGGACTTCAACCAATAGAAATGGTTGAAGTCCCATTTCATACTCCGGGGGGTCTTCCCAACCCAGGGATCGAACCTGTGTCTCTTACACGGGCAGGTGGGTTCTTTACCACTAGAACCACCTGAAGGGGTAGTTTATGAAAGCAAGCATGTATCTTACAAAAGGCTTTCTGCTAGTCATGAGCAGCTGATGTCACCATGAAGGGATTTAGTACTTTCCTAGGTATGAAGAAATATAAGGATTGGCATCAGGAAATCCATTCCTGAAAATATCTAACCATCTAAAGACCTGTTCCACCAGTTTCCCTGGAGTACAGAGTGCCTCATTCTCCACCCTGGACTCCCGTCAGGGCATGTTGAAGGTCAATAACTGCAGCGGCACGGCTTTCAATCTTCACAGGGGCGGATGGCAAATGCCCTTTGTCGTCGTTGTTCAGTCGCTAAGTCATGTCTGACTCCTTTGCGACTCCATGGACTGCAGCACGCCAGGCTTCCCTGTCCTTCACTATCTCCTGGAGTTTGCTCAAACTGATGTACATTGAGTCAGTGATGCCATCCAACCATCCTCTGTCACCCCTTTCTCCTCCTGCCCTCAATCTTTCCCAGCATCAAGGTCTTTTCCAATGAGTCAGCTCTTCGCATCAGGTGGCCAAAGTATTGGAGCTTCAGCTTTAGCATCAGTCCTTCCAATGAATATTCAGGGTTGATTTCCTTTAGGATGGACTGGTTTGATCTCCTTGCTGTCCACGGGAGTTTCAAGAGTCTTTTCCAGCACCACAATTTGAAACCATCACTTCTTCAATACTTAGTCTTCTTTATGGTCCAACTCTCACATTCGTACATGACTATTGGAAAAAGCACAACTTTGACTATAGGGACCTTTGTTGGCAAAGCAATGTCTCTGTTTTTTAAACTCTACATAAATTCTATCTAGGTTTATTGTAGCTTTCCTTTTAAGAAGCCAGCATCTTTTAATTTAGTGGCTGCAGTCACAGTCTGAAGTGATTTTGGAGCCCAAGAAAATAAAATCTGCCACTGTTTCCACTTTTTCCCAATCCATTTGCCATGAAGTGATGGCACTGGATGCCATGATTTTAGATTTTGAATGTTGAGTTTTAAGCCAGCTTTTTCACTCTCTTTCACCCTCATCAAGAAGCTCTTTAGTTCCTCTTTGCTTCCCGCCATCATCTGCATATCCGAGGTTGTTGATATTTCTCCCAGCAATCTTGATTCCAGCTTTTGATTCACCCAGCCCAGAATTTTGCATAGTGTATTCTTTGTAGAAGTTAAACAAGCTAGGTGACAATATACAGCCTTGACGTTCTCCTTTCCCAATTTTGAACTAGTCTGTTGTTCCATGTCTGGTTCTAATTGTTGCTTCTTGACCTGCATACAGGTTTCACAGGAGGGAAGTAAGGTGGTCAGGTACTCCCATCTCTTTCAGAATTTTCCACAGTTTGTTGTGACCCACACAAAGACTTTAGC
This sequence comes from Bos indicus, assembly GCF_029378745.1. Classification (NCBI taxonomy): domain Eukaryota; kingdom Metazoa; phylum Chordata; class Mammalia; order Artiodactyla; family Bovidae; genus Bos; species Bos indicus. The sequence continues at coordinate 37,396,503 of NC_091769.1, forward strand.
ACAGTCAATAAAGCAGTAGATGTTTTTCTGGAATTCTCTTGCTTTTTCTATAATCCAACAGATATCAATTCAATCTCTGGTACCTCTGCCTTTTCTAATCCAGTTTGTACATCTGGAAGTTCTTGGTTCACGTACTGTTGAAGCCTAGCTTGAAGGATTTTGAGCATTACCTTGCTAGCATGTGAAATGAGCACAAATGCCCTTGCATGCATATGTGCCAAGTTGCTTCAGTTGTGTCTGACTCTCTGCGACCCTATGGACTGTAGCCTGCCAGCTCCTTTGTCCTTGGGCTTCTCCAAGTGAAGACTGGAGTGGATTACTGTGCCCTCCTCCAGGGCATCTTCCCAACCAAGGGATTGAACCCACATCTCCTAGGTGGATTCTTTACCACTAGCGACACCTGGGAAGCCTGCCAATATCCTTGGCAAGTGCCAATTTGTAGTAGAGTGTCAACATTTTTTCTTTCTTTGTGCCCCTTCTTACTCTCCAGAGCATAGGTCCTGAATCAGCCAGACCATAAGGTTGGGGACACAGTCCTCCAGACAGCCAGGCCTTCTGACCCTACTTGGAGAGGAGCTTACCCCACTATGTAGTCTCAGGGAGCAGCCCCCACAAGACTGCCTCACTTTAGACACCAGTGGCAAATTCAGGGGTCCCCAGAGCCAGCCTCACTTTAGACCAGCTAGCTACAAATTTGGGGGTGCCCAGGACCACCCTCAGGTTTGATCATTTGCTAAAATAACTCACATAAGCCAGGAAAGCTCTACACTTTGTATGTTTATTTTTTACAGTGAAAGGATACAAATTGAAACCAGCCAGAGAGAGAGACCACAGGGCAGAGACTGGGAGGGGCTAAACGGGAACTTCCAACTGTCCCCTCTCCATGGAGACACAAATAGCATTAGCTCCTCCTGGGCAGCGTGTGACAATATGCCTAGAGTACTCCCAGCCAGGGCGCTTGAGGCTTTGGTGTCCAGTGTTTCCTGAGGCTCCACCACTTACTGACCACATGGCTGACCTTTAGTCTCCAAGCCCTCCGGGAGCTTTAGCTTCACTTCCTCTGGAGGTGGGAACTCATATCAGCCTGTTCCAGAGACCTCATCACAAATCACACTTAAAGGTTGTCCAGCTTTGTCTGAAGTGGTTGAAGTGCCCAGACAAACAAAGCCTCCCATCAGGCAGGCCATTCCAGGGGCCAAACCCTTCTTTTGCTGTTCAGTCACTCAGTCGTATCCGACTCTTTGAGACCCCATGGACGGCAGCATGCCAGGCCTTCCTGTCCTTCACCATCTCCCAGAGTTTGCTCAAACTCAGGTCCATTGGAGCTGGTGATGCCATCCAACCATCTCATTCTCTGTTGCCACCTTCTCCTCCTGTCTTCAACCTTTCCCAGCATCAGGGTCTTTTCCAAGGAGTCGGCTCTTCTCAGCAGGTAGCCAAAGTATTGGGGCTTCAGCTTCAGCATCAGTCCTTCCAATGAATATTCAGGGTTGATTTCCTTTAGTATTGATTTGTTTGATTTCCTTGCAGTCCAAGGGACTCTCAAAAGTCTTCTCTAGCACCACAGTTTGAAAGCATTAATCCTTTGGTGCTCAGCCTTCTTTATGGCCCAACTTTCACATCCATTTAGGACAAGTTAAATCTTCACAATACAATAGAGCAAGTTCCAAAGTAAGTGCCTAAAGATGCAGGGTGGTGTGGCTGTTAGGAGCCTGGCATTGATTTTAAAGCCCACAGTTTCAGCTCTGGCTTTGCCACTTCTGAGTTTAGTGATCTGAGCAAGTTGCTTAATTCTGGTTGATGCCCACCAACCAAACACCCCCAGGAACATCACTGTAATTGAACCCATTTGAGTTTATTGGTACTTGTTGCAACCAATGAGATCATACTCTATGGGGAACCATGGAGTGTCTCGGTAAGTGGGAAGTAGGAGGGCTTTACTGTAGGATTTGGGCTTGTGTGAGGTGATTTACAGTGTAAAATATTGATAAACAGAAACCTCAGAGTCAGGAGGCCAGACAAGGGAGCTCTCAGGCTTGCTCTCCAGTAATAGGACAGCCCAAGAGGAAGAAGAAAGACTCTTTCTTTCCTGGAAAAGACTTAGTCAATGAAAAGTCATGGACTCTGTTTACTCAAGCCCTCCCAACTTCCTTTTCCTCTTGTAAAAGCAGTCTCCTTCCATTCCATTAAAATCTCAGCTATTTGCTTTATGCAAATTGACAGGCTAATCCTAATATTCATATGGAAATTCAAGGGACCCTGAATAACCAGTACAATCTTGAAAAGGAAGAACAAAGTCATAGGACTCACAAAAGACTTGCTACAAAGCTACAGTAATTAAGGCAGTATGATATCAGCATAGACAAACAGATCCATAAAATGAAATCAGAATCCAGAAATAAACCCTCACATTTGTAGCTAATTTATTTTCAACAAAGGTGTCAAGACAATACAATGGGAAAAGAACAGCCTTTTCAACAAATGGTTTTGGAAGAATCGGATATCCACTGGATATGCAAAGGAATGGAAATTGAACTTCACACATACAAATGTTAACTCAAAATAGATCAGTGACCTAAATGTAAGAGCAAAACCTATAAAACCATTAGAAGAAAACATAGGTGTAAATCTTCATGACCTTGGATTAGGCAATAGCTTTTTAAATATGACAGCAAAAGCACAAGCAGTAAAAGAAAATAAAGATAAACTGGAAATGACCCAAATTCAAAACTTCTGTGCTTCAGAGGATATCTTCAAGAAAGTGAAAAGACAACCCATGGACTGGGAGAAAAACTTTGCAAATCCTACATCAAATGAGAGAACACATAAAGAATTTTTCCAATCCAACAGAGACAAATAATCCAATTAAAATGGGGAAAAGATCCAAATAGATATTTCTCTAAAGAAGATATACAAAAGGCCAAAAAGTATGTGAAAAAATTCTTAATGTTGACACTACAAAAATGCATACGAGATACTACTTCACATTCACTAGGATAGTTATAATAATAAATAAAAGACAGACAATGACAAGAGTTGGCGTAGGTGTGGAGAAAGCAGAATCCTCATACAATGCTGACAGGAATGCAAAATGGTGCAGCTACTTTGGAAAATGGTCTGACAGTTCCTCAAAAGATTAAACAGGAAATTACCATAAGACCCAACTTCACTCCTAGGTATATATGCAGGAGAATGAAAAACATTGTCCACACAAAAAAACTGTATATGAATGTTCACAGTAGCATTATTTATAATAACCAGAAAAGCAGAAACAATCCAAATGTCCATCAACTCATGAATAAAGTGTGGTATTTCTACACAATGGAGTATTATACAACCATAAAAGGGATGAAGTTCTGACATCTGCTACAACATGGACAAATCTTGAAAATATTTTGCTGAAAGAAAACAGACACGAGAGGCCACATATGTATGACTGTATGATTCATATTGTATGATTCCATTCATACTGTTTGATTCCATTTATATTGTAAGATTCCATTTATATTATATGATTTCATTTATATGAAGTGTTTAAGCAAATCTAAAAGAAACAGGAAACAGATTAGAGGTTGCTTAGGGCTGGAGTGGGGGTGGTTTGAGGTTGACAGTTAAGAGGTAACGGGTTTCTTTGGGGTTAATGAAAATGTTCTCAAATTGATTGCAGTTTCTTAATATTGGGGTGGCTAAAATGTTTGGGGTTTCCCATAAGATGTTATAGAAAAATTTGAATGAACTTTTTGACCAACCCAGTATATAGTAAAAGCCACTGGATGCGTACTTTAGACAGATGAATTATATGGCATGTGGATCATATCTCAGTAATGGTGCTTTGAAATAGTTTACACTGAGGAGAAGGAGGAACGAAGGCAGTAACAGAAGCCTGTTAGGATGGACTGTGATTCCTGATACCCAGATCCACCCCTCAGGCGGGCCCATACCCTGCCATCCCACCCTGGTCTGGCACCTCCAGCTTGCACTTCAAATCCATGCTGTTCAGGCATGAGAAGCACTGCCTGTGAATGTCTGGTTGGACCAGTTGTTCCTCTCAGTGGCCTGGTGAGGAGTTTGCTTTCAGCTCCTCTCAAACCAGCTCTGAAGGTAAGGGAGAACTCTGGGTAGGACGCAGGCCTGAGAGAACCCATGAACTTCAGCCCCACAAGGGCTGTGCCCACTGTAGGTGGGCTGAGCCCCTGGCCACTGGAGGGGTCAGTGAGGCCCTCAAAACCCGGGGTCCCTGAGAAGTCTCAAGTCTGCACCCTTGGAGGCCTGGCCTCTGGGGCCCGGTGCTTCAGAACGGTCCTCAAGGCCTGCAGGATGGTGTCCTGGCTGCTCCGTACATTGTAGTCACTGAGCTGCACCAGGCGGTCGAAGTCTTCCTCCTTGTAGGTCATGTTGAACGTGGAATAGGGCGAGGTGACCCCAGTGAGATCTATCTGGCCAGCCGAGAGTTCTGCAGGCCCACGCTGGACACCTGCCCGGGGGCGGGAGGGAGTTAAGGACAGGGACCGGGGCCTCCACAGCTGGCAGGACTGTTCCTGGAGGCTGGGCACAGGGCTGAGCTGCTCCCCACTGAAGGGGCTCCATGCTTTCCTCCCAGCCCTGTGTCCTCTGCCCAGGACTCTGTGAGTGGCAGGATGCTATTTTGAGATATGAAGCGTGCGCTGCTCCCCACACTTCCTCACAGCATTGCGTGTCTTCCACCCCCTGATACCCACCTCAGCCTCAGGGATAAGTTGAAAGCAGCAGAAAAACAAAGTCCATTAGGTTAGTGAATGGTTTCTTAGAATTCATGGTGGAAACAAACATCTGAAAACCAAAGGGTTTTTGCTTTGCAAGAAACAGTCTTTGCTGAGAAAGAAAGAGAATTCCAAGATACAGACTGAGCACATTAAGAGTAAAGCTGGGGCTTCCCTCCTGGCTCAGTGGTAAAGAATCTGCCTGCTAATGTAGTGGACATGGGTTCGATTCCCAGTCGGGGAAGATTCCACATGCTTTTGAGTAACTAAGCCCATGCACCACAACAACTGAAAGGCCCATGCTTCAGAACAAAAGAAACCACCGCAATGAGAGGCCCGAGCACAGCAGCTAGAGCGTAGCAGCTCCTGTTGGCCACAACTAGAGAAAAGCCTGTGCAGCAACGAAGACCCAGCACAGTCACAAATAAATCAAAATTATAAAAAATAAAATGAAAAGAGTAAATCTGGGGGACTTCCTTGGCTTCCAGTGGCTAAGATTCCTTGATCCTAATGCTGGGGGCATGGGTTTGATCCCTGGTCAGAGAACTAGATTCCACAAGCTGCAGCTAAGACCTGGCACAGCCAAATAAATAAAAAACGTTTTTAAAAAAGAGTAAAGCTGGAAGTTTCAGAATTATGGCAGGAACTGTTAATAGAAAGCCAAAAACATGTACAAATGCAGAATTTGACTTTCCCATCAAAAGGTCATAAAACTCTGACCATTTGGTGGGAGGCAAGGGTTGGAGGGACTGTGATTAGAGTTCAGATTTCAGGCACCCTGGAGTAGAGGCTGAGTTCCCTCAGAAAGGACCCCAGAAAGGGCTGCAGTAGAATGATAGAGAGGCCAACTGTGACCCTAGGCAGGCTTAGGGGAATCTAAGAGAGAGGGGACCGGGGTCTCTCTTTCCTAGCTGTCCAACCTGGAGGGCCATTAGAAAATCTTGCAACTGGTAGCAGTTGTGGAGGTGACAGTGTGGGGATTCCTACATTCTGCTCCCGCCCCTCCCACCCGGGCCACAGAATAGAGAGCAGAGCCCAGGTGTAGTGAGCGGCATCAGGGTAGGGGAGGCCAACTGAGCCTGGGGTCTTGACAAAGAGAAGGGCAGCCCAGTGACTTTACAGGGATCTGGGCACGCACCACAGGCCAGGGTTCTGCCATGTCCCACACTGGGTTGGACAAGCTTAAGACTCTCTCCGTCTGCTGGCCACAGGGACACAGGAGAGCCCAGGTCAGTGCCTGTGAGGAGCAGACTGCCAGGCTGTCAGTAAGCAGGGGTGGGGCTGCCTCACCGGGGGCCGAGTGGTCCTTGAAGGAGGCGTTGACCAGTGGGAAGTGCAGCACGACAGGGGCGTCGGGGCAGGCGGGGTCTGAGAAGAGATGGCACTCCTGGGGCTGGCGTCGGTCCTTGGGGCTGGGCTCCACGCGGGGGAACGGCAGCCCCCGGGCCCGGAAGTCCAGCTCCGTCTGCTGCAGCACCTGGTGGGGCAGGGGGACCCAGAGAGAGCACCGACTACTTCCGGGTCATCCTATGTCAGCACTCTAGAAAATGCTAGTATAGCTCCAGCCCAAACAGACTGCTCAGAGCAACCTGGTTTTGTCTTCCTCATGGCCCAGTCAAGCTAAGTGGTGCCTCAGAGGGAGGCCAAGGATCCAGGCGGTTTGCAGTATTGTTTGGCTAGAATATTTAGGTGGGGTACAGTCCTAGCACCCCCATCCCTATTTGGGATTGCTATTCCGGCTTATTCACTCTCAGAGCCTCAGGTAAGCCTCTGTAAGGCTTCTGTCTCTCAGCCCTACTCACCCCCTTCCACAGAGTCCCCGGGGGAGACCCAGGGGGATGGATGTGGACAGGCCAGGCTTTCCTCTCACCTCTGTCCAGCGCTTCCTCTTGGGGGCGGGCATGATGAGCTTCCTCCCACCCCGACCCTCTGTCTACCATTCCTGGGAGCCCAGGGCCCCAGCTCTTCCACAGCCCTTTCCCACCCTGGCAGGAGCCTGTGAGTCAAAGCCTGTCACCTCTCCCTCTCCTTGGCAACATGGAAAGTCTGGGTCAGTGGCCCTCTGCTCTCCCCTGGAGTGTGGCCTGGCTGGTTAGAGGGTCTGGGGTTCCCATGGGACAACCAGCAGTACCTCAAAGGGCGAGGATAGAGAGTAGTCGAAGGAGATTATGAGGTCCAGCCTGCGGCCTGGCCGGAACATGACGGGACAGCTGGTGTTGATAAAGTAGCCAGCATCCACCAGGCAGAGCTGGGGCTCCTGCGGGGTCAGCTGGTTGGGAGAGGAGTCTGGCCTGCAGTCTGATGGAGGAGGCAGCAATAGTCAGGGGCAGCCACTCCAACACAGACCAACCACTCTCCTGCTTCATCCTGCATTTGCCTCCACATCCCCTTCTTACCTCTGTGTCAGTCCCTGAATGCATGTCATCTGAGCCTTTGGCAAGACCTTCTCCAAGCCACGCCCCAGAAGTGGATGCTGGGACCCAAGACCCCTGGTAGCCCCAGCCATGGTCTATCACCACCTGGGAGCCAAACCTTGTTACCGGGAGACACATGGCATTGGCCCTTACCTGCCCAGGTGGTAAAGTCTTTCTGGGCACAGTAGTCCTTATGCATCTGGAGGCCCTGGAGGAAGTTGGAGCTGTGCTGGTAGAGTGGTCGGCTTGTCAAGAGGCCTTTAAACATCTGGGCCAGTGCTGTTCCGGGCTGCATCCACAAGGTCTCTGGCCATGAGGAGGTCCCCGAGGAGGCAGGGGACACCTCTGAGCCCAGAGAAATAGATGTTGGTCCAGTGACGGGCTTGGAAATGCCTGGCCCTGCCTGATCCTGACTGTGCTCCCATCCCGACCCTGCAGCATCAGAAGGGGAAGCAGCCTCACTCCAGGCTCCTTACCCAGGTCCCTGATCTTGTCCTGGATGTGCTGCTTCCAGGTGTCATCAGAGCTAGTGAGGTCATACCAGGCGTCCAGCAAGTTCAGGGAGAAAATGTTGCTCCAGATACCTGCAGGCCAAATCCCCAAGAGAGTCAGCCTCAGCACTCTGCCTCCCAATAGTCCCCACCGTTGGGTATGGATGGAGAAGGAGAGGGGAACAGGCTGCCCCCACAAGGCCCTTCCCCACAACCCAATATCCACCCTCACTAGGGGCTCTGCCCATAACTGGGTACAGGGGTTACGATCAGAGAGGCCTGGTAAAGGGACATCCGGGGCCTTCAGAGTGACAACCCCTCACCTTCCAGAAAGCAGATCCGGGACTCTGGGAGCCTCTTCATCAGCCGCCCCATGAAGAACTCAGAGCCGAAGAGCTCAGGAGGGACAAAGGCTCCATACTTCAGGAACCCGACCTCGTAGGGGGAGAACTCGACCCACTCTGAGGGGGCAGGAGCGAGAGGCAGGAAAGAGAGGACAATGGGCTTGGGAGGAGGGGCAGATCTGACAAGGGCCAAAGACACAGCCCTCCAGCAGGCCTCAGCCTCCTGCCGGCCTGACTGACTCTTGAGCTGACCCCTCCGCCCCCACTCAGCCTTTTGTCTACATCCTTAGCCACCACAGCCCTTGCCCTAGATGGAGAGCCCTGCCACCTGACCCATCAGCCCATCCACACCACCGTCCTTCCAGGACGTGGGCCATCTGTGCATCATGAGCGTGTGTGTGTGTATTGGAGGACGCAATGGATGGGACTGAGAATGGTACCCTTGAAGTCCAGGGTCTGCAGACTGTTCTCTTTGACACTGAGGCTCAAGTAGAGGGGCAGAGGGTTCTGGCCCCGCTCCAGCGCAGCTCTCTGTCCTGACAGCTTCTGATCCACCACCTGGGATGCAGGCATGAGGGCCAAAGTGAGGTTGGGAGCACCCTGGAGACAGGGTGTGGGTAACAGGCTGGGGGGAAGCGCCTGGGGGTCTGGGTGACATGGGTGGGCACATGATGCAATTCCCACTCCTGCCCCTGTGTGACCAGCCCCACATGCAGGGTTGCCATGTAGGGCCTTGCAGGTTGAGAGCTGCATATCTGTAGAGTGCCAATCACAAGGACCACAGTGTCAACAGTGACAGCCATCCCTGCATCCTATGGTGCCAGTGGCCCATCTTTATGAGTCAGAGGGTGGAGGGGCCATGGATCCTCTGTCTCTCTCTCTCACACACACACAGAGCTTTCTGCAGAGGACTCAGGAATCCTCCTTCGGTGTGCATTGTTAGCTTTGCCAGGGGCTGGCCCTTCTAGGTAAACCTGGACACAGTTCAACTTTTAGCCCCTCCCAAACACACTCCTGACATCCTCACCTCCCCTTATCTCCTCTGTCCCTGCTTTGCACAGTATAAGTTGTACCCCACTCTTTATCCTTGCCTTCTGCTTCTACTTTTCCCTCCAACAGAACTCTGGCAAGGATTGTGGCTTGCCTATTGGGGAGACCTCCAATGAGACTCACTGAATTCTAGCAGTACAGAAGGGTCTCCTTCTATCCCAGACCGAGATGCAAATATGACTCATCTCAGGCCTCAGCAAGGGTGTTGGTGGTGGCTACCTGGAGCCCCACCTGGGGAAGGATCCTGCCACCACAAGCCCTGGGCTGTTTCTTGTGGATTGGTACATGTACCATGAACACACCATCTCTCAGGCTCTCAGAGCTGTAAGGCTGAAGGTTGTTCTCAGCAGCTACACCTAAGAGGTTCCCACCCTGCTGTATCTACTTCTATCATCATATTTACTCAGAATGTGTGAGAAATACAGATTACTGGGTCTCTTCTGAGAATCAGCAGAAGCCACTTAGGAATTTGGCTTTTGTAAATCTTCCCAGGTGATTCTGATGATCAGCCAGGTGTGTATCTAGCCCAGCCCAATCAACGAGGAGTCCTGCTCTTGCACCGATGACAAAGCCTCAGCACACCCCATGTGCTTCCCTATCCCCACAGCCCTCTGACTGAAAGGGCCGCAACTACTGAAGCCCGCACATCTAGAGCATGTGAAGCCACTGCAATGAGAAGCCCGTGCCCTGCAACAAAGAGTAGCCCCCCTCGCCACACCTAGAGAAAGCCTGCACAAAGCAATGAAGACCCAGTGCAGTCACAGATAAAAATAAATAAGTACAAATAAAATAATTTAAAAAAGAATTATTTTAAAAAGCACGCAATCAAGGTGAGCTTTAAGAGATAAAGCATGATGACTAAGGAAAAGAAGAAAATATTCAAAAAGCATTCATATTGGGACAAAATTTTCAAAACTGCATGGGTGTTCATTCTAAGGGATGCACTGTCATTCAATAACACCACAAGGATTTTTATTCTTGTGAGCAATATTAAAAAGACTAATTAAGTTTGTCTTTTAAAAAATGACTACAAACTACATAAAACCATGCATTAAGTCATTTCTGGAGGATGAAATGGTAATTAAATATGTCTTCTTTATAGTCTAGGATCAAACTTCACTTTATAGTACCTCAAAAAGCGAGCTGTTAAAACAAGCTTTCCCTACCTATAGTAATTAATTGTTGACACCAGACAGAAAAGTCAGTTAATAAAACACTGCACCCTCAAAACCAAACATGAGCTTAAATAGTAGAGCCAAAGAGTACATAGGATATGGTAATAAAATAAAAATGTTTCAAGTAATTATGTTGATTTTATAAGTTCCATGCCATTTCAACAAAAATCCCAACAATATATATCACGAGACTAAGCTGGCTATTATGTATATAGAAAGGCAAAGCACCAAAAATAGCCAAGATAATTCTGAGATCCAAGGTGGGGATACATTTGCCCAATCAGAAACTGACATTTGTCACAAAGGTAGTTACTAAACCAGTGCAGGATTGGCACCAGGATCAAGACTGAGTCCCATTAGAATGGAATAAGGGGCTTCCCTGGTGGCTCAGATGGTAAAGCGTCTGCCTGCAATGAGGGAGACCCAGGTTCGATCCCTGGGTCGGGAAGATCCTCTGGAGAAGGAAATGGCAACCCACTCCAGTATTCTTGCCTGGAAAATCCCATGGATGGAGTCTGGTAGGTTACAGTCCATGGGGTCGCAAAGAGTCGGACACAACTGAGTGACTTCACTTCACTTCAGGATGGAATAAAGTGCTCAGGAAAAGTCCCATGAATGTGTGAGTTACTGTAGCTTCATGCTGACACATGACAGACGCAGCAATATAGATCAGTGGGGATAATAAGTGATACTGGGGAAGTCTGCTATCCATGTGGGAAAAAACAACATTTAATTCCTACTCACATAATACCTGAAGATAAATTCTGGGTAGATTAAAGCCCTAACTGTGAAAAAGAAAGATATAAAACTCATATAAGAATATACAGAAAGATATTTCATAACTTTAGGGGAGGAAAAGATTTCTCAAGGAAGCTCTAAAAGTACAAACCATAAAGGAAAAGAATGACACATTGGACTATATTGAAACTATGCATCAAAGTCTATTAGGACTGATAATGATTAATATCCTGAATTTATAAGGAATTCCTATAAAATAATATTTAAAAGGTGCATTAAATAGAAAAGGATTTGAGTAGATAATCAATGCAAGAGCAAGCTCCAATGACAAATATACTTGAAAATGTTGCCTTATTAAAAGTCAAAGAAATGGAAAGCTACAATAAAATTTCCTTTCATGCCCATAAAATGGACAAACATTTAAAAGTGTGAAGATCATGTAGAGAAAAAGAAACTATAATACACTGGTAGTGAGAGTGTGAATTAACACCACCCTTTTGGAGAACAATTTGGCAATAGCTTAGAAAAGTTGAAGATACACCACTCAATGGCCTAACACTTCCACTACTGGGTATGTATTTTCAAGGCTTAGAGAATCTTGAACACATGGGTACAAGACTTGTATAAAACCATTGTGCAATTAATATTACATTTTCCTTAAGGATATATATATTTTAATATAAGTATATGTAATAAAGGTGGATCTAAGAAAGTATAAACATTTGTAAGATATATGTTACGTATAATATAAAGTATACAGGTTACAGATATGTATGTGATAATAAATTCAGGATGGTGGTTCACTCTGGGGGTGGGAGGGAAATGGGGCTGGAGGGGGGTCCACAGGGAGCTTTGGCTTTTTCTGTAACATTTCATGTCTTAGGCTGATTAGTGAGATCCTGCATATTCCTTATATTATTCTTTATGCTTTATGTATTTTCTTAGGTCTGAAAATTATTGTAAAAAACACTTATTAGGATTTTATAATAAATATTTTAACTAATAAAAAATAAGAATGGTTGGTAATTTCCAAATAGCATTTTGCTTGCCAACAAGAACAAAAATTTAAAGAAAAAATTGAAAACAAATTCACTTTTTGGTCCTTTTATGGTCCTTTGGACCATAATAATCATTTTTGGTCAAATGCTTGATATCCAAAGATAAGAACGGTAAGAATCTTTCCTCTGCTAATGTATTTGATAGTACTTTTTTGTTACACATATTAAAATACTTTTTGTGTTTTAGTCACTTCAAAAGCTTTAAAAGAAACTATAAGGGGTAAAACAACAAAAAAACAATTTCACAATTTCACAATTTTTTTTTGGAAAAAAAAAAGAATCCTGATTTTAATCATTGTATCAGTTAATATAAGATCCAGAAGTTGACTTACTAAGCTTTTCTTTTTCTTTTTTTAAAGAAGCAAGGTATAAAAAATTTTTATATGCTCAGTTTTGTCTTAATGGTGTTAGGATCACAGTAAAGAAATAGATTTGCTGACACTTAATGCTTACCAGAGAAGGCAATGGCACCCCACTCCAGTACTCTTGCCTGGAAAATCCCATGGATGGAGGAGCCTGGTGGGTTTCAGTCCATGGGGTCACTAAGAGTTGGACATGACTGAGCGACTTCACTTTCACTTTTCACTTTTATGCATTGGAGAAGGAAATGGCAACCCACTCCAGTGTTCTTGCCTGGAGAATCCCAGGGATGGCAGAGCCTGGTGGGCTGCCGTCTATGGGGTCGCACAGAGTCGGATACGACTGAAGCAACTTCGCAGCAGCAATGCTTACAGCCTGCTGCTGCTGCTAAGTCGCTTCAGTCGTGTCCAACTCTGAGCGACCCCATAGACGGCAGCCCACCCAGCTCCCATGTCCCTGGGATTCTCCAGGCAAGAACACTGGAGTGGGTTGCCATTTCCTTCTCCAATGCATGAAAGTGAAAAGTGAAAGTGAAGTTGCTCAGTCATGTCCAACTCTTAGCGACCCCATGGACTGCATCCTACCAGGCTCCTCCATCCATGGGATTTTCCAGGCAAGAGTACTGAGTGGGGTGCCATTGCCTTCTCCGTGCTTACAGCCTGGCGTGCTGCAATTCATGGGGTCGCAAGGAGTTGGACACAACTGAGTGACTGAACTGAGCTGAACTGAATGCTTACCCTATGCCAAGGCAACAATAGTGCTCAGAACCACCCTGTAAGATAAGTACTATTCTCATTCTCATTGTACATATGAGAAAACTGAGGCACCGAGAGGTCAAGTAACTTGCCTAAGGAAACATAGCTAGTAAGAGGCCCTAGAATTAGAATCTAGGAAATCTGGCCCCACAGTGTATGCTTTTAACACTACCATGAAGTGAAGAAGAATACATTTCATATTACAGTATAAATAAAAAGCTGTTCCAAAAATCTCACTGACTCAAACACAATGCTTAACTGACTTTGGCACTAACTGGTCCCTAGCTCTTGAGAGATCCAGAAATTTCTGTTTCACGGTAATTAATTGAAGACTAACCTGACTCAAAAAGTCAGCATTCCAGAGTTGGCAGACACTGAGGTAGAGAGGTATGGCTGTTCCCATATCCTTCAACAATGTACTGGCCTTTCTTTCCCAACAGGAAAGGCACATGGGCCTCAGCTAGCTGCAGGGCTGCCCCTGCCCCACCAGTGCACACACCCTCCCCCTCACGTGCACAGGTGCCCTACCTGACCGTGCAGCATGAGCTCCAGCACCAGACCCCACAGGTCCACAAAAGTCGTGGTGCGGCCCTGCTCAGCCCGCTGCTGCAGCTCCCGATGGTAGCTCGCCAGGCACTTGGGAGAGAAGGCCTCCAGCTTACTCTTGGCCAGGTGCTCCCGGACATGACTGATGGGTCCTTTGAGGTCCTTCTGCGACCACTCAGGGTCCCCATACAGATGGGCCATTGTCCTGAGAAAACAAAGGATCATTACGGTAGGAGACCAAGGCTCAGCATGGTTGCTGCAACTCCAATTTCCATTCTCTGACTTCTCCCAACATGTGATTCCTGCCACCAAACCTTGCCTGTCTGGGAGCTGTCTCAGGGTTTTCTCTCCTTGGTTGGCACTGTCCAATATAGAGTGTGAGCCACATATGTAATTTACATTTTCCTAGTGACCACATTTTTAAAAAGTAAAAAGAGACCTGAAAAAATTAATTTTAACAGTATATTTCATTTAATTCAGTATCTAAACATTATCATTACAGCATGTAATCAATATTTAAATTAAGATAAATTTATATTTTTTCAAACTGTTTTTCAAAACTCGCTGCACATTTTATAACACATCCCAATTTGGACTAGCCACATTTCATGTGATCAGTAACCACATGTAGCTGGTGGCTGCTGTATTGTCTAGCACAGCTATAGGCCCTACTCCTTTCTTTATATGTCTGTCCTGAAGCCGTTTAAGACACTGCTTGTCAACAGCTGTCACCTAAACTCCTCTGAGGAGTTTACTCATCTTTTACTCCTTAAAGTCACATTTCAGTAAGACTCAAAGGAATGACTTTCCAACAGTGAGAAGTCTCACTTCTCAGAGTGGGGTATCAGGAGGCAATGCTACCTTTAGGTAAAATAACATCTTGTGACCTACATTTTATCATCTATACTATAGGGTTGTGAGAGCTGGATGATAAAAAGGCTGAGCGCTGAAGAATTGATGCCTTCAAAATGTGGTGCTGGAGAAGACTCTTGAGAGTCCCTTGGACAGCAAGGAGATCAAACCAGTCAGTCCTAAAAGAAATCAACCCTGAATACTCATTGGAAGGACTGATGCTGAAGATGAAGTTTCAATACTTTGGCCACCTGATTCGAAGAGCCGACTCATTAGAAAAGACCCTGATGCTGGGAAAGGTTGAAGGCAGGAGGAGGAGGAGACCACAGAGGATGGGGTGGTTGGATGGCATCACGGACTCAATGGACATGAGTTTGAGCAAACTCTGGGATATAGTGAAGGACAGGGAGCCTGGCATGCTGCAGTTCATGGAGTCCAAATAGTTGGACATGACTGACCTACTGAACAACAATAGGGACAATAAGGAAGACTACCGCATAGAGTGTTGTGAGGATAAAATGAGGTAACAACCATTAAAGGAAAAAGAGCTACCAATTTGGAGTTCCTGATATGTGTCAGATATGTTAAGTGCTTCAACTTGGGCTGTCCCACTCTAATCCTATGGTGTTTGTGCTATTATTACCCCCATTTTGGATATGAGTCAACTGAGAATCAGAGGAAATAAGTTGCTCAGAGTCACTTAGTCAGTAAGTGGTGTTGCAGAAACTCAAAGCCAGCTCTTTCCAGATCAGCCAACCTACGCCTATTCAGTAGCATGGAATGGATGTCCTGCCATTGCTCACTCATGGCAGGACCTCTGATTGTCTATTTCCTCCCTTTTGAGAAAGCCATTTGGCACCTATCAGCCCATACCGCTTGGCTTCCCCACAAAAAGGGTCCCATTGATGTCCTCTCCATATCCCTCTGGAGCCTGATCATCTCTGCTCTTCCAAGTCCCCAGGGCCCTCACCATGTAGAGCCTGAGATGCCACTGAAGTAGGTCACACAGTCCAGAAGGCCTAGCTTCTGCAAGGCCAACAGTTGGCCATAGAGAGAGGTCATGGCCCGGGCGCCTCCTCCTGTGGCCATGATGCCTATTACAGGGACCTGGGTTGCACACAGACACAGGTTGGGTTAACAAGGACAGGGATGGAGTGGCCCCCTGCCCCCAGGGATGGGACCTAGTGGGCAGGGCCTAAAGTGTTCAGGATTAGAGCCAGCACCTGCTTCTCCCCAACAAGTAATAGCTCTCAGCCCTGGACAGGTCCCCAAAGAGAGTGTCCCCAAAGAGAGCTTCCCCACGCCCAATATCTCTCCCCCACATGCCCATCCCCCAGTCTCTGTGACTCAAGTACCTGGAGAGGGCATAGCAGTCAGGAAGTCCATTAGGGCCAGTACAAGTTATCTGCACCCACGTCCCTCTACCCCCACAAACCTCATCTTCCTGCAGGTCTCCATCCAGCTGCAAGACCTGCTTCAGGGCCTTGGCCACCACCTGCTTCCTCCTGCTCAGGAAGGCTCTTTCCTCCACACTCAGATCGAAGCCCAGATGTACAGCCAGCTCCTCAGGGCTGGGGCGGTATAGGGGTCAAGGGTCAGGGGCACCTGCATAGCTCAGCCACTGGTTGGTGAAGCCCATAGTGACTGCCGAATAAACTCCCTGCTCCCAACTCCCAAGGCTATTCTTTATACCACTCTCCCCAACTCCTGTGACTACCCCGGTCTTCCACGTATGTGAATGGCCCTTACCAGCTCTCAGCCTTGAGCTGCAGCTTCACTCCTGGGGCCTGAAATCAGAGCAAGAGACCCTACTCAGATTGTTCTAGACCCTGAGGGGAGAGTGGGTATCCCCTGGGGGCTTTGGCTCCCCCGTCTTTGTTCTCACTGACACTTCCCATCTAGCCGAGGCCACTTACGTTTGTAGCAGGCACGTCAATGGTCACCTCTTTCCCCATGGCCAAGGACCTCAGGGGCACAGTGAGGTGCCCAGCTGAGTGGCCTGAGTTCCAGCCACTGCTTATAGAGCTCTGGAAGAAAACTTTGTTCATTCATTCATTTATTCAACAAATCCTTACTGTGTATCTAGACAGTGATCCAGACAGATATAAGCCCCACTCCAATAATAAAAAAATAATTACAATATTTATAATTATTGTAATTATAATAATTGCACAAATAACAGCTAACTGAATTATTTTGCTATATACCTGAAACTAGCACAATATTGTAAACCAACCATACTTCAATTATTATTCAATCAATAATAATTATAATAGCTTATATTTTTTAGTATATCAATGGCTAAGTGTTATTTATTATTCTAACTGAATCATATGTGTGAATCTACAAAGGAACAGGTAACAAATTGTTGTTACTAAGTATCGTAAAGGAAATAAGCAGTGTGATGTGACAGAGTAACCAAAGAGCTATGTGAAGTCTACTTAAGATGGGAGGATCAAGGAGGGCCTCTGGAGAGGTGCTGTTTGAGCTGAGACCTAAACGAGCAGGAGGAGGAGGAAGTAGACGAGGAAGAAGAGGAGTAGACAGCCTTGGAAAGAGACACAGGGGGACAGGGAAAGCACTTGGGGTGCTGGAAAAGCAAGAAGAGACAAACATGGCTGGAGCATCATGAATGAGGGACACATGGAAGAGAACGAGTCCGCAGAGGTGTGTAGGGGCCAGGTTATCAGGGCCTGTGGACACAGACATGGGATTTTATTCTAAGAGCATTGTTGGAGGAGCCATTAAAGACTTTAAACAAAGACTGACATGGCACAGCCCCCATGCCCAACCTAGGTCATTGGCCATCCTCCTTGTGTGGCAAGGGCATAGTGCCTAACTGGGGGAGGCTGATAAGGCCACAGGGGCCTGACCTTGGCAGGGGGATGGCCAGAAAGAGGCCTGCAGCAGCTGGAGCTGGCCCAAGGCTGGGGTTGGCAGGTAGCCCCAGAGCCAAGACCTACCCTCAGGCACCCACTCAGCTCAGCCTCTTGGGCTGCCATGTAGTGGAAGCAGAAGGCAGAGGCTGTGCCCAGGGTAGATGTCTGCGTGTCCTCATACGAGCCCTTCAGCACCAGCTCCAGCTCATCCTGATCTAGGGAGAGAGAGGACAGACTAGCACAAGGAAACAAAAACCCAGAACCCCAACGAGGATCCAGGAAACCAGCAGTACTGCCCCAGACATGGGGAGGCCGAGTGGCTTGACCAGGGCAAACAGTATTCTGGAAAGAGCTCTGCCCACAACCCCCATGGGACTCCCACCTTCTGTGGGAGTGCCTTCCCCCAGTTCAGGGGGGGACTCTAATGCCCAGAGGAGCCCCGTTGCCCTTGTGCTGTGAGGGAAACCTCCTGCTCTGCAGGTTCCCCAGCCACCCCCACCCACCCCCCACATTCCAGGCAGAGGCCAGACCTTGTCTCACCTGCAGCCACAGCCATGCTGACGACATGGACATCCAGGCGTGACAGCTCTCGCGCCTGGGGCAGACCACATTGTGGACAGGGGACTCTGCAGGGGAAGCTGAGGTCCCCTCAACCTCACCCCCTGAGCCCCACTATCCCAAATCCACTGCATCCAGAACCAGAAGTGGAACCGGATGCTGAGACCTCTCACCCTACCTCTGGTCCTGGAGAAGCCAGGAAAACCCCATCTCCACCCAGCCTCCTACAATTGCCAAACTTCTGACATCTCTGAAAGCGTCCCCAGCCCTCAGGCCCAGTTCTTTCTTCTCTTTCTCTGCAGACTCAACCTGGAGGAGGCATTCTATTATAACTGCTCCCAAATAGTATTATGCAACCTGCCAGTCCACAGGATGATGGACTGGGTCAGAGAAACAAAACCTTAACATTTTAGCCACTGAAACATCTCCTGACTGTCCTCCAGTTGACTGCCTTGCCAAGGGAGTCTGCTGCGTTCTCTCTGTAATGCCTGCCAGCTGGAGCCCACAGCCCAGCTGCTACATTGACAGCATGTCACTGGGCTCCATCACCTCAGATGAAAGACAGCTGCCTCAGGTGTGGCTCTTTACAGGGTATTTGAAAAAGTAATGCTAGCCCATCAAACAGATACTCGTAGGACCCCGAGGGTGGGTGCCCACTTCAATTCTGAACTCCAGTGGCCTGACTCACCACAGGCAGGGCCTGGCTTGGCTCCCAGGTCAGGGCTGTATTGCCTGTTGGGAGCTTTGCTTTGAATAGAAAGTTTCTAAACATCGCTCACCACCCATTCCTGTCCACTGCAGCTCTGTGAGCTTGCTGTGTTTTAGGAGAGCTGACTAGGACCCTCCACTGTTCCGGGGAGGAGCTGGTTGACCCCTGACTCTATCTCAGGGCTCCCAGCTTGGAAGCACGCCACACTGGAAAGGCTCTCTGAGGCTCGTTACCTGAATTTTCACAGCCTGAGCCTGGCCTGGCCTGTCAGTCCTCCTTGCCACCTACAGGGCTAATAACTATGAACTCATTACACATGACTAAACACCATTGGCCTAAAATTCCCTGAAAGCTCCCTCAGAACTCCTCTCAGCAGAGCCTCGGCCTCCCCTCTCTCCAAGTGCCCTTTAGGCCCCTCCAAGCCCTGCAGCCCCAGGTGACCACCCAGCAGGAAGGCCAGGCAGTCTTACTGCAAAGTCCTGTCCTCGCCTCACCCCTTCTGGCCCACCCCCAACCCCTACCCTCCACCTCTACCCTGGTGTCTGTTCTGGGGTCCCTCCCTCAGCCTCCTTGCTTCCTGTTCCCACACAGGTGTGGGGAAGGTGGTTACCACAAGCACGTTGTTGGTGATGAGGTTTTCCGGGCGGTCTGACCTGGAAAAATCAAACCATTCAGAGTGCGGCCTTGCAAAGGCCAATGCTTCCTGCACTGACATCCCCCTCCCATCTCAGGCTACACCCAGATGGGGCCTCCTTGAGTGACAAGGAGGGTTCTCTGAGTCCTGGATATGATTCTTCAGGGTGTGGGGAAATGCTTCTGAAGCGCTAAAGGCGGGGAGGGAGGAGGAGAGTGGGGCAGAGAAAATACCGCCTTCCTCATTTCATTTCTCTAATAGGGTCCCCCCACCCTGACTGGCAGGGGTGGGAGATGAGGAACAACACATCTAGACTGGAAAGACCAATGGGAAGATCTGAATCGAGGATATCTTCCTCAGGAGAGCCTTGTCCTGAGACACTCCCTGGGCTGGGTGGTAGCACTCACATTTTCTCAATCAGGAACTCCACGTCCAGCTCCTCCAGTCCCTGGAATTAAAGATGAACCAGTTGCCAACATGCCCACGTGTCTTTGGAGTTGGCACAGCTCCTTTATGTGTGTCATGTCATCATCTCAAGCTGCCTCCAAGGGAGGCATGGTGTTACAACAGCTCCCATTTTACAGATGAGGAAATTGAGTCTTAGGGAAAAACGGGCTACCTGCTCAGGTTCCACAGCTGGCAGGGCTGAAGGGGAAGACGAGGGACACAAGCCTAAAGAGGCTTGAAGATGCCAAGGGTCCTTTTCATCTTCCTCTCAAGGGGGACCAACCCCAGAACTCTGCTTTCCATGCCTCCAGGCTTTGCCTGCTGCAGAAGGAGCACAGACCATCACGCAGGCCTTGGGAGGGTCAGAGCAGTGAGCAGGAGTGATGAGCCTGCACCCCCTGACGAGCTGGGCACACCCAGCTGTGTTTGTGGCACATGAGGAAGTTTTCACATCATCCCAAACCTTCCTTCCCTGTAGAAGACTAGAATCCTTCCTTCCCTGTAGAAGACTGGAATCTTTCATTAAATGATTCAGCTGATAATAGTCAAGTTAAGCCTCTCCTTTCCTATTAAAATGCGAAAATCTCCGGGAAGGGCCTGGCAGCATCCCAATAGACAGGAGAAACTACGCAACCTCCTCAGCCTGGAGCTGAGAGGTGGGGCCGGTAGGTACCCCCACCCACCTGGGTGCGCAGGGAGAAGGTCTTTCGGAGCAGCCTGCCAGGGAGGACTTCAGAGACATCATAGAGAACCTTGAACCAGGCGTCATCCTGCGTGACTGTGTCCTCATCATAGAGGGTCAGCTCCAGAACATTCTAGGGACCCGAGAACAGCAACTTAGCACATTATTAACTCATAGTGTGGCTCACAACTGTTGAGCCCTCACTTGATGCTGAGGGCAAGAAAAGATGATTATGCCTCCACGCTTTTTACTTCAAAATAAAAATATAGGTAAAGCCTGAAAGTGGTTAAAGGAAATCAGCAAAGTTCTTAACTTACCCCTGTTAATTTTTGTTTTTATAAGAAATTAAATTCTTTCAAAGAGTTTCCCCCATCCCAGTTCCATGCCTGCTTTGCTGGTTCCCTAAGGCACGGTAGGTCCCAGGCACTTACTGGGAGTCTTCCATGTGTGATTTCATTTAACCTCAAACAACCCAGTCAGGAGGGCTCTTATGCCTCCACTCCACAGACTGGCTTCGGGAGGACCATCACCTTGCCGTTCGCATATCCTCTCGCATACAGCACATCCAGGCTGGAGCACACAGACACCCCATTCCCCAGGGTCTCTGCCTGAGCCCCACAAAAAGGTGTGCTCCACCCCAAAACGTTCGTGTGTGTGGTACCACCTGTCCTCAGGTGGGTGGCCAGGGATACTCTGACCTTTACCTTGACCTGACCCTGGATCAGGAAAGTGAAGGTCTCGTTCCACACAGGATGACTGGAGTTGGTAACTGTTTTGGTCTTAAACTTCGTTCCAGGTGCGGTTGGCATCTGTAGGACCACATAGGGGTCTGCCTTGCTCACTGCCAACATCAAGGGAGCCGTTGTGAGAGAGAATTCCTCACATCACTCTCCAGACGCCTCACCAGGTTCCTCCCAAGATCCCTGCAGCCACTCTGGGCAGCCCAGCCCAGCCCAGCTCCTAGGCACTTGCCTGGGTCTTTCCCTTAGGACCCAGTCAACCCCACCTCCCTAGAGCCCTGTTCACAGTTACTCACACAGGTCAGCCCAGCCCAGGCCCCGTGCCTCCAGGACCTTCACGGTGAGCCGCCAGCAGGTAGAGGCCTCCCTCTGGAGAGAAACAGACCACTGAGTCCCTCCTGCTCAGGCACGAGCCCCACTGATCAGTACCTGAGATGCTTACTGATGCTGCCAGGCATTGCGGGGCCAAACAGCCTTTGCCTACCACTGCCCGTGACTTCACTTTCACTTTTCACTTTCATGCATTGGAGAAGGAAATGGCAACCCACTCCAGTATCCTTGCCTGGAGAATCCCAGGGACGGGGGAGCCTGGTGGGCTGCCGTCTATGGATTCGCACAGAGTCAGACACGACTGAAGTGACTTAGCCGCCCTTGGGGCTGTGGCTGTCAGAGAATGGCAGACCTCAAAGGGGGTAGAATTTGTGGGAACCCTTCCCTTCAGGGGCAGGATTGCACAGTATAGGGAAGAGTGCAGGAAACGAAGGGCCAGGGGATGCCCACCTTACTGGACATGTCAGTTTGGGGTCAGCCACCCCCAGAGCTCCCAGGAGGGCAGCCCCTTGGTGAAGCATGTGACCCGGCTGCCCACTGTCCCCCCAGCCCTCTGGAAAGGAAGTGGGCATGTGACTCCAGGAGGCTGAGCCCCAGGGGCCCAGTGCTCCCTCATGGCCTCAGGTACAAACCCTTTCTTGGATGTGAATTGGGAAATTCCAAGAGCATCAGGCTGTTAACTGTGTGCAGGGGGCAAAATGTATTAAGACGACGTGTGTTAGTCACTCAGTTGTGTCTGACTGTTTTGGACCCCATGGACCTTAGCCCGCCAGGCTCTTCTGTTCATGAAATTCTCCAGACACGAATGCTGGAGTGGGTTGCCAGTTCCTGTTCCAATTAAGATGATGGTGAGGCCATATTAGCCCACAGACAAGCCCAATGAGATGGGAAAAGAAACTGAAAGGGCAGAAGCTCTGAGGGACCAAGAAGATGAGCAGAAGTAGGTGGCAGGAAGAAAAGCAGAGGGCAGGTGGGGTGTGGCTGAGTCCTGCCCAGGAACAGGGTGGGCGGGGGTGGGGGGCGCGTATCCTCAAACCCCTCCCGCTGAGGTCCTTGGCACTGCTGGCATTTAGGGGGCCACCGGGTTTGTGTTCTTCCTGAGGCCCCTCTGGGTAGTTTATCCTGGGCACCCTGCACACGTTTCTTATGATAAGACCCTGCCATCTGCGGCAGAAGTGACACTGTGCCTGCAGGGTCAGGAGACAGCGCTGTGATGAAACCAAAGCTCTTTCCTGTGCTGCATCCTCCCACCGCCAGTCCCACTTCTGTGCATGTGATCGACAGTCTTGGCTCCTGACAGGATCGTCTCTGCCCTGCGTGGGTGCTCCCTGCCCAAGGCTGGCTCAGCGTCCACAGGACAGGCTCTCCATGCCCCACAGAGAGGCTTAAAGGACAATGGGCCACAGCAAAGTCAATCAGGCTTGTGCCCCTTGGTCCTCAATTCTCCCTGTCCTGTGGCTTCTGGCTGAATGTCTTTGTCAGCCTAGTCAGCTCTCTGGCAGAGCACACGTGACCCTCCCAGCAAGATAGACTGGTTTCTCCCTTCTTGGGGATTAGTGGCAGCAGTGACATCCACAGGCCATAAGCCAGAGGTTGTAATTGACAGTGATTTAGTGACTTTTTAGACACCTGGCTCCATTTCCTCCCCACACCAATTCCATCACAATCCACCACAGAGAAGGTGCAGGCTGGAACCTTGGTTCCTGTGAGGAGTTGTGCTCCAATGCCCACTCCACGCTGGGGAGAGGCAGAGGCAGCCCCAGGCCCCCCAGTTCTCAGGGCCACAGCCTGTGGGCTGCTCTAAAGCCACTTGGGGCTACTAAGAAGCATCCCAATTTCTTGCTTTCCAGACAGCCACCCTGCCCAATTTGGATGTTGCTGCCCATTTTCCTCTCTGGTCACTGAGAAGCTCTCAACCTCAGAAAGCCCACCATTCCCCAGAGGATCTCTTTCCTAGGGTGAAACTCCATTCTCTTCACCTCTAAGACTGCCACTAATATAGCATCTGGAGGATGGGCTGTGACAGTCACTACAATGACTGGTCATTGCTGGGGTAGGAGAACAGATTGGTCAAGGCAGGTGTCCAGCTAGATTGTCTGGATCTAAACTGCTTGATTGCTGTGTGACCCAGGACAAGTCACTAAACTCCCCAGTGCCTCTGTTTCCCTATTGTAGTGAGACTAATAACAGTATCAACCTGACACAGTGTTTTCAGGCTCAATGTGTTAATGCCTGTAGAATGCTTAGCAAAAAAGTAAGCAGTTTCTAGACAATTTTTCTTATTACTATTAATATTTATTAAGTACTTGTTAAGTTTATGTTTCTAGGTGCTATACTAAGCATACTACATATTCAAACTCAGTTTATTGTCCCAACAGTTTGTAAGATAGTTCTCTCATTTCACAGATGAGAGGATTGAGACTCAGCAAGGTAGACTTGCCCTAGGTCACAGAGATAGTAAGTGACATGGTGATTTTGTCACTAAGTCGTGTCTGACTCTTGCGACCCCATGGACTGTAGGTAGCTCACCAGGCTCCTCTGTCCATGGGGTTCTTTAGGCAAGAATACTGGAGTGGGTTCCAGTGCCAGTTCCTTCTCCAGGGGATCTTCATGACCCAGGGATTGAACCTGGGTCTCCTGCTCTGCAGGCAGTTTCTTTACCGACCAAGCTACAGGGGAAGCCCCTGGTAAGCAAGTGATGTAGTTTGGATTCAAACCCAGGCCTTCAGGGCCAGAGCTCACAATCCGTAAGAAGGTTCTTAGGACTTTGCATCTTTGTAAAACCATCCAGATTTCTCCCTCTACCCTGTGGATATCTAAACGTTAGAATTTCATAGATTTGTTTTAGACAAATAGGGTTATTGAGCCAACTAACATGTTAACTAATAGAAGTCTTTTCTCCCAAGGGTTCTGGGGCTTCACCTTCCTTGTTTAAAGACCCTCCCTCCTGGACTACTTTGTCCACTAAAGACTGACAATGGACATTCGTGGAGGGTCTCCTGTAGGGTCCCCCAGCTCAGCTTCCTGTAGCATCCTGGGAGTGCCTCCTTTTTGAGAGTCCTAGACACCCTCTCTCCCCCTGCACGGTGACCCCAGGGCCTCCTCCATGGCTCAGTGCTGGCCCTGCTCAAGGGAGACTGAGGGGCGCTGGAGTCCCCAGACCGGGGTCCAGAGGACCTATGACAATGAGGTCTTCAGCTGGGAGAGACAAATGAGCAGGCTGCCTTTTCTCCCTGCTGGCACCCAGTAACCTGCCTATGGGAGGCTGGAGAGACTGGGAGTGGGAGCTGCAGCCACAGCTTCCAGCCCTGAACCTTCTGAATCAGGCTGAGATGTTGCTCCAGAACCACACAATTGGCCCATCCCAGAGCAAGTCCTGGATGCCCCGGCCTGCCCCACCAGCCACACTTCTGCTGCCAAGGCAGGCTCCAGTTTCCCCTTCCACCAGGTTAAGAGGTGGGGTGGGGCAGCCGCTGAGGCTTGCCTGCCCCTGGAGCCAACTTGAAGGCCTTGGGGATTCGGCCAATCCCAGGACTGTCAAATAAGACATTTCCCAGGTGTGTTGGTAGGCTCCCAGGGCCTATGAGCCAGTTTTGCCCACTGGGCTGGGCCCAGAGAAGGCAAGTGTGGAAGAAAAGGATGTCCAGTCTTCTCCAGGGAGATGAGGAGGAAAGGGGATGCTTCAGACACTTCCACTGCTGGGTCCTGGGGCTCAGGCTCCTATTGGAGCCCAGCCCCTCCACCTTCCTCCTCCTGCAGCCATGAGTCCCCCTTAGCCCACATCAGGGCATTTCCACTAATGTCTGGCTTGGGAAGGGTCCTCCAGATCTCAGGCTGACATGGGCTGGGACGGCAGGTGTCCTGCAATGGAAGGGTCCCCCCTCCGTCTTCTCCAGGAGTCCCTGGTGCCTGGCCTGCTCCAAACAAATCTTCAGGAGCATCAGGTTAGAGCTGCTTACCTAGCTGCAACTCAGGCCTGGATCTCAGGGCCAAGCTCCAGAAGCCTGGCCAGCTCTTGAATGAAATAAATGCCCCTGGACACTGATCTTGGCATCCTTCATGGCCACTTTCTGGGGCAGCAAGGGAGACCTGAGGAGCCAGTCCTTCTGAACTGGGTCTGTGGCAAAGATTGAGGGAAAGCACCTAGCAGGGTGAGAGCAAGCAGTTTGTAGGCCTCTTTGGCCTGGTTGCAGCCTCATAGCTCTCGGGCCTGGCAAATAATTTGAGGGTGGGGATTTAGCATATCTCCTGAGATGCACAGGTGGTTCCTGGGTTCTGGCCGGATCCAGGAAGCCCGCTGCCTGCAGTAGTAGGCTGCGGACCTGGTGGGGTCTCCTTCTGTGACACACAGCCAGTGTGTTCTCTGATGTGGTGTGTGAGCCTTCGGAGGAAGGAAGGGGTGGGGCTCTAAGGGGCTGCTGCCTGGTCGATCACGGTGGACTCTGGTCTCCTTGGGCTTACTTCTATGGCTGTTAATCACCCATCCCACCCACTCATTATCCCTAAACACAGATTCCCTCACCTTCTGCCTTCCTCCTTCATCCTCTGCCTAGGCAGAGATGCCAGGTCTGGGACCCAGCCCCTCCCCAGAGACCAGAATCACCTTGGTTTCAGCTGTGTCAGGCTCTTTAGAGGCACCCTGGCTCCAAGTCCTGCCCTGAGTGATGCCAATAGGCTCGGAGGCGTTATTACCTGGTGAGGATGGCCAGGTGGTCCCCTAGGTGTCAATCTCTCCATGCCGACACTTTGGCTCCACTCCAGGCCCAGCCAAGATGCCAGCTCCCTGGCTGGCTGGCAGCGACTGCTCCAATAGGATGGGACTGACTGTGAACCTGCCAGCCTCAAGGAGCAATAATTCTATAGGGAGCCCGGGCCCCACCTCCAGGTCACTCCCTCAGCCCAGCATCTTCTGTTCCTCCCGAGGCTGAGTCAACTCTCTTCTCCAGAAACTTCTGGCAGGGCTCCAGAACCTGCAGGTGAAGCATCCCTTCCAGACCTGGAGTGTCAGGATACCAGAGAGGGGGCAGGCAAGTAGCCAGGAGCCTAGGAGTAACAAGAGGGCAGCCCCAGAGGCAGGTGCTGAGCAGACTCTGGCAACCTAGCTGCAGGGGGCTCTGGACTCTGGTCCTAGACCTCTTGCCCCTTCCATGCAACTGGTTTTAGCGACAGTTCACTCCTCTAGGGGATTGTAAATAGAAAAAATATGGGAGACCCCTGTAAGTTAAAGATTACTCAAGAAAGCAGCTTTGCTTAACCACAAAAGCAAGCAGGCTTGCTTAGGAACAAAACCAGGAGGCAGAAGCACAAGGCAGGCCCCCAAACAATAAAACAATGGTGGAATGAGACCTACATCCTGCCCAGAGAGCTCAGTAAGTTAATGACCCCTAGGACATGCTTTCTGTTCTGCACACTTAAAAAACAATAACTTGTGGACCTAGCTAGGAACAGGAAAGGGAGGGACAAGAAAACTCCCCTGCTCAACCTGGAGGAGCAGCAGATGATTAAAGTATGACGTCTATTTAAGAATGAGGAATAAAATGGTGTTCTCTCCCTCCCCACTTTTCCTTTGAATGTGAAACTGTAGCCCACTCAGTTCACCAGGGCGTCATCTCTCATCTGCTTGCCTGTAAGCCTTGTAAGGGTCCTATTCTAACATGGGCATGCATGCTCAGTCGTGTCTGACTCTCTGTGACCCCATGGACTATAGCCCACCAGGCTCCTCTGTCCATGGGATTTCCCAGGCAAGAATCCTGGAGTGGGTCACCATTTCCTTCTCCAGGAGATTGTTCCCGACCCAGGGATCTTATGTCTCCTGCATTGGCAAGCAGATTCTTTAACCACTGAGCCACCTGGGAAGCCCCTCTTCTAATAAATTGTTCTTATCTATCATTTTGTCTCTCGCTGAATTTTTCTCTACTCTGAGACATAAAGGACTGTGGTACTAGAGTTCTTGGGAGCCCCCTAAAGGGCACCCAATGGTTTCACTAGGAGTTTAGAGGAATTTCTGTTAAAATTCAATGGTAAGCTTTGTAGTAAAGGTAAGAGACCAATCAGAAAACTCTTAGATTACGAATATTACAGAAAAAAGCTTTGTGAAGTACCTGTTAAACTATTCATTATGCACATGCTGACTTAAAGAATAGGCACAACATGGGAGTTTTGAGTTCAGTTTTATTGGGAGCAAAATGAGAACTAGAGCCCAGGAGACAGCATTCCAGACAGCTCTGAGAAATTGCTCTGAGGAGGCAAAGGGGGAGCTGCGACATATGGGAGTTTTGCAACAAAATGCTAGGAACACCAAATGATTACTGTTAATTAAAGAAACCAGATTTATCAAGTTAAGAAATGTAGTGCTTTTCTATGTATGGGAAGAGCCTGGGCTCACCAAATCATTTTTATTGATATGGACCTCAGCTATCTGGGGCCAGTATCCTGTTTTTTCACATCCTGAGTTTCCTCAGGGTTCACAATACAGAGAGGCTGCAGTCTTATGACTGCTAGGTGGCAGATTTTCTTTTCTTCCTAAGTTCCTTCAGGACTCACCAGCTCACCATCCCTGGTGGTTGCAATCCTTAATGACTGTGACATCCTTTTTTTAATGATATGGCAGGAAATATTGCATTTGTCACATGACATGATGTGTTCTCCTGAAATATCATGAACTTAGTCCATCCTAAAGGAGATCAGTCCTGGGTGTTCATTGGAAGGACTGATGTTGAAGCTGAGACTCCAATACTTTGGCCACCTGATGCGAAGAGCTGAGTCATTTGAAAAGACCCTGATGCTGGGAAAGATTGAGGGCAGGAGGAGAAGGGGATGACAGAGGATGAGATGGCTGGATGGCATCACTGACTCGATGGACGTGAGTCTGAGTGAACTCCGGGAGTTGGTGATGGACAGGGAGGCCTGGTGCGCTGCAGTCCATGGGGTCGCAAAGAGTCGGACATGACTGAGCGACTGAACTGAACTGACTGAGTCATTTTACTGTCAATTCATCATATAACTGAGCAATAATGATTTGTTTTTTCGAGGCAAATGAAACTGAATTAATGTTAACCTATTGAAAGTAGATTGAAAATGTATTATTACAGAATCAGCCAGAAAAGAAAATTAATAATGGTTCCATGAAAAAGCAAAACATTTGAATGAGAAATAATTCTAAATTTGCATGAACCAGGTATAAACTCTAATGAAAAAGTAAAGGTAAAATGTTGAAAACTACAAAGAACAACTTATTTATTCAAATTTGGTGACAGATGAAGCAACGCACAAAGTCACCAGTTGGTGAATGGCAGAGTTTAAGATTATACTCTCTAGACTGAAAGCCCTGCCTCCACCCCAGACTGGGCTCAGACCACCCTCGAGGGTCATTGGTACCCTCCATGGGCAGGGCCAGTCCCACAGCAATCCCGAGACCACAGGAGTCCTGAGGAAATACAGCCCTCTGGAGAGTGAATTTACATCTACCTGAACCGATGCACAGAGAAGGCAATGGCAACCCACTCCAGTACTCTTGCCTGGAAAATCCCATGGATGGAGAAGCCTGGTGGGCTGCAGCCCATGGGGTCACTAAGAGTCGGACACAACTGAGCAACTTCTCTTTCACATTTCACTTTCATGCATTGGAGAAGGAAATGGCAACCCACTCCAGTGTTCTTGCCTGGAGAATCCCAGGGATGGGCGAGCCTGGTGGGCTGCCATCTCTGGGGTCGCACAGAGTCGGACATGACTGAAGCGACTTAGCAGCAGCAGCAGAACTGATGATGCAGGCCTCATCTGGAACCACTTGTGGGCATTTCAGAGGCAATAGGTTCTTGTGACCATTCATACGTGTTAGTAAAATCTACAAAAGTAAAAGACATTAACTACAACTGTGAAGAACACTGTCTTCCCACTCTTTTGTCTCCTCTGTCAGCATTGATGCAACAGTGGTATTTTTAGGATCTGACTAAGGAGAATTTAGGTTAGAGACACGTACATACGTTTCAGTTCAGTGGGACATAGCTATGTGGTTTCATGTATAGTGACGTTACTGTCAGCCATTCTGGTTAAGAAATAGTTTCCAAAATACTCCTACCACGCACTGTACCAGCTTGTCTGGCATTATGACACAGGTGAAAGGCAGAGGTTGTCCCCCAGCACAAGAATAGGATGGAGGGAAAGAAACAAGGTCTAAAACATGCAGACCAAAACTAGTCTGTGGAGAATTCACCCACTCAGAAATAGGAAGCCCTAAATGGAAGATATAGGTTTTGTTGAAACATGGTCAAAACAGAAGTTCTCTCCTGAAAGAGATGTTTTCATTCATGTATTAAATGCATTTTTTTCCCCTTTATTTGATGGGGGTTTCAAGAAACAGGCATTATCCTACTCCTGTACCATAAGTAGCTAGCACATCTACAATAGTTCAGATATGGGAGAAATTTGACAGAGGCTGTAGCAGATTTTATTTTTCTAAAGATGGCTGCAGCAACGTCTCCTGTCCTCATTGTCTTCTGGAACCTTACCTCTCCCTTATCAAGAGGTGAAGGCAGGACTTCTCTGGTGGTCCAGTGGTTAAGAATCTGCCTTCATAAAGCAGGGGACACAGGTTCAGTCCCCGGTCTGGGAAGATTCCACATGCTGCGGGGCAACTGCTGAGCCCGCCTGCCCATGCTCTGCAGCGAGAAGCCACCACAATGAGACATCCTCGCACCACAACTAGAGAAAGCCTGCGAGCAGCAAGGAAGACCAAGCACAAAGAAAAAAAAAAAAAGAGGTGGAGGCAGATTCGCCTTCTCTTGAATCTTTTGGGCTGGAGGCACTAACTAATACATTTTGAGGAACTTGACCCTGCTTAATTCCGTGGTTAGATCATAAAAGACCATGCAGCTTCTCCTTGACAGCTGGCACGCTCCCGCTGAAAGCCACCATGACAGATGTCTGAGTCCCTGAGCTTCCGTGCTGTGAGGAAGACAGGGCACATGGAGAAGCCAAGTGTTCTTGTCCCCAGGTCCTCCCAGCCCAGGCATGGTGATGCATGAGCCTTCAGATGATTCCAGCTCAGCTATTGAGTCATCCCCAGCCTGTGCTCTTTCTAAATTTTTGACTCATGAAATCTATGAACCTAATTAAGTGGTTGCTGTGTTATGCCACTAAGTTTGGGATGGTCTGTTCCTTAGCTGTAGTAACTAAATCAGAGCTTTTCTCAAATTTGCTAAAAATCCTCAAGTTTACATGGCATTGTCAATGAGCTGTGAACCAGAAAGAAAGTGAATAATTAACTATTGCTAACAATAATTTAAAAACAGAATTTTGTTCTACCAGGCTGGGGGAAGATTGCTTTCTTTTTGCTCTAAAGAAAATGATTTTACAAAATTGTGGTTGAATAAAGAGGCTACCAAGGAGTATGAAACGAAACGATGAAGGAAAAGGTATAGAGGTTAATTCATAAAAATATTATGTTGGCTTCCAAATTTTTGTGATATTTTGGCATTTGTCAACCTTACAGTTTGTATTTTTTTTAAAATAACTTTACTTATTTGTTTATTTATTTTTGGCTGCACTGGGTCTTTGTTGCTGTGCAGGCTTTTCGCTAGTTGTGGCGAGTGGGAGCCGCTCTCTAGCTGGAGTACGTGAGCTTCTCATGCCAGTGGCTTCTCTTATTGCAGAGCACAAGCCCTGGGGTCCACGGGCTTCAGTAGTTGCGACACATGGACTCAGTTGTTGCAGCTCTGAGGCTACAGAGGACAGGCTCAATGGTTGTGGCGCACAGCATATGTTGCTCCATGGCATGTGGTGTCTTCCCAGATCAGGGATTGAACCCATGTCTCCTGCATTGGCAGGTTAAATTCTTTACCACTGAGCCACAGGGAAGCCCTACAATTTGTATTTTGTGTGCTGTTACTTCATCTAATTTTGTATCAACTTGTATAAACTTTAGGCTCCATAAAACATGGATCTAATCTCTGTGTCACATTGTTCAAAGCACTTCATTTATATATCGTATTTATTGATTCCTCAAACCCTATGAGGCAGGTATTATTATTATCCTCACATTACAAATGGGAAAACTGTGGCAGGAATTAGTTGAGGAACTGCCCCAGGTCAACCCAAGTATCTAGCCCAGAAATAGTGCTGTTAACCACCACCTGCAAAATGGTCCCTCTGCAGCAAAAATGTAGGCAAGAGGGAGGACCAGAGAACCCCTGGGTCCAACCTTGCCTGAAGGAGTGAATGTAGCTCTGGGCTTCTCACTGGGTCTCATCCCGTCCCCATCTACCTCAACCCCAGGAAGGAAGGGTTCAGTCCCTCCCCCCTCCTTTACCTTTTCCCAGAATAGTACTCAATGACAATGTCGCAGAAGAAAGCAAGTACCCGACAGGGTGGAGGAGGAGATGGAATTGATGCCCTGCTGACTCTCAGTCCGGGAAAAGCCCGGAAGCAGGTGGTGGGATAGGCAGCGAGGTGTTGAGTGGGCTGGGGATGACACAGACTTCACGGTTCAGCACTGATTACCATACCAAGATCAAGACACAGGCAGGTCTGTGCTCTTGCTTAACAACTGCTTATTCACTCCGCTGGCAAGAGAGAAAGGACCATTTCCTGTCTATGACTGCTGAAGACCAGGCAGGAGGGGAGATCTGGCCCCTGTTTTCATTGCAGGATTATTGGAAAGGCTGAGCCTCTCTCCACCCAAGTGGTCCATTCATTCATCCAACAGATATTTACTGAGTGTCTTCCATGTCTCAGAGGGCCAGGTGAGTAAAACAGGCTTAATTCCCATCTGAGGAAGCTCTGTCCGATACAATCTGCCTTCCTCTCCCTGTCTCTCAGACAATAGAGCACATCACTGACTTAGGACCCCGGATGTTACCCGGAAGTCCTGGAGTGCTAGAGCAGGTATCTAACCAAGAAAAGGGCCTCTGGAATTTCAAGATAAAGAGCCAACAATATCATTATAAACATGTATTATCTGGCTAATGAATTTTGTCTGGGGGCAATGGTGACAGGTACATGAGTTTCAGGTAAGTTAAGAAATAGGAGCGTGTCTCAAGACCTGTTTATGCACGTGGACCAACCTCCCTGAAGGACACCTTTGGCTCCCCCAACCTAGCTTCCTCCAACTCTAGGGCTCTCCCTGGCCCCCACTCTGCCCTCTTGGTCCTTTTCTCTCTGATTCCTTTTATTCATAAAACTTCTACACATTGGAGATGTGTATGAACATTTAAAATTTATTATGTTTATAACTTTTATACTCTATCTCATCATTAAAAAAAAATTAAGCCTTTTATACAATTTCAAAACAGAAACCCCAACTAAACAGTGTTAAGCATGAATAAGACTTTTTAATGATTTTTATTTCTGTGGGTTAACTTATCTCAAAAAAAATCTTTCTGTAAACTCCGGTGGTGACGTCCTCCTTCACCACCAGATTTCACAGGAGAACCCCATTGGGACCCTGTGTCCAGAGTTTCAGGGATCCTGCTCTGTTACCAGGAGTCCGTGTGAAATATACACTTTTCTTTTCACACAGCATTGACTCATCTGAAATGTGAGTTTCCTATAAACTCACATTTATGTTTCCTATAAAAATATGTTTATGTTT
Source organism: Bos indicus (assembly GCF_029378745.1). Lineage (NCBI taxonomy): Eukaryota > Metazoa > Chordata > Mammalia > Artiodactyla > Bovidae > Bos > Bos indicus. Next base: position 37,429,591 of record NC_091769.1, read on the forward strand.
CCTATAAACACCCAACAACTCACACCCCCCCTCCCCAGGAAAGGACCAGGAGGCAATGATCTGCCTTCCGGGGTTAGGAGGGGTATGGGTTATACCTTTGTCAAACTGCCCCTTTCTGTAGCTGAGAAAGCAGCACCCAAGGCTCCCCCCGAAGAGCCAAGGGGACTTCCCTCCTTCTGGGCTCCACAGAACGGCTACACGAGTGACTTGAGCTGGAGATGGGTGCTGGGCAGCCAGGCCAGGCCCTCATCACACTCCTCAGCAACAGCTGGGTATAAACACCCAACAACTCACACCTCCCCTCCCCAGGAAAGGACCAGGAGGCAATGATCTGCCTTCCGGGGTTAGGAGGGGTATGGGTTATACCTTTGTCAAACTGCCCCTTTCTGCAGCTGAGAAAGCAGCACCCAAGGCTCCCCCCGAAGAGCCAAGGGGACTTCCCTTCTTCTGGGCTCCACAGAACGGCTACACGAGTGACTTGAGCTGGAGATGGGTGCTGGGCAGCCAGGCCAGGCCCTCATCACACTCCTCAGCAACAGCTGGGGTAGATTTCTTATCTCAGGAAACAGGGATTAAAATACATGCATAAATGTGCTTCTACTATTTTGATAATAAAGGCTGGAGAAAGTGTGGGCAAAAGGGAACTCTCCCACTCTGTTGGTGGGAATCTAGATTGGTGTAGCCACTTTGGAGAACAATATGGAGGCTAAAAAACTAGAAACAGAGTTACCATAGATCCAGCAATCCTACTCCTGGCATATATCCAGAGAAAAGCCTAATTTGAAAAGATAATGCACCCCAGTGTTCACTGTAGCTCTATTTGTGATAGCTAAGACATGGAAGCAACCTAAATGTCCACTGACAGATGAATGGATAAAGAAGATTTGGTACATATATATAATGGAATATTACTCGGCCATAATGACAGTTACTCTTGGCTTATTCTCATTCCTGCAATCTTGCAGCCCTTAAGAATGTTTTATGAAACTTAGATCAAAACTCTAAATTGAAAAGATTCATGGTTCCAATGTTAATTTACAATAGCCAAGACATGGAAGCAACCTAAGTGTCCATTGAGAGATGAATGGAGAAAGAAGGTATGATATATATACGCAATGAAATACTACTCAGGCATAAAAGAGAGTTAAATAATGCCATTTGCAGTAACATGGGTGTAACTAGAGGTTATTGGAGTAACTGAAGTCAGACAAAGAAAGACAAATATAATTCAATATTACTTATATGAGGAATCTAAGAAAATGATACAAAGGAATTTATTTACAAAATAGAAGCAGACTCACAGACTTAGGAAAAAACTCAAGGTTTTACTTATATGAGAAATCTAAGAAAGTGATACAAAGGAATTTATTTACAAAATAGAAGCAGACTCACAGACTTAGGAAAAAACTCAAGGTTACCAAAGGGGAATGGTAGGAGGGAGGGATAAATCAGGAAGTTGGGATTAACATATATACACTTCTGTATATAAAATAGATAACCAAGAAGGAGCTACTGTATAGCACAAGGAACTCTTCTCAATACTTGGTAATAACCTATAGGGGAAAAGAATCTGAAAAATAATAGATACATGTATATGTAAATCTGAATCACTTTGCTATATACCTGAAACTTACACAAAATTATAAATCAATGGTACTCCAATATAAAATTTAAAAAAAAATTTTTTTAAGCATTTCCCAAAGGAACTTGAGTTTACCCAAAACTGAACCTAGAGTTAGTTTACAGTAACTGGTGATTTTCAGTTCCTCTAGCCCTTGGCAACCTTCCCCTTACACAACACTCCAGAGGCTTGAAGACTGGAAAATAAGATATGAGCTATAAGATGAAAAGAAACCTAAAAGGCACTCCTGGGGAAAGATTCACAGAGAAGACATTCCTTACTTGGAAACTTGGAACATGGGTTGGTATTTATGATTATTGCAACACCAATTTACAGTATTTTGAGCTATTTAAAAATGGCACAAAAACATATTTATTGGTAAAGATGTTATTTCGGAGGTCATCCAGCAGCTGTGCTCAGCATTTTGGGCTGTCTGCAACCCCTCCCCATTTCCATGCCTACCTCCTCCAAGACCCTCTCACCACAGTCCCTCCTGAGTCCTCTTTAGGAGGCTCACTCAGATCAAAGGAAGCATCTATGAAAGAGCTGAGAATTCAGACCAGGCTCTCTCACATACATACACAGACACACTCTTTCACATACACCATTTGTTAATATCTTCCAGAACAAGGAGTCCATGTTTGCATGGGCTGGCAGTTGTACACTGGCCCAAGTTCAGAGAGCCAACTGTGGATATTAGGGAGCAAACTGTGCACACCCACCAGCAGGCAGCCTCACCAGCATGGATCCATCACCCTGCAGCCTTCAGGAGGCTGAGCAGAGAAAGGAGCTGAGCTGTGGGGAGGGACAGAAGAGGCTGAAGAGTGAGGAGGAAGAGGAGACAAAAGGATGATGAATCAGAAAGTACTGCTACAGACATAATGTTGGATGAAATAAGCCAGACACAGAAGAGTTCTCTGCGTGATTCCTGTGTGTATGCCAGGATCTGGAAAAGAAAAAGCTGGTTTATGGTGATGAAAGATAACGTGTGGTTACCTTTGGCTTGGTTATTTTCTGGGAGGGAAGCATAACAGACTCTTCAGAAGTGATGAAAATGTTCTGTATCTAGATCCAGGTAGTAGTTACTCCAGATGTACACTTATGTAGATATTCACCCAGTGGTACATCTATGATCATGCAACGTACTATATAAGTTATACTCAATTAAAAGGTTTAAAAAACAGCTAGGACTTGACAACTGGGGGTGAGGGCAGAGAGCTAAAAAGTAAATTGATTGATAGTTCAAACCCCTAGAAAAGCTGTGTTACCTCTAAGGATAAAAGTGATTGGTTTGAAGCTGGCAGAAGAATCCTAGTTCCACAGATAATATGCTCAATTCCAGCAAAAGAGTACAGATTTACTCTCTAGAGATGAGAAAGATTTAAGGACAACAGGCACATCTGGGGACAGGTAGATTGAGTAGGAGTCCATGTACTGAAATGCGAGTCACCAGTCCTAGACTTCTTTCCCCACTCAGCCCTAAGAATGCTGGCAGCCAGCCTTACAGCACTCCCTGTCAGCACCATTGCCACCACTGCCAGGCAAGAGAACAAAGATTCCATTCCAGGGATCAGATCAGATCAGTCACTCAGTCGTGTCTGACTCTTTGTGACCCCATGAATCGCAGCACACCAGGCCCCCCTGTCCATCACCAACTCCCAGAGTTCACTCAGACTCACGTCCATCGAGTCAGTGATGCCATCCAGCCATCTCATCCTCTGTCGTCCCCTTCTCCTCTTGCCCCCAATGCCTCCCAGCATCAGAGTCTTTTCCAATGAGTCAGCTCTTCGCATGATGTGGCCAAAGTACTGGAGTTTCAGCTTTAGCATCATTCCTTCCAAAGAAATCCCAGGGCTGATCTCCTTCAGAATGGACTGGTTGGATCTCCTTGCAGTCCAAGGGACTCTCAAGAGTCTTCTCCAACACCACAGTTCAAAAGCATCAATTCTTCGGTGCTCAGCCTTCTTCACAGTCCAACTCTCACATCCATACATGACCACAGGAAAAACCATAGCCTTGACTAGACGAACAGGGAAATGATCCAATAAAAGAAAAAACTACAAATGCTACAGGTAAGGTTTGCACTATACAGTCCATCTGATCAACCTGTAGTGAAGCCACCACTCACCTAGGTCAGACTATACACATAAGGCTTCCAGATTATTTCTTTATTGCTTCACTCTTAAATGTGAACAAACAGCTGGGAATCACCAATATTTGAAGAAATTCTCCAACTTGTAACTAAAAATCACCAACTACAAACCAAAGAAAGAGATTCAGAGGAAACAGATAATACAGATAGCAGGAATAAAATTAAAAAAAAAAAACTATTATTAATAAAGATGATGCATCTATATAAGAAAAAAATGGGATGCCAAAAAACAGAACACTCAGAAAATATAAAGAATTCCTGCAAGTTAAAAACTTGATGGCAGAAATAACTGAAATTAACAATGAGTCAATAAAATGGAAGAAATCCCCTTAGATGCAAAACTAAGCAAATGAAAATGGCAACTATTAACTCTAAAGAAAACTAGAACTTGAGAAAAAAAGAAATGTAATCATATACTACATAATCACAATAATGTAAATAATAAATATTGACTAAAAATTGTAACAATATTGGGAAATTGAGCGAAGGTAGGATAAAAGAACTGGGCCCTCATCTACCATTTATTTGTGGGTGCTCAGTCGTGCCCCACTCTTTGTGACCCCATGGACTGTAGTCCACTAGGCTCCTCTATCCATGGAATTTTCCAGGCAAGAATACTGGAGTGGGTTGCATTTCCTTCTCCAGGGGATCTTTCTGGTCTTTCTGATTACCCAAGAAGTCATAAAAAAGTCAAGAAATAATAGTATAAGCATGTTGCTCAGGAATATGGAGGTGAATACCTAAAGAAACAACTAAAAGAGTTCAAAGTAGTTGCCTGCTGAGAAGGTAGGAGTCGGGTAGGGAATTAATACTTTTTCATTATAAGTTCTTTAAAACTGTTGTTTTTTAAAACTAGGTACATTGATGACTTTGACCAAAATAAAAAAGTTATTTGAAAACATGGACACTTTGTCACTAATAATAAACCATTTAAAATAAGCATCACAACTTACTGCCGCTCCCCAGTGCTTCAGGACCCACTGCTTCGAACCATAGCTCAGAAGCCGTCATTCCTTTTAGATGCTCAGTTCCAGGAGAGGCCACATGGGCAGGAGGTTTTTGTAGGTACAATAATATGTGGTTTTGAAACTTCCTGTCATCCAGGAGTATGCCCAACAGGTTTCTCAATAAAACAACACTTCGCTGGGCCCACTTTTCCCCAAAAAGAAACTTTTACCTCTTGGATTTCTTATTTCAGTAAGTAGCCACAATGTCCACTGAGTTGTCCAATGGATTAATCAGGACTTGTTTTCAGTTGCTAATATGAGAAAACAAACTTAAACTCATTTAAGCAGAAGAGTAATTCATGGAGTCCCAGGAAGCCCATAGGAAGCCCTGGGAAAACCCTGATTTCCAGTTTGGCCTTCAACATTCATCATTGTGCAACTTGGACAAGATACTTAAATCACTTATAAAATGGAGGTGATAATAGTACTGTTTTGAATATGAAATGGGTTAACATTTTGAGTACTTTGGATAGAACCTGGTGCACACCTAAGGCTCAGTGGATATTCACTATGACTATTTTAAGCTATTATGCAGGAATCACAACAAATCTGGGGGACAAATAAAAATATTCATCCTGGACATATTGTCATGTAATTGCAGAACACCAAAAATAAAGAATAAAAAATAAAAGCCCTCAGGGAAGAGAGATCAGTTGTCTACAAAGGACTGGCAATTAGGGGCTTTCTCTGACAGCCAGTGCAGGAGATCCCTGATCTGGGATGATCCCACATGCTGCAGAGCAACTAAGCCTGTGCGCCACGACTTAGTGAGCCTGTGCTCTAGAGCCTGGGACCCGCGACTACTGAGCCCACTCACCACAGCTGCTGAAGCTCGCAGGCCCCAGAGCCTGCGCTCTGCAACAAGGGAAGCCACCACAATGAGAAGCCCTTGCACAGCAACTAGAGAGTGGCCGCCAGTCACCATAACTGGAGAAAAGTCCAAGCAGCAACAAAGACCCAGCACAGCCAAAAATGAAATAAATAAATAAATAAATTTTTTTTAAAAATTGGCAATTAGGCTGGAATGGGCTTTTCAATAGCAGTAATAGAAGTCAGAGGGAAGTAAAATATCTTCAAACTGCTGAGAGAAAAAAACTGCCAAATGAGAATTTGAACTCTGCCAAACTATTATTTGAGACTCAGTATTAAATGAAGAACTTATCAGATCAAAAACAACTGAACCACCAGCAACAAAGCCCTTCTAAATATTTACTCCAGGAAGAAGGAAACAGAAAAAGGATGAAATGCAAGAAGCATTGATGAGAAAATAAGTTAGTAAACATATGATAAACCAAAATATTGACTATACAAATAATAATAATGATGATGACTAATGTAAGGAATAAAAAAAAGTAAACCACAGCATACTGACAAGTGAAATAGGACGATGTGATTGGAAGTAAAACATTCTGAGGAACTTGGTACTGTTCTGGAGGAGAATAAAGAAATTTACTTTAAACTTTGTGAATTTAAGTAAGCAGGTTGAAATTTGGGGGTACCTACAAAAAGAATTCTTGACTCAGATGGTAAAGAATCCATCTGCAATGTGGGAGACCTGAGTTTGATCCCCTGGCTTGGGAAGATCCCTGGAGAAGAGTAGGCAACCCACTCTAGTATTCTTGTCTGGAGAATCCCCATGAACAGAGGAGCCTGGTAGGCTGCAATCCATGGCATTGTGAAGAGTTGGACATGACTGAGCAACTAAGAACAGCATAGCACAAAATAATAGACATAGAGATGTCAATTCTTTCCAAAACTAATCTATACATTTAATCCCATTCCAAATGAAATCCCAGAAAAGGTTTCAATGAAATTTGACAAGCTGAATCTGAAATACATAGAGAAGGTGAAAAAACAATAATAGTCAAAATAATTCTAAAGAAGATCAGGAATGAGGTTTGCTATACCATAAATTAATTCTAGCCAAGTGTTAGTGCAGGAGTAGATAAATGCAACAGAATATGGAGCCCAGAAGCAGATCTATACTGCTTTGGATAATATTTGGAAAATTATTAGGTGAGAAAAGTGGCAATGTAGATCAGAGGAGAGAGAACTGTTCACTAAATTGTCCTGGGGAAAACATAATTTAGACCTTCTATTTAAAATTAAAGAGTTTGATATTTACAATATCAGAATAAAGAACATTTCTTAAACAAGAACAAAAGACACAAACCATAAAGGAAAACGATCATATACTCAATTATGCGTGTGTGCTAAGTTGCTTCAGTTGTGTCAGACTTTTTGGGTCCCTGAGGACTATAGCCCCCCAGGCTCCTCTGTCCATAGGATTCTCCAGGCAAGAATATCGGAGTGGGTTGCCATGCTCTCCTCCAGCAGATCTTCCCAACCCAGGGATCGAATCCATGTGTTTTCTGTCTCCTGCATTGGCAGGCGGGTTCTTTGCTACTCACGCCACCTGGGAAGCCCATACTCAATTATATTAAAATGAAATTAAAATACAAAACTTTTAAATAAAAAACACTTTCTAAAGTTGAAAAACCAAGCCACACACTGAGGGAAGGTATTTGCAACACATTTATCCAAAAAAACTATTAGAATCAAAATATCTTCATGCATTTACAAATCAGTCACAAAAAAACAAAGAACTGAATAGAAAAAAATGTTCAAATTTATAATCAGGCAAACCAGGATAGCAAGAAACACACAAATAATATGTTCAACCTTACTAGTATTCAGGGAAATGCAAATTAAAGTCACAGTAAGATATGACTTCATGCACATCAAATAAATGATGAAGCAAATTAAGCATTTTTCCTTCTCTTAGTTCTCCAAAAGCAACACTGGAAAATAATAGTAGAAACACAAACTCCACCTTTGATGAAACTAAAAGATATTTGAATCCCAACCCACAAAATATGTGGAAGGACTGCCAAAAGCAGCAAAGATCAAGCCATAGAGGCAGGAAGAGGAGCAAGGATGCAGGTGATGCCTGAGCTCAGAAACAGTTCAGAGTGTACATAACAGTGTGTGAAACACACCCTGAATTGCAAAGCCAAAATAAGGAATGGCGTGCATGGGCTTGTGGCAGAAACTTCCCAGAAATTGGTTTCGTTACGAGAAATATAGGAGGTAGTGCTGATTAATATCCCAAAGACAAGCCCTTTGAACATGAAGCTGAGTATTCCAACACATGAGCTTCGCTGAGGAATGGCATTCATACACCCTTCCTAAGACATAATGATGGTTCCTGCTGGGGTACTAGAGACCCAGGCCTCTCCTTAGCCTTGAGATCCACTTTCTGTAACAGTTTGTATCTGTATTAGGGTTCCCCAGGGGGAAAAAAAAACAGAGCTAATAGGTTGTATATATATAAAGAGAATATTATAAGGAATTGGCTCATGCAATTATGGAGGCAGTCCATAATTTGCAGAGTGGAGACCCAAGAAAGCCAGTGATGCTCGTGAAGTCTGAGGCAGCCATCTGGAGAATTCCCTCTCACTTGTGGAAGCCAGTCTTTTTTGTTCTAGTCAGACCTTCAACCGATTGGATGAGGCCCATCCACATTATGAAGGGTAGGGCACCAATAGCATTCACCACAGTCCACATTCTGTACCACTCAGATCCACTTGCTTCCCATATTCAACTCACTCTATTCAGGAACATCTTTTCCAGGATTCTGGTTGGACACAGTTTCTGGGGACACATACAAGAGAAGAAATAACAGAATGAACTACAGCTTGTGCTGCTACCACTAGCCTCAAACCTGTAACTGATACTGTCACCTCCCCCTACACCACCACCCCAGCCCCAATCCTAGGCTCTCCTCCCCCTGAATCAGCACTTCCACTGGTCCAAGTGGCTCCCATGGTGGGGTGTCCCAGACCCTCATTTCTGAGAGATCTGGAGTTCAGGTTACCATACTGTTAACAGACCATGGTTGCTATATTTTCCCATCTTACAGTTTAAAACTTTGTGTGAGAAAATCAAGGATCATCTGATGCCAAATATATTCCTCCTGGCTCTCGTTCTAGAGCAGCTGCTCTAGCTCCTGATGATCAGAATGATCAGGATGGTAAGTAATCCCTTCCTTTGCCTGCTGGTCTACCAGCATAAGGAGCCCAAAGTGACAAAGCAGTAGCCATAGTTTTATTGTGCCTCCAAATAGAAGCTCCCAGACCTGGGAGTGTAGCCCAGGGAGTGGTGTGGCTGTGCCCAGCACAGATTGGGTTTAGTCTCCAGCCGTTGGGGGGACAGAGTATGGCACCCAAACTCTTGGATGGTCTCCTTCACCCCTCACCCCCACTGTATCAGGGAGAACGTGCAGTCTGCAGCATGGCGCTGCGACCTCATGGTACAAGTGCTCCAAGTCTTTACTGCCCTGGACACCAGCCTTGGGGCGGGAGGCGGGTGGGGGGAAAGGAAAGGAGGTTAGGAGTAGGTCACAGAAACCCCCATGAGGCCTCCAGGTTGGGCAGAGTCTGGCCTTCATGTTTGGAACTGGAAATACCCAGAGGCTAGTCTCCACGTGAGAATCCAAGGGGTTCAATGCTGTTTATCTTCCTTTCCCAGGAATGAGAAGAAAGTCACCAGTTCTATGCTTCATCATATAATCATGCACTGACATCCATTCTTAACACATTTGCCCATCTCTTGCTTCATTACACTCCCTGGGTAACACTCAGTACTAGTGGAATCCAACACTTGGACCACTTGGCACCTGCACTCACTTTAACTCTGTGACCAGGAACCTCAGGTGGGTCCTTGTGTTGCCCAGCAGGCCTAGTCTATGTCTCTAGTCCATTTCCTCTGCCACTCCAATAACTCAGTCATCCTTTCTCCACTGTCTATAAACCTCTAAAACCTCCTCCAGACTCTCAGCTGATAACCTCAGTTCCTATTTCACTGAGAAATAGAAGTAATTAGAAATAAATTCACCAAGTTCTACCAGCAGCCTACAACCACGCCATGTCCCCAGCCTTCCCTTCTGCAGCTAGAAGCCAGTTGTCCATCTCTGATCTAAGGCCAAACCACTGACTCGTCCACTAGGTCCCATCCTCTTTCCCCTACTCAAGGACATTGGTCTAGAAATTTTTCTTTCTCCCTCCTGCATCCTCTACTCTTCCTGACTTGGATCATACCCATGAATGACTACACATGCAATAATTCTTCACTCTCCAAGGAAAAACTCTTTTGTTCCCCCCATATCACATTCCTTCAGCTACTTACCTACTTCTCTGTTCTTCTACATTGCTTAGACCTTCAAGAGCTTTACCTACACTGTCTCCAACTTTTCTCCTCCAATTTCCTTGAACCAGTTGGGTTTCTCTCCCATTGCTCTACCAAACTGCTCTTGTCTAGGCCCCCAGTCAGCACCCATGGCTAGTCCGGTGATGAGTTCTCAGTCTTTACCTCACTTGACCTCTCAACAGCATATGACACAGGTGATGGAGCTCTTCTTGAAATGCTTTTCTCCCTGGCTTCCTGGACACCACACTAACCTGGTATTTCTCCTACCACACCAGCCTGCTCCCTCTCAATCACCCTTGCTGCTTCTTTTCACCTTCCTGACCTCTCAAAACCTGCATCAGTTCACACAGCCAACAGGTTCCAGAAGAGCCCTGGACACCCAGCCTGCGCTCCAGCTGCTGTTTCTCCCCACCTACCCCATTCCTGCAGTCTTGGGCTCTCCCAGCCTACAGTAGGGTACTTCTAGCTGCTAATGGGTGATGTTCTCTGTGGCAGCTGGAAACACCAGGACTTTGTGCTGGTACAGGCTTGGCAGCAGGTCCCTGGCCACACTGTCCCTAGTGAAAGGGGATCTTAGGTCTTGGACCCCCACGCTGCCTCTCATTCCTGGATTTCCTGGGGTCAGCCTGACCCACAGCAAGCCTTCTCTGATGGGAAGCTGTTTGTCCAGACACAGCTCAGGACTAGATTCCTGAAGCTGGGCCTAATCTGGGAATGAGAGACCCCTGTCTGTGTCCAGATAGGGACCCCGTCACATGCAGTCCCCTTGGTAGCTGGCACATGGGACATCAGGAAGGACCTGAGAAAGCAGACTGCATGTAATGTCTTGCTCAGAAGAAGGCACAGGTGAAGAAAGGGGGGGTGATGAGAGAGGCATCTAGGCTAATGCCCATCAGGGGCTTCCTCTGGGCATGAAACTGCAGGTACACCTGGGAGCCACATGCCAGTCTTGCAAAAGCAAGGAAAGAGGCTTGTGTGAAGGCTTTGTTCCAGCAGGTAACGCAAGACTGTCATGGCTGAGGAAGGCCAGGTGTCCCCTTAAGCCTGTACTTCCCACCCCTCATGTTACAATACTCCTCTGCAGTGATGTCAATTGCCTGGCACAGAAGGGTAAATGGACTGGTCTTCAGGGAGCTGAAGGAGGTGGCTAAGAGGGCTACAAACCCCCAGGCACTGACAGCCACCCTGAGGACTGAGGAACTCGATGTCTCTTTCAGGAGTCTCAGAGAACAGCAGCCACTGGCTGGGACGCCCTGCCCTTGGCTACTGGCTGCCTCTGCTCTCCCGCTCCAACCCCTCCACCCCGGCTCTGGCTCCACTCCAAGCCCAGCTCTAGACAGAGAGACTTGCTCCTTGGTGGTGGCAGCAGCAACCCCACAGGTATGGGGCCTTGAATCTGCCCAGCTCAGCAAGGCAAGGATCTGTGAGGACATCAGGGCTCCACCCTTGGGTGGCTTCCACGCTGAGGGCTTTTTCTTCACCTCTTGGATGTCAGCCAGCACCACCAGGAACTTCTGGTACAGCTGATAAAACAAAGAGAGAGCACACGCATGTGTGCACATAGGAACACATGTACCTGGGAAAAGAAGGACCACCTTCTCCCAGGCCAGGAAGGAAGAAGGAGAAGAGGAAGATTCATAGAGCAAAGACAAGGGATGAGTCCTGTCAAATGTCCCTAGATGGCTAGATCCTCCCCCCAGCCTAGGGGAGGGTTGGGGCTGGGGACAGGTCACTCTGGTCAGCATCACCAGCCTTACCCCCAGCCATGTGGCAACAGCAAGTCCAAGTCTGAGCTAGGTTGCTCTGAATGTACCTGGCAGGGTATGGGGAGCGATGAGGACCAAGTCATTTAGGACCAACCAAAAGACCACTGGTCTTCAGCTCAGAGTGATGCAGTTCAGTTCAGTCACTCAGTTGTGTCTGACTCTTTGCGACCCATACACTGCAGCACGCCAGGCCTCCCTGTCCATCACCAACTCCTGGAGTCCACACAAACCCATGTCCATTGAGTCGGTAATGCCATCCAACCATCTCATCCTCTGTTGTCCCCTTCTCCTCCTGCCCTCAATCTTTCCCAGCATCAGGGTCTTTTCAAGAGTCAGCTCTTTGCATCAGGTGGCCAAAGTATTGGAGTTTCAGTTTCAACATCAGTCCTTCCAATGACCACCGAGGACTGATCTCCTTTAGGATGGACTAGTTGGAACTCCTTGCTGTCCAAGGGACTCTCAGGAGTCTTCTCTAACACCACAGTTCAAAAGCATCAATTCTTTGACGCTCAGCTTTCTTTATAGTCCAACTCTCACATCCATACATGACCACAGGAAAAACCAAAGCCTTGACTAGACAAACCTTTGTTGGCAAAGTAATGTCTCTGCTTTTTAATATGCTATCTAGGTTGGTCATAACTTTCCTTCCAAGGAGTAAGCGTCTTTTGATTTCATGGCTGCAGTCACCATCTGTAGTGATTTTGGAGTCCCCAAAAATAAAGTCTGACACTGTTTCCACTGTTTCGCTATGAATTTGCCATGAAGTGATGGGACTGGATGCCATGATCTTAGTTTTCTGAATGTTGAGCTTTAAGCCAACTTCTTCACTCTCTTCTTTCACTTTCATCAAGAGGCTCTTTAGTTTCTCTTCACTTTCTGCCATAAGGGTGGTGTCATCTGCATATATGAGGTTATTGATATTTCTCCTGGCAATCTTGATTCCAGCTTGTGCTTCTTCCAGCCCACCATTTCTCATGATGTACTCTGCATATAGGTTAAATAAGCAGGGTGACACTACACAGCCTTGACGTACTCCTTTTCCTATTTGGAACCAGTCTATTGTTCCATGTCCAGTTCTAACTGTTGCTTCCTGACCTGTATACAGGTTTCTCAAGAGGCAGGTCAGGTGGTCTGGTATGCCCATCTCTTTCAGAATTTTCCACAGTTTATTGTGATCCACACAGTCAAAGGCTTTGGCATAGTCAATAAAGCAGAAATAGATGTGTTTCTGGAACTCTCTTGCTTTTTCAATGATCCAGCAGATGTTGGCAATTTGATCTCTGGTTCCTCTGCCTTTTCTAAAACCAGCTTGAACATCAGGAAGTTCACGTACTGCTGAAGCCTGGCTTGGAGAATTTTGAGCATTACTTTACTAGCATGTGAGATGAGTGCAATTGTGCGGTGGTTTGAGCATTCTTTGGCATTGCCTTTCTTTGGGATTGGAATGAAAATTGACCTCTTCCAATGCTGTGGCCACTGCTGAGTTTTCCAGATTTGCTGACATATTGAGTGCAGCACTTTCAAAGCATCATCTTTCAGGATTTGAAATAGCTCAACTGGAATTCCATCATCTCCCCTAGCTTTTTTCATAGTGATGCTTTCTAAGGCCCACTTGACTTCACATTCCAGGATGTCTGGCTCTAGGTGAGTGATCACACCATCATGATTATCTTGGTCGTGAAGATCTTTTTTGTAAAGTTCTTCTGTGTATTCCTGCCACCTCTTCTTAATATCTACTGCTTCTGTTAGGTCCATACCATTTCTGTCTTTTATCAACCCCATCTTTGCATGAAATGTTCCCTTGGTATCTCTAATTTTCTTGAAGAGATCTCTAGTCTTTCCCACTCTGTAGTTTTCCTCTATTTCTCTGCATTGATCGCTGAAGAAGGCTTTCTTATCTCTCCTTGCTATTCTTTGGAACTCTGCATTCAGATGCTTATATCTTTCCTTTTCTCCTTTGCTTTTCGCTTCTCTTCTTTTCACAGCTATTTATAAGGCCTCCTCAGACAGCCATTTTGCTTTTTTGCATTTCTTTTCCTTGAGGATGGTCTTGATCCCTGTCTCCTGTACAATGTCATGAACCTCCATCCATTGTTCATCCGGCACGCTATCATATCTAGTCCCTTAAATCTATTTCTCACTTCCACTGTGTAGTCATAAGGGATTTGATTTAGGTCATACCTGAATGGTCTAGTGGTTTTCCCCACTTTCTTCAATTTAAGTCTGAATTTGTCAGTAAGGAGTTCATGATCTGAGCCACAGTCAGCTCCTGGTCTTGTTTTTTCTTAGCACCTCTTAGAAAAGAGCAACCAGCCAGTGCTGAGAGCAGACAGCCTGCCAGCTGCTGTGCTCAGTGTATCACCCACCTTGTCTCATTTCACCCTCATGGCTCCTTGTAAGTGGCCCTCGAGAACCTTCGTGAGGCTGGCAGCTCTCAGACCAAGAGGTTCCTTACCCTTTTGTGTGTCAGAGTTGACTGACCTTATGGAAGTGAAGGGATGTCACCTCAGATTGATGGTGCATTGGGGGACTAAAAAGTACCCTGGAGATCAAAAAAGAAACTCGGGTATTATTCATAGAATAGAACTTTATGCAACAATAATACTTAACTTTAAAATTTTTATTTATCTTTAATTGGAGCATAATTGCTTTACAATGTGCTGGTTTCTGCCATATAGCAACATGAAGCAGCTTTAAGTATACACATGTCCCCCTCTTGAACCTCCCTCCTATCTCCACCCCATCCCACCCCTCTAGGTTGTAACAGAGCACAGGTTCACGACCCCTGCACCATGTAGCAAATTCCCACTGTCTGTTTTACATGTGGCAATGTACACATGTGTTTCAGTGCTGCTCTCTTGATTCGTCTCACCCTTTTCTTCCCACACTGTGCCCACAAGTCTGTTCTCTATGTCAACATCACCATTGCTTCCCTGCAAATAGAACATCTAACTTTTTATTATTTAGGATGTACAATTTATGATTTAACCTAAATTTTTTCTTAAAAAACAAATTCTGAAAATTTACTGGGTAACTGAAAATTGTTAATTTTTAAAAAAAAATGCTGGGAAGTGATCTCAGCCTGTCCTCTGTCTTTCATCTTGAAATTGGAATTCTCCTTTGTAATATTGTACATGCTCCTTGCAACACCAAACCCATCAGATACAAACATAGGTTAAATTCATAACGTCTCTTCAAGGCTCTGCGCCTCCTCCCTGAGTCCCACACTGCCCCTGAAGGCCACCGTTGCCATTGCACGGCCAGTGACCTGACCAAGAGCCATCACAGCTGGGAGCTTGTACATAACCCTCTTAGCGATGAAATGACAACCAAGAATTACCAAATATATAAAGAAGGGTAGGCAACAGAGAATCTGCCCCAAGGAAACTTTTCACTTAATAATCAGTAAATTTCCATCAAATGTACATATTAACGCCATCTGAGGTAAGTGGTCAAGCATTTCCATGCAATGAAAACAGGTAGTTTCATAAGATCTATTTGGGAATTTAAGCAGGGAAATGTGACAGTCAAAAGTTAAACCCATCCCCCAGAAGATGGATAGAGGAGCAGACTGCCCACAGGTGGAGAATGTATTTATGAACCAAAAAATAATGCAAAGAAAAGTTCCAGAATACCACACAAATGAAAAAAATTGAATATGTAAAAGGAAGTTTAGGGATACAGAGGATCCATTCATACATTTCAGTATCCATTTAATAGGAACCCAGAAAGAGAGAATAAAGAGGAGTAGTGTTTTGATAAAATTGGTATATAATTTCTTAGAGCTTCAGAAAGACATGAATCTCAAAATCAAAAGAGCTTACTCATTTTTTCAAGTTGTAACTTTAGAAAAATCATAGTGAAACTTTGAAAATCAAAGACAAAGAGAAAAGCCTAAAAATTAGGTAAAGATAAATTACCTACAATGGGATGAGAATGCATCTGACATCAGGGTGCCCAGCAGCAATATCCAACACAAGGAAAATAAAAATCTGAGTAAATGTAAGTCTGAACCAAGAATTCTTCCCTCCTCTCAACTGTTATAAGTCAGGGCAAGAAAAGCCAAGTCTAGACATATCAGGACTCAGAAGATTTATATTCCACAGATCCTCCACTATCAGTTCAGTTCAGTTCAGTCACTCAGTTGAGTCCAACTCTTTGAGACTCCATGGACTGCAGCATGCCAGGCCTCCCTGTCCAACTCCTGGAGTTTCCTCAAACTCATGTCCATTGAGTCGGTGATGCCATCCAACCATCTCATCCTCTGCCATCCCCTTCTCTTCCCACCTTCAATCTTTCCCAACATCAGAGTCTTTTCAAATGAGTCAGTTCTTTGCATCAGGTGGCCAAAGTATTGGAGTTTCAGCTTCAGCATCAGTCCTTCCAATGAATATTCAGGACTGATTTCCTTTAGGATGGACTGGTTGGATCTCCTTGCAGTCCAAGGGACCCTCAAGAGTCTTCTCCAACACCACAGTTCAAAAGCATCAATTCTTTGGCACTCAGCTTTCTTTATAGTCCAACTCTCACATCCACATATGACCACTGGAAAAACCATAGCTTTGACTAGATGGACCTTTGTTGGCAAAGTAATGTCTCTGCTTTTTAATAAGCTGTCTAGGTTGGTCATAGCTTTTCTTCCAAGGAGCAAGCGTCTTTTAATTTCATGTCTGCAGTCACGATCTGCAGTGATTTTGGAGCCCAAAAAATAAAGTCTGTCACTGTTTCCACTGTTTCCCCATCCATTCGCCATGAAGTGATGGGACCAGATGCCATGATCTTAGTTTTCTGAATGTTGAGCTTTAAGCCAACTTTTTCACTCTCTTCTTTCACTTTCATCAAGAGGCTCTTTAGTTCTTTGCTTTCTGCCATAAGGGTGTTGTCATCTGCGTATCTGAGGTTACTGATATATCTCCCTGCAATCTTGATTCTAGCTTGTGCTTCATCCAGTCCAGCATTTCTCATGATGTACTCTGCATATAAGTTAAATAAGCAGGGTGACAATATACAGCCTTGATGTACTCCTTTCCCGATTTGGAACCAGTCAGAACAAGACCCAGTTTACCCCTTAGTCAATCTCTCCCATCCAGAAGCTTCCATAAGCCTTTTATCCTTCTCCATCAAAGGGCAGACAGACTGAAAACCACAATCACAGAAAACTAACCAATCTGATCACATGGACCACAGCCTTGTCTAACTCAGTGAAACTATGTGCCATGCTGTGTAGGGCCACCCAGGACAGATGGGTCATGATGGAGAGATCTGACAAAACATGGTCCACTGGAGAAGGGAATGGCAAACCACTTCAGTATTCTTTCCTTGAGAACCCCACTAACAGTATGAAAAGGCAAAAAGATAGGACACTGAAAGATGAACCCCTCCACTATAGAACTATTCAATTTTGCACTTCAACAAAAAGAAAGATAAAACCAAAAGGAAGACAGGAGGTCAAAGGAGAAAGTCATAAAAGATGTGCAAACACCAGCTAATCAGATGGCCTATCTGAGGAGCAATGGTCCCTGGGGAGGAGGCAGGAAAGACCCAAACTGCCCCACCCTACACCAGCAAAAAGCACTGGCCCTTTTGAGGCCCAACTCCCTCAGCCCTCCTGGTTCCCATCCAGCTAGAGGCTCGGATCCAAGGCTAGGCTAGGGCCACACACTGGGATCTAGACAGCTTCCTCCCAGTTGGAAACCAGAACTAGGGTTTTCTTCCCAGAGTCAGGACAGGTGAGGCTTTGTCACATAGGTTCCCTGATTAAAAGAGGAATAGTGACTTGGGCCCTGGACAGCATGCCTATCTGTGCATGTGTGATTGAGGGAGAGAGAGAAGGGGAGAGAGAGAGACAGATCTAGGCAGAGGCAATAGCCAAAGTGAGCAGTCCTGGCAGCAGGGGATTGTTGAATGAGCAGTGAGTACAGTAAATCCCCAACGTACGAACAAGTTCCATTCCGAGAGCATGTTTGTAAGTCCAATTTGAACGTTAAATCCAACAGAGTTAGCCTAAGATACCCACCTAACACAATTGGCTATATAACACTGTACTCTAATAGGTTTATAATACTTTTCATACAAATAATACATAATAAACAAACATAACAAATAAAGAAAACCTTTTTAATCTTACAGTACAGTACCTTAAAAAGTACATGACAAAAGCTGGCATACAGGGGTGGGCATTGAGTGAACAGGCAAAATGAGTTACTGACTGGATGAGGAAAAGGAGGTGAGAGACAGTGGAGCAGAAGGATGGTCAGCACTAGGAGATGGAAGGCAAGCTGCAGTTTCACTAGGGCCTGATGCTGATGGAACGCACATTCGTATCTTTGAAAGTTCACAACTGGAAAGTTCGTGTGTCGGGGACTTACTGTATGGCAGCTGGGCCATGGAAGGGCCCCAGGCGGCTCAGCACTGGGTGGGACAGCAGGAGGAGAAAGAGGCCACAGAGGCCCTGGCCAGAGGGAGAGGGCCTGAAGACCCCCACACCAAGCCCAGTCATTGTGGATCTCCTCTCCACAGACCAGAAATCTGCCAGTGCTAGAGAGGCTTCGGGTGTTTGGAGGGTCCCTTGTGGGTCAGAAGAAATGATAAGCAGAGGGAGAGGGAAGTAGATGGCCCAGATGGCAGGACACACCTGTGGAAAAGGTGGGAACTCAGGCTCTGAGTTCTCAACTAGGCTCTCTCTGCCCCTGCCCATCCCTGGCAGCTGACAGGCGCTCACAGGCCAGAGCCACAGGCAAGTTCATGTTTGCTCTGCCCCGATAAGTGGGTATGCCCTCTAGACATACTCATTTAACTTCTGGGAATGGTGAGACTATTTGCTCAAGGTAGCAGCTGTACACCTGATAAGAGGATGTGACCCAAGTTTAAAGAGCAAAGATGGGGAATTAGCATGGGGAACCTCCAGCTGGAGCCCAGCCAGGAGCGGAGATCATCCCACAACCTTCAGGAGGCTGAGCACAGAAGGGTGGGGAGCCATGGGGCAGGCAGAGGAGGCTAGAGGTGAAGAGGGATTAACAGACAGGACCCTGGGGTGAGTGACCCAGATGGGCAACCAATGTGGTCCCCCTTTATTCTGGATGCCGTTAGCATCCAGATGCAGTGGGGCATGGAGGGATGGTTAGGGCTGGGGCTGTTTGCAGGAAGTGTGGATTGGATGGACACATCTTTGCTTCTGGTGTCAGTTCAGGGCAGTAACCTGCACTCAGCTCTCACAGTGCCCCTTCTGTTGAGGGTCTAAAGACCTGGTTCCTGTGAAGTCCTGTGTTTGGTGTGCGTTCTGGGCCACGATGGTTGCCCGAGTCCCTCCACACACTCCAATGTCAGATGAGAACTGTTCATGTCTGCCATACATCCCCTCCCCGACACACTACCTCCTCCCAGAAACACAGGGGAGAAGGGACCCCCAAAAGTCCAGGTTGCACCTGGAGGAACATCCCGAGGTCCTGGGGACCTCAGTGCAGGTTCCAAAGAGATGAGAAGCAGAAGCCCCGCAGGGTCCGCTGCCCCTCCCCCTACCAAGCCCTGGTCTGGAGCCCAGGGTCCCTCCTCTGTCCCAGTCCGCCAGCTCCAGCCTGGGTCAGCCTCCAGTCCTGTCCCCAGTCTGTCGCCGGTCTAGAGCCAGCTGGAGGGCCTTCCGCACTGTCTCCACATTGTTCAGGACATTGTATCGACTCAGGGCCACCAGCTGCTCAAACTCTTGGGGCTCAAAGGTGAAGTTCATCATGCCATAGGGAGTGTCTGGCCCATTGATGACAAAGTCCCCACCAGCCTTCTCCTCAGCCGTTTTTCGCTCCACACCTGTGATGGGACATGGAGAGAGGCTGGGCTAGGGTACTCTGTGGCTAGGAGTTGCCAATCCAAAAGCCCACCTCCCCAGGACATCCAGCTGGTTCCATAGGTTCTGCTTGGGCCCCCATCTCAGCTCTCTCACCCACCAGGAGGAGCCGGGCCAATGTGCATGCTGAGTCCAGGAAGCAGAGGCCAGATCGGGACCTCCAAGAGAAAGGTTTTCATACGTTGTCCTGGGGACAGCATCCCCCTCACCAGCCCAGGGCTCTGTGGACCAGACCCAGACCCCAGGCTCCCCTCACCTGGGGCCAGGTGTGTGCGGAAGGTACGGTTGACCAGGGGGAAGTGCAGTATGATGGGTGAGCTTGGGTCCTCAGCCTTGGCAAACAGGTAGCACTCGTGGGGTTCCTTCATGTCCTCCGGGGACACCTCAATCCTGGGGAAGGAGATGCCTCGGTCCAGGCAGTACTTCTCTGTCATCTGTAAGACCTGAGTAGGGATGCTGACTTGTGCACTTCTGACCCTCCCTGAGGCCCCCTGGACTCACACAGGCCCAGGCTTCGACGCCAGCTCTGCCTCCCACCAGCCAAGTGACTTCAGGCAACACAAACAGATCCTACCTCCAAAACCCCACACGGCTGGAGGGAGCCGCTGACCGAGACTCCCTGGGGGGGGGCCCTGCTGGCTCTGTGGTTACCATTGTAACCAAGGGACAGCACACCAAGACCCAGGCCCAGACAGGAGCAGGGAATCCATCAGAAACAGCATGGGCCAGAGCAGCAGTCTCCTCTTTACCCGGATAAAGGCTCCCGAGGACTCTTTTTGGCCGCCTCTCCTGACTCTCACTCTTCCCCATCACCTTCCAGATGGGGAGACCAGAACTGCTAACAGTGTTCACAAAGGTGCTCACCCACAGCTCAGAACCCAGGCCCTCCTTAAAGGGCGATCGCTCAACGCCCAGCCAGGCTGCTGTAGCAAAGACCCATCCCCCACCCGCCCTGCACTTTACCTCAAAAGGGGCATCCAAGGAATAGTCGAAGGACAGAATGAGGTCCACAGCTCTTTGTGGCTGCAGGCTCAGCAGGAATGGGGAGTTGATGGCAAAGCCTCCGTCCACCAGGTATAGACAGTCTCTCATGGGAGTGAGCTGGTTGGGGAAGGCGTCTGGATGCAAATCTGCACAAAGACGAATGCTTGCGTTTGCAGCACCCCTCTTCTCTTCGCCCCTCTCTGTCGAGAGCTCTCCTCTCTGACAGCCACGGGGTCTCCCATCTCAGCTCCCAGCCCTGCCTCCCCAGCACAGTCATCACAGTCCTTCCCCTGCCAGCCCCTCGGGGCAGCCAGAGCTCCACCCCAACCCTCATCATGGTCAAAAGGCAGAACTGGCCTCAGAGAGCCACAGGCACAGGCAGTAGGTGGGACCCTGCCCAGAGCAGCACCCACCTTTCCAGGCCACAAACTCCCTGCCAGACACATAGTCCTCGTGCAGGTAGAGGCCCCGGGTGAAGTTGGAGTTCTCGGCTGAGGTCAACCGGGAGGTGCATATGTCCAGCACAGCCTGATAGAAGGGTCCCTGAGGGGTAAAGAGCCTGGTTCTCAGCCGCCCTGGATCGTGAAGCTGGAGCTCTTGGGAGCCATCTAGGTGGAGGTGGGAGGGTGAAATACAGTGAGAAGTGGTGCCCTCCTTTGCCCAGTGGTCCTTGTGCTTCATAGAAGCCCGCTTCATCTCCCCATACCCTTCCTCTTCCCCAACCCCAACTCCCAGGCCTCTGACCACGGCTTCCCAAACTTAAATGACTTTTTCTTTCATGGTCCCCACATTTTGAAAGTTGCCTATGACACAGCATGTATTAAATACCACCTACCCTTGAAGCTGCATATGCAACTTCCGGTTAGAATTTCACCCTGCTGAGCAATTATCACATGTCATGCTGGCCACTGTGCCAGGCACGGGTTTGCAGAGGTGGACAGGCCCAGCCCTGGCCCTCCAGGGCTCACAGCGTACCAAGGGAGAGTCACATAAAGAGGTCATAATGGTGACAGTGCCCTGAGATCAGGACCACATGGGATGTGCGTACAGTTCTACGGGACTCTGGCAGTCAGACCCTTTATCAACCTGGGGGGATGCAGGGGAACAGAGATGCCTCCTGACAAAATAATGTCTGAGCCGAACTTTTAGAACAGGGCAAAAGTTACCCAGGAAAGAAAGGTGGGGAAGGTATTCTACATAGCAGGAAGCTCATGGGCCATTTAAGGAGTGGGCTGAAGGGGAACCCTGAGGTGGGTGAGCAGAGGATCAGCCAGCTGCCTAGTAGCCCCAGATTGATCTAATTGAAGCTCAAATGGAGAATTTTAAAGGCATAGGCTTATCACAGAGCACTCACAGCTCCCACTCCATTTTCTGACATGGGCCCCCCATCCTCCAGCCTCTTTATAGACCTCTGGGCATCCAGAGACCCTAAGCTAGAAGATATCTTCTCAGTACTTCTCTGAACTGAATGGGACATCCAAGTCCTTCTCCCTCATTCCTTAGGCCTCTGCCAGGGTCCTTTGCTGGAAAGAGGTATTGGGGGCTGGGGGTGGGCTTGGTTGGGGGATCTCTGTCCTCACCTGTGATGTTCACACTGTCTTTGAGCCAGTCTAGGAAGCTGAGGCCCCGGCCAGAGGTCTTTAGGAAGATCTCATCCAGGCTGGCTGCAAAGGCGCTGCCCCACATACCTAGGGAGAAAGGCAAGGCCCCAGGCCCTTACAACACCTCCACCCACTTCACAGAGCCTGCCCTGTCCCCAGCCCTCCCACCTAGACGTACCCTGCAGGTAGCAGATCCGGGACTCGGGCCGGAGCTGCAGCAGGTGCCCCATGAAGAAATCTGAGCCAAAGAGCTCGGTGGGAACATACGTGCCGTACTTGGGGAAGCCGACCTCATAGGGGGTGAACTCGCACCACTCTGGGAGCCAAAGTGAAGGGAATGTCACTAGGGGCTTCTGACTAGGAGCCCATGGTTCCCCACCTCCCTTGTGCCAGAGCAGGAATCTTTGCCTTGTCCAGAGCAGGGTGCAGGAGGCCCACTGTGCTGCTCCAAGGCACCCACCTGTACACCAAGAACCCTGGCCTCTTACACCCGACCCCACCATTGCCTCTACCTGCTCCCTAGGTCCCCACACCCTGGCACCTGCAAAGTCCTCCCCACTGATGTTGCTGCGGACGTTGATGCTGGCGTAGATGGGGTAAGGGTTCTGGCCCCGGCTGACTGCCTCCTTCTGGTCAGACAGCTTGGCAGGATTTTCCTGGTCGGGAAAGAAGGGAGACCGCTTGGCCTTTTTGGAGTTCCCTTCCCACACCCCGTGCCACCCTGCACAGTATGGTGTGACCCCAAGACTTCGCTTGCTAAGGGCTGTAATCTAGGGACAACTCTGGAAAGGACAAGCTTTGGGGTGCAGCAGAGCAGAGGCCACTGTGGACTTTGTGTGGTTCCAGGGCCTGTGGGAACATCCTCCCCCTTTCTTCCCATTCAAGAAAGCACATCAGAACCCAAGGGAGTCAAGTGACATTTTTAAAGGAACAACTGAAAATCCACTCTACTTTCTTTTAAAAAGTAAATCACTAGAAAACATGTATTCCTTTCTTAAAAATAAGATATCACTTTCACAACTAACAGCCACACAGCACTGGGCCAGGACCCATAGGTCCCCAGGGTCCTAAGAACTTCACTCAGCTCTCATCTCACTTCCTAGTGTCTGCTGGGCCTGCAGTTCCAGGAGAAATCCCCAGGTGATGTGCATCATGCCTGTTTGGCCAGTGGGCTGGAGTGGCATTCTTCCTCAACAGCAGGTTGGAATCATTTGGGACACTTTCAAAGCAGATCTGAACTAGGGCTTGACAACTCACCAACCAAAACCACCGTCTCTGGAAGTGAGGCTTAGGCACTAAGTTTTTGGAAAGCTTTAGTGGAACTAAGTGCTGATGGGGTAAGGTGGACAGGAGCCACATTCATTTATTACCTACTCATCTCTTACCTCCTGGTACAGGAAATATTCAATGAGAAGGCCCCAGAGGTCAACGAGGGAAGTGCTGTGGCCGTGGCTTTCCCGGATCCCCAGTTCCTGGGCGTAGTACTGCAGGCGCTCCGTGGACATTGCCCCCATCTTACTGCTGCACACCCGAGCCTGGGCACGCTCAATAGGGCCCTGCAAGGCCACCTGGGACCAGGCGGGGTCCTGGTAGAGTGTGGAGATGCACCTGGGTATGGAGGGAATTAGGGACAGGGAGGCACAGCAAGGGGTTAGAGAGATGCAGGTGTCTGTGAGTCACCCCCTCCCCCATCCCTTGCACTGACCTGCACCACCCACTCAGAGGGCCCTGTGGACTCTGTCCCTTTCTGCTCCTCCTCACCAGATCACCAGGTCATGCCCCTGCCCCTTCAGAGCTCTCCTTTATTTTGCCCTGCCCCTACCTCACTTACCAGGTGGACCCAGAGACCCCGCTCAGGTAGGTCACAGTGTCCAAGAGGCCGAGCTCCTGTAGCCCAGCCAGGCTGCCATACAAAGACGACATGGCTCGGGTTCCACCTCCTGAACCCAGCACGGCCACCACCGGCACCTGGGCACAATGATAGTCATGATACCGTCTACTCCCACTATTGCTCGTCTGTTATTGCTTTAGCGTATCAGACACTGGTCTAAAAGTCTTGTGTTATCTCACCGAATCTTCAAAGCAACCCAATGGCATCCCCACTTTACAGATGAGGAAACTGAGGCTCAGGATGTTTAGATACTGTGTCCACAATCATACCAATAGTAAGTACTAGGCTATCAAACTGATGCAGTAGAGCCTCAGAGATGGCTCTTAACATTATACCAGGAAAGTATGTACCTGAGAGGGATATTGGATTTGCTCAAAACAGCAAGATCAAGGTTTCTCAACTTTGGTACTGTTGGTGATTTTGGGCCAGATCATTCTTTGTTGTAAGGAACTTATCCTGTGTGTTATAGGATGTTGAGCAACATTTCTGGCCGTTACCCAGCAGATGCCAGTAGCATCCCCCTCCCCTCCCCCAGTGGTGGTGACAAATGTCCCCTAGATGGGTGGGACATGAAGTTACCCCCAGCTGAGAATAAGAACTGAAGTGACAAAGGCAAGCATGCGGCTTGGACCTGGACCAGACACAAGAGGTGCCCAGATGTCTTTTTAGGATCAGAGGGGCCTGGTGGGATCAGACTAGAAACTTTTTGGCTCCTCAAATTTTCCAGGAAGGTCTGGTTCATTCCATCCCAGGCTTCTGGTTCCTTTCACTGTTTTTCCTTTCTTCTCCTGTCTTGAAAGAAATGCTCTGTGACTGCATTCCAACAAGGTCACTGTGCCTTCAGAGGGCTGGAGGAGGCAGAAGGCCTGTTGGCAGGCCTGTGCCCTTTCTACCCTCTGCCCACAGAATGGAGACCAGGTGCAGGGCAGGCATTACCAAACCAGAAGTCTAGGCTTGCTCAGCTTGTCAGCGCCAGGCACAGGAGGAAGCCACTGCTCATTCCTAATCTACCCCAGGTCTCCCCCTCAGCACTGCCTTTCCCCTGCCTCCCAGACACAGGCTCCCACGGAGCCTCCGCTTCCAAATCTCTTTGTCTACTCTTACAGACTGCATTGTGTCCTTGCCCCCCATCTCCATCTCCCGCGGAGATGAGGGGGAGGCCCAACAAGGAGGTAATATAGATTATGTGAGGTGATAAGGGTGGGACCTTCATCGCATAGGACTGGTGTCCTTGTAAGAGGAAGAGAGAGAGACTCCCCCAAACCCTTGCACATACACAGGGGAGAGGCCATGTGAGGGCCCAGCCAGAAGGTCTGCAGTCAGCAAGAGCAGCCTCATCAGATGCCAACCCTGATGGCTCCTTGATCTGAACTTCCAGCCTCCAGGCTAGATAATAAATGTCCATTTTTTGAGCCACCAGTCTGGGGTGTTTTGTTATAGCAGCCGGAGCAGACTAATAGAGCCCCCTCAGCTCCCATTATGTACGGGGTCCTGACTCCCCCGAGCATGCCCGTCAGCTCAGGCAAACAGGCCGGCTGCCTTCCTCCGCTGGTCCCCACGCTTCCTCAATGCTTCCTGTCACCTCCTAGCCACACAGTCAGTCCTCTCAAGGAAGAAGTTGGAATTGGTCCCAGCCACTCTGGGGCCCAGCGCCTCCATTCCATACCTGGCTACTATCGGGAGCGTGGCTCAACCCCAAAGCCTGCTGAAGGGCCTTGGACACGAGCCGCTTCCTCTTCTCCAGAAACTCCTTCTCCCCATCACAGAGGTCGAAGCCAAGACGCAGGTCAAGGTCTCCAGAGCTGCCTCAGATGAAGTCGGGGGTGGGGTATTGGGTGACGGTTCAGTGGAGGAGAGCTTCCAGCCAAACCCATTTTCACAGGAGCAGACAGATGCACACTCCAGGGAACCTCTCAGGAAGACCCCACAGGAACCAGACACCCCCAACCCCCAGCTGAGCTGAGTCAGCAGAATAGCCCCCACTGCCTCACCTCATCTCTGCCTTCACACTCATGGCCACCTCCTGGCCCTGGAAGAGACAACGGCCCATCACCAGAGCACTGAGTGGGACTCACAACACTGGTTGCTCTGGTAACTATGGCCCGGATGTGGACACTATGACTGAGCCCCAGGCTGGCCTTATCTTGACCTCCTCCCCCTGACCCTTTTTGGTGGTGACAGAGCAGGCAGGGATCCCTCAGGCACCTGGACAGGGCCTTACCTCCCCCAGGGCCACGACACACTGCTGCTCCTGGCCTAGGGCCAGAGATGAGAGCAGGATGCCAGGCTTGCTGGTCTGGGACTCCTCCTTGGCCCTCGGGTCGCCCTGCAGAGAAGAAAACACTCAGAGTGGAGGGAAAGGGGCCTCGTCCAGACTAGACTGATTTTGTCATTCGCTCCTTCCCAGGCCACGTCACTCACCTGGACCATGAGCTTCTCTCCTAGGCCCACCTCCAGCTTGGAGCTGAGTACTGGATTCACGTGGAAGGTGAACATGGCTGGGACGCCCATCTCCGTGGGAGGCTGCAAGGGCAAGAGCTGGGGCTTCTCGTAGGCTCCAGGCACTGCCAGCTGAATCTGCCTAGGGCCTGAGAGCAGAGGGCCCAGGTGAGTGCCAGGCGAGGGGGTGAGGGTGGGGTGTGTGTGGCTCATGATGGCGGCACCCCAGCAGCAACTCCCCTTTTCTTCCCCTTGGAAATGTCAGCTCGTCACCCTGCTCACTCTCTGACACGGTGTCCCACAGACAAGGTATCACAAAAGACACTCAGGGTCCTATAACCTGTCCTAGTCAGAACTGGGAGCTGTCATTGAGTGCAGAGCTCCTGCTCAGGGCTTATGGGGCTGATGATTTTGAGATTATCGTATTAAGTATATAACATGCTGCTGCTGCTGCTAAGTCACTTCAGTCGTGGCCGACTCTGTGTGACCCCATAGACGGCAGCCCACCAGGCTCCCCCGTCCCTGGGATTCTCCAGGCAAGAAAACTGGAGTGGGTTGCCATTTCCTTCTCCAATGGATGAACGTGAAAAGTGAAAGGTAAGTCGCTCAGTCGTGTCCAACTCTCAGCGACCCCATGGACTGCAGCCTACCAGGCTCCTCAGTCCACGGGATTTTCCAGGCAAGAGTACTGGAGTGGGGTGCCATCGCCTTCTCCGATATAACATGAGTGCATGCTAAGTTACTTCAGTTGTGTCCGACTCTTTTGCAACCTCATAGACTATAGCCCAGCTGACTCCTCTCTCCACAGAATTCTCCAGGAAAGAATACTGGAGTGGGTTGCCAATTCCTCCTCCGAGGAATCTTCCTGACCCAGGGATTGAACCCAAGTCTCTTATGTGTCCTGCATTGGCAGGTGAGTTCTTTACCACCGCCACCTCGGAAGCCTGGTATAAAACACATATTTTTAAAATATATATATGGGATCATATTATAATGCTGCTGCTGCTAAGTCGCTTCAGTCATGTCCAACTCTGTGCAACAGCCCACCAGGCTCCTCCTGGGATTCTCCAGGCAAGAGTACTGGAGTGGGTTGCCATTGCCTTCTCCTCATAATGATCCTATATTAATTATTACATTAATTACCAGTTTTCAACAGGTACTTTCCCCTCTGTTGCCCTATTCAAGCCCTGTTGACTGTTTTGGGGCAGGTTTGTGGCCAGAGAGAAAGCAAATAAAGCTTCATATTGTTTCTGAAGCATAAGACCTTGTGAGAACAGAGAGGGTTTGCAGGGGAGGTAGGAGGAGGACGTGGGTTCATGGCACAGAGAGGACAGGATTGGGGAAGCAGAGGAGAGCTGGCCCTGCCTGGGTGAGGCCAGCCCGGGAGGAGGCAGGGAGAGGCCTGGAGGCCCAGGAGCAGCAGGGCCTGCCCTCGACTCTGCAGCTTTCTGGAGAGCAAGCGAGACCCCAGACAGAAAGAGCTACAAATGACAACCATGAAGAAGGGACCAGACAGACCCACAAAAGAGCCCCAGATCCCAAACACTCAGGAGCAGAGGTCCAAATGGAATCCCTTTCCCTATTTGCCTTCTTTGGCACCAAATGAGACCTGAGACTTGACATGAGCAGGGGTGGAAGGAAATTAAAGAATAAGCGATACTTCTATTCACACCACAGTTTTCAGGCTGAGACTAACATGGACTATTCACAGAAAGAAACAATAAAAGCTGTGGTGGGGGGAGCATACAGGTCCTGGGCCCGGGTCTGCTCCATCACTTATTGACTGTGTGACTTTAAGCAAGCTTCTTTGAGCCTCCGTCTCATGAATTAAAAGAGAGTAATGACTGTACCTATTTTGCAAGGTTGCTCTGAGGATTCAAAAATAAAACACTATAAAATGCTTAGCCCAGTGCCTGACTCATAGAAAGTGCCCGATGTTACCTGGGCAGCACTTGGCCCGGAGGCCCAGACTCCCAGCGTCGGAGTGACCTTACTGCCACACAGGCTCCGCTCCCTTCCCACACCTGGGCCCCCTCCTGAGTGCCTGCCTTCTGTGACCGACTGCAATGGCCCCAGTTCTTCACTTCTAGAGGTCTCACTCTTTGCCATGTGACCTCAATTCCTCCCACTAAAGAAGCCACTGTATTCTTTGCCCTCCAACTTAGAATCAGCCTTGTGCTTGTTTTGGCTAACAAAATGTTAGTGAGTGGCTGTGATGTAACCAAAGACTCGAAAAGCTCTTGCTCATCTGGACTTGCTCTCTTGCACCTCTGCAGATGTCTTCAGGACATGCCCAGGCTTGTCCACTGGTCACAGAAGGCAGACGAGGGACATGGGAGCCGAGCCAGGTCACCCCACCAAGTCCAGCCTAGATCAGCCCTGCCCCAGCTGACCTCCAGATGTGTCTGCCACTGAGATTTTATGGGTATTTTTTGTACATCAGTAGTTGAACAGATACAGCCACAATACTTGAATATTCCCAGAGATTCACTACTTTCAGAGGCAATCCATTTCATCCTTGGTCAGCTTTAAGCAATGAAAGATTAAGGATTTTCTGCCTAAGACCCATTTTCTTGAAACCAGCAGCCTCCAATCCCCCAGGAGAGAAGGCAAGACCCCCAGGCCCCTGGGCAGACTCACCGTGCCCTAGATGTGGGGCTGTCCCATCGCCCCTGAGGGTGCCCTGGATTCTCAAACACGGCTGAGCCTGAGGAAAGCAGAGGGCTGTGGGAGCCAGAGCATCTATGGGGCCCTGAACAGGGCCTCAACCAGGAGAGAGGGATGGAGGGCTCTCTGGGGAAAGGTTGAGCTGACATCCTTCCCAGGGCCTGTGCCTTATGAGCAGGGGTCTTCTGTCACAACCCCCTCCCAGGACTCAGAGGCAGTGGCCCCTGGAAGGAAAGCAGGAGGAGAGGAGGGACCCCGGCCAGTGGCTCCTTGGCAGTCTCAGAAGCCAGGGGCCTGAGTGAGCAGAGTGCTGTGCCCAGGAGGGAAGGCTGGCTTCTGGGCTATTCCCTCAGGTGGAGGCAAGGTGCCCCCTTGTCCCTGGAGATGCCTCCCCCACATGTCTCCCCTTGAGTGCCCTTCAGGCAAGTGGGCATGATGGGCTCAGTCATGGACTCCTCAAAGCGCCCCCAAGCCCTGAAGATCCCCCAACTGGTCTCCCCTACTCACCACCAGGACCCCATTAGTGATGACTTCAGGTGCGGGCACCTGGCTGCAAGGAACACATGAATCCCTCAAGATGGCTGTTATTATAATAATGTAACCAAAGCAGTTGAAGAACTTAGGGAGCAGGGCAGGTCTGGGGTAGGGGTGGGTGTCAGGATCAGGACCTCCCCTCTAAAGCCAGGTCAGTGCAGGACCTGGTAATCGGGAGCTGGGAGGGTCTCAGCCTATATGGGAGGGTATGGGCTCCACTGGAACTCACCTCTTCTCCAAAACAAATTCCACCTGCAGCTCGTGTGACTCCTACATGGAGGGAGCAAGGGAGCACCAGTTTTCGAAGTACTCCCAGAGCTTCAGGACCTTCCCGCTACCCCCAGTCCTACTCAGCTCCAGGGACTAGAAGGGAGACTGCTGTCGTGGCTGCTCATGGGCCCTGGGGTAGTGGCATCACCACCAGGAGCTCCATCCATTCAAGGCTGTGGGCAGGTATGTTCTAGACACTGAGGATTCATGACTGACAGAGACACACAGAGTCCATCCCCTCGAGGAGCCCACGTATCAGCTTCACTCAGGGAAGGAGTGTTTGCAGGAAAGCTTTGTGGGACCAGGGCTGCAGGATGGAGGAGGTTTGTCCTGGAGGCCTGGCCCATGCTGACCTGGAGATCCCTATGCCCAGCTCCTCATCTCCTCGGGCTGAGCCCACTGCCCAGGTGGGGTGGCTCACCTGCTGGCTGAGGGGGAAGGTGTGTGTGTGTGGTTGGCCTGGCTTGAGGCTCCTCAGATCAAACAGCAGCAGGGAGAGCTGGTCATTGTCCAGGATGTCCTTGTCATAGAGGGTGAGCTCCAGGACGTTCTGGGGACAGTGTCAAAAGGGGGGACCTGAGACGGGGCAGAGGGCAAGCATCTGGGAGGAGACCTCCCCCTCCGCAGCCCAGCCCTCACCTTCACGGCACCATGGATCCGGTAGTGAAAGGTCTCATTCCACTCAGGGTCGCTGCAGTTGGCCACCACTCTGGTCCGGGAGGGGCTGGGGGATGCCGAGGGCAGCCACAGTTGCACATAGCAGTCAGCTTTGGATACTGTTGGTAGGATGGACAGGGGTCCTCAGCCTCTAGCTTACGGCAGGAAAGGTTTCCTGGAGGAAGCTGGGGCTGGGTAGGAAGGGCAGAGAGGGGAGGGGAGGCTGCCCATGGAGCAGGCTGGGGTGGGGAGATGGGGAGAGCCCGTGTCTTTGACTTTGAGTCCATCTCCACCAGGGAGACTCCTCCCATTAAACAGGATGGAGATTCTGTGGAGACCAGTTGAAGAGATTATGTGACAGCACAGCCCATGGGGTAATTCCCAGAAAGGGCCTGATCCAGGCCTTGGAATGGAAACCCCTAGAGAGCAGACAGTGACTTCTGGCAGCAGCGGGCCTCACATGCTCACCCAGGCTGGCATTGCTCCATGTGCTAGACTCAGGGAGGAGTCAGTGGTCTGCATATTCCCCTCCCCTCCAGCTCCTGGCTGCCTGACCCTTGGGCTCCCTCACCAGACAGACCTCCATCCACTAGACTCTAAATACACATGTGCACTTCTGACCAGCCCCTGTTGAGCTCTGGGGAGGCCCCAGGGAGAGGAAGGGAGAAAGCGTGGCATTAGGGGTCACTCACGAAGGTCTGTGCCCTGGATATTTTTGGCCCTCAGCACCTTCACCTGGAGGTCATAGAAGGGGTGGGTCTCCCGCTGAAAGGACAGAAAGACTCAGTTCCAGGAAGCCAGCTGTGGGGCCCACCTCAGGTTTCCCTCATCCCATCACAGAGCGTCAGGCAGCCTGGCCCAGGGTCACTGATGTCCCTGCACCAGGAACCCAGGAGGCCTTGGCAGGTGAAGCACTGGGAGCTGAGCACATTGGTGATGAATGTGACCTTGAAATCAGTCGGGCCAGGATCAAAATGAAGCTGCACTACGGACTAGCTAAATGACCTTGGGCAAGTAACTTCATTTCCCTGCTCTTTAGTTTCCCTGTCTCTAAAGTGAGTGTTATCAGAATGGCTGCGATCCAAAAGTCTACAAGCAATAAATGCTGGAGAGGGTGTGGAGAAAAGGGAACTCTCTTACACTGTTGGTGGGAATGCAAACTAGTACAGCCACTATGGAGAACAGTGTGGAGATTCCTTAAAAAACTGGAAATAGAACTGCCTTATGATCCAGCAATCCCACTGCTGGGCATACACACTGAGGAAACCAGAAGGGAAAGAGACACGTGTACCCCAATGTTCATCGCAGTACTGTTTATAATAGCCAGGACATAGAAGCAACCTAGATGCCCATCAGCAGATGAATGGATAAGAAAGCTGTGGTACATATACACAATGGAGTATTACTCAGCCATTAAAAAGAATACATTTGAATCAGTTCTAATGAGATGGATGAAACTGGAACCTATTATACAGAGTGAAGTAAGCCAGAAAGAAAAACACCAATACAGTATACTAACGCATATATATGGAATTTAGAAAGATGGTAACAATAACCCTGTGTACAAGACAGCAAAAGAGACACTGATGTATAGATCAGTCTTATGGACTCTGTGGGAGAGGGAGAAGGTGGGGAGATTTGGGAGAATGGCATTGAAACATGTATAATATCATGTATGAAACGAGTCGCCAGTCCAGGTTTGATGCATGATACTGGATGCTTGGGGCTGGTGCACTGGGACGATCCAGAGGGAGGGTATGGGGAGGGAGGAGGGAGGAGGGTTCAGGATGGGGAACACAGGTATACCTGTGGCGGATTCATTTCGATATTTGGCAAAACTAATACAATATTGTAAAGTTAAAAAAAAAAAAAAAAAGATGATAATCTCATAGGGTTATAGTGAGTTTTAAATGAGAAGTCATACAAAGTGCCCAGCATACGTGCTTAATACATTAACTAATTATGTTTATTGTGCATCACAAGCGTGCAGCTCCCCTGACTATAGTACCGCTGCTATAGCTGAACAGCTGAAGTGAAACCTCGAGTGAAGTGTTTAGGAGATTATCAAAAGAGAAAACTGTGATGAGCTGCACCCGCCAGCTCCTGACAAAGGCTAAACGATGGCCCAAGAAGGGGTGGGAGGTGAAGGGAAACCTAGAGTCATGCAACTGGTACTGGTCTGACAAGTCACTAAGGAGACTTGGGCAGCTTGGGCTCAGGAAAGCAGACTGCAGCCTCCCAGGAGTGAGAATCTCCTCCAGACCCCAGCGAGCCCCTCACTCTCACCACCCCCTCAACCACCAACCCCGCAACTCTACAGCCAGGCTAACCCAACCAGCTGCGAGTGTCACATCACCTCGCCCTCCTCTTCCTAAGCAGATGGGACTATTTTCAGATTATTGTTTGGCCAGGTTCTCTAAGCTCTACCAGGTAATATGGAGCGAATTGGTCCTGGCCCAGATCCAAATGCATTCCCAGGGTTGGCCCCAGTCTCCACAGCGGACTGGGCTCCCAGAACTTCTGTCCACACCCCCAGGGAAGATCAGGTACTTTACCCGCCACTGCTCGCACTGAGGTCCCCTCTTCTCTCGCTTCTGTAGCTGCACCGCACCCAGGAGGGGCAGCCCCTTGCTTGTCAGCCACCTGGGCCAGAGCACCCAGGGCATGGCCAGGCAGCCCAATTCCTGGCAGGAAACGCTGCCTGCACTCTGGCCACACTGGCTGCTGGCTTAAGTCTGACAGGTAGCTGGGGTGGGGAGGGTGGAGCTGGCTGCTCCACTGAGCACTCTTAACTGGGGCTGGAGGTGGGGTTTGACATGCTCCAGGAAGTGCCTGGAGCCCAGTTTCCTGTCAGAAGGGACTTCGGACCCTTTCCAAGAGGATGCAGAACGGGCAATCTGGTTCCCAGTCCCAGCAGCCCCTGGTTATCAGGGGGCTGCTTATGGAAAATAGATGCCTGAGCCCTAGCCCCAGATGACTTGATTTAGTGGGTATGGATAGAACCCAGGTGTTTGCATTTCCAACAAGCCTTTGAGATGATGCCAACACAGGTGGTCCAGGGAAGAGCAGCCAGAAAGTGCTGCATTAGGGGCCCAGTCTCCACCAAGCCACCAGAAAATCCTAAAACCAACACCTTTCAAGTCCCACCTTCCACGCAGCACTTAAGCAGAAACTTGGAAATCTCTGGTGTCATGTTTCATCTGAACTCAAAGTATTTCTAATCTCTCAAGGTCCCCCTCACTTGTTCTTCAGACCCTGAGGGGGCACTGCACTAGGCCCTGGTCCAAAGGTGAAGAGGGCCCGACGTCATCCTGGACAAACTCAGACTCCTGACTCCCTGTGGCTTCTGCCCAGGTGCCCTTCCTGAATCAGTGGAAATGCCTGGATGGTCCAGGGACAGAAGCAGGCACATAGCCAGGTGGTATGGATAAGGGCAGGCCAAAACCGGTCCGCTTGTCCTTAAGCTACTGGAGATAAAGAGGCTTCAGAGTCCCCTCTGACCATCGTGAGCCTGAGGCTGCAGATGGTGTGTGATGTCCCCCTTTCCGTGGACCACAACCACCGAGGTGTCCAAGATAGGCACCTTTTCTGGACGAAAGGATCTCTAGGGCAGTGAGTTGTTGGGAGATACATTTCTCTTCCTCAACCAAGATCATCTCCTCTCTCTTTCCCGTGGCACAAGTTGGAGACTGAAAAAATGACATTCCAAATGAAGTGATTCAACTCCAAAATGAAACCCACAGGCAAGTGCTGACCAGAAACTCCCAGAACGGCTATTGGCCAGGTCCCAAAGCGGAGTGCCTGTTTCTGCTCAATTGGAGCATGAGGTCAAGAACCTATGCTGGGATCTCAGAAATGGTGTCCCACCCTCTTGGTGATCTGTACACAGCAGGGGAGACTGAAGAGGGCAGGGGGGATGGAGCTAGCTGGGGGCAGAGTCAGCCAGGCCTGGCAGCCAGGGCTCCTGACAGATTTTCTAGGCTGTTACCACACCTTCTCCTGGAAGCCATTGGCCCCATGCCTCAAGAAAGTCAAACCTCTTAGTCCCAGATGTTTTTCGACAGAACTCAGGGTGGCCAGAGATGGCTCTCAAGGACACAGAAAGAACAGACTGCTTTGTTTTGAAGCTGGTCAAAGGGGACCCACACTTCACTTCTCAAACATCCCTCAGTCCCTTACTCCCACCAACTCCACACCCACCATGCACTTCCCAGTCATTCTCAGCTGCAGGAAGAGGCATGAGGCCGTAACATGTGAAGTGAAGGGGAAACAGTTTGGATCAGCTACAGCTGCGCTGTGTCTGACACTTTGTGATGAGATGTTCTCCATGCATAGAACGGCAAGCCACTCCAGTGCTCTTGCCTGGAGAACCTGATGGGCTGCTAATGGGGTCGCAGAGTCGGACACAACTGAAGCGACTCAGCAGCAGCAGCAGTTCTCCATGCATGCTGTCAACGCAGCAGCTACACACTAGCTGAACTGGACAACACAGATCAAGACAGTGTTACACTGATTTTTTTTCCTTAGTCACTAATCGGATTAGTCTTTCCAATTCTTTTTAAAATAATTTTTTAAGCTATAGTTTCTTAATTAAAAAAATTATTTATTCACGGCTGCACTGGGTCTTCACTGCTACTCTAGTTGTGGTGTGTGGGCTTCTCTTGCGACGCTCAGGCTTCAGTAGTTGCAGCGCGTGAGCTCAGCAGTTTCAGCACATGGGCTATTTCATACTCCACAGCATGTGGGATCTTCCTGGACCAAAGATCAAACCTGTGTTCTCTGCATTGTCAGGCGGGTTTTAAACTAATGGACCACCAAGATTTTGATTGTTAAGTTGGCATTTCATTGTTATTTTCATCAAATCCCACAGGAAAGGGGTTGGGGGAGAAGAGACCCAGACAGGCTTGGTTTCTTACTTAATGATGTTTATTATGAGAGCTCTGCCAGTCCTCACTGTAGTGCGTTTATCTCCAGCCTTCGCCACACCTCCGTGGAGGGCAGAGTGTCTAGGGCAGGAGAATGGAGTTCGGGAAAACTGGGTTGTTTATATACTCCAGCAGGGAAGGAAACACGTTTTTTATTCTATTGCTTCAAACACGTGTGCTGCACAGGTGGTGGGAATGGAAGGTGCACACGGAGGCCAGGAAGGCAGGGCGTGTGGGCTGGGGCCAGTTTCAGCTGCTGCTCCAGAGGAAACTCAGCCTGGTGCTCAGAACTGGTGCAAATAGGGCCCAGGGCGGCCCTGCTTCTTAGCAGGGGCATGGCCAGTGGGATGTGGATCTTGTGATGTGCTGTTTGGCCTCCCAAACCTGAGCAGGGTCCCCCATCTCTGTGAACAACGTTGATGGCTCTTACTCTTGTCCCTTCAGACCCTCCATGGAGGGTGGGCCTGTAAGGAGCCTCGTCTACACCACCAGCAAGTCAGGCTACAACACAGGCCCCAAACAGCACGATGCTGTGGTTTAAAAAGGATCTCAGCGTATCAAGGACAGGCCACCAGAGCAGTGTCAGTATCGGGCACTGTCACCTACCCTCAAAACTGTTGGACTCTGGGGTCATGGTGAGTGTCTAGGCCCCCAGCGAGGACAGGACAGGGTGCGCTCCCTGTGCGTCTTCAGCCTGCAGTGCTGGGGACTCCGCCCGTGGGCTCTGGGGCCCTACGGGAGGCGGGGTCTCCCCTGAACAAGGGCTCCCCCAAGTTTGGCGGTGAGTTTTGTCAGGAGCTCCTGCACTCCAGCAGCATTCTCGGCTCTCCCCAAGCCCCCTACAAGCACACCCAACGTTATCATTGTCAGTTTCTGATCTGATCGTTTCCTGTGTGCAGCAGGGATCCCCCTACCATCCATGTCCCAGCGCAATCCTCCAACCCTTGCAAAACAAAGCTGAAGAACAATGGTCAGGCCAAAGTGGGTGGATGACATGGGCTGGAAAGAGAAAGGCGCCCAAAGCACGAAGCACTCTGCTCAGCAAGCCTAAACCAACCTGCCCTGGGGGGGCTGGAGGATGAACCTGGAGCAGGAGCCTCTGCAGACATCTGCCAAGAGGCAGATACCCAGGGCAGCCCACCCTGAAAGCTACTGTCATACTCTGCCCTGAGAGCGATGCTCTTCTAAGCTTCTGGGCATGGAGTGTACAGTCCAAGGAGGTTCTATTTACAACACATGTGACAGTCAGTTATCAATGTATTCCTAGAAATCAGGAATTCCTCTTGCTTCTCATTTTACCTTGTTCAAAATTCCTGGTATCAGGAGAATGGGAGAGAAAGCCTGGGTGGAGCAGTGAGGGGAGAGATAAAGGAAGAAAATAAATAGAAAGAGAAGGAGACTGAAAAATCAAGAGCTGATGGAGGACACTGGTGAGGGGATGCAGGGTCAGCAACTACAAAGTGACCAGCGTTACCTAGAGGGCGGACCCATCCGGCCTCTGCAGTCAGAGGGGCTCTGGGGCTTCTCTGCTCAAGGGACTCCAGGCAGCCAAGCTGAAGGCTCCTGTGAAGTCCTATGCACATCCTAACAGAAAACTGAATAAACAACCCCCAGGAGGGTTACAGACACTTGACAGTTTCCATATTTGGGTGACTGGAATGCAAACGCAGGATGGTGCCTTTCCCATCTCTTCCTGTCCAAGCAGGTATCCAATTCTCTGAAATTGCCTGCAACATAATGGTATAAAAGGTGTAACTAATTTCTTTTTCTATCAAAAATCTGGCAACATCAGAACACAAGTCTGAATAATTCAGAAATGTTCCAGGGCTCAAGGTAGCCAGCGTCCAAACAGGGAGACTCCCAGCGGTGGCAGCAGTCCCGATTCCCAAGGCCGGGGCTCTCCCCTCTGGGGTAGCCGAGCTGTCCGCTGCTCAGTCCTCGGCCTGCTGGGCTCAGGTGTCAGCCGGGTTGACCTCTTTGGAGCAGAAGTAATGCACGACCACCCCATTGGGGTATCTTGCAAATGCGCTGCAGGGAAGGAAAATGACCTGGGAGTGAGGGCTGCCTCTAAGAGAATACAAGTTCTTACTGGAAAAGGCACCTTACCAGGAGCCACCCCAGAAGCTACCTACTCTAACCATAAAGAGCAGTGTGGCCACCATCTCGGTCACATATCCAAACAGAGGATGAGGTCCACGCCGTTCAATTGCATGGGGATTTTTTTTTTAATTTATTAAATTAAAAAATAATTTACTGAAATATAGTTAATTTATAATGTACCCATCTCTGCTGTATAGCAAAGTGACTAAGCTATGCACATATACACCTTCTTCTTTTATATTCTTTTCCATTATGGTTTATGCCAGGAAACTGGATATAGCTCACTGTGCCATACGCGAGGACCTTGTTTATCCATCCTGAATATAATAGTTTGCATTTACCAACCCTAAACTCCAGTCCATCTCACTCCCCCCCACCGCCCTCTGGTGGCCACAAGCCTGATCTCTGTGTCTGTGGGTCTATTTCTGTCTTGTAGGTAAGTTCATTTGTGTCAGATTTTCGATTCCACGTTTAAGTGGCACTTGGCTTTCTCTTTCTGACTTCCTCCACTTGGCATGACACTCTAGTAGCAGGGGATATTTCCTACTGCCATCAGTGTGTAATACACAGCCAGACAGGGCAACGCACCAGCCTGGCTCAGCAGCAGTTTACTGAGCGCCAACTGCCCTTCAGAACAAATTTTGGGCTAACTCTAACAATGGGCAGTGGGTCTTTCTGAAGGGAAGCATTCTTCCAGCCATAGAAGTAAAAGGACAAATCACTCTTCCTTGGAGGAAGGGGCACTAACTAGAGTATATGCCTTAAAACAGAATGATGCTGCTTTAGGATTTTACTCAGATCATGAGGCAGCAGGTTGAAAGACCTTTTTCTTCTTTCAGAGGTGTATCCTTAAAAGATAAGAACCTCCTGGCCACATACAGCTCTCACACACCCCGTGGTACATGTCACTGTTAAGCAGCCAGAGGGAAAGGGCTTTATGAGCAAGAAGTCAAGAGCCCCATGCTACACATTTCAGGCCTTTAAATTCTCAAAGCACCCCACCCCACAGATACACCAGAAAACATGGCCTGCCCTCTGGAGGCTCAAGTACTAAAAGCGGCCCAGATAGCCCTCAGCTGCTCTCTCCTCTGGGGTTAAGGGGCTGAAATCTACCCTGAGCAAGCTATGGGTGAGGCTCACCTGTTCCCAATCTTCTTCTTACACACCATGCACACCTTCTCCTCTGTGATGATGCACTTCACCTGCTGGTGCAGGATGCGCTCTTCCTGGACCTGGGAGCAGAGAGATTGGGGGGGAGGTCCCACTGTCTGGCAGGCAGGACAGGAGGAGGGGCCGGCACTGCCTCACCTCCCAGCCCACAGGGGCTCCCTAACTGAAACACCCATAGCTACGTGCCCAGCTGGTTACCGATCAGTTTGAGCCACAGAGTTAAAAAGCACCAAGCTCTGCCTCTGTCTCAGGGGACATGGTAATGGCCTCACACTGAAAAGTACAAGCCTTCACTCGCATCTGGAAGGCTCATACCCTCAGGAACTCTGCATGGAGAAGGTTCTTGAGCACTTGGTTGAACCGTTTCTTCTGTGCATTCTCTTCTAAGACCTTTTCCAGAAAGATGCGTATGTCGTTAATCTGAGTGTTCGCGGGCAACAGGTTGATGGCCTGGGGACGGGAAGAGAGACGGGAACAGGGAAAGGTGGGACAGGAGTGAGACAGAAAACGCCTGACGTCGCGGAGCCCTCAAACCCCCGTCCCTCCTGCCAGCCCCTCCTGTGGTTCCACGCTCCCCACATGCGCCCTCCATCTCTGCGAGGAGAGCTGCTGACCTTGGTGGTGTCCAGCTTGCTGTGGTGCAGCTCTAGGACCTGCAGGGCGGCCTGGAGGTTGGCTTGTGGCTCCAGCAGTTCCAGCTTGATCGGCCCCAGGCAGTGCACGCTGGGGGGCGACAGGTACATCCGGAGCAGGGACAGATACACCTGTCTCATACACAACAAGCCATGCACGCATCAGGCCGGCAGCAACCCTCCCCAAACCCTCAGCGTGACCACACCTAAAGGCAAGAGGGCTGGTCTGGAGGAACTTTAAAACGCAGCATTTTTCACCTTTTAATAAATTTTGTAAAGTCCGTTGACTGAAGATGTCAAAAATTAAAGATTGTGTGGGACCTCCTGGGTGGTCCAGTGGCTAAGACGCCAAACTCCCAATGCAGAGGGCCCAAGTTTGATCCCTGGTCAGGGAACTAGGTCACACATGCTGCAACTAAGAGTTCATAAGAAACAACAAAAGATCCTGCATGCTGCAGTGAAGATCAAAGATCCCAAGTGCAACAACTAAGACCCGGTGCAGTCAGATAAAGAGAAATAAAATATTTTAAAAGTTAAGGATCGTGTTCTTTCTGAGAGGAAAAAAAAATCAAATGCCTTGTATTGTTTAGCATTATACTGCTAACAAAATGACTCCAAGAGACTCCTCATTTCCTTTGGCTTTGAAGGCTGAGACCTTGCCATGTATAAGCCGATGCAGATGAGCCCGAGATGAGATGCTGCATCTCCTACTGGACCCACACTAGTGTTTCTCAACATTCTGGGCTGTGCTGTACATCGATAAGCAGCAACTCTGGCCTCTACCTCCTAGATTCGGGTAGCAAACCCCACCCCCCCAACCACTGCCAAACAATGGCCATCAAAAATCTCTCTACACATTGACAGATCCACACGGAATTTATGCAGAGCACACATGGGCACACTGTAAGAACCATCAGATGTTCCCTCTCAACAGGCTGGCCAGGAAATTTATTGTACAAGTTGAGACTGTTTTAAGAATAAAGTGGCAGGGGCACTACAAATAATCACACGGATGACAACAGACCAAGCCAGAACCACCCCGAGCAAACCAAGACTGCGGTCACCTTGCCGCTCTCTCAGCACGTGTGCGCAAAATCCATCAGGGCCCTAACCCATGCCCTGTCTTATGTCAGCAATTCCTGCCAGTGCACCTGTGGCCCAAACCAGAGGGCGCTGGCTATGCTAAGAGGGGCAGTGCAATGCCCGTGTGCGCCCTGGGGCCGACTACTTACATCTTTGTTGCCATCTTTGTTTTGGTCATAATGCTTGTGGCAGTACCTGTAAGGGAGAGAGTGATCAGACAAGCTCACATGTAGAGGGCATGGATGCTGCCTGAGTGAGCAGCCTAATGACAGCACAATCGGGGGCCAGCACACGAGGTGACCTCGCTTCAGCTGCAAGTGTAGGGGCGGCTTTCTCAGCCTCTCATCTCTCTGCAGCGCCTCTTTTACACCCCTGGGAGGTGGGACGGCAGGGTCAACGTACTCTTCAGCCATCCTCGTGTCTTTCAGGACGTGGACGTAAATGAAGAGAGCTTGTTCATGTTTCCCCATGCGTCCCAGCAGGAGGGCACGTTCTTCCAAGAGGCCTGTGGGGGGAAAAGAGTGGAAGAAACCATCATCATGACCAGGCAAGCCCAAGGCCAGGGGCTAAGCTATTAGAGGAATGACAGGGATTCTTTTCAAGGAGGAAATTACTAAAATTTTTAAAAGTGAGGAGGAATAGGACTATTTTAGGTGGTACTTTATCTCATCTTTTCCTGTGATCATTTATAAATGGGAGAACAATACTTGATGATCAGCTAAATGCATAATAAGCACCTACAATGTGCCAGGCGCTTCAGCTAAGGGAAGCAGACACCTGGTCTCGGCTCTCATGGAGCTTATACATCAGGCAGATGTGTCTTTTTCAGACAAATTATTCCAGATTACAGAAATTGCTAAACAAGGAACTTGGCCAAGAACATGTACTGAAGCAACGAATAGGTTTCAACCTGGCTAACAATTAGCATGTGGTTCACACCCAAAAGAGACTTCTCATAATCATGGTTCAAAAGTGAG
The DNA here is from genome assembly GCF_029378745.1 of Bos indicus. NCBI lineage: Eukaryota > Metazoa > Chordata > Mammalia > Artiodactyla > Bovidae > Bos > Bos indicus. The sequence goes on from NC_091769.1 coordinate 37,471,112, forward strand.
TCTTCAGAGAGGACAGAATAGGAGCACAGGCCTGAAACACATGGTTTTTCCCAGGCCCAACTTTTGGGAGGATTGGGGAACTGGTATAAGGGAAGGATCCATTTTGCATTATCTTTTGCTAAAGTGGCTAAAGATACCCACCATCAAAAGGAAAATCACAGATGAGCCGGCCTGGGTCATAGTAGCTGGAAATTTCCAGGAACATAAGGAGCTTCCGTCGGTATTCTCCCAGTTCTCCTTCCTCCTCACCAGCAGGGACTGGAGCTTTGCCTTTAAAAGAAACCATGCTCAACATGAAAGGATGCTGTTGGGCAGCAATGTGTGGTGTCATCAAGAAAAAACGAAGGGGATGGGGTTCAATGATGTCACCACCATGATTAGAAAGAGCCTCCGTGATGCTTTCCAGTTGGCCTTCTCTTAGTTTATGGTCTCTGTATGGCCCCAAAACATCAGCTTGAGAAAAAAAAACCCACCAAGCTGCTTAGAGAAGCATTCTGATAGACAAATCTGTTCCTTACCAGCACAGCTGTCACTCTGCATACAGATCTACTCCCCCTCCTCCATAGGTGATGCCCAGGGAGGCTCAGAGATGCCCAGATCCAGACACCAGCCCCCAAATCTCACCTGTGGGGTCACTTAGCTGCCTTGGTGCCTCTGAGGCTCTTCCTGCCCACCTGGGCCTGCAGAGAAAGTCTGCTTCTCTACCCCACCCATGGCCCCCTCGGGTCCCAGCTCACCTCTAAGGCCTGGGGCCACCCCGCATGCTGAAAACTGGTACCTGCAGGGAAGGACAGGAGATACTCCTTCATCAGACCTTGCACCTTCTCGCAGTACAACTGGATCAGGCAGTTGTGGAACCGAGAGCCAGTCTCCTCCCAAACGTGGATGACATGTTCCTGGGGCGAGAATGGTCTGCCTGGTGCCCTCCATGCTGTGGCATGGCGCGGCCCAGCCCATTCGCCCAGGCACCCTCACATCTTTAAGGCCCAAAAGGTCCCATCCAGACTGTCCCCTAATTAAGATTACCATGGGACAGTTCTACAACCCAGCAATATCACGAATTAGCATCTCAATTTCCAATCTAAGCTCCTTTATTAATTCTGTCTCATAATCATCCAAATCAGCCCATGTAATTAAGGTTAAATATTTACATTTTGGTACTTAGGACTGATTTGGTCATCCTGTGGTCACAGTCAAGTCTGGCTGTACAAATGTGGCTCTGGTATGTTTTTCTCCAACATGTTCTCTCCTCTTTTATCTCTCTGTACGTCACCTAGGTTTAGAAGGTAGCATCAAAAAGTGCCATCTCCAGCTTGGTCTACTGGGCTGTCTTCAGAGGAGACTAAAAGAACCCTCTTCTTTACAGTCCTTCCAATCCCCAAGGGACACAAACCCTAATCTGAACTGGCTAATCACTGTCTCTTATAGTCATAGATCCTGGGTTTGATCGAAACTTATTAGTTCAGATCAAAAAATATCTTACCAGATATGGAATAGCCAGACCCTTAAAATTCTCCACTAAGAAGCCCAGCACTCGGTCTCGTGGCAGAGACTCCACCTCTGGGAGGTCCTCAGTAAATATCTGTTGGAATAAAACCTGAGTTCCAGCAGCAGAACCACCTGATGGCAATCCTTCCAAACATACATGCACACAAGCGTAGGGTCACATGGACAGACAACGAGGCGGGAAGAGCACCTGTGGCCAGTCGGTGTGGGGCAGACTAGGTCTCCTGGCGTCCGCACCAGGCTCTTTCTACTGCACTCCACTGCTGTCCCATGTGTTCCAGTCTTGGAAACACCAGAGAAGTGCACAAACCCTTCCTAGCCCTCCACCCACAACTGTCTAAAATAAAGTCAGAACCAACCGTGGTACCCAATAAATCCAAGGGGCTCCGTGATCTACCTTCAGACCATCCTCTGGGAAGTCTCTCAGCACCCACACCGAGTAGGAAAAAATTAGATGCAGATTTTCTGTGCCTAGAGGGAAAAGGAAGACTTGTCAGCAGGTGAAGTCCACCCACTCTGCCCACAGGACCAGGAAGGCAGGTACCCAGGTTGCCCAGGATTTATCATCCAGTGAAGTTAGCTCTGTCCAGTCACTCAGAGATGCTTGGACCTACCAGACTGGCTACACACCAAGGGGCTGTTGTGGTTCCACCACTGGGGGTACTTTCACCCCAGGAGGAACCCAGCTGGGTGAACACAAGGAAGGGAGGGGACTGACCAGCCAGAATCAGGAAGGGAGAGAGGTCAGGTTCACTTGAACACAATCCCCTCCCCTTGCCCCTTCCTCGAGCTGGACTCACCCAGATGTTGCAGGTACTGCACTGTCCGCTCATGGCCTTTCAGAGGGGAATTTGCTTTTTTGGACTGGTCCACCAGCACCTGCAGAGCTGGCCATGAAGCCCAAGAATAAGGTCATGAGCCCCTTCCAGAAGGTATATCTCCTTGGAGAGTCATCACACTGTACACAGTTTTCAGCGGGAAAGAGGTCTTTGCAGCAGGCCCCTTTGTCTTGTCACTAATGTTAAACCAGGCACCTATACGCTTACTTATCTCCAGCCCTCGCCCACCTTTCAAATCTTGTGATCACAAAGTACTTTGCCTAACTTGTTTCTTTCAAAGAAGTAGAAATGAAGACTAAGTAAAAACAGATGACCAGATCTCCTCCCTAGCTTCCCCTTCAGTAACCCTGTGAACAAGATGGTAGCTAAAGAAAAATCACAAGAAGTCGACAAGCCCACACACAGTAGGGGATAGGGGGGACTCTGACTCCCTATCCCAACGAGTAACCGATTACATCCCTTTTTCCTTTTAAAAGCTTTCATGGCTGAGCTTTGAAAATCTTCACATGTGGTTTTTGGGGCACTCCACCATCTCCCCAGATTGCCAGCATTCTCATTAAAAGCAACTTTCCTTTGTAACATTTGCCTCTCTCTCGTGTATTGATTTTTCAAGCGGTGAGCAGCCAGACGTGATTCCACAACAAACACCTCAGTAGGCTTCCCCCAGACAAAATACAAGAGACCCTCTAATCACGGATGACCCCTGCCCCGGTCACCTTTCTCGTGGAGCCCCTTCTTCTCGTACAGGATGATCAGCTCGCTGTACTTGTGAGCCTTCTTCAGCACGTGCTCGCTCTCTTCGATGTGGCAGTGATTGTTCTCCAGACGCAGCAAGGGGGCCACCAGGGCCACGTTCGTCTGCAGGAGAGGCAGGACTTCAGCAGGAACTACTTCCTGGGGAGGCCCTTCCTCCCTCAGCCCAGGCCTGCTTCAGGCTGAAACACCAGGCATGCTACACAAGCGAGAGAGAGCACACAACCTTTCCAGGACTACAGGTAGGAGCTTTCATAGCCTTTATGCTCTTTCACACAACATTCTGTAAGAGTGTGGGGTGGGGGAGGGGGAAGAGGGGAAAGAAAGGGGAGATTTTCTTTGGGGCACTGTCCCTATTCACCTTGTAGCACCAACCCCAGTCTTGGCAGAGAAGACCAGCCCACTCTAAGACTCTGGGTCAACATCTCGTCTTAAGCCCTCAATTCTAAGAAGCTCAGGTCAAGAGTAGGTGGTTCCTAAGAGCAAATACTTCACTCTTACTAGTGGCAGGGACCCCGGGCTAGGGAAGAGAGAGGATGGCAGGGAGCCGAGTGCTGGGAAAACTCACATGAAGGTAGCACTTGAGCAGGGTGGTGTCAATGATCTGCAGCAGCTTTTTCTTGGATTTGATGGTAGGAGTCCCTTCCATGAGAGGGGAGGTGCTAGACTGGTGATCAGAGTCATTCAGCTTCTTTACCAATTGGCTGCGTTTCTGCCAAGGGCAAAAATGCAGGGTCAAGGCCAGGCTTAAAACTTCCTTTATCATCTGAGCTATCAGGCACTTCAAAATACCTTCAAATCAGCTCACACCTATCCACCCTGATCCCACATTGGCATTTATCAGGGATCAAAAATAAGATGCCTACCAAATCACCAGATACAGTAACAATGATCTACTATTTACTACACACCAGGCACTGTGTGTAGTGAGTGTATTTTAAATCTAAAACAAATACAGGTATTATTAGCCCCATTTTATAAGCGAAGAACCCAAGGCACAGATGTTAGCTACCTCATTAGTAACAGAGGCTGACTTCAAATTAGGGTCGGATTCCAAAGGGCTTGTTTTTATTTTTTTTTAATCAACTTTATTGAGGTATGAGTTATATACAATAAAATGTACCCCTGAAAAGTATACTATCAGATGCACTTTGACAGATATATACATGCATGTAGCCACCACCCCAATCAAGGAACAAAACATTTCTACTACCCTTTAAAGTTCCCTTGTGCTCCTCCCAAAGAATCTCACCCACTCCCTATATAACTGATCTGATTTCTATCACTAATGATTACTCTTTCTCTATTTTAGAACTTCAAATGGGCTTTCCAGGTGGCTCAGTGGTAGAGAATCCACCTGCCAATGCAGGAGACACAGGTTTGATCCCTGAGTTGGGAAGATCCCTTGGAGGAGGGCTCACTCCAGTATTCTTGCCTGGAAAATCCCATGAGCAGAGGAACCTGGTGAGCTACAGTCCATGGGATGGCAAAGAGTCAGACTGACTTAGCGACTGAGAATGCATGCTTTCTAGAACTGCATATAATGGAATCATTCAATTTGTACTATTTTGTGTCTGGAATGCCAATGGTCTTATTTATTCTACCATCTCTCTGGCACAAGGCTGATGTCAATTACCTCCACACATTCCAAACTCAGTGGAGAAGGTCGGGGAAGACTGTGCTTGGGGTCCTAAAGCTAAGATATTGGAAATAGAGGGTCTTCTGTGATGCTACATGCTTGGGACACTTTCTGCCCCAGGAACCTTTTTCACTTGGCTCATGGACTGTGCAGTGTGCAGAGAGAGGCAAGCTGGTGTGCTCTTTGCAGGCTGCCAGCCAACCATGGAGCCCAATGTCAAGCAAGTGCCAAGATGACAGATGCCTGAGTGGACCTGTGGGACACCCACTGACCCAGAAGCAGGTAGTGGGTAGCTGGCTTACAGTTTTCCTAGCAATACTTATGCTCCTCCAGGACACCCCTTACAAGTCTGCAGAACACTTATGGGAAAAAATTTTAATAAGTTCTCTGACTCTGAGTCAGAAAGGATGACATGGTTAGATAGCATCACCAACTCAGTGGACATGAATTTGAGCAAACTCCAGGAGATAGTGAAGGACAAGGAAGCCTGGCATGCTGCAGTCCACACGGTTGCAAAGAGTAGGACATGACTTAGAGACTGAATAACAACTGACTCTGAATGGGTGCATAGGAAAGAAATAACAGCCTTAAGCACAGAAATTTAGGGTTCAGAGACTTCAATGGAGATATTAGTTTTAGTGCTGATCTGAAAATTTCACTTATCTGCCTGTAACAGTAAAGTGAAAATAATTTAAGTCTAAGTACTCCCTCTAAAAAAACATGTTATAGAAGAATACTTAATGACATGGAAGGACTTTCCTAATATATGGCTAAATGCTTTAAAAGTAAGCTATAAAACAGTATATATCTTGATATCCATTTGCAATTTAAAAAATCGGATAAATAAATAAACAAAAATTATTCACAAGTACATATTAAACTCTAGAAGGACAACACTAAAATGTTAATTACTTTTCTCTGGGTGGTAGAGCAATAAGCGATTTTTTATTTTTATTTTATACTTTTCTGTGTTTCCCAAGTTTTCTGCATAGAGCAGGTATTTTTTTCCCTAAAATATAACTTTTCCCCCAAAGTTTCTTTAAAACGCTTATTCTTTTCAATCAATTAAACTTTTCTCTTTTTAGTTCCTATAAGAGCTTAGTGTGAATCTACCAGGAACTGAGTATGCTTCCTGGTACTAGGATTTGGCAAAAAAGAGCTCTAATCTATTGTTATAACCCAACAGCCAATACAGGAGACCTAAGAGACACGGGTTCAATCCCTGGCCTGGAAAGATCTGTGGAGGAAGAAATGGCAACCCAGTCCAGTATTCTTGCCTGGAGAATTCCATGGACAGAGGAGCCTGGCAGGCTACAGTCCTTGGGGCTGCAAAGACTTAAGTGACTTAGCAAAATGTGCATTCTACAGTTAAGCAAGGAGGTGAAACAGAAAAAATGCACCCCCCTCAGACTTCTACAGTGTTCACTTCTGGAACATCTGTGGCGTTAAAGAAGCCTCCCCCTTCCCTGCCATAGAGAAGCAGGTACTGAAACTCCCAGGTGAACTCTTCCATATGCTTTGGGATCACACCTACCTGTGTCAGGTAGTCAATTAGAGCTAAGTGAGCCTTCTCCAGCTCAGCCCCAGACAGCACAGGCAGTGGGTTAGGATACTGCAGCTGCTTCCTGTAGTCTGTGGGCAGCAGGTCTGGGTACAGGCCCATCACATGGGTAGGATCTACATGGAAGGTGAACATGATTCCCCAGATAGAAGCACAGCAATTTAGAGAGAAACTAAAACAAGACTATCACTACAGCAAAATAAGTTCCAGATTGACTTTTTTTTTAAATGACTCTTAAGTTTACAAAAACTCAAGCTATACACATATATTTTGAACACTAAACATTATAATGATTGCACGACGCTATTCTAAGACATATATAGAATTAAAAATGAAAATTCATTAACTCACTAAAAGTAAAGAAGTAAAAGGAAAACCTGATAAGACAGTGAAGCTGAAAAGATCACTAGACTTAAAAAATAAGAAGTGTGTGTGTGTGTGTGTGTGTGTATAAAGGAATATTAGTAAAACAAAAACACCAGGCAATAGGCTATGGAATACACTGGTAGCATATATGGCAGAAGATAATAGGTTGATTATATAAAATTAATTCACACAGATTGGTTTAAAAAAACATAGGATTTCATTTGATTAATGGGCAACAGACATGATGACAAGAGAATAATATAAATAAAGGGGAAAAATCTAATCCTGGCCAATCAGATTCCTTTGATCTTGAGAAACAGATTTAAGGATGACAAGCAGTATGGCACACACCAACATATACTCAATCTGACACGCTTCTTTTACGTAATGTTGATACTCCTCCACCATGAGGTTCCCTTGTGTGTTCCCTTGCCCTAACTTGGAAAGCCCTTGTACATCAACGGAACATGGGAAGAAGTGATCACCCTAAAAGGCACTAAGACTTCTGGCTAGGTCTCTTGGATCACCAACTCCAGGAAAAGCCAGTCACTCTGCATAAGGACATTCAAGCAGCCCTAGAGAAGCCTGTGTGCTGCAACTAGAAGAAGCCTGCACACCACAACAAAGACCCAGCGTAGCCAAAAAAAAAAAAAAAAACCTACTGTTGTATCCTACTAAGCTCAGGTCAGTGACTTTTGTCTAGAACTGCAGTCAATAATCTGATTACTAGATGACAAAATACACGTCTGTTGTCTCCAGTGACTTTCTGTTACCTTCCTCTAATGGCAAGGGCAAAGCATCCTGGAAAACTGGAAGTCTGTGTATGTGAATGAAACCAGAGTCATAAGATCAGGGCTGTAAATATATAGTCACATGGCCACCCACAGGATCCTGTTAAGTACAAAGACCAATCTAGATGAGGTTAACTTTCCGCATTCTCAGAAGTCTGATATCATTTCTCCCCATTCTTTCCAGTTTCCCCTCCCTGAGTGTAGTTCCTCATCCCGAGGCCATACCCGCTTGTTACCTGTGCCAAGTTTAGCAAAGACCTGCATGGACTCATCAAAACGCTTCTGGCAGAAGAGGTTGAAGGCATACAAGTTCTTGATGTGATGGATCTGTTGCTGCTTTTCACTGTCGGAATCATCTTTCATTTCCTAAAAAGAGAGTAGAATAGGGAGGCGCTCACTCACTCAACCAACATTTTTTTAGTATCTACCAGGTATCAGACGATATGCTGGAACATGTATATGCCAGAGGGTACAAAGCAGTCACGTGGCTCTGACCCACAGATTGCCCTTACAGTCTAATCATAAGTAACTATGCAATGAAAACACATTAGGACTTCTACAAAATACCTGACCAGTACTCCTGAAAACTGTCAGGATCATGAAAAACAAGGGAAAACTAAGAAATTTCCACAGGTCAGAGGACACTAAGAATGTGTGACACCTAAATCCCTGTGATTTCTGGATTTGAACCTGGAACAGAAAAGGGGACAATTAATGGGAAAACTTAGTGAAATCTGAATGAAGTTTAGGGTTTAGAGAAGAAAAACTGAAACAAAGCAGAGTGAGTGACGATAGAACCACGTGGGCGGGGTGTTCAGGTCAGCCCAGTGTGAACAGTGGGTTCAGGAAGGTTCCCAGGAGGAATGTAAGCTGAGACACAAAGGACGAGCTGGAGCTGGCCAGGTGAGGGTGGCAGGTGACAGATGGGGAGGGGAGGGCATCTGAGGCCAAGAGGACAGCACATGTGCAAGACCCTAAAATGACAGAGAGCATGGCGTGCTCACAGGACAGAAGATGTTGACCATAGCTGGCATGATGTTCACAGTCCTGTTCACAGTATAAGCCAAATATCTCTGTTTCTTCCTTTAACCTTCCCCCTCTTCTATCCTTCTTAGCCTCTTCTATCCTTCTTAGCCAATCTTTACCACATTTAACTTCTTCCTTCAAAATGTCTCTCCACGTTTTCCCTTCCTTTCTTTTCCTCTTCTGTTGCTGTCATCCTAATCCAGGCCATCATCAGCACGTGGCTGTGCTTGGGCTAAGCTCTTCTGTTTGGTGCTTTAAAGGCTCTCAAAGCCTGGCACAGTCTCCTTACCTAGGTTATTCCCGTGCCAGTCAGAATGGGCTCCAAGTGTCCTAGAAATACTCGTTTCCACACTTGTTTTCACTTCTAACTTCCCCAGGCTCTGTAACTCTCCCTGTTTCAAGCTCCTGGTCTGACCTATCTTTAAAGAGTCCAACCTTAGGATTCTTTTTCTGGCCTAATAGCAAAGTTCAGTATGTAACTGCCCTCTGAAAGTTTCGTGTATGTCCTCTGATTAATTTAAATGAAAGGTTCCTCAAGAGCCAAGATGACATCAAGCAACCTTCTTTTGTCATAGAGCAGAACACCTAGTAAGTACAGGCCTAGAGAAGAGAAGGGAAAAAAGGAAACCCACTTTCTTCTTCTCTGTTTCATCCGAAGATGAAACAGACAACCAGCAGCAGAAAGAACACTGAGAAGACATTCCTGTTAAGAAAAACGGATGCTAAAAAAGCCATGTGCTACATAATACCCTTTTCATAAAGCTCAAAAACTAGACACATACTCAAGCACACAAATATTTGTAAAATACTATCAAAAAAAATTTAAGGGCATGATAAACACAAAGGTTCACTTAAGAAGACTTTCTTCTCTCTCCTTGCTATTCTCTGGATCTCTGCATTCTGTTGGGTATACCTTTCCCTTTCTCCTTTGCCTTTGCTTCTCTTCTCTTCTCAGCTACTCGTAAGGCTTCCTGAGACAACCACTTTGCCTTCCTGCATTTCTTTTTCTTGGGAATGGTTTTGGTTACCACCTCCTGTGCAATGTTATGAATCCCCGTCCATAGTTCTTCAGGCACTCTTATCTACCAGATCTAGTCCCTTAACTCTAGTCATCACCTCCACTGTATAATCATAAGGGATTTGATTTAGGTCATACCTAAATGGCCTAGTGGTTTTCCCTACTTTCTTCAATTTGAGCCTGAATTTTGCAATAAGGAGCTGATGATCTGAGCCACAGTCAGCCCCAGGTCTTGTTTTTGCTGACTGTATGGAGCTTCTCCATCTTTGGCTGCAAAGAATATAATCAATCTGATTTTGGTATGGACCATCTGGTGATGTCCATGTGTAGAGCTGTCGCTTGTGTTGTTGAAAGAGGATGTTTCATATGACCATTTTGCATTCTCTTGGCAAAACTCTGTTAGCCTTTGCCCTGCTTCACTTTATACTCCAAGGCCAAACTGGTCTGTTACTCCAGGTATCTCTTGACTTCCTACCTTTGCATTCCAGTCCCCTATGATGAAAAGGACATCTTTTTTGATATTAATTCTAAGAGGTCTTATAGGTCTTCACAGAACCGTTCAATTTCATCTTCTTTGGCATTAGTGGTTGGGGCACAGACTTGGATTACTGTGATGCTGAATGGTTTGCTTTGGAAACGAACCGAGATCATTCTGTCATTTTTGGGACTGCAATCAAGTACTGTATTTCAGATTCTTTTGTTGACAATGAGGGCTACTCCATTCCTTCTAAGGGATTCTTGCCCACAGTAGTATAGTGGTCATCTGAATTAAATTCACCCATTCCCGTTGTTGGACACAACTGAGCGACTAACATTCCTGTCCATTTTAGTTCACTGATTCCTAAAATGTTGATGTTCACTATTGCCATTTCCTGTTTGACCACATCTAATTTACTTTGATTTATGGACCTAACATTCCAGGTTCCTATGCAATACTGTTCTTTACAGGACTGGACTTAACTTTCACCAAGAGATATAACCACAACTGGGCATCATTTCCGATTTGGCTCAGCCTCTTCATTCTTTCTGGAGCAATTTCTCTGCTCTTCCTCAGTAGTATACTGGACATCTACTGACCTGGGGGGTTCATCTTTCAGTGTCATATCTTTTTGCCTTTTCATACTGTTCATGGGGTTTTCAAGGCAAGAATACTGAAGCAGTTTGCTATTCCTTTCTCCATTAGTCATGTATGGGTGTAAGAGTTGGACCATAAAGAAGGTTGAGCACCCAAGAATTGATGCTTTCGAACTATGGTGCTGGAGAAGATTCTTGAAGGTTCCTTGGACAGCAAGGAGATCAGTCAATCCTAAAGGAAACCAACCCTGAATATTCATTGGAAGGACTGGTGTTGAAGCTGAAGCTCCAATACTCTGGTGACCTGATGCGAAGAGCCAACTCATTGGAAAAGACCCTGATGTTGGGAAAGACTGAGGGCAGGAGGAGAAGGGGACGACAGGATGAGATGGTTGGATGGCATCATTGACTCAATGGACATGAATCTGAGCCAACTCAGGGAGATGGTGAAGGACAGGGAAGCCTGGCGTGCTGCAGTTCATGAGGTCTCAAAGAGTTGGACATGACTTAGCGATAGAACAACAAAAAAACACAAAAGTTAGGATAATGGCTGTGTCTGGAGCATAGCCAGAGGGATGGGATGGGGAGGGATGTACCGGTTACAGAAGTTATTTTGGGGGGGGTTAGGTGGTGGGTTTATGGGTATTCATTATTTTAAAAATGAAAAATAATTTAGGGCAATAAATGAGTGGGGAAAAAAACAGTAAGATGCTAAAATTAAATGGCGCAAGAAAGAAACAATCTATGGGATAGTAAATGTGTCTAAGTAATTAAGACTGGATTTTTGTTTTCAGTCTAGAACTTATACACCCAAAATAAAAGTTCCTCTTCAAAAGTATCCACCACATATGATTATAATCATTGTATTCCAAAATTTATGATCACTGTTTCCCTTTCAGAAATAATTTATAAGATACTCTAAAAACTGAGTTTTCCTACTATTACCTTCATAACAATTGCTTCTCTTAGTAAATTAGCACTGTCTGGTATTAATGCCTAAGTGAGGCTCAAGATGACTTTCAGTTGTTTCAATAAATTCAAATCCACTCTTTCGAGATGACAATAATCACCACTAGGGATGTTTTAAAGAATAAGGCAAGACTTGAAAGTCAATCTTCAAGAAGCATGTTGGCAATAAGAGCACCACTGAAACAAGAGCACGGTCACTACTCAGCCAAGAGCGCGAGTAGCATCCCATGTGAACATTCAAGCGGAGTGACAGCCTGAGGACTGGGGCCCTGCCGCAGGCAGCAACCTGAGGCGGGTTCAGAGTCCCTCAGGAAGGCCTGCTTATCCAAGCCCAGGAGCCTACTTGTGAAAGGGACTCGGGGAGGCTTTGGAGCTGTTGCATTCAACCAAACTGTAACCTCGACAGTTACGATTGTTATTTTGCTGTCTGTCTTTAATTTTTCAAGGCCATACCACATCTATTCAATTATTGCACTGTCCTATTAATTCTATGAAATACTATTAGTATAATTGGCATTCATTCTACATTTGATAGAGACAGTGAGATTACTTAGAGTTACATAACATAGATACTTTTATGGCAGGGTCTGATCCTGAATCCAAGCCCTCTGACTTTCAGTTCTGTGCTTATTCCACCAGTCCAAGCAAAACATGAACATCTAAACCAAAATCACCTGCCTTGAAGAGTGATGAGGAAGGCAAACTCACACCCAAATCTCAGAAACAAGACTTACTGCGAGCTGCAGAGCCAATTCAAACTGCTTGTCCTGGAGAAGCTGTTGGATTTGGGTCGCCATGGGGACTGGAATGAGTCTCCAGACAAAGTGATTACTGGCCACATAGATAATGTTTGATCTGGAGACAGGGGTAAGAGGATTAGCAAGAGAGGGCCAGTTTTATGATGACCCAGATGACTTTAAAATTTTGGAACAAGATGGCAGCTACAGTAAAGAAAGGAATTCCTTACCCGCCCGAAGTAATGAAACGGGGTCTTTGCAGTTCAATGCTCTGGACCAGAAGCCTCGGCTCAAATGTCCGGATTTCCACATATCGAGGCAACACTGCAATGATGTAGGGAGGCTGGTGCTCTGCGCGAGAGAGAACATGTTGAGTTGAGGTTCTCTCTAAGGCTTTAGATTATAGATGTTTCAGCTTCTCATTTCTAAGCTGCACTTGGATCTCCAAGTGGTCCACTAGTCAAATACCAAGCCAGGATCCTGTACTGTGATATACAAAAAAAAAAAAAAAAAAAAACTGCTTGTCTCAGTGACGCTAAGAGAAATCTCCTGCACAAAAAGGATGCATCTTAGCTTTGCTCAGAGTGACCGGACTCCATTTCTACCGTTTCCCTGAGAGGACTGGGTGAAAGTCAGCGGCTCCTTTCTCATCAGTCACGAAGCCAGGCCAAACCAAGGCCAGTGGCAGCTCCCCTAACGAGTCAGTTGGAGAACAAGGTGACATAACTTCTTTTCATCCTCTTAGGAAAGGCAAGAGGAGGGCAACTTCTTTTAATTTTTTCCTGAAAATTATTCTAAAGAGAAAAATCCACATTTCTGGTCTATGCTATCTCTGCTTGAGATCATCACATTGAAAAGATGCAAAACTCCACGTGATGCTCAATGGATCACAGAGAAGGCAGCTGGATGGCATTCTCAGTATAACCATTTTCTTACAGGAGGTAATGAGTGTGTCAAATTCATAGGAACAGAAAGTAGTATGGTGCCAGGGCAGGGGGAGAGGAAATGGGTTGATGTTTAATAGGTATAGTTTTAGTTTCACAAGAGGAAAGGCTTTGAAATCTGCACGACAATGTAAAGTAAAGTGAAGTCGCTCAGTCGTGTCCAACTCTTTGTGACCCCATGGACTGTAGCCTACCAGGCTTCTCTGTCCATTTTCCAGGCAAGAGTACTGGAGTGGGTTGCCATTTCCTTCTCCAGGGGATCTTCCTGACCCAGGGCTTGAACCCAGGTCTTCCACATTGCAAGCAGATGCTTTACCCTCTGAGTCATCAGGGAAGCTCAGCACGACAATATAAATATACATAATTCTACTGAACTGTGCACTTAAAAATGGTTATAGTGACAGATTTTATGCTATGTGCTTTTTCTAGCTACAATTAATTTTAAATTAGTAAAAAAAAAAAAATGAACCTCTAGTTGGGCTCCAAAATCACTGCAGATGGTGACTGCAGCCATGAAATTAAAAGATGCTTAGTCCTTGGAAGGAAAGTTATGACCAACCTAGATAGCATATTCAAAAGCAGAGACATTACTTTGCCAACAAAGGTTCGTTTAGTCAAGGCTATGGTTTTTTCTGTGGTCATATAGATGTGAGAGTTGGACTGTGAAGAAGGCTGAGCGCTGAAGAATTGATACTTTTGAACTGTGGTGTTGGAGAAGACTCTTGAGAATCCCTTGGACTGCAAGGAGATCCAACCAGTCCATTCTGAAGGAGATCAGCCCTGGGATTTCTTTAGAAGGAATGATGCTAAAGCTGAAACTCCAGTACTTTGGCCACCTCATGCGAAGAGTTGACTCATTGGAAAAGACTCTGATGCTGGGAGGGATTGGGGGCAGGAGAAGAAGGGGATGACAGAGGATGAGATGGCTGGATGGCATCACTGACTCGATGGACATGAGTCTGAGTGAACTCCGGGAGTTGGTGATGGATAGGGAGGCCTGGCGTGCTTCGATTCATGGGGTCACAAAGAGTCGGTCACGACTGAGCAACTGAACTGAACTAGATGGCATAACTATTATATAAAAATTTAACTTCAAAGAATATATCTATAAGAATAGCTTCTTGGTGTGATTAACTTGCTATAAATTTACTTTCTTGTCATTTACTTTCAGATAAAAGGCCTTTCATATTATACATGCTATTCATACTCTAAATGAATAGTACAATAAAAGTTCAAAACCAGAAAGGAACTCAGAAATGAGGAAACTGAGGCCTTAGTAATTCCTTCATCAGTTGAAATGCTAGTTATTATGTTGATATCTTTCATCTCACCAAAAAACAGAATTAAATAACATATTTTCCTTTTTTAATGCTGGCCTCATCTTAAAAAGCTATTACAATTTTCAGCAATTATCCTTCAAATAAAAAATAAATAAAAAATTTTAAAAAGCTATTATAATTTTTTTTCATGTTAATTTATGTAACTATGTAAAACTTCTGTCCTTGTAAAATCTGGCCTACTTTAATGGGGTCTAATTTAACAAAAGAAGCAATCTATTACAGAAACCCTTTTGGTTGTCACATTATGTCATTCATTCAGAGATGGTTTGAATCTGAGTCGTCAAACAGGGCAGACTGGTTGGCATCCAGAAGGCACATGATGAAGGGCGGACAACAACAGTGACTCTTCTGACAGCAACCACTTACTAAGAGGCTAGGATGTTTCAGGCACTGCTCATAGGGAACCAAGACATGAGCACAGAGCTCACAGAGCTCCCACAGGAACAGAGGAGACAGACAACTCATTGCATCCAGTGGGACATGCAGCTCGCATGACAGAGAAACCCGAAGGGATGGTAGGAGCGCCCAGGGGGAAGTGACTAATTCCGCCTGCGGGTCGGAGAGGACCTCTGAGAGGAAGTGTCACTGAGCAGGGGACTTGTCATAAGAGCAGGATGCTGCTGGGCAAAGAAAGGAAGAGGCAACAACCAGACGAAAGCACAGGAATGGGGAGTCTTTTCCAAATGACTGGAGCAATTAGGAAGGAAATCCAAAAAGCAGGGGATGTATGTCTACATATGCGATTTGAGTTGGGAAAGAATCTGCCTGCAATGCAGGAGACCTGGGTTCGATTCCAGGGTTGGGAAGATCCTCTGGAGAAGGAAACGGCAACCCACTCCAGTACTCTTGCTTCTTGCCTGGAGAATCTCATGAACAGAGGAACCTGGCAGGCTACAGTCCAGGGGGTTACAAGAGTCAGACACGACAGCGACTAAACCACCACCATGGCTGATTCCCTTTACTGTACAACAGAAACTAACACAACACTGTACAGCAACTACATGCCAATAAAAATTAAAATTAATTAATAAGATAGTACAATAAAAAAGAATGACTGGAGCCAAGGTACAGCAGTGAAGAGGAGAGCAGAAATACAATCCAAGTTAAAATGGACTCCATTCAGGATGAACGGAGAAATATGTACATCAACATATATATACTATCAGGTATAAGATGGATGATAGCCGGTGAGAAGCTGCTGTGAAGCACAGGGAACCCAGTCTGGTACTCTGTGATGACCTGGAGGGAAGGGATGGGGGGAAGAGAGGGAGGGAATATATGTATAATTAAGGCTGATTTGCCTTGTTATGGCACAAATCAATACAAAAATTAAAAAGAAACAAAAAAATATGTACTCTATTCAGAAAGCTAAGTCTTCTTCCTGTTGAAGGGTATTCTCTCACCCTACCTAGGAAGAATGTGTCCTCCCTGCTCATGTTAAGCCCCTAAACTTGTGAATATACATAACCTTTTTGTTGTTCAGTCACAGTCGTGTCTGACTCTTTGTGATTCCATGAACTACAGCGTGCCAGGCTTTCTTGTCTGTCGCCTATCCCAGAGTTTGCTCTAACTTATGTCCATTGCGTCAGTGACGCTCTCCAACCATCTCATCCTCTGTCTTCCCCTTCTCTTCTCGCCCTTGATCTTTACTAGCATCAGGGTCTTTTCAAATGAGTTGGCTCCTTGCATCAGGTGGCCAAAGTGTTGAAGCTTCAGCATCAGTCCTTTCAGTGAGTCCCATAAAATACTGACCTTTTGCTTTATCTTCCTTCTGGTCTGTTCATCTCTAGTCAGCACCAGAATAACCGCTGACGCTTTTATGAATTGTACCATTTAGAAATCTACTGGCCTCTTGGACCTGCGCGTGGACCCCTAACAACTGGCCCCCTCCTCATCCCTCCATAATCTACCCCACCTGTTCCATCAGGTCAGTTTCTGGATGCCTGCTCACAAACCAGCATGTCTTCTGCATTTATGCTCATTTTTTCCTGCTTAAAATGAAAGAAATTTTCCTTCAAGCTAGATCTTAAACTCCCTGCCTAGTCTAGTCCAATTTTAACAAAAATTCTTACTGACTAATTGAACAGTGAACTTCCCCTTTCTCAACTACCAAACCTCAACTCATCCGATTTCATACCCGAAGCAGCGTCTCATTTTGTCTCTTTTCCCAAGATGTAATCCTGGCCTCACGAGCGAGGGCCCTTAAAGACAGCAGGCTGGTATGCCCCTCCACAGCAGTAACTAAAATATTTAATATTCACTCTCCCAACTAAAAATGAATTGCTGCGAGCGCGGTCATGGGCTTCTAGGCAGTATCACTGCATAGTGCTGGGAGCCTGAGGCAGGCACAGGAGCAGAAACACCTGATGTGTGGGGCAGACATACTTTGAATACAATCTGTAGCCTCTAAGCTACAAAAACAAAAGCAGCAATAACCACCACATCAAAAACCTTTTAATGCTGTTATACATACCATAGGACTAAATAATTTCCAATAGTTTACAAGCTTAGTCTATTTGGCAGCAGACAAAATAAAACCATTAAAAAAGAAGGCAGGGTTCCCTGGGGGCTCAGTGGTAAAGAATCTGCTTGCCAATGCAAGAGACACGGGTTCAATCCCTGGTCCAGGAAGATCCGACATGCTGTGAAGCAAATACACCTGTATGTTACAGCTACTGACCCTGTGCTCTAGAGCCTGGGAACCACAACTACTGAAGCCTCTGGACCTAGAGACCCTGCTCTGCAACAAGAGAAGCCATGGAAATGAGAAGTCCACGCACAACTAGAGAATAGCTCCTGCTTGCTGCAACTAGAGAAAGAAAAAAAAGCCTGCATAGCAGAGAAGCCCCAGCACGACCAAAAATAAAAAATACATAAAAAATTTTTTTAATGAATGTAAAAGAAAAGGAAGTAAAAGATAAAAATAGCAGTGGACAATCACTTCCTAAAATGTGCAATTCTGTCTACATTTTCCCCCCTTTAGTCAGAAGTTGGCAAAACCCAGCTTCCTACAAAAGCCACAACAGTCTCCTTTTTTTGTGGGGGGGCCACACCGTGTAGCATGTGGGGCCTTAGCTCTCCGACTGGAGATCAAACCTGTGTCCCCTGCAGCAGAAGCATGGAAGTCCCCAGAATATCCCATTTTTAATAACCCAGAAACCCTTTTCTACTTACAAGAAGGGGAACTGAGAGCAAGTGACGCTGGAAACCAGTCTGCTAAAACTCTGAGTGGAGCCCCAATCTGCGAAAGTGGCATGGCCCCAGCCCAAAGTGGGAAACAGCAGCCATGCAGGTCTTACCCATGGCCACTGGGATGTCTGTCCAGTTCAGGGCACACTTCTGCGTGCAGATCCCCTCCTCATTGAGCACCACAGTGAGATCATCCTGACCCACAGCTACTTTTCCATCCGCCAGAGGTGCAACTAAGGGTTCCAGCTGTTTTCCTGTTGGGAAGAGCTCTTTGTTGGCCCCCTTTCCATCCACCTACAGGAAGACACAAGTGAGTCACCCAGCATTCTCCAGCCAGAGGTATGAACAAGGAGGGACGGCCTAGAAAAATCAAGTTAAAACCCCAAACCTACAGAGGCCAATAATAGTCCTTATTTGGCATAAAGAAATATTATAGTCTGTTATGACAATTTTTGAACCAGTTCTTTTTTTCTCTAACATGGAGACAAGCATCTAGCTCGGCAGCTAACAGTGTCAAGTGCTAAAGTAACTGGAACTCTCATACGATGCTGGTGAGAACACAAAATGGTATAGTAGCTTCGGCTGTTGGCTTCTTATAAAATTAAATATACACTTACCGTGGGACCCGACAATCCCATTCCTAGGCATTTGCTCAGGAGAATTGAAAAACCCATGTTTACATAAAAATCTGTGTGCAAATGTTTATAGTGGCTTTGTTTATAATGGCTAAAAATTGTAAACAACTTTGTCCTTCCATGCAATGGAAGTCATAAGAATATACTGACCCACACACAACACAGATGGATGTCAACCGCATTATGCTAAGTGAAAGAAGCCAGGCTCAAAAGGCTACATACTGTATGATACTATTTATAAGACATTCTGGAAAAGGCAAACTATAAGAGAAGAATAGATCAGTGGTGACTAGAGGTGGGGGTGTGGGAGGAAGGCTGATGTCAGAGGGAGAACATGAGGAAATTTCTTGAGGTGATGGAACTGTTCTGAATATTTTTTTTGGCTTCAAGGTATGCAGGATCTTAGTCACTCCCTCGATCAGGGATTGAACCTGAACCCCCTGCAGTGGAAGCGTGAAGCCCTAACCACTGGGCCACCAGGGAAGTCCCCAGTTCTGAACCTTGATTGTGGTGGTAGTTACACAACACTAGGCATCTGCCAAAACTCAGAACCACATATCCAAAAGAATGTTACTGTATGTAAATAAAGGAAGTAGTTTTGAATAAACTGGTCCTAAAGCAAGATTCCTCACCCTCAAAACACTCCACTCTCAAGAAGGAGACAGCACACCTAAGGCAGTCAGAGGAATGAGAGCCCTCCTCCAACTTCGGCTCCGGTCCCCCAGCCCGCACAGACTCCTCTCCGGAGCCTGTCTGCCCAGGTGCTATATACTGAGTTACAAAGCACTAACTCACCTGGTGGTGGCGGTTTAGTCACTAAGTCATATCTGACTCTTGCAACCCCGTGGACTATAGCCTGACAGGCTCCTCTGTCCATGGGATTTCCCAGGCAAGAATACTGGAGTAGGTGGTCATTCCCTTCTCCAGGGGATCTTCCCAACCAAGGGATAGAATCCACATATCCTGTATTGCAGGCAGATTCTTTACCATCTGAGCCACCAGAGAAGCCCAGTAACTACCTAGGAGCTTGCAGTTCTGATGCTGATAAAATGAGGCCAGCCCAAGAACATAAATATGGAATGAATACATTCACTAGATAAACAATGAAGAGCGAACACAGCCGAAGTAGGGAAGTAGGAGGTGGGGAGAATCTAGGATTGATTGCCAAGTCTAGATTACGAGAGGGGTATGAAGATAAGGAATTTATATTATTCTATAAAATGAACAGTATACCAACCTGGTCTACATACATATGCACACTGGAGGGAAAAAAACCAGTGTTGTGGATATTTACCACATAGGTTAAGAGAAAAAGCAGGTTACAAAACAATGTGTATAAAATGATATTTTTTGTAAACATGGAAGATGCCCATTACTAAAAGGTTAACAGTGAGTGGGAGAATTATAGATGACTTACACTTCCTTTACTGTCCTTATCTATTTTCTTATTTTCTATAATAAAAACAAAAGGCTTCCGAAATTAAAAAAAAAAAAAAATGAAAACAATTTTTACAACAAATATACTATAAGATTTGGGAAGGCAAGAAACTCAAAGTCTCAAAAATACTTAAGTTACTATTAAAATCAGGGCGTTTCCTGGTGGTCTAGTTGTTAGGATTCAGTGCTTTCTCTGCTGTGGTTTGGGTTCAATCACTGGTTGGGGAACTGAGATCCTGCAAACCAGGCAATGCAGCCAAAATTTTTAAAAAACTAAAATTAGTATATAATTCCTAACACGGAAGCCTCAAGACAGCAGCCCATGCTAATGCTACTGGACAGAGCCAAGCAGTCCTAATTATCTAGATACAGCATGTGGATAATTCACTATGTAGAGAACTGAGAGTTGATGCTGTCTGGCTTAAGATACATAGACATCTTATTTGCAAAAGACATTTAGAGCATGGAAAAGAATCAAACATACAAACATAAACCCTGTTACAGCAAAACTCTACCTAACACAGTCTCTCTACCTGCAGTTCAGAAGCATATAATCATCTCCCCCAGGTAAATTCACAGTCAACTTCCCCAAAGTAAACTGACGATATTTGCAAAATGGTAAGGTTTACCCTTATTAGGTAGTAGTCTCTCTTGAAGCCCACACAGATAGAATTTTCGCACCATGCCATGGACTTGGGCACATCCGGTACACTAAAGTCCCCCTGGAGAAGAAGAGCAAGTGTTCAACTGGAAAGATGTTAAAGGGGAAAAAAAAACAGGTGACCTTCCTGTTATTCTACTCCCATTCTGCAAAATCACCCTCACCCTCCTCTGAATACAATTCTGTTAGCACAAGACCAGGAAAGCACCCATAATAAAATATGATGAAATGGACAAGGTGCATTTAAGAAGGCTGGTGCACTGGGATGACCCAGAGGATGGTATGGGGAGGGAGGTGGGAGGGGGGTTCAGGATGGGGAACACGTGTACACCTGTGGCAGATTCATGTTGATGTATGGCAAAACCCATACAATATTGTAATTAGCCTCTAATTAAAATAAAAAAAGGTGAAAACCCATTTTGATATAAATCAATCTGTAGAGATGTAGGGCTGTGCTTCCCTTGCCTCTGAAGACCAGGAGACTGACAAATGTGCACGAGTAACTCTTAGGTATTCAGAGCGGAGCATTCATCTGGGGAGAACACTGGGTTCCTGGGCTTCAAAGGAACTGAACAGCCAATCTTTCAAGCTGTGGGTCAACTTAGCAGCAGCTCCAACCCAACCCACAGACCAGGTAACCGTGGACTTTACCTGCAACTCATGAAATTCCCTGTCTTTCCAGAAATAGAGCTGCAGCTTCTTTTTCACGGCAACACACATCCGCAACACCTCGTCCCCAGTCTCTGCGTGCTGGGAAGAGATACCCAGAGCAAATGAGGATGCGTACACTGATGACTCCAGAACGCGGGGGCGACTGATTCAGAGATTTTCTACCTTGAAATGGCTACTCATCTGAACATTCCTGTCATACAAACTCACGCTGCCAGAGAAGCTGAGCACAGCGCACACCATTCTCTCAAGATGGACTCACACCCAGCGTGCTGAGGAGCGTGTCCTCCCCATGGGCTGCTAGTGAGAGACACCGGCCCCAGCAAACCTCACAGACAGAAGTGGTTTAGAGAAGAAAATCTACACAACTGCTTCCTCCTTTTTTCCTTAAATGTTTCTTGCTCATGGCTGTCAATACCCGCAGGGGCAGGGATCAGCCTGTGGCAGTGACGGCAGGCCCGTTTTCAATCCTTTAAAGGAGCTGGGGTGGGGGGGATAGAAAATGCCTACATAAAGCAAACCGTGCAGTGTCAGTGTAGACCATAAGTGTTAATAAGTGATCAAAGCTGAGTTAGAGGGGTGAGGCAGATTGTGAAGAAGCTAAGAATGATGAGCTGGCAAAAATCGGGAGAAATGTCTTTTCTAAACAGCGAAAACTCCCTAATGACGAAGACTACAATGATACATTTAAAATATGAGTCAATTAATGCCACAGAGCTATGTTCATGTACTGTCACAGTCCTGATTCCTCACTAATGGTTTGTCCATGGCAAGTGTTTTCGGCTTTGGCTAGCTGCCTCCTGAAATACAGCGGTCCGTTGCTAATTAGCACACAGCCAGGGAATACGAATATTCTAGCATCAGGTCACATACTAAGGGGGAGGTTTCTCTAATATGATCCAAAATCAAATAGTCTCTTTGGAGCCTCTGCTGAGTTTGGATATCAATATTACATTCTTCCCATCTGCTGGGAGGGATGGTGAGGAAAGACTGTATTGATCAAAGCACAAAGTCAAATTTTATCTTCCTTGCACTTACCTGAAGGTCACATGTGAACAATGATGCTCCCTTTGCCTTGGAAACCGTAGTGATTTGTTGAAATGTCAACAGGTCATGGACGTAAATATTATTTTCTGTTTGGTAGGAGATAAAAACACCACTATAAATTATCACAATTCTCTAGGATAGCCAACTTCAAGACAAAAAAAAAAAGAACTAAATGGCAAATGTTGGTTCAAGACATTATCTTCAGTTTCACTAACATGACTTATTCTGGTCCATGAACAGGTCAAAAAAACAGGTAAGAGGTCACTTAGTCTTCTAAACTTGGATATTTTGTTTCTTTCAATTTGGGCTAGCTTGAGTAAAAGAGCTCTTTAATTTCCAAACAGCACTCTTACACTTGGTCTTTCTCAAATCTGGAAACTCCGGATGTAATATTTGTACAAAAAATTCCTTTTAAAACTACTCACGTTAGGAGGCTCCAATAAGAGAAAGGAAACACCCTATGGATTCTGTAAAAATACATGGCGAGAATTTTTTTTCCTAGCAAAGCAAGCACAATAATTTCACTTGGGCCTTCTAGCTAGTTTTAGGTACTTTAAATGTTTCTCTCTTGACTAGAAACTAAGTTTAAAAGGATTCTACTATTCAGGCCCTGGGCTGAACAAACAGCATGAGGCAAGTTTCTTCTGCTTGTCAAGAAAAGGCCTTTCTGGCCACCTCCCATGAAACTGTGGCTTTTCAAACAAGGCCTTTAATAGTCTGGCCCTGATCTCTCACCTGTCTCTAGCCACTCTCCACCATATACCTGAAGTTTGGCCACATCTCAGGGCCTTTGCTGAAGCTGTCTCCTCTGCCTTTAATGCTCTGCTGACCTCTGTCTTCCTGCTAAAAATTCTAATCACCCACTAGACACTGCTGCCCCTCCTGTTATTAAGACCCTGTACTTTTTATAAATTTTCACTGGGGCTTGTGTGCCTGCATGCTCAGTTGCTTAGTCATGTCCGACTCTCTGCAACCCTATGAACTGTAGCATGCCAGACTCCTCTGTCCATGGGATTCTCCAGGCAAGATACTTGAGTGAGTTGCCATGCCCTCCTCCAGGGGATCTTCCCAACCCAGGAATCAAACCTGGATCTCCTGCATTGCAGGTAGAATCCTCTGTTAAGTCACTGGGGAAGCTCGACTGTAACTTATCACACTGTAATATGAGTACTTTCTGTCATTTTGGTCTCAGAATCAGAACCTAAGTTTTAAAGATGGAAACCGTGTCTCATTAAATTTATCTCCCATGTCTAGAGTAAGGCACAATATATACTGAATGAATGAAATGACACTTCTTGGAGAACAGAGCTCAAGATATGGAGGATGTACTTTACCACCTGTGTACCCTGCTGTATCTGGTGAGGAATGTGTCAGTTTCACTGTTAAATAACAACTATCAAATTAACCATGAAAAGGTTAATCAGCACAGTTTCTGTTTCTTGCTATATGAAATACAAATGCAACCCCTTTTCTTACCTAACAAGCTGACCAGAATCTTAAACTGGGAGACCACATGGATCTGGAAAAGAGCAAATCGTTAGATTCAGTTAAACATTTCTGACAAGGTTCAGCGAATGTTCATTTTAACTAAAACTAAAAAGGGACTAAAAAGCCAACATCAATGGCAAGGATCTGACTTATATGCAATCACAATTTCTGCTCATGAAAGAGGATTTCAGGTATGTGATGGATGGACAGATATCCCTGCAGAAATAGGAGGACAGACAGCAGAGGATTCAAAGACGAGTAAATAATTTTACCCAAGTTCTAGCTTTGATCAGGCCTCTTAGACGTCAATATCATGACTTACCTGCTGAATCTTTTTGGAGAAGTTCTTATTGGATTTCTCTAATGTCACTTCAAACCTGTTGCAACCTATGGAAAAGAAACAAACACAGGAATACCTATAAAAAGAACCATGACAAAAAAATGCTGCTCCATGCTGCTCTCCTACATGAATCATAAAACAAAAAAAAAAAATCCTGAAAGAACAGAAGTTGGAGATCTAAAAGAGACAGTTGTCTTTACTGAGGATAGTAAGTTGCTTTTAGCTCCAATTTTAGAACAAAAGGTTTCATGCACCTCTTCCTGGCATTAGCAGAAAGGACCACACCACAGTTTACTGAAGCTGCAAGGTACTTATGAGGATTTTATCCCACATAATAGTACCTTGGCAAAGTATTTCATCAAAAGAGTGTAAAAAGTAACAGTCAAATATGGGAGCCCAAGCAATGAATCCCAGCCCAAAGTGTTCTTAGATCTAACTAACTCCCAGCAGCTACCATATGTCCTGCATCAAAGGACAGAGCAAATACCACCCCCGGAGCTAAAACAATTTAATGCTTCTACACTTACTGCCACTCTCGGGTGATGCTACACCTGCTGACACTGTTACAAAAAAAGCGGGGGAAAGTTATAGGCCTTAAAAACACGTGAAGCCCATCTTGCTGGGGTGACCAAAACACTTAGCGTCAAAAACCACCAAAGGGTCAAAAGGAATAACTATCACAGCGATAATAGCAGCTATGATTAACTAAGCAACAACTCTAGATTTTAAAATTTATGTGTATTCTCTGTGACCTCATGACCACCCCAAGAAGGAGGATTATTCCAATTTCATCTCTGAGAGACCTGACAGGTCAAGCAGTTAGAGAGCAGCTGGTGAGAGACCGCCCAGAGGCAAACTCAGGGCTGACTTTCCGTGGAGCCTGAGTAAAGCCTGCACCCTGTCACCTGCCTCCCAGCTAGAGGAGAGATTATGTACATTGCTGACCGTGCAAGTCAAGTCAGTGGAGATTCTCTGAGCAGCCACAAAGGCCCACGCCACCAAAGCCGCTCTTACTTCCTCCACATGTCCCTAAGAAGAGGAGATGAAGACGGGGCCCTGAAGTTGTGGGCGATTCAGAAACCTACTCTGTATTACGTCATTACATTTCACAAGGGAAAAAAAATCAGCCATTACTGCTTGATAAAGAGTTCTGTATTTGAAAAGGACATTATTACCTCTAACAATTCTCTTTCTAGGCAGAATTATCTAGGACAGAGAATCTCACACTTTTTGATCTCAGGACCCATTCATCTTAAAAATTACTGAGGATCAAACTTCTACATAGATTACAGCTATCAGTGTTCACTACATCAGAAATTAAAACTGAGAAATTCTAAGAACATGTATTTTGGTGGGGAGGGGTGCTATCCTGCGTCTTTGTAGCTGCACAGGTTTTTCTCTAGTTGCGGTGGGTAGGGGCTAATCTCTAGTTGTGCTGTGCCAGCTTCTCATTGTGGTGGCTTCTCTTCTTGCTGAGCACAGGCTCTAGGTAGGTGGGCTTTGTAGTCGCAATTTCCAGGCTCTAGAGCACAGGCTCAATAGTTGTGTTGCAAGGGCTTAGTTGCTCCCCAGCATGTGGGATCTTCCCAGGTCAGGGATTGAATCTGTCTCCTGCACTGGCAGGCGGATTCTTTACCACTGAAACACTGAGGGAAGCCCCTCAAAAACATGCATTAACTGACTTATAACAGTAATAAGTTCATTACATATTAGCATAAATAACATATTTTTATGAATAACAACTATTTTTCCAAATTTAAAAGAAAAGTATTGTTTTACACTTTTGTAAATCTCTTTAAGGTCTGGCAGGAGACCCTGGTTCAATTCCTGGGTTGGGAAGATCTGCTGGAGTAGGGGTAGGCTACCCACTCCAGTATTCTTGGGCTTCCCGGTGGCTCAGCTGGTAAAGAATCCACCTGCAATGTGGGAGACCTGGGTTCGATCCTGGGTTGGGAGGATCCCCTGGAGAAGGGAAAGGCTACCCACTCTAGTATTCTGGCCTCGAGAATTCCATCGACTGTATAGTCCATGGAGTCACAAAGAGTTGGACACGACTGAGTGACTTTCACTCCACTAACATAAGATAGCTGGCTCTCACATTTGTTTCTGCATTTAATCTGTTTTGCTACACTGTATGGTTAAGGTATATGACAAAAATCTGTCCTCATGTGGACATGTAGTTGAAAAAGGGAGGAATAGCTTTTTAATAGCTTTTTCAGATAATTGTGGATCTTTGATGCTAGACCAAAACTTGACAAATGGAGATTCTTGCAATCTGGAATCTGAAACCTATTAATGAACTTTTCTGTTACAGTCCATTGGTGTATTTTACATTTTGAATGGCTCTTTTATTCATGCTTTGTTTAGAAAATATTGGTTCACATAGTTATGCAGATTTTCCAAATGTTGACACATTTTGTTACAAGATTGAGAAAAAAAAAAAATCACGCTCAGTGCCCCAGTCTCATCGGAAAAAGCTTTCAGTACTGAGAAGCTGTCAAGTTCATGGGGTTGGATACAATTTTTCCACAATTCTGATTTTCTCTTGAAAGCTCTAACTTTATCATCAGTAACACTACTGCCAGTTGTTTTCTTTGAAGTGAGAGACTGTTCCATTTTTGAGAAAACATCTACCAAACACCCAAATGCTCTGAAAAACCACAATCTATCTGTTAGTCATTCTGATGCTCCATTAAATAGACGGTCAGCTCAGCTCATTTCTCCCAACAATCACATGAGAACTCTTCCATGAGATGGTCACTGGGCTGCATACCTTGCATGCAGCAGAAGTGCTTACTTGTACTTCCCATTACACCACAGAGATTATTGAAGAGGTGTTCTCAACGGCAAGATATAATAAAACTAATACTTTTTACTGCCCCTCACAGAACATGTATGCTTAGTCGCTCAGTCATGTTCAACTCTTTGCAACCCCATGGACTGCAACCCACCAGGCTCCTCTGTCCATGGGGATTCTCCAGGCAAGAATACTGGAGTGGGTTGCCATGCCCTCCTCAGTACTGGAGTGGGTTGCCATGCCCTCCTGCAGGGGATCTTCCCAACCCAGGGATCAAACCCAGGTCTCCCACATTGCAGGCAGATTCTTAACCATCTGAGTCACCAGGGGTGAAACTGGCAAAAGAAAAAAACCACTGTGAGCATACACGGGGGAGAAATACAACTGCTAGGTCAGTGTGGTGCCCCAGTTTTTTTGACACACTGTCATGAACTTGTTTTAAGGGGCAGCAGTTTTAGCTGCCGCTACTTTTAGACCATCAGTGCAAATGTCAATAAACGTCAATGAAAAAATGATAATGCTTTAGTGTTACGGTGTGAACTTAAGTTTTGACATTGTGGATCCTCTGAAAGGATTGTGGGAAACCTCCTGGGGTCTGGAAACTGTCGACTGAAAAAAAATGCACAACCTAAAAGTTGAGAATTATATTTTATTCTGTACACTTGCTCAGGACCTCAGGAAGAGCCAGGATATATAGGCGTTCAGACCGAAAACAAAACAAAACCAGGTGGTCAAACATCAAAAGAACTGCTATTTAAGAAAACCAGACTTCTCAAATTTAGTGCTTTTCTATGTATGGGAAGATACAAGAGTCTGCTGCTAAGTCGCTACAGTCATGTCCGACTCTGTGAGACCCCACAGACGGCAGCCCGCCAGGCTCCCCCGTCCCTGGGATTCTCCAGGCAAGAACACTGGAGTGGGTTGCCATTTCCTTCTCCAATGATGCATGAAAGTGAAAAGTGAAAGTGAAGTCGCTCAGTCATGTCCAACTCTTAGCAACCCCAAGGACTGCAGCCTACCAGGCTCCTCCATCCATGGGATTTTTCAGGCAAGAGTACTGGAGCGGGGAGCCATCGCCTTCTCCAAGTGTCTGGACTCACTGAAATCATTCCTCTGATATGCACCTTAACCATTTAGGGCCAGTATACTGTTTTTCAGGCTTCCCAAGTGGTGCTAGTGGTAAAGAACTCACCTGCCGATGCAGGGGACATAAGAGACGTGGGTCGATCCCTGGGTTTGGAAGATACCCTGGAGGAGGGCATGGCAACCCACTCCAGTATTCTTGCATGGAGAATCCCATAGACAGAGGAGCCTGGCAGGCTACAGTCCAAGGGGTTGCAAAGAGTCAGAAATGACACAACTGAAGCGATTGAGCACGCAAACACATATACTGTTTTCCTCCCTTCTGAATCCCCTCAGGGTGCACAGTTTGAGGCTGCAGTGGCTGATGGCTTGAGGGTCACACATCCTTTGTCCACTGTTATGGCACGTAACATTTTTCCTTCACAAGACCAAACTGTGCAAACTACTGCTCTAGGGTGAAGCATCACTGAAGTAAACATAAAATTGTTAAGACCTTAGATGAGAAGTAATCTAAAGCCTCTGTTTAAGATACCAGTAGACTGAAGTTTCTGAGTCGACTGAAGCCGAGAGATGTTTGTGAACTCACAGGATGGGGAGGGCTCAGATCAGATTGGAGTCCAAGTCCCGTTCATCCCAGTCTTTCCAGGAAATCTTATTACCCACTCTGTCCCTTTCCTCAGAAAGATAGTCTAGTTGAAAACTTATCAAGGGTTTGATAGGGAGAGAGTAAAGGGACAAACTAGGTAATTCAATAGTTAATCCCAGTAGGGGACTGTGAGTAAAGAAAAAAGTATGGGAGACCCCCGTGTAAACTAAAGACCATGCAAGAAAGCAGGTTTGTTTAAGCACATGTGTGTTAAGCCCCCTCAGTCATGTCCAACTGTTTGCAACCCCATGACTGTAGCCTGCCAGGCTCCTCTGTCCAAGGGATTTTCCAGGCAAGAATATTGGAATGGGTTGCAATGTCCTACTCCAGGGGATCTTTCTGACCTAGAGATCAAACCATGGTCTCTTATGTCTCCTGCATCTGCAGGCGGGTTTTTTACCACTAGCACCACCTGGGAACCACAAAATCACCCAAGAGAAACAGGAAACATGCCTCCAAACAATAAAACAATGGTGCATGAGACACACATCTTGCCCAGTGAGCTCAATGAATTAATGATTCCTAGGTCACACTCCTCTGCAAATACTAAAAACAAAAATATGAGGAAAAAGTGACATTATATTGAAACCTCAGATATGTTGCCATTTTTAGCATATGTTATTGCCTATTTTGTTCCCTTCTATCGCTCCATGATAGTCCCAGTTTGACCACAAAGGACAAGAAAACTCCCCGACCTGGCGTGGAGGAAGAGCAGATGACGGAAGTGTGAGATCTGCTCAAGAATGAGAAAGAAGGTGGCTTTTTCCCCTCTCCCCACTTTTCCTTTGATTAGAGAACTGTAGCCCACTAAGTTCTTAAGGTACAGCACCCTCTTGCCCACCCGACTGTAAGTCTCACAGGTGTCCTATTCTAATAAATCACTCCCTATTTTTTACTGTGCTTCTCGCTGAATTCCTTCTGTGCTGAGATATAAAGGACTGGAACTCCCAAAAAATGCCAACTAGTGGTTTTAGTTTGGAATATCTCAAATGTAGAAATGCAGCTAGTTCCATGGCTGATTCATAGAGGCCCAGGTCTATTTCTGGCTGATAAACAGAACAGAAGTGGCTTAGAACTGAGCTGTTCTCTAAGGGTATACGGAGAAGTGAGGCTTCTAATTAGAGTTTGATTTCCTAACTAAGGTAAGTTAATATTGCTATCCCAGTGACCTGTGGGGAAACTGAGGAAAAGTAACTAACCTGTCAAGGGTTACATGATGAATTGGGGAAGGAACAATCACCACCAGGGTTCCAAGTCAGATTAACATTAACATTACCAGTTTGAGCCTATACTATGTTGAAAAGTTTACTTTTAGAGTCCAGTTTTCAATTCCTCATCACTTATACAGAAATGATATATTAAACAAGTTACTTTATCAGAATGATGGCACAAAGAAGTGATTATCTTTTGGGATAAGAATATTAGATTCTCTTATCTCCCTGCCTTGTACATCATCTGAGCCCACAGTAAAGGGTCAAAACAGAGTTGCTTAATGTTGAATAAAATCAAAGGCAGGTTTAATGTTTAAATTATAGACTGGGTTGGTATCACAGAATACAAATATTCTGGCTTTGAAAAATGTAAAGCAAGGGCCAACAAAGTACTGTCTGGGGGTCAAACCTAGTCCTCCATATGTTTCTATAAATAAAGCTTTGCTGGCACACAGCCACATCCATGCTCTTTTGCTACAGTAGCAGAATAACAATGACAGAGACCTTATGACCTGAAAAGCCCCAAATATTTACTATTTCTGTAAGTAGATAAGATAGGGGCTCCCAGAGAAAGAGAATCAGTCATGGTTTTCTTGACATAAAAGAAGCCATTTTTCTTCCCCTAAGCCATTGTGTAATGTAAACCTGACCACAGTGCTTGTCCCTGCCAGGTCTCAGTAATAATGGTCTTAAGGGAACAAAAGAACAAACCTTTATCAGGCAAGAAAAGTCACAACAGCAAAAACAACAAGCAGGTATCAAGACTCCCAGTTCTGTTTCAATGGTAAAGATTAGCCTACTTTCTTGAGATTTTGCAGAATTTAACACCTGTCCCCACTACCCCTCACCCCAAAAGGATAATGATATTGATCTTCTCAGACCCTCTTGACTTCACTCAACTAAAGCTTCAACTCTCAGCTACCCAAGTCCCTTAACTTAAAAAAACTTTCCCAATTTTGCTGCTTGGGGATATGCTGCTTTGGGAAAGATCTCCTGTGTTCTCCTTAGTTGCAACAAGTAATAAATCCTTCCTTCTTCCACTCTCTTTCTTGCTTGTGTCTTTTTGCTCAACACCCACCAAGAGGCGAACCCAGTTTTGGGGTAACATTTAGTCCTTTTTTGGGAACAAGTTGGCAGACTATTGATTTAAAGTTAAAAAACTTGAAATATAGGATGTCTCCTACATACGAACATTCAAGTTGTGAACTTTCAAAGATGCAAACGTGCGTTCCATCAGCGTCAGGTTGTGCTGAAATTGCAGCCTGTGCCCTCCAATTGTGTTAGTTGGGTACCCAGGCCAACTTTGTTGGTCTTACAAACAAACAGGACTTACGAACGTGCTCTTGGAATAGAACTCGTTCATGTGTAGGGGCCTATTTTGATCTTCTGGTTTCCTTTCCTACCCCACCACTGAACTTGACTACCATCCTCCTTCCCTATTATACCAGTGAAGGGAAGCAGAATATACCACCCTGACATATGCTTCTCTGACACAAAGATTATTTTGAGCTGAAGGTAACTGAGGTGCAGCAGATACAAGAAAAGCTCTCTACCCTCCCCCATCTGCCAAAGAGCAAGACATAAATTTACAAAGGTCCCTTCTCTCCCCTCTCTACCAAGGGCAACATTTAATTTAGAGACAACTCTAGACCCTTATCAGCCTAGAGACTACACCAGAGCAATCTACCAACAACTTTATCTCCAGCTAGTTTCCCCATATATTTGCCTTCCCATAATTTGCCACTCTAGAAACTCAAAGTCCTCTTCCTTTGTCTTGGTGCTTCTCTGATTTACAGCTCCTCATCCAGTCAACCTAAGATGGGTAAGAGTAAAAAAGAATTCTTTCCTCCCTTACACCCGGTAAGATGCTCTTTTTCTCCAATATGTTACCCTTGTTACAAGCTCCAAAGAGAATGCTCTATTTCCACTCTTACAGTAAGCTATTTACTATGGAAAGTTATATACCAGGTTGAAAGCCATGAAATTCTGTTTCTTCGAATATAGCCAAATAATGACAATTTTATATGGTTCAACCTACTCTGGCTTTAACAGCTTATTCCTATAGTATGTATCTCCAGGGTATAATATACAAACATAAATTTTCTACAAACAGAACAGAAATAAAATTAGGAAAAGGGAGTGAGATGCTTCTTCCCCACTAGAGGGCACTCTAACAGAATAAACTTCAAATACTTTTAGAGGCTTCCCTGATAGCTCAGTTGGTAAAAGATTCTGCCTGCAATTCAGGAGACCCTGATTCAATTTCTGGGTTGGGAAGTTCCCCTGGAGAAGGGAAAGGCTACCCATCCCAGTATTCTGGCCTGGAGAATTCCGTGGACTGTATAGTCCATGGGGTCGCAAAGAGTTGGACACAACTGAGCGACTTTCACTTTCTACATTTTTACTGACAGAAATATTCAATTAAAGTTTTAGATTTCCAAGTCCTTGCATCCGACCCCAGGAATTTTGTGAGATACTTTATAGAAGAGGAAACTGACCGCGGAAAGGACCTACTCAGAGTCACATGTCAGAGAAGTAAAGCCTGACTAAACCCAGGTCCTCTCTGCCCTAGCCTGCCCCGAAGAAGTTTAATAAGATCTTTAAAATCAACAGCTCCTAACTTTTCTTCCCCTTCTATCACACCATTTACACAAGAATTCTATTCCTGTAATATTTCTTATTTCTGGCCTGAGTCTCCAACAAGTGAGAAGGGAAAACACATCCAGCCCCACCTCCCAGAAGGTGATATGGGAACATAGTCTGAAAAAAAGAGAAAACCCTTGAGAGTCTCACAAGTTTCTCCCCACTCCCCGCTCTTCCACTGTGCTACCACCAACCCCCACTCACCTTTTCAATGGTCCAGTAATCATTGATTTCACAGCTGTATACCAGTTGACTACCTTTTTTTTTTTTTTAACTTGAGTAGTAAGCCACTTCCTACTTGGTTCTGAAAAGTTGCCACTTACCAACGTCTTTCCGAATCCTATAGAGAAGAAGATGACCTTGTTTTGTTCCAACAAGCAGCCATTCCTCTGAAAAAGAAAAGGACCATCAGCTTTAGTAAGACCCTGTTTCCTTAGTTGGGGCTTATAATCAGAAATCAAAGGGTTGAGAAAATGAGTTGGCTTTGATAATATGTGTTTTGCAAAACTAAGAAATGTTTATATTCAAGAAATGTTTGAGAATCAAATAATTGAAAACAATATTTATTGAAGTAGGTGAGACATATCAGAGAATGAAAAATGCCGCCAGCTTCATTGTTTCAAAATGAAACTGACTAAAAATATGATAGAAGTTTATAAAATCATCAAATGGGTAGCATAAACATAAGACGAGGTATGTTTCCCTGTGCCATAGCACATGAAGCTTACAGGACTATCTCAAAAGATGGTCTAACAGATAGTATCAAGTGTGACAAAGATGTGAAGAAACTAGAATGTTCATACATTGTTCACAGGAAAATAAAATTGCAGCCCTATGGAAAACAATCTCACAGTTTCATAAAAGACTAAACACAGAGTTACTGTATGACCCAGCAATTCCAAAACCCATGGGTATACACATCATAGAAACGAAAACATATGTTCCCACAAAAAATTGTACATAAGTGTTCATAGCAGTGTTATTCACAATAGCCAAAAGGTGGAAACAGCCTAAGTATCCACCAACAGATGGGTGGATAAACAAAATGTGGCATATCCAATCAATGGAATATTCCAGTCATTAAAAGAAATGAAGTGGTGACATATGCTACAATGCGGAAGGATCTGACAATATTATACTAAATGAAAGAAGCTAGACAAAAAAGGCTACATGTTGCATGCTTCTATTATATTACATGAAATGTCCAGGATAGGCAAATCGAGAGACAGTAAGATTAGTGGTTGCCTAGAGCTGGTGGGCTTAAGAAGAATGGGGCTAGTGGGCTTGGGGAAAAAGAAATGGGATTTCTTTTCAGGGTTACAAAAACGTTTTGAAACTGACTGTGGTGATATTTGCACAACTCTGTGAATGTACTGACAACCACCAAATTGTACACTTTAAATGGGTGAGGTGTATGGTATATGAATTATATTCAATAAAGCTCTTACTGAAAAAAAAAAAAAAAGAAAGAAAAGATGGGCTTGGTTACTGGTTCTTAAATTTTGATGTGCATCAGAATTATTTGAGGATTTATTAAAATAGATTAGTAGCCCTTGCCCTCAGTTTCTGATTCAGTAGGTCTGGAAGTGGGCCTGGGGATCTGCATTTCTAATAAGTCCCCAGGCAATGCTTATAATGTTTGTCTAGAGATAGCATTTTGGGAGACACTGGTCTTGGCTAAAAGTCAAAAGGTTCTAAAAGGACTTAAATAATTACCCTGATAGATTTATATTAAATAATTAAGCTAAATTAAGCATGTGCAGATATTTCCTTGGCTTTTTGATGTTGTAACATAAAGGTCACTCATTCCCTTCATAAACTTCTAGATCCTTTGTAAAAGAAAATATTGGATAATGGCATAGACAAATTTTACTGAGGATGCATTGTATTCCGGGAAATGCTAAGCACTTATCACATGCTATAACAACTATCCTTTGAAGTATGCCTTTTTCTTTTTTAAAAGAACTTTTGGCCATACTACATGTGGGATCTTAGTTCCCCAACCAGGGAACTGGTTCCCCTTGCAGAAGAAGCATGGAGTCTTAACCACTGGACCGCCAGGGAAGTTTCAGTATGTCCTTAACTTAAATCTCTATTTTATAGATGAGGAAGTTGAGGCCTAGGGAATAAGTAACTTGTCCAGAGTCACACATTTAGTAAGACATGTGTAGCAGAGACAGGATCCCAACCCCAATTTGTCTTACCCTTAGCCATATGCTGAAAGTTGCTCAGTCGTGTCCAGCTCTTTGCGACCCCATGGACTTTCCATGGGATTTTCCAGGCCAGAATACTGGAGTGGGTAGCCTTTCCCTTCTCCAGGGGATCTTCCCAACCCAGGAATCAAACCCAGGTCTCCCACATTGCAGGCAGACTCTTTACCAGCTGAGCCACAAGAAAAGTCCAAGAACACTGGAGTGGGTGGCCTATCCCTTCTCCAGGGGATCTTCCCGACCCAGGAATCAAACCAGGGAGATTTGCAGGCAGATTCTTCACCAACTGAGCTATCAGGGAAGCCCTGATATGAAGCACATGTTATGATGCACTTATTAAGGCATCTCATCTCAAAACAATGGGTGTTAGCCACAGGCTATCTGAAAAGTACGGTTATGTTTATAAAACAGGTCTGGAGCCACTCCAGGTTGATGTCCTTAGTCTTCCAGAAAAAGATAATGACTCTGTCCTCTTTTAGGTTTTAAAGTAAAGGCAGGACACAGAAAGTAAGATAGTGTGCTCTCAATGACGTAAGTGGAAACGAGAAATAACACTAGCTCCAGTGGAACACTGGTGATGTATGTCAGAGCAGAACATGGGGCAAAAACGAGTGCAGTTCACAAGGCCTGCTTTGAAAAATGCATTACGTTTAGAACTTTACTTACATTAATAGATATCACTGTACCGAGCAGTTGATAATATTAAAGTTGATTTTCAGGACACCCACTAATATTTCAAATACAAATAAAACAAAATTTTTTAAAAATTCACTTACACACAAAAACCTACAGCAAACAGGGCAACATAACGTTCACCATCTTCCCCATCCTCTCCACTGTGACCCCCAAACACCTGCCAGTGTCCGTTTTTCTTTACCTCTTTCAACAGGTGCATCAACTACCCAGGTCTGCAAGGCCTATCAACTCTACCTCTACAAGGTACCTGGCAGCAGCCGTCTCCCAGAGTCCCCGGGGACCCCTCGGCCGGTCTCATGCTGTGTGTCCTTCCGTGTTTGCTGTCTCGGACCTTAAAGCACATCTCCAATGCTGTCAGATCGGGGTTTAAAAAATCCTCATGAAGTTGGACTGCCAAAATATGAAGCCAAACTCCTAAGCATGGTTTCCAAGGGTGTGTTTTCCATTTGTACTGAAATGTTTATTTGCCAATAGACATTTCTATCAAATGTCTACTCTACTGGTGATTAAACGGAATCAAATGCATTTATTGAAAAATTAAAAAAAATTTTAATTGAGGGACTTCCTTGGTGGTCCAGTGGTTAAGAATCTGCTTTGCAAGGTAGAGGACAAGGCTTTGATCCCTGGATGAGGAACTAGGACCCCACATGCCTTGGAGCCTGAGAGCTGCAACGGGAATCCCACATGCAGCAACTAAGACCCAATGCAGCCAAATAAAATAAATATTAAGAGAAAAAACTTCTTAAAAAAATTTTTAATTGAAATTTTATTTGACCCTTCTCAATTATTCCTCTGGAGATGCTGACGAAAATGCATTGATCATACATGCAACGTATTGAAACACTTTCTTTTAACTAGTAAAAGCACCACACACATATTCATTTCTAATATTCAAAGTCAAGGAAAACGAGTGCATCATCCAGACATAACAATGGCATAGAGCTCTGACGAGGCCTGATTTGGTTACAGAAGTCAACAGGGGTTCTGGTGGCCAGAGAACCAACTCAAGGCCAGAGGACCAACCCAGGCTCAGGTGACCAGAGGACCAACCCACGCATGCTCTATGTCACCAGACAACATAGCCGTGCGTGCAAAACACTGAACGTGAAAAGCCTGCAGGGCAGGCAGAGCATGGGGTAGGTGGACAGTCTCTTCTGGGACTCAACACTGCACGTCAGAAAGTGGAACACACTACACAAACGGGCAACACAGGCAAAAACAAAGGAGAGTCAGCCCTAGAAAACTCCCAATGGCCTAATCCTGAGCCACAGGATCACAGACACCATTCCTCCTGGGAGGGAAGGTGGAGCCCTATAGCTCACAATTACCCTAGCAAAGCTCCCCATTCAATAGTGCTGCTGCTGCTGCTGCTAAGTTGCTTCAGTTGTGTCCGACTCTGTGCAACCCCATAGATGGCAGCCCACCAGGCTCCCCCGTCCCTGAGATTCTCCAGGCAAGAACACTGGAGTGGGTTGCCATTTCCTTCTCCAATGCATGACAATGAAAAGTGAAAGTGAAGTCGCTCAGTCGTGTCTGGCTCTTTGAGACCCCATGGACTGCAGCCCACCAGGCTCCTCCATCCATGGGATTTTCCAGGCAAGAGTACTGGAGTGGGGTGCCATTGCCTTCTCTGATCCAACAGTGCCGCTCAGTCCAAATGCATGCGATAAACCCCCACTGCTGAACATGGCAGGGAGTACAGAGATGAACAGGGTAGTGCTCACTTCCCTTCTTTGAGTCACAGGGCAAAGAACAGTGTTTCTCAAAGCAGCAGCCCCTAATTCGCAGTGTCAGAATCACTTGGACTTATTAAAAATGCCCAGTCCTGAGCCAAGCTCCCAGAGATTCTGATGCAGTGATTCTGCAGTGGTGCCCTGAAATTTGCATTTTTAAATTTTTTCATTATATGAGAAATTTACCTAATTCCAAAGCTAAAACTATGAAAAGTCCATCCTGTCCACTTCACCTTGTTCTCTTCCTTCTGCTGTAAGTAACCATTTTAATCAACCTTGACTTATTTTTCCATTGTTTCTTTGGAAAACAAATACAAATGATTTGGTATACACACATACAGATACACACACACATACCTACATTTTTTTTATAGGCTCTTAATATACATTAAAGTTTGAGAACCAAGCTCTAGAATCAGATATGATTTACTGAATTTACCTTGGAAAAACTACTTAAATTTTCAGGTTCTTCCTCTGGAAAATGGAGTTGTTATTAGTACTCAACAATGAAAGCCCTTACTATTAGTCAATTAAACAAATATTTAATAAGTATCCATTATGAGTCAGGAACTCTTCTAGGCACAGTAAATAAACCTATGTACAAAATGAAGTTGTTGCTCTGAAGGAACTTATACTCTAATATGGAATGACAGAGACAATAATAACATAAAATAGCAGTAAGAGGCTTCTATGATAAGAAGATAAGGCTGAGCAAAAGAGTAGCACATTGATGGATGTGGCATTTTCTTTTATACACAATAGCTCGGGAAGGTCTTGCTGATTTATGTGATATCTCAGCAAACAAAATGAGGGATGAGCCATATATCTAGGACAAGAGACTGTCAGGCAGAGGAAGCAGCAAGTGCAAAGGCCCTGAGATAGTTACATGCTTTTTGTGTTCATGGAACAAGAACGACCATGTAACTAGTAGCAGAGAGGAGCAAGGGATAAGACCACAGGGAAAAACCAGGAACATAACTAGAGGCCTGATCATGACAGGTGTTGCCAGTCATGTTAAGGACTTTGGAACTTATTCCAATTGTGATGTGAAGCTACTGGAGGGTTTTGAGCAGAGGAGAGATGCAAATAGATGACGTTTTCAAAGGATCTCTCTACCTCTATGTGGATAGAAGACTGCAAACAGCACAATGGCAAACCCAGGGTGATGAGTCAGAAGACTATTATAGTCATTCAGATGGGAAAGACTGGTGCCTTCATCAACAGCAGTGAACAGTAGAGATGGAGAGAAGCAACTGGATTGTAGAATTTCTCAGGAGGTGGAACAGATAAGATTTGCTGATGGATTGGATGTGGTGTATAAGAGATTAAGAGAAGTCAAGGATAATTCCAAGGCTTTGGGGTTTAGCCAAATGGGTAAACAGAAATGCCATTTCTGTTTGGAGAGATAATGGGATACAGGGGGACGGGCACGTTTTGAAGTCAGGAACTGTTTTGGCCATGCAACCAGATATCCAAATGAAGATGCTGAAGAGGCAGCTGGATTCTACAACTCTGGAGTTTGTACGGATTCTACAACTCAGGAGAAGTCTTCCTCCTCCTCCTCATCACCATCAGTATCTTCCTCACTTCCATGTCCCAGAAGATGGGATTATGGTGGCTCTATGACATCATCCAGCTCAAATACTGTCTGGCCCTCCAGAAGCCTGGAGGTTCCTGGATGAACTTTCCACCTAAGGTCACAATGTAGACAGAAGGGGTAAAAACTAGAAACAGCACTATTTACTGCGGCTAAAGCCTGAAAATAAAGTAGTTTTGAGGCACAAGGCAGTAAATGGCCTCTCACAGCCCAATACCTAGGGCATCAATCTCGTAGGCAACAGGTGTTTCTCCTGTTTTGCTGGAGTTTAGACAGGCCAAAAGCTACCTACCATTTCAAAAGCTGTTTCTGGAAAGCACAGGTACAGAAAATCTTTATGGTAACAAACTGCAGTTGGTAAAAGAGCCTGAAATATGTGGACTACTAGTCCCACAGGGTATCAGGGTCAAGGATTCTGACAAGCTAAGTGGAGTGTGGCAAGCGGCTGTATCCATCCTTTTCAGAAACATATGTCCGAGGCTGAGTGGATTAGCCTTCCCTCCATGATCACATATTAGGCAGCATAAGTCTCTGTTATCATTTATCTTGTATTGTAATCTGTTCACATTTCTTTGTCTGCCACTGTGTGTCCCAGGAGCACAGGCACTGTTTCTTACTCATCTTTGGGTTCCTCTTTCTAGCAGAGAGACTGGCCCATGCAGGCACTTAATACACACTTGACAAAGAAACAGGGGAGTGATCCCCTTTGTGCTGAGTGTCAGATCTTTCATTTTTTCAATTTCTTTTTTTTTTCCTCCTCTACTTATTTTAAATTTTTACTGAGAGCATTTAATGACAGAAAAGTGGAAGTTTTCTTGAGATACCTGGAGGAAGTAGGATTCTCTCCTTAACCCTAGGGCAGATTGCTATGGAGGTGGTGACTTTAAAAAGTCCCAGAGCTAAACAACCACACTGTTACTGTATAGCACAGGGGCCTATATTCAGTATCATGTGAAAACCATAACAGAAAAGAAGATGAAAAATAATGTATAATATATGTAAAACTGAATCATTTGCTATACAGTAGAAATTAACACAACAGTGTAAATCAACTATATTTCACAAAATAAAATTGAAAAAAGAGGTCCATGGCAGCTGGGGGAGAGTGGGGGCGGGGGTGCACACATTAATAAGATATGTAGTGAAGGTACCTTACTGAAAAGGATGTGAAGAATTCTGACTGAGTGGCACTGTCCATGACAATGAATAGATGCCAGCTACCACCAAGATTCCACCAAGCCCATCATGATACTCAGCTCAGTGTAAGATCTGATTAAGGTTCTGAGCCACCTTGATTTCTAGGACCTGGACATTAACAGGAAAGACTGAAATTACTTCTGTTTGGTCTTTGGTTATCAGACACACAAACACTTGTGGATAGGAGCATAATGTTCACAGGAGTCAAGGTTTATTTCAGAAACCATTTGTATTCTAGAACAGAGACACCTGATCTTGCTTTCTGTACTGGCCAATCCCAAGTGGATCATGCAACGTTTTATGGGTTAGGTTTCCTGACAGCCTGAAATGACCCTCTTCTACTTATAGGAGTTAGGTAACTTGGGCATTTTGATTATGAGACAATCAACCACTTGGCTAGATTAAAAGTGGAGAGTAACAAGTTAGCTACAGTAGTTAGAAGTAAGTGATGAGTGGCCATTAAGGGGAAAAAGACATAGCTGCTAACTTGCTCAATGCAAAACAAGCAAACAAAAAGCAAAACAGTGTTGTCTTTCATCTGGAAAACAACACAGTCTGGACGAGTTCAAGCCCCTAGCAGTCTGAAAACTTCTGTGGAACTTTGTTACCCAAACTAAAGACTTATTGGGAACAGAAATGAGCCAAAACTGAGTAGTTAATAAGGAAAGTTCCACCCCCAACTCCCTACCGAGAGCAAGGGCAGGTGAACATCCCTAAAATGCCTGGATCCCCGGAGATCGCCCAAACAGCTCCACCGCCCTCGCTGTCAACAGTGCTCTGCCTCCCCTCATCCTAGGCCCCTCTTGGAGGACACCCGACCAGAGTCCACACAGCCAGAGGCCGTCCACTTCCTTAGCCTCGTGAAAGGTCTCAGCCGCTCCCGCGCTGACCCCACCTGGCCCCTCGTCTCACCCCAGGCAGCCAGACAGTCGATCTGCAGAGGCAGCTTTTCTAGAATCGGCACCGGCTCGAAGGCGTCGTGCATGGCGGCAGGCGCAGTCGCCGCCACAGCCTCAACCGGATTGTGCCGGGTCGGGTGTGGGGCCGGAATCAGGACCAGGGAAGAGTGGGGACCTCGGCTACTGGCCCTTGGGCAATAGAGCCATCAACAACACCGGACTTCCTGCAGAGTTAAGCCCGCCCCTTCCGCAGCTGAAGTTCCGCCCCTTCCGCCCCGGTTCCTAGCGCAATCTCCAGGAGTGATCTGGTACCTGGGTTCGCGTTTTTCGCTGGACCATCGTGGAGCCCGAGTGGTCATGGGTTTAACAAGGTGGAAAAGGGATCTTAATCTTTGAACTGTTTTGGGCATCAGAGCATGATGAAGAATTCAGGCTTTGGCGTTAGTTAGACTTGGGATGGAGACCTGTTACTTAGGAAATGAGCTCAGGAGCTGTGGCGTTTAAGAAACAATCTCTAGAAGCCTTAGTTCTGTATCTGGAAAGTGACGGTAGTGTTGTGTACCTAACCTTGTGAGCTCTTAGCAACAGCTGACATTCTAAGCACTCAATCAATGGTACTTTTAGTATTACCATTATAAACCCAACTAATTCGCAGTAACTTTCCCTTATATTTTATTTTAGGGGCTTATCGAGGCCAGTGGTTCTCAAAGTATGGTCCCTAGGTCAGCATCACCTGGGAACTTGTTAGAAAGGCAGTCCCAGACCTCATCCAGCCCTACTGACTCAAACACTGAAAGCGGGAGGGGTGGGTGGTGATCCAACTGTGTTTTATTAAGTCCCCAAGGTGAATCCATGAACTTTTATTTAAAGTTTGAGAATGAATGCAAGAATGATCTGTATCTGGCCGTTTACCCCCAAGAAAACAGCTAGTATGCTGTGAAGTGAAGCATTTGGTTTAAAGTAAAGTGTAAAAGAAAAAAGGAGTGAGTCTGTGATACAACCATATTAAAAAACAAAAACCCTACAGCCCTGGTCACTTTTAGTTTCTTCATCTGTAAATGAGGAATACTGTCCCATCTTTATCAAATACTGTTTCTGATAATCAAATGAAGTATTTTCAAGTAGTAAGAAACACAAAAATTGCTGAAGAAATCTTGGGGCTAATTTTCCCCATAGAACTGAACACCTTGAAAATGTAGAATTACCAGCTGTTCTGCTAGAAGGCCTGCTCCTTGTAGTTCCAGTTCAAGACCAAAACAAACAATGTAGACTCTTAAGTTGGTTACAGGCCAATGTGATAATATAAATTCCTTCTGAACCTAGTCTAAGAACTGATACACTACAGCCAATCACATTAACACGTCATGAGAAAATGGAATTACCAGGCTATAGAATTTGTGCTATACACCCCTGCTTGTAACAGTAGGTTTCTGGAAATTTCCAGGCAGTCTGGTGCTTAGGACTTAGCACTTTCACTGTTGGTGGGGGAACTAAGATCCTGCAAGCCATGTGGTGTTTCAAAAAAAAAACAAAAAATGGGGGTTTTTGCCTTGTTTCAAATTGATATCTAACCAGTTTCAAAAATATATGACCAATTATCCTGCTGCATTATGACCACTATTCACTTGCTGAGTTTTGGTGTGGAAGAACAGAAGCACACAAAGTTAATACCAGCTGTTTGCAAATAGGTTAACCCGAGAATAGGCAGTTTGTATTGTTTCTTAAGAGATACTATCTAGGTGATTTTTGTTGTTGTTGTTGTTAATCACCATACCAAACAGCTAGAGAAATGTTATATAAACACTTTAGTGAAGATTGTAGTCACATGGTCACTGATTTTAACAGAAAATAAGACAATATAGAATAAAAACCAAGGAAGGAAAATTCAGTGAGAGTGTGGAGAAAGAAGGGTCTTCAGAGAAAGTCTTGGAAAAAAAGTGACAAAAACATGAATTTTGTTAAAACTTTTTAATATTAAAAAGTGGCATGAACTTTCTATGTAGAACAAAAAATCTTGGGAAGGCAAAATTGGACAAAATCATTCGAACAAATAATAGTGCTTCAAATGAATCCCATCACCTTGTGATGTTTCTTATAAACCATCCCTAAGCCAACACCAGATACAAGTACAATCCTAAAAAATGAGCAGCAGTCCAGGGCCTCCACATTATTTCATGCAGAAAAAACTGTTTAAGAAAAGAAGGACCTGTTCCTTTATATTAGCTCCTGCTTCTGAAGCATTATGACCCCTTTAGCAGGGTGCTCGCTCACATGCACTTATGATGGAGTGCCTTTCTGCGTCTAGTGCAACACCCAGGGAAAGGCATGAAGGCAAACAGAGCACTGCCCAGGACTCCACAACGCTGCCCCTGAAGGCTTACAAAACAGTAGTTAAAAGTTCTGGAGTGTGCACCACATTGCCAGCAATGGGATGTGTCACAATAGCAGATGTCAAAAGAGTTAAGCTAATATTTCTCTCTAAAGTACATCTGAAATAGAAAAATCTTTAATATACACCATTTGTAAACAAAATTGCACTTGATTTTGCTTCTTCAAATGATCTAAATCACACTGTAACAGTCTCTCTCTCTCTCCCTTTGTTGTCTGTTGTTGCTCTTTTAATCACTGATAGAACTGTGGCTCCTTAACGCAGGACTTTTCTTTCCCCCCCCCCTCTAAACTACCTCTGCAAGATTTAACCTTGGCTTCCCAGGAAACGCAAAGATAATTAACAATTTCACCCATCACCTATGTAATTCCCTAAATAAATAAAAATTACAGGCAGTTGCTCCTGGATATTACATATTATGGCGTTGATGTCACAGTTCTTCAGAGGATGTTAAATTTTTTAGTTTGACAGATTAAACAATTTAAACATTATAGAAGGTTTAGGAACAACATACACAAGTTGCATAAACATCCATGTCAGGGTGTGGGAGGGAAAGGGGCATCAATGCTGCAAATAAAGAACTTGTAGATTGTTTTCATCCTATGAACTTGTTTTCAAGAGAATATTCTCCTTGTTCCAACACCTCTCACCAGCTCCAGTGCACAAAGATCAAGGAACAGATCAAGATCTCATTGCCTCCTTTAATCCCATGGAGCAGTGCAGTGACTAACATAGAAGCTGATCTCTTTTCAGGTCCTAGCGATCCTCAGTTGCAAATCTTCCCATTCTTTACTCCATTTTGGATCTTTCGAAGTGCGTGATCATTCGTTCCTAGGGAGGAAAAAGTTATTTTAAGTATATTAATTTTAAATGGTCTACATTCCAAATATCTTTTACAAAAATGATCCCAGGTTTTCTTAAGTACTTGCTTATGTTCATTAGCTATTTAGAGCAATGCTTCCTAATCATCTATGAAGATTTTGAAACATACAGATGTCCAAGTCCAAAGATTAACTGAAGCAAAATCTCTAGGCTTCTGGACAACAAGCCACAAATCAAAAGGAACTGTGTATTTTAGAATCACTTAAGCCTTAATAAAAATGTGTACCTCCTGTGATTCAGGAATTTAACTTAACGAAAGAGTCAAGGATATGGGCAAAGATTTAGCTTCTACCATCTCTGCTATTGTAACAATGTTAGAAAGAATTGTGTCCAAAAATATAAGACTGTATAGACAAACTACAGTATATCCTGATTAAAATTACATTTGATGAAGAAGTTC
The DNA here is from genome assembly GCF_029378745.1 of Bos indicus. NCBI lineage: Eukaryota > Metazoa > Chordata > Mammalia > Artiodactyla > Bovidae > Bos > Bos indicus. The sequence goes on from NC_091769.1 coordinate 37,515,524, forward strand.
TAGACATCTGTTGCACAACAATGCACATATAAATTAACACTTTGCACTTGAGAAAGGTTAGAATGGTAGATTTTATGTGTTTTCCATTATAATTTTTTAAAATCATGTAAAGAATTACATTTGATTATAAAACTATTTATAATATGCTGTTTCAATTGAAAGGATTAATGTAATACTATTAAATTTCACAGTAACTACACAGGAATTTTACTTTAGAATAGTCTTCATTTTTCCCAAACTCTGACAGAACTGTAAATCCCTTTGCAATATTATCAATTACATCAGAAAATCTATCCTTTTCACATTTTTTTCTTAGAAATACCCCTCCCTGAAGCTCTGTTCTCCTGTTCCATTCTGGACTAACTGCTCTCCAAACCTGTTGCTCAGCTGTCACTGAGAATTTCTTACATCATCATCCTAGGAATTTATCCCTGCCTCTGTGTCAGATCCTTGATTTCCTGGATCCAAAGTCTTTCTCTTTATAGCTCCCTCATATTCATATATTTTATGAATAAACATCTACATATTAATTTTACTTTAGAATACTTTCTGATTTTATTTTAGAATACATTTCCTGGGAAAGCACACGTAGGATGTCAATTATTTTATTTTTTGCATGACTGAAAACATCTTTATTTTATCCCCAATTGATAATTGAGTATAGAATTCTAGTTTGAAAATAATTTTTCTCAGAATTCAAATAACATTGTTCTATTATCTTCTAGCTTCCAATGTTGCTGAAGAGTCTGATGTTGTTGAAGAGTCAGATTCTTCAACTCTAGTCCTTTACCTGTTTCTCTTGTAATTCATTTAAGTTCTTGAACCATTTTTTTATACAGGAAAATATAAAACCATGAAGTCTGCCACCAAAAGTACTACAATAAACACATATTCCCTGAACAGCACAGCTGGGTTTCACATCCTCAGCCCTCTCTGGTTGAAATATGGACATCCAGAAAGTTGAAGCCAAAAGGGAAGTCCTGAAGGCCAACCCATTATAAGCAGAAGGTGGCGCCCAAGAGAAAGAACTGAGAATACACCACAAAAAGCCAAATGTTCTGTAAGCAGGCTTGTCTGAATGGTAGAGTTCTCAGTTAATTGAATGCATAGAACAGCTAAGGCATCTGACACTGTGCTGCACCACACAGCAGGTCAGTGGGAAGTGAAGAAACCATTTTTTAACAGTCAATCCAATACAGTAAGTCACAATGGGCAAAGGCTTTTAAAAGGCTTTCTGAAATCAAGATAACCTAAACATTCAGAACATGTCTAGAAGAGGTTTCCATGAACTCAGACTGCAAGTCTTATATAAGACTTCATGAGAAACCTTCTAGACGAAGTGTATGGAACCATATTAGAAGACTAAAAATCAACATAAACATTTTGTTGTTGTTCAGTCTTGAAGTTGTGTCTAACTCTTTGTGACCCCATGGACTGCAACAACATAAACATCAGAAGTATACTAATTATCCTCATTATCTGTAAATAGTGACACAGAGTACTGATAGTAGGTAACAAAACCAGGCCATTACTGAGTCAAATAAATCAGTGTTCTTGAACAAAAGACTGATGAATGACACAAAGTTTATGTGTATATTATTTGATTACTAACCTCATCTGAATCCAGAAGGGCTGGAAGTGCTCTACAGAGAGAAAAACAAACTGATAAATGTAAAATAAAGCCATAAATGGTTCATAAAGAATAGTGGAATAATGAGTACAATTTAATGACATTTCAGGAAAAGACAAAAAACCCCACAAGAATCAGTTACTAAAATTGTATGGACTTTAATAGGACCAATGTTTAATTAACATTATAGACATCGAAAGGAACTCAAAAATTCCAAAAGGATTACCCCACTGATTTTAGGAAGACCTATAGCTAAATCTTTCTGAGCAGAAATGTCATCTGAATGAACAATCTGGATTACTTTCATTTGTATTAATACATCAATCCTAGTTTTTAGTTTCTAACATCTTTTAATGTTTTTAATACTTTAAATTATTTCCAATAATTTAATCTTTTACTTTCAGAGTTAACTACAAGCATTCTCATTACTATGTTCTTCAGCTCAATTCATTTAAAATAATAAAATACTACTTTGAGAAAGTATTCTTGTGGTAATGATTCAAAAACTTACACATCTGTCACAGAAGAAGGAACATTTTCTTCTACCCACTTTAAATCATCTTCCTGCTGAGAACACATAAATGCCAGATGTTACTAAAATGCACCAAAATATACATCTCAAGTAAGGATCTAAAGAGGTCTCAATTTAATCTTCTGTCACTCTGAATTAGTATATTCACATAACAGGACTGAAAACATAGAAGTCAAATAATTTAATTTGAAAAAGTAAACTATATATATGAAATATAAAATGGTATCTTATATCCCTAAATGCTTTCTTTTCAATAGTGTAATACCTAGAGTTCTTACTTCATGTAAGCTTTGAGCCTTAAAAATCAAATAAATTGTAAAGTCCTTTTAAATGTTGAGTGAATGCACAGTTCTGAAGAAAAAAAAAAGCTGATTGAAGAAATCTTGATCTTTTTTCTTTAAAAAAAATCAAAGTATAGTTGATTTACAATGCTGTGTTAATTTCTGCTATATGGCAAAGTGTTCAGTTATATTCTCTCCATTATGGTTTATTAGAGGATTTTAAAAAATGTTATACTGGAGTATAGTTGAATTTCAATGTTGTGTTAGTTTCAGATGTACAGCAATGTGAAGCAGTGATACATATATCCACTTGCTTTTAGATTCTTTTCCCTTATAGGCCATTGAAGACTAGTCAGTAGAGTTCCCTGTGCTATATAGTAGGTCCTTGCTGTTTATCCATCCTATATATAACAGCTTGCATTTGCTAATCCCCAACTCCCAATCCTTCCCTCCCCCACCCCTCCCCACTTCCAACCATAAGTCTGTTCTCTATGAGTCTTTTTCTGTTTCATAGATAGGTTTGCTTGTATCATATTTTAGATTCCACATTTAAGTGACATAATACGGTATCTGTCCTTCCCTTTCTGACTGACTTAGTATGGTAATCTGTTCATCCATGTTGCTGCAAAGGCCGTTATTTCATTCTTTTTTTGGCTGAGTAGTATTCGATTGTGTGTATGTACTACATCATCTTTAGTCATTCATCCGTTGATGAGTATTTAGGTTGTTTCCATGTCTTGGCTATTGTGAATAGTGCTGCTATGGACATGGGAGGGGGAGTGCCTGTATCTTTTTGAATTATGTTTTGTCTGGAAACATGCCCAAGGGTAAGATCCCTGGGTCATACAGTAACCCCTTCAGGAGCCTCCATACTGTTCTCCATAGTGGCTGTACCAATTTACATTCTCAACAACAATGTAGGAGGGTTCACTTTTCTCCATACCCTTTCCAGCATTTGTTATTTGCAGACTTTTTTATGGTGGCCATTCTGACCAGAATGAGGTAATATCTCATTATAGTTCTGAAAAAATCTTGATCTTTACTACAAAAAAAGACCACCTTAGGTTATTAATGAGGCTATGATTACACTGATGAAAACCATTACACAAAAACATCAGTATGGTCTGGAACTTTTTTAGGACATAGCAGAATCTCTTGCTATCTCTGTTTTTAAAAATGTTAATTATACAATAGGTTAAAAAAAAATCACTAAGACCTGTACATAACTGCTAAGCTCCACCAAGAGTTAGAGGAGAGGGCAAAAAGAAAAGATATCATACTTACTGCTTTATTTACTTTACTATTTCCATTTGGTTCTTGTTTGGTACTTCTCATTTTCATCCCTTCTGTAGAAGAAAAAAAAATAAATATGGTTAACTATGTCAGTGACCACACTGACAGCAAAAATATATCAAGACCTTCATTTTAAGCTTACTGATACTAAATTATACTACAGGTAAGTTTCTTCATCTTTACATTTGTGCTGGAAAGTTCAAAGTAAAATTTTCAGCTCATCTATAGCACTGGACATTTAATGAGCCATTAATCACTGAACATCTTTAGATGAAGTTTCATCTAAAGACTGATACCCTTACTTTTGCTTTCCTCTAACTTTACCACATACCCAACGGAAGAATAACATGTTGTAAAAGAGTAAACGTACTTATATCAAAGTCTCTTGATTTTGATACTCACAATGTTATACTTCATTTACTGTATTTCTAAAAACCAGAAAAGAATATTAAAAGCACAAATAAAAGGTGAATTTTATCACTACCAAAGCTTTCTTTCAGCATAGGTTCCTTTTGTTCATCCTCCTCCTCTTCCTCAGACAATGGTGAAAAGGCAAACCTGACAGAACAAAGGTAGAACAGAAGGAAAAAATCAGAAAAGGAAACACACTATTCCATTATCTGGATTTTACAGGACTAATTATGGAAACCTCAATCACAGTCATTCATAATGTCAGTTTCATGAATAACACAACAGTTCCCTCCCTTCAGAAAGCTCTCAACTGCTGCTCTGAACAAGAGAGAAGCAGGATGGTATCATATTCATGACTGCAGGCTCAGCCACAGGCTACTTGTGACCTTAGACAAGTTCCCTATTCTTCTCTGTGCCCCAGGTTCCTCATCTGTAGATGGGGATAATAATAGAACATTACTGTCATAAAGGAGATAAGTTATTTCAAATAAAGGGCTTAGAACAATACTTCACGGTAAGCAATCAATTAAATGTTCATTTATAAGCATATGTACCACACAAGGGTAAGCATGTAATTCAAAATTTCAGCCTTCAAACTGGTAGTTATGATTTGGAAAGTCTGATCGTGTTGTGTTCCAAGTAATTTATCTTCCTTCGCAACTTGCAAGAGATTCAGCAAAGCTGCTACTGGATAGGTAATTCTCAGAATGCTTAGCTGTGCACTCATTCTGCACTTTTAATTTTACTGTTGCTTATTATTTTTATTTTCTTGTTTTAAAGTCTCTTACATTCCTATAAGCTAGGAATAACAGGGAACACCTAAAACCTGTTCAAGGGTAACTAACAAAAATTCACAATCCCAGCAATCCCAAGGCACTCACTAGTACCGAGTATATGCTGTGTGCCAGTATGTTCTTAAAAGCTCACCTTGTATACACACAGAGATCTAGCCTTTGCCCCTGACTGATGGGAGGTGATCTCTATGTCCCTGGCATGTCCTGCCTGATACGAGTGTCACTGGTTACCCACTCTGGCTCTGGCCACAGGACAGTCTAACAATGTGATTTGTGTTAAGCTCTCTGATGGTCAAGAATCCACCTGCAATGTGGAAGACGTGGGTTCAATCCCTGGGTTGGGATGATCCCCTAGAAGAGGGCATGGCAACCCACTCCAGTATTCTTGCCTGGAGAATCCGCACAAACAGAGGAGCTTGGCGGGCTACAGTCCATGGGGTCGCAAAGAGGCGGACACAACTGGGTGACTAAACACAGCACATACTCTGGGGCACACAATATCACTTCCAGTCTCCAGAGGAATTAGCAACTAAAGATCACAGGCTGACCTCCAGGCCCTCCTTGGAGACTGAAGGTTAGCCATACAGGCAGCAGGTAATCAAACCCCAGTAGTGGCCCACAGGCTCGGGTGAGTTTCCCTCAGCTGGCAATACTCAGTATGTACTGTCGCTGTCATATATACAGTGCAACCAGGAGGAAGGAACACCCTCTGTGACTCCATGGGGAGCAGACAATTGGGAGAGATGCATTTGGACCCCTCCTGGACTCTGTATCGTAAGTCTCTCCTCCAAGCTGATTTTAATGTTTACCCCTTTTCTGTAATAAACTATAGCCATGAACGCAACAGCTTTCAGTGAGTTCTGAGTCCTTTTAGTGAATTATCAAATCTGAACTGGTTCTGCAAACCCCTGAACTTACAACTGTGTGTCAAAAGTGAAGACAGTCTTATAGGGACCATTCCCTCAGATTTTTGCAGCTTGGCTAACTCCATGTAGCCAGGAACTTTTCTTGGTCTTTGTGGAATGTACTTCTGGTTTGAGGGGTGGGGTATGGAAAGAGAAGGTAGATAGTTCACAATAAATAAAGTATATACATTTTAGAAGATAATAAATGCACTGAGAGAAAAAATGGGGCAGAGGAGTATTGGAGGATATAAAAATAAATGTATGTAACTGAGCAGGACCCTCTACCATCTTCCTGGGATAATTCCTCCCCCCACTGGCCCCCTCCTCCCTGGCTCCAAATCCTCTGCTGGCCTTTTGTTTGTAGAAAAACTTTAGCTTCCTGGGCCTTCCCCGAATTCCAAAGAAAAAATTTAATCAGAGAAATGAGAAAACGCGGAAGCAAAGGAAAACAGTCAAGCAAGACAAAACAATAATATTTCAGCCATTTAACAAAGTCAAAGACACTTAAGTTCCTCCTTACGGGCTACATATAATAGTCTAAGCCATATCCTTTGAGCTGTTTTTCAGATACTGAAATCCCCACCAGGTGGAACTATGTGCTGCCAAAAGTATAGATCCCAGACTGGTTGGAACCAGAAGGTTGATGGGTACCAACTCCCAATTACCTCACCTCTAACCAATCAGAAAAATGTCCATGAGCTGATCATGCACCCATACCCCTACTCCCTATCTTTAAAAACCTTTCTCTGCTCTGGAGTAGGAAATGGCAACCCACTGCAGTATTCTTAGCTAGAAAATAGACAGAGGAGCCTGGCGAGCTAAAAAAACAAAACAAACAAACAAAAAAAACAAAACCTTTCTCTGAAAACCACAGGGGAGTTTGGGTCTTTTAAGCCTGGCTGCCCAGACTCGTTGCTTGTGTTCTGCAATAAACACTGTACTTTGCTTCACCACAACCCAGGGTCAGCAGATGGGCCTTATTGTGCACAGGCAAGCAAGCCCAAGTTTGGGTTGGTAAAATGTACAAGGGTATTTAAAACATTCTTATAGCTTATTCCTATTTTTAATGTTCCTGTGCATACAAGGTATTTATTTACAGTAATATTTACTATTATAGTAATACAGTAATATTTACTGTTTATTTACAGGCCATTATTTAGATTGAAGCTGGGTTTTTTTAAAAGTATCCATAATTTTTATTTTTCTTTTATCAAGTATAGATTACAATGTTGTGTTAATTTCTTCTGTAAAGAAAAGTGATACAGTTATACATATGTATACGCTCTTTTTTATATCCTTTTCCACTATAGTTTACTATAGAATATAGAATACAGTACCCTGTGCTATACAGTAGGACCTTGCTTATCCATTCTATATATAACAGTTTGCATCCACAGCAGGTCTTTAGAAGGATCTACTTATAATGATGCTCCATGGCTGATGTTCAGTAAGTTGGTACTTGAACTGTTGCCTAGCAGGTTAAGGGTGGACACTGTACCTAGGCTGTCTGTACAATGCAGTCTATAATAAAATGTGCTTTGCTTCTGGGCTTTCGGAATTTTGGTACATATTAGGTACAAAGTGGGGCTTCCCAGGTGGCACTAGTGGTAAAGAACCCACCTGTCAAGGCAGGAGACGTAAGAGACACAGGTTCGACCCATGGGTTGGGAAGAGCCCCTGGAGGAAAGCATAACAACCCACTCCAGTATTCTTGCCTGGAGAATCTCATGGACAGAGGAGCCTGACAGGTTGCACAAAGTCAGGTATGACTGAAGAAACTTGGCAGGCAGGAAGGTACAAGGTGCTTACGTGGCCAGGCCCCAATAATAACCTGAGTGCTGAGTCTCTAATGGTATTCCATGGGCAGAAACATTACTGTATTTTTTGTGTTGGGAAAAGAAGCACGCACGATGTATAAATACTTCCTTAGAGGAGGAGAAGAACATCAGCAAACAAGGATTCTTCTATACTCTACCTGTGTCTTTTTCTCTTGCTGATCTCACCATTTTGCTGTAATAAACTTTGCTCTGGGATTTCCCTGGTGGTCCAGTTGTTAAGAATACCCCTGCAAATGCAGGGAACATGGGTTCCGAACACTGTTCTGGGAAGATTCCACATGCTGCAAGGCAACTAAGCCTGTGCTCCACAACTACTGAACTCACACTCTAGAGCCCACAAGACGCAACTGCTGGGCCTGCACACTCTAGAACCTGTGCTCTTCACAAAAGAAGCCACCGCAACGAGAAGTCCACGCATGACTAGAGAAAGCCCTTGTGCAGCAGTGAAGACCCAGTGCAGCCAAAAATAAAGAACAATTAATCAATTTTTTTTAAAAAAGTACAACTGTATACTGAGTCTCATGAGTCCTTTTAAACATATGTGGCCTTGGGAACCCTGAAACACCCAAAGTGGAAATAGGCCAAATGTATTGTATGTACTGTATTCTATCAATATGAAACAAGTTAATTAATTGTAGTACATCTGTACCATGTAATATAGATAATGCCATCCATGAAAATAGATGGTTTAATTTAAACCAGTTGTCTTGTGCACTCCATAGTGCACTTTGAGTGAGTAAAAGAAGATTCCACATGTGAACAAGGAATATAATGTGGAAGAATACATCACATTAGGCTATTAACACTGCAGTTACAGGGACTGTGCACAATGTACTTTTAAAAAAGGAGAAAGGCAGAGAGGTAAAGCAAACATTTTTTTTTAAAAGACTGAAGGGAAAATTCTTGTGTATAGATATAGCCAGCAAATGAGCAGAAGATCAACAGATCAATTTGTAGAGGGAGGTGGCAGCAAAGACTGAGAAGCTGCCAGAAATGATAGAGCAGTGGCCTGCGTAGCACACTAGAAGACAAAGCTTCCAAGGCGGTGGCCTGCAGAGTCTGACCCAGAGTACGAGGAGGCAGTCAGCAGGAGGCCCTGGTCTCTGCGCAGCCTCATTAAGAAAGGCGGCAGAGCCACATGGAAGCTTAACACTTCCTGAGCCCAGGTCCCTTCAGCTCAGTGCAGCCACGAATGCTGAGATAAACGTGCCAAGGGAGAACGAAGAGCAATTTCTGCTCCTGGCCAAGTCAGTCAAGGGGGCAGCACCAGCCACCCTCATCCACCAGGTGCTGATGTCTATATATTTGGGGAATTGCTGGGTATGCCTAACGTTAGAGAGCTGGTTAAGGGGAACTCTGCTTCCACATTGCAGCTGCTGATGGCGTTTCCTTGCGGGACATATGCTGAGCACTGAGCTGACGCTCAGAATCTTCCCCTACTCACTGAGGCTCAGAAGGATAAGTTTTGACACCTATCAATCATCAGCCTGGCTGCCAAAGGCGAGTATATTCTACATGCAATACTGTGGAGGCCTGCATCCTGCAGAACGTGTGGCATCTGGAAGGCTCTGAATGTGAACATGCTTCGCCTTCCAGCACAACCAGAGGCTAGAGGCTGATGATATCCAGGCACCAGGACCTCATTATCCAAATATAACCATGTTATTTTGAATTCAAATAAATTTCTATACTGACAATAAAAAGAGTATATATACATATATCAATACATAACATGACAGAGAAATAAATCTATGAGACATCTATTAAAAAAAAAATTAATGTAAAGCAGGGTCACCAGACCCTTGGTTATACCATCTCAACCTTTTCCCTCTTTGGTGGTACAGTTGTATGATATAAACTCATAACTGTCTAAAGCACAAGAAGAGAGGAGAAAAACAAGGAAAACAAAGGTATAGCTAATAACAAAATAAAGACAGCTAATTCCTAAATAATTGAGATTAGCCTACAGTTAAATAAAGCAAATTCACATATCAATTTTTATTCCACAGTCACTTAAGTTCTCATTTTACCCTTTCTGTTGTTACAGTAAGCTGAGCTAACAAACTATAGAAATTGTTTTCTCCTGGAAAGTAGATAGGTGATACTCCCATTAAAACTGTCACAATCTACTTCCCTTTTATTTACCCATACAAATATTAACAGAAGATGTCAGAACTGACAAGGACCTCCTATCAATAGGTATCAATTTCCTCCCTCATTATATGAAGAGAAAACTAAAGGCTCAGAGAGATGAAGAGAGGCAGCATGTCAAAAATCACAGCTCAAATTAACAGGAGAGCTAAGACATGAGCCCAATTTCCTAAATATGGACCCACAAAGTATCATTTCCATTATATGACACAGCCCTAACAGTGTCACTCACTGAACCATGCCTAATTGATAACACATTCATTTAGTGGTTATCAGCTTGAATAAGAAGTGTCCCCAAACCTTTGGTTATTCGCTGATGGTCGCCAGAGAACCATGATGACAAAAAGGATCATGGAGAATAGCAACCGCCAAATGGCATCATCCACCCACAGCTCCCGCCAATCCTACCAAAAGGGGAGAAAAAATTTATATATTAATATATCATCTTAACCAGCTGTTCGCAAAGCCCTTTGCAAAGAACAAGAACCACTTATTTATTCATTCAGCTTATATTTACTAAAAGGGCCGGTTATGTGCTAATAAGCACTGTGCCACGTGCTTAGGATACAAAGTAAATGAACCTAATTTCTTTCCTTGTAGTGTTTACTAAAGAAAAGGCACTAAGCAGACAGAGTACCTGTCAATGCTTCATTATAGCTGAGAATCTTTAGGGAAGGGTTTTTAAACAAGGTAAGAGAAAATAATATCAGATTGTTATTTTTTAATAATTTTCACTTCTATTTATTTAATTTTACCAAAATAGAGCTTTAGCTCCCTCCAAAGAAATGTTACTGGCCATATTCTTTGTGCCCAGATCTTAAGGACATGGTTTTTACTCAGATCAGCATTATTCACACAAACTTAATGCTTAAGACTCTGGATTTCTTGTTTGAGAATCTTCAGTTAAGGCAAGATTGGGTTATGAGAGTCTCTGGTTATCATTTATAAAATTCTCTTGAACTACTGGTATATATCATATATGGTATATATAAAATACTCAGGAGGAAAGAAACATTCTAACTCCCAGAATGAAGACCTAACCCTAATTTTTTATAAAATGCAAACCTTACCACTGTCATCAACATAACTGTCTGTGTACAACAAACGGTACACTGTTCCTAAATGTATGTTGTTTGTTAACTCACCGACTGACAAGTCACTATCCTGAACTTCATGGTTGTCCAGATGATAAACACAATAGATGCTAAAAGGAAATAGAAAAAACAAACCTGGTCAGTGTGAATGCTGGTTTATATCCCCCATTACATCCTTCAATTCTGGTTAAGTGGAATCTCACACATCCTGAACCCCCAAACATGATCACCACACTTTGTTATTTTAACATACTTATTCAATACAAAACTACTTAACTACTCGATATAAGGCCCACGATATGCACTCTTGTCAAAAATTTCTGTACTTAAAGAGTAGTATTGTTTAGTATCTAACTACTTCAGTAACCCTGAGAACTGGAAAAGACAGTAGTGAAAATATGGCTTTTCCCAGCAACATCAATAATTTTTTCCCCTTCCTTTATCCTTAATATTGTAAATGTTAATTTTTTTGTTAGCCAGTCAAATGGGGGGAAAGGGTTGATAAAATGACTGTAAAACAAACACAACTGTTGGTTCCAGTCATAGGCCAGACCTCACTATACTGGTTACAAGAGCCAAAAGGCAAAAAATAAGCCTACTTTGGCTATGGTCTACCTAATGCCTATATTTTACGCATGCTTAGTAACAGACATGGAAGGAATATAAAGGCAGCATATCCTGACCTAAAATTCTATAACAAGGAAGTATTAATTAATGTCTTCTAAAATAAATATGAATGCTATATGGCACTGAAACTAACTTGCCTCAAGAAAAAAGAATGAATACAGGATAGAGATATACTAAGAACTATATAAGAAAGTAAATGCAATTATTCTTCATCTATTATACTTAAACTAAGTGATTCTCAATCTCTTCTGAACCACAGACCCCTTGGAGAATAACAAAAGCTAAAGACCCCTTTCCTAAATAAAATGCACAAAACTCTTCTATGTAATTTTAAAAAGCCCACCTATGACCTCTCAGGTTAAGAATCTCTACTCTAAAAGGATCCCATTTAAACATCAGGAAGACTTACCTGCCACTGCCAAGATAAGTGTGTTGGTGAAATGTCGATACAAAGAGAGTTTTACGATGTTCCTCCTAAGTTTTAATAGCTTCATTGTTTGAGTCAGGCTAATAAATATGTGTTTGAAGGTCAAGGAAATCAACATTCAGAAAAAAACAATAAGCTAGTAAATTAATTCTCAAGTTTCTCTGAGGATCTTATCTTAATGATAAGAGGCCTTACAGCTTGCTTATTCTCAATCTCACAAACACTCCCAGGCCTCACCATGATTAATAGGAAAGTCTTCATTTTCAATGAGATACTGAAGAGAAGATAAAACCAGGATAAAAGGAGAATGGAAAAAGAAAAAAAAAGAAGAGAAAAATTATTAAAAATTGAGAAATTAAGATAGGAAGCAGCTTTCTAGAGAAAAAAAAATGAAAACGAAAATGAAGACAAATGGAAGAAAATGAAAATGAGTCTCAGGCAAGGGAATAGGAGTCAGCATTATTTTCTCTCTTCCTCTAAGGTTAAGTATCTCTGTTCTCACTGTCCCAGCTAATCCAGCCTAGGGTCATAAATACTTATGACTACAACCTTCTACAGTTCTACACTTAGATTCCTTGTGTAATATTAAGAAAACTACCATCCGCTGCTAGATTGATCCTGAATTAAAAGGATGGTACAATTACAATTGGCTGAGTATTCCAGGCAATTGGCCTCTAAAAGTAATGACTTTCCATTTTCAGAACATTATTCCCAAGGAGGAGTTGCCACAGAAGACAGAAGGGGAACTGATGACTACTAAAGAGGATAGCTGCCCTCATGTCTAACTTTCAGAATGAACAGACACAAAAATGAGTGAGCTGGAGCTTGGTCTGTGCTTTGACAAATATCTAGCTGCTACCTAAACACTGCGTTGTCTCACTGTTTGGTCTTGTCCCACTTTCCTCTTCATTCCTCCCAATATTTATAGAGGTTCACAAAGCACACTTGAAAGATACTGATGTAGGAAAGCTTGATCATTTGAACCAAAACACTTTAATTTCAAAGATCTTTGATAAATGACAATCTACTTAAATTCATAAAATTATTTTTTTATATTCAGCCTTTTATGACATTAGTTTATTAAGACAATAATATTGCACAATTATACCTAGGAGCATATAAATAAAAACCAAAAAAAAAAAAAAAAGACAGAAATCCCAAAACTCAAGTCCTTCATTCAATAGGCCAAATCTCTAATAAATAGTATTTATTTTTAAGAAGCAGGAGAAAAAGAAATTTGTCTGTTGTGTGCTGGTTGACTTCACCTGTAAATGAATCAATATTTACTTCAAAGAGTGGAAGCCTTCAGACAATTCCAAGTCACCTTCTGAACAGGGGTTCAAAACATTTGACCTGTAAGGACTTAAATCTGCTAAACTCATACAGAATTTTAAGAGTCAAATAACCTTATGGAGTTTCAAAACCATATTTTAAGAATCAAAATTTTTTCATAGTTTTCAAAGCATTTAATATTCCTAGAGGCTGAAAGAAATGGCAGAGCAGCCAGTTACTCTAACACTAAGTGGGATGCACAAATTAGTCCAAAATCAAAGTTCATTTTTTAAAAAAGGAGGAGAGGTAGGTGTAAAAAGTAAATAAATAAAAGGAAAGCCAGAAGTTTGTATTTTGTGCTCAGATACAGTCACTGATTTCGGATGCAATTTGAAAAATTAAGAACAAAACAAGAAAACTGCTTACCTCAGGCCTCAGGTTGTTAGACTGAAAATTCCCTAATCCCAGACTAAGGAGTAATCAACAAAACTGGTTAAAAAAAAAAAAATCCTTTACAGAAAGATCATGTTCTCCAAAAGGAGAAAATGGATGGCCATCAAAATAGCCAATGAGAAGGATATCCACCAGCAAAGGGCAGTGTCTAGGAAAGCCAAGGGGATAAAGGCCAAGGAAGCAAGATCAGTCTGGGCCTGCAGACAAAGAAAAAGAGATGGTGAAAAAACAGATGTCCAGAGAGTCATAGAGAAGAAATCAGCACGTGATTCTGCATTTATATAATCAGCTGGAGTGATTTTTGCATTTGAACTGAAAGAAAACAAAGTGGAGTAACACGTGGCACCTACACCATTCTTCCCTTCTGATAAACCATCATGCAGAACATACAGCTGTTAGCACTTCACACAGCCTGTTGACTACAATCTCAACACAGTGAAATATGTTGCTAACTAATAAGGGACAACCAGCATAGAGTTCTTAGCATATTAAGATCCACGTTAAGAAGTGACTATACCAAAAATGTTATGGCAGTATATGCTCCCATCCCAACCTATCATTTCCCATCATTTTGATTTTGGCTGTAAATCAAAGACCCTTTTCACATTCAAAACTTTCTGCATCATTTATATACTAAGAATTACTGGTTTCTAGAATTGTATACAATGTATTTTACGAAAAAAGCTCATCTCAAAATAAGATGTAAGGCAAGTAAGTATCTGTCCCCAAAATTATGCTGCTTGTTTTCCTAAATTTAAGATACTATTTACTTATTCAATCCTAATTACTCAAATCACCAGGGCATTATTGAAAGGATATCCATAAAATAATACAGGCATCAATTGCTGAGAGGGCCAGGTTTATTACCAAAGTCAAGGGATAAGAAAAATACTACAGTAGTAGGAGAAAGAAAATGAAATTGACAGAGGGTTAAAGTTGCTGAAAGTCTAAGAAAATTACATACAGAGGACAGTGCAACTTGAAAACCAAACGTGCATCCACAGTGTTTCATTTGTTGCAAAACTTACTAAGCTCAGTTTAATTGAGAGAAAAGTTTACAGCATTTACCATCTTTAATCTGACAATTTATAACAGAGAGTAATGACCTAGGGAGGCCCACTTCTTCAAATTAAACCAGCTCTAACATAAATTTCTTTATCATATATCTCCGCGCTTTGGTTTTCATCCCTGATAAAGGCATAATTATGGAATTCTCAATAATTATATAAAACATAATCAGTTCAATTTTAAGAAACCTCTGAAATGCACGTCTTGGTTAAGCAAAGAGCACTGTCACTTTAAAACAAAAATTAGATTAACCAGAAAACGCATGATTACAATGCTTGTCACTTATGCAAGAATGGAGCCCACCGCTCCATTGCTGCTTCCCATTGAGGAACTAGTAAATAAGCAGTAATTTGGGGGCAGGTGGGAAAGCATTCACTCCTCATCATACATTAAATTTATAAAGCTCTAAGAGATTAAAAAGAAAAATAAATTATACATACGTTTTGGAAACCAGAGCCCAAAGGTGACTTAGAGGAAAACAGTAAAGAAGCCCACAGACACTTCTAATTAACTTCAAGGCAAAAACAAAATGATCACAAAATGGAGAATGATCACAAAAAATCAGATTGAGCAATACTGACCCCAGTAACTCTGAGGACCCCTTCCATGCCAGAGAACAAAAGATAAAGGGCCCCTGCTACCACAACCTTGTGAAGAGTGACTCCAAGGCGAGGCCTAAAGAGGAAGAAAAGAGATAGCTGAGTACAAATGCAACAAACCCCAAGACAAGCTAAGTAATAGAAACTCATGTTGATTAACACAGGCTAACAACTTAACAGAGATAAGCCAGACATACCTGATCTACCCGAAAAAAAACCTCAAATAGATGTATGGTTTTAAATCAAGACAGTAAACACTAGAACTTGAGATCCAGTCCCTTATTACTAAATTTTTCAAAACCTTTTTATTATAGAGAATCCTGAAATATATTCAATAGTATAATGAACCCCTATAAACCCATTATCCACCTCCAAAAGCCATCAACCTACAACTAATCCTGCCTCATGAACATCTCATCCACTTTCCATCCCCCATATTATCCTGATACAAATCCTAGAAATCTTACCTTTTATATATATGTATTTCTGTATATTTTAAACAGATATGGACTTTGAGAAAACATAACCACAATATCATTATCAAATCTAAAATTTTTAACAGTTCTTTAATATAGCCAAAATCTTATTAAAACTCATTAAATAGCCTGTTATTATGCTCAAAATTCAACAAAATATGAAAAGTCTGAGTAGCTTCAGTGTCATCCGAGGAAAAATCTTAGACTCTTGAAATTCAAAATACCTTTTAATCGAAATATACATTTTAACAAGACCCCAAGATGATTCATTAGAGCATTATAGTGTGAGATGCACTACCTTAAATCATGTCTACCTAAGCCTTACCAATGCCTATTCTTACATTTTGTTACATGCTAGAAAAACTGCAAATGGACAGGAATTTATCTCCCCACTGGTATTATCTTAGAAATCCAGAATGTTTCCTGGCCTACAGGAAGCAACCACATGCATTAAACAAATAAATAAATTGCAAAAGTGAGAACCCCAATCCCATTTAAAGCAAAACTCTCTTAAATAAACGAATAAATTTTAAAAATTAAGGTCCCCCATTTCTTTAATTCCACTTAAAGCAAAACTCCTTGAAAATAACTACCTATAAAGGAAAGTTATGACCAACCTAGATAGCATATTAAAAAGCAGAGACATTACTTTGCCGACAAACGTCTGTCTAGTCAAGGCTATGGTTTTTCCAGTGGTCATGTATGGATGTGAAAGTTGGACTGGGAAGAAAGCTGAGTGCCGAAGAATTGATGCTTTTGAACTGTGGTGCTGGAGAAGACTCTTGAGAGTCCCTGGGACTGCAAGAAGATGCAACCAGTCCATCCTAAAGGAGATCAGCCCTGGGTGTTCTTTGGAAGGACTGATGGTAAAGCTGAAACTCCAATACTTTGGCCACCTCATGCGAAGAGTTGACTCATTGGAAAGACCCTGATGCTGGGAGGAATCAGGGGCAGGAGGAGAAGGGGACGACAGAGGATGAGATGGCTGGATGGCATCACCGACTCAATGGACATGCTGCTGCTGCTGCTGCTAAGTCGCTTCAGTCGTGTCCAACTCTGTGCGACCCCATAGACGGCCTCCTACCAGGCTCCTCTGTCTCTGGGATTCTCCAGGCAAGAACACTGGAGTGGGTTGCCAGGGAGTTGGTGATGGACAGGGAGGCCTGGCGTGCTGCGATTCATAAGGTTGCAAAGAGTTAGACACGACTGGGCAACTGAACTGAACTGAACTGATACCTAATTCCTCTCCCCTATTTAAAAGAATTCCTCCTATTTTCTCTTAAACTCACTCCAATCGAGCTTTCTGTTCTGCTCCTCACCAAAACCATTCTTATTTAAGGTCACTAATATCATTCATGTAGTTAAAGCCCATGTTCACATCTCAATCCTCTTACTTGACACAATTAATCACTCCCTTCTCGAAACAGTCTTTAGCTTCGTCTCCCACTTCACTGGTCACTTCTATATTTCCTCTGCCCTGAAAAAACCCCGAAGCTGGGGAAGATTGAAAGCAGGAGGAGGAGATGAAAGAGGATGAGATGGCTGGATGGCACCATCGACTCAACGGACGTTGAGTCTGAGCAAACTCTGAGAGACGGTGAAGGACAGAGAAGCCTGCTGTGCTGCAGTCCATGGAGTTGCAAGAAGTTGGACATGACTGAGTAACTGAACTACAACAATTCTACTTCACTTCGTTGACTTCTAAATAATAATAGTTCAAGGGATCAATCCTTTGACCTCTTTATATACACTCACTTCCTTGATGGTCACATCCTATCTCAAGGCTTTAAATAACATCATCTGACCTGTCTCTTGAGAAACCAGTATGCAGGTCAGGAAGCAACAGTTAGAACTGGACATGGAACAACAGACTGGTTCCAAATAGGAAAAGGAGTACGTCAAGGCTGTATATTGTCACCCTGCTTATTTAACTTATATGCAGAGTACATCATGAGAAACGCTTGGCTGGAAGAAGCACAAGCTGGAATCAAGATTGCCGGGAGAAGTATCAGTAACCTCAGATATGCAGACCACACCACACTTATGGCAGAAAGTGAAGAGGAACTAAAAAGCCTCTTGATGAAAATGGAGGAGGAGAGTGAAAAAGTTGGCTTAAAGCTCAACATTCAGAAAATTAAGATCATGGCATCTGGTCCCATCACTTCATGGGAAATGGATGGGGAAACAGTGGAAACAGTGTCAGACTATTTTTTGGGGCTCCAAAATCACTGCAGATGGTGACCACAGCCATGAAATTAAAAGACACTTATTCCTTGGAAGGAAAGTTATGACCAACCTAGATAGCATATTAAAAAGCAGAGACATTACTTTGCCGACAAACGTCTGTCTAGTCAAGGCTATGGTTTTTCCAGTGGTCATGTATGGATGTGAGAGTTGGACTGTGAAGAAAACTGAGCACCGAAGAATTGATGCTTTTGAACTGTGGTACTGGAGAAGACTCTTGAGAGTCCCTTGGACTGCAAGAAGATGCAACCAGTCCATCCTAAAGGAGATCAGTCCTGGGTGTTCTTTGGAAGGACTGATGCTAAAGCTGAAACTCCAATACTTTGGCCACTCATTGGAAAAGACCCTAATGCTGGGAAGGATTGGGGGCAGGAGGAGAAGGGGACGACAGAGAATGAGATGGCTGGATGGCATCACCGACTCTATGGACATGAGTTTGAGTGAACTCCGGGAGTTGGTGATGGACAGGGAGGCCTGGCGTGCTGTGATTCATGGGGTTGCAAAGAGTCAGACACGGCTGAGCTACTGAAGTGAACTGAACTGATGCCCTGACTGCCAAATTTATCTCTCTGCCCTAATTTTTTCCTCCGACTTCCCTCGTTTGGATATCTGAACTCTTAATCCTGGCTCTACTCCAAATTATTCCACCTAAAATCTTCCTGAACTCAGTTAATGTCACTTCCATCCTTCTACTTGCTTAGGGCAAAACATTAATCGTTGGCATCATCCCTGATTCGTTTTTTTCATATATTTGCTCTATCAGCAAAGTCCATTTTCTCCATCTTCAAAATATAAAAGAATCTGACCACATCTTAGCATCTCTTCCCCTGGGTGTATATATAGTTCTTTCACTAACCTGGATCTTTTCTTAAATGTCACTAAGTGAAGCCTTCCTTGACCACCATAATTATAATTTCAAGTTCCCCCTCCTGGTTAGAACTTTCTATACCCTTTCCCTGCTTTATCTGCTCACTGACACATTAGATTTTTCACTCAAATACCTTTGTCTGTGCACCAGCCCCCCCATAAATGTAAGCTCCAAGTCTTTTGTTTTCTTGCTGTATCCCTAGGACCTAGAACAAAGTCTAATATATAGAAGGCACCCAAGAACACTCTTCCTATTCAAAAAATCTGATTTTCAAGAATATTTTGGAAGAGTAAAGACAATAAGTTTACTCTAAAAATTTGATGTTTCAATGTCATTTGCTAAATTGCAGGTTTCCTGTAGATGCTCCTTGAATTCTAACCAGTGAAATCAAACACTAAGGTTTTTCCAACTTCTGCGAATCTACAAAATTTCAGATGTTTTTGACTTCATACCTATCTCTTATATAAACTCTTTCAGAACTACACTGAGAACCTGAAACACTGTTTCAATTTAATCAGCATTTTAATTTGCTCTTCCGTATAGGAAGACAACACTTAAAGGCAATACTTACTTGACTATGCCATATCCCAGACTGACTATGATGACCAGGGTTCGAGCCAGTGAGCGTTTAACTGCAGAAAGCAGCTCTGCAAGGATTAGGGCACCCTGGACTGTGAGAAAGAAAAAAACAGAGAAACACTGCAGCATGTAATCCAAGTTTGGGAAAAGGTGCAATTGTAGACCCAAAATGTAGATTTCTAACATTCTTCAGAACAAACACTGACATCAGTCCTACTTGAAAAGAATACCGATTCTGCCAATGTTTACCAGTAGAAGCTGATATTATTTAGGATCTTCCTCATGTGGATAGTAATCTGGGTGTGTCAATTTACTTTCCCTCTCCACCTCCCACATCACTAAAACCTCAGAATACCTTACCCTATTTGAATAATTTATAGCATCTAAGGAGAATTCCTCCCATTAAAAAAAAAAAAAGTGTGAAATACAGCACAGAAAACACAAACACAGAATTTTCAACTCTTTTTTACATCTATTATTTTCAAGCCATTTCAAAGACTAGGGAAAGATCTAATTAGTATATCTTACAATAACGGTTACTAATAATTAAATGAAAAAATAATTATATGTATGGTCTGATGAGAGAACTGAAGCTATCAAAAAACACTTCAGCACAAAACAATTTCTATCATTATCTGTTCACCTTATTAAACCACAAATACTCTTCTATTTTCACGGTATTATTATATTTTACCAAATAGATACCACCCCCACACCCCTAAGGTAGCTTTGAAATCAAGGTGTGTCTTACAATCAATGGCATCTTACAATTAAATTAGTAGTATTTACTTTCTTTCTTATTTCTTAGATGCATGTAATAATGGTACCTTAAAAATCAACAGCAACTAAGATTCAATGATGGTTGAATTCCCAAAATGGCCACTACCGTTTCAACATTTTTTAGTATATTTCAACAAAATTATTCTTAAATCTTCCCTGGTGGCTCAGACGGTAAAGTGTCTGCCTACAATACGGGAGACCTGGGTTCAATCCTTAGGTCAGGAAGATCCTCTGGAGAAGGAAATAATAACCCACTCCAGTACTCTTGCCTGGAAAATCCCACAGACGGAGGAGCCTGGTAGGCTACAGTCCATGGGGTCGCAAAGAGTTGGATATGACTGAGCGACTTACCATACCTTACTCTTAAATTACTGACACCACAAGTTAAGAGATTAAAAACAATGTCACAATCACAGTGATTCTGCTTAAGTTGTTATCATAATCAAGTAACTAAAAAGCTACATCTACTTAATGAGTGCTGACCTTGGGAAAATTGTTCTTTAGTCTCACCTACCAATCACTCACAAACTGTCAAACATTTTTCGGTACATACCAGATTCTCCTTTGTATCGGATGTTTTGAAATTCTGCATAGAAGACGGCTTTCTCAAGCATTCCCAGAAAGATGACAGCACCGATCCAAAACTGGATTCTCAGGAGATCTCTCCAATAGCAAGCAGACCATGCCAGCCACAGAACACCAAACAGGACATATACAATACACATCACCATGAAAAACTGTCATCCAAGTGGGTAAAAGAAAAAAAGAAAGATTAGGGCCAAGAGCCAATTTAGAATCTACACATAGTCCTAACATATTATAAAAAATATACATATTACACCTTCTATTTAAAAAATTTTTATTTATTTCTGTGAAGTTCAATACTAAGATGAAAAAATTGTCTCCTCTTGGGCAGAGGGAGACTGCCTCAGGACTTGTCATCAAGAGTGACCACTCTTCTGTATCAAAAGGTTTTTTTCATCTCACAATCAAAAATGATTTAAATGAAGACAACACAGAGAGGAAAAAAGGCAAGGCAGGGTTAGGATACTGCTGAAGGCTATGAAACACCAAAGTGGGAAAACTATAAAAGTACAAGGGAAAAACAACAATCATGAACAAAAAGAAACCTGAAAACAGATTAAGGATGTTTTCAGACAGACACAACTGAAAAGGAGAAAGCATCATCATTTAGTCATACTAAGTGGGATCAGAAACTACAGAGTTTTTTAAGTACTCCATTTTGGATCTAAGAGATGTCAAAAGTGAATCAGGTACTCTCCAACTCTAACATTCTCCAAGTCATTGACTTCTTCCGTTTATAAATGAGAAAACGAGCCATGGAGGGGTTCACTGACACTCCCAAGATCACATTCTAGTAAGAAGTACAGAACTACAAGCAGTATTTTCTGAACTGTTCAGGAACAAGTCTTTAATACTGCCTCAAAACAAATTAAACACATTTAATGTTGAGGTTAAAGAATTTAAGTTCACTTACAATCATCAGTGGGTATTCTTCAAGCGTGAGGTATTCATAGGGACCTTTCACTTCAACAGTCACTGCCAAAACACAGTCCTCAGAATTAATGTAAAGGATGAAAAAATTAAACAGAAACATCATCTGATATTTGTTTGATGAAATTAATGAAAATTCCATTGGGTAATTTACTTTTAACCATTTCAATCATGAAGTACTCTGATGGTTCATGCTGTGTCCTGCACAGGTCTCTGGCTCCATCACCATTTTTAGTAGAAAAGTCCTCTGTTCTCATACTCATGTCCTTTAAAGACCAAGATGAATGTATTTCATCCATAAGGCCTGGTGAGCTGCCCAACTGGAACTATTCCTCATCTCCTCTAAACTCCAAACATACTTCACATATGCTTTTTCTTACATCACTAACATGCTTTGCAAAGTACAGGGCTTCATTTCTTCATTCTGTCACCCTCTTTGCCTCTTCTCTCTCCTGGCCTATGTTTTCCTATTGCTTTATTTCTTTTTTACCTACTTCAATTTTACTTAACTTTCCTACTATTAACATATCATTTTCAGAAAGTGCTTAATAATAACAGTGTTTAATGAAGCAAAACAAATAACAGTACCAACAAGAATGTGACAGAGCTGCCTTACTGAAGTAAACCTATAACTACTTTTAAACTGTAACTGATAAAAACTACTTGGATAAATTTTAGGTATGATTAATAAATAAACTGCTTTATCTGAGAAGTGACATCTATCTCCAGATACAGACAATGCAACAAATATTTCTTACCAATTTTTATCAAGCAAAAGGGACATACCACTATTAAAAGTAAGACCCAATTCTTATATGAAGAAAAGGAGCATCCCATATTAGCAATCACAAAAATTTCATAGCCAAACTGGTTAGTAATCTAAACCTTCTTAATTTAATGGAAGAGTAAATATAAATACTTCGTAAATATCTGTCACATTCTCTATTTACTCTACAGCAGAAGTCAGCAAAATACAGTGCATGGGCCAAATTTGGCCAACCATTCCAAAGTTTTATTGGAAAACAATCACATCCACTTACGTACTGTCAATGGCTATATCTACACCACAGGGCAGAGCTGGGTAGTTGCAGCAGAGAGAACATTTACTATCTGGCACTCTAAAGCTAATCCCTGTCCTATACTAAAATATAACACACATTTTCTGAGCACTTACCATGTGACACACATTATGGAAAATATAGGAGATGGAAAGACGCACGTTTTCTGCCACCAAGTGGATTACCATCCCCAGGTGAGAGGGAGTTGGAAAGCAACAGAGAACTGTCCCCCCTGAGCCAGCCCCAGAAGGATGTATATTTTCTATGACAAAGTAAAAAGCCATCCAGGCAGAGGACATTACATGACGAAAGAAAATGATCATGGTTGTGAAAATGCAGGATACATTTAAAGGACATGTAGTTCTGAGGCTGCACATGGTACTATACAGTAGCATTCTGACACACAGCAGAAGGTAAACTGGAATAATCTGTGAAGTTTTCTAAGTCTTGCTGCAGAATTGGATATTTTATAGGTAAAAGAAAATACCAAAGATTTTAATGAAGGGAAGAAAGAAGATAAAATTGTCTTAAGAGAATTTCAGGGCTCCCACCAAGGGGTACTTAAGTTTTGAGTATCACCTTCTTAGTTCCAAATGACTGATGGATAAAGCAAAAACAAAAAAAGAGAGAGGAAACAAAAAGGACATAAGCTTGAAAAGATAAACAGCTCCACATATCAAAACAGAATAAAAACGCAGAACAGTGACTGAGACTGAACCCATGGTCAAGGTGGACTCTGGGTCCCAAAGTAGTTGAGCATGCAGCTTCTACTAGATCACTGAAAATAGCAGGTGTTCAAGATAAAGGGGGAACAGAACCATCTGATGAATGAAGAGGCTGAAGTGGAGGGAGCAGGGTTTCTTCTCCATCCTTTTCAAAGAAAGAAGGTTCAAAATAAACACTAGCAACTGTTCAATGAGGCTACTGCCCATTAGAAAGCCATGGGTCTGGAGGATATACTGCCAGGTCACCTCTGGTTTGCCTAGATCTGCTATATTCCATATTATTATGGAGAATAAGACCCATCTCTGGTCTTGGGAATTAAACATTCCAGACAAGAATCCATAAAACAAAAGTTTAAAATTAAGTCAAATGAAATAAAAATAAGAATAAAAATTAATGAAAGACAATGAAACAGGAAAATTAACAAAGTAAAAGAGTGGTTAATTGCAATAAAAATATAGTAAAACAGAATCCTAGAAAGATTTTGCAAGTTAAAAAGAGAAGGCATAAAAGCAATACTAAGAATTAAAAAAAATTTTTTCTTTGGTAAAAGAAATATCATTACTAACTTTATGCCAACAAATTTAAAACCTTGAATGAAATGGAAAATTTCTCAGGGGGAAGAAAAAAAGAAAAATCCCAATTCAAGGAAAAATAGAAAAACTAAAATATTTATTACTATTAAAGAAAAAAAATCACTTGATTAAAATCTTCATGGGGGAAAAAGAAGAACATCAGGCCAAAACACTATCATAAGTGAGTTCTATCAAACATTTAAGGAATGGATAATTCCATCCTTACCAAAACTGTTCAACAGAATATAAAAACAGGGGGCATTCTTTGATTCATTGCATGAGATTAGCAATAACTTGAACATTAGAACCCATAGAAGATACACAAGAAATTAAAATATTAGGCCAATTTTACTTTGAACATAGACAGAAAACTCTAAATAAAATTCTGGAAAATAGAATCCAGCTACGTGTGTGTGTGTGTGTGTGTGTGTGTGTGTGTGTGTGTGTGTATCAAGGCCAAAAATGGCATCTCAGAAATTTGAGAACAGTTTAGCACTAAAAAATCAGTTAATATAATGCATCACAACAACAGATTAAATGAGGAATCTATATGATCAATTTAATAAACTCGATTAAAAGATTCCATAAAACTGAGTATTCATTCTTAAAAAAAAAAATCTTGAAACAGAATATTTTGAAAACTCTATAGTAAATATCATACTCAATGGTGAAATGTGCCAATACTGCCAATAAAGTCAGGAGCAAGATAAGGATGTCCACCATCATTGCTTCTATTCAATATTCTACTTGAAAAGGCAGGGAAGGGAAGAAAACTGCAAAAAAGGAAGAAATAAAAAAAAAGAAACTACAGAAAACAAGACTAATTAATAAGTTACTGTAAAATTCCAGGTGATGATTCCCTGAACTGGGTGGCAAAAATAGAAAGGAGAATAGTAAGAAAAACTGAGACATTAAAAAATTATACAAGTCCATTAATTTAAAAATGTCCAAGTCTTGACTTAGTAACTAAATTTTAACTAGTCTATTGAGAACATGATATTAACTGAAAAAGTTAAAAGCAGGAGTATCAAATGAAGGGAAATGAAATCTAATATCTATAATACACAGTAATAAAATATAAGTGGAGTACCTAAGACTGTATCTTGTTCACACTGGATGCAGAAAAATGTTAATTTCTCTCCCTCAATTTTTCTACTTGACAACATTCTTCGTTTATTCCCTCTTTAAAGCAATTTGACACTAGCCACCATACGACACAACCAGACAGTAGTAATACAAGTGATAAAAAGAAACAAAATGTACTTACTGGTAAAAAGAGTACTTCGTGAATTTTCTTTTGATGATTCCTTGGAGGATGATATGCCAACATGTACAATAAAAATGTATGGTGCATCTTGCCAAGTTTTCAATGGATCATGCATTACCTACAGTGGAAAGAAGACATCAAATCTTCCAATCTTAAGAATTGAGAACACAGGTTAATTACAAAATATAAAATTTCATTCCAGAGTGTGCCTAGAAACATGGTCAATTCCTTCACTTTTACTGATTAACACAGTAGGCAAAACAAACAGGCTTACAGTGTGATAAAGTAGATTAGATAATAAATTACTCACATATAACTTTTAATGAGGGAAACCTCAGCTTAAATCACTAAATTGAGTCTCTGTTGTAGCTCAGCTGGTAAAGAATCTGCCTGCAATGCGGGAAACCTGGGTTTGATTCCTGGGTTGTGAAGATGCCCTGGGGAAGGAAAAGGCTACCCAGACGAGTATTCTGGCCTGGAGAATTCCATGGACTGTGTAGTTCTTGGGGTCACAAACAGTCGGACACAACTGGGCAACTTTCACTTCACTTCACTTTTAACCAAGTCATGAAAGGATGCCAGGTTGTATTTTACAGAGATATCCCAAACAAACCAAAGAAATTTAGTTTAAATCACCTGGAAAAAACCACCAATAATGACATCAGTAACTTATAAACACCAATTCCTGAATCTAATTCCCTTCGTTCAATGCCCTTCTCAGGACCACCACAGTTTCTGCTAACAAGGTCTTATATTTATATAAAATATTTGATCTTAGCTAGGCTATATGAAAAGCCAAGAGTCACTGTCCCCCAAAGTCAAGGAAGTAGAATTAATAGCCACCATGCTTGTGGAACTGGTTATCTATTCCAAGGCCAGTTAGTCTGTGCACAGCCTTAGCAAAAAGCCACCAAAGGATTTGTTGCCTTACATACCAGAGAGACTATGGACCTTCAGAAAAGCAAGACTATAACAGAAAGACAAGATAAACACAGAAAATGCTTGGCTGCTTCTTCCTCATGTCTGAAAGGAGGCACCACTACTTAGACTTTCAATTTTTTATTTTCTGGTCTTAAAAGGAAAATTTTTACTTTTAAGTTATTGAAGCAAATGTTCACCAACACAGAATTCTTCTGAAACCAGAAAAAAAGATCTAAAAACAAATACATCTACAAGAATATTCACCACAGCACTGTTTCCAACTGCAGGATAATGAAACATAAAAATGTCCAAAAACAGATAATCCAATAAATTGCAACATATTCATATAATAAAACTCTGCAGTCATTGAAATAACAATGCCATACAATATTTACTGAACTGGAAAGCTGTCCATCTTATATTGCTAAAATTTTTAAAAAGCTTCAATATAGTACATAACATTCTCATTTTTAATTCAATATAAATATGCAAACAGACAAAATACTAGAAGATAAATGTTTATAATCTATCAGTGTGTGGTAGTATTACAGAAGATTATTTTCTTCTTTTCACTGATGTATATTTTCTAAATAGCTGACAGTGAACAAGAAAAAGCCCAATGGATGCTGTTTTAAAAAAAAAAAACAATTTAATGAAGCTTACCATGCCTAACTTTTTAGGTTAAAATTTTGTACAACTATAATCAGGGTAGGGAGAGTGGGGACAAATCCAGAATGGCAGAATAAAGATCCCTGAAAATACACTCACCAGTAAAAGCAACAAGAATATGGGTAAAAATTATCAAAATCAACTGAAGACTTGCAACCCATCTGAGATCTGTTTCCTCAAGAAAAGAACCTGAATTTCAGCAAGAAAAGCAAGCCTGTAGTGGTTTTGTTCACTGTAACTTCTTGACCTTTTTCTAAGCTCCTTAAAACCAAAGTTCTCACAATTTTAACAGCTGTGAAAAACAGAAGTTTGGCAGCCAGTGGAAAAGTCTGGTGGTCCCCTAAAGCCCATTCACTAGAGCTGTCTGGTAGGTGATGAAAAGCTCCAATCTCAGGTGTATCTTTTACATGATCTGATTTCAGAGCTCATTCAGTGGGAAGGACCCTGTACTGAGGGAGTTTTTGAAATACTCAGCAGCAACTGTGAAAGATCACAGCTGCCTGAAGTGACATTACCAGGTGAGGCTATCAAGAGGCTGACTAAAAACTTAAAAGGAAAATTTGGAAATAACATGTCCATAGGGGTTTTGAAAAGCTTCGAGATATTCCTGGAAATCTAGAAGGCTCCAAGTACACTCAGGGCTGGGCACATATGTGCCAAATGGTGCACATGTGCCCAATCAAGACCTGAGTAGGCCCTAATTACTCACCCCCACTGATCTTGAGGCTCTATACAAGAAGCAAGTAAAAGTTAAGACAGAGTTCGAAATTGTGAAAGAAGCCAGACATAGGTCACAAATTGTGAGAGAGAGAACAGTGGTTGCCTAGAGCTGGAGGAAAAGAGGAATGAGGAGTGACGGCTAAAGACTACATGGTTACTTTCTGGGGTGATGATGTTTAGAATTAAATAGTGATTGGTGGTCACAGAACTAAAAACCTCTTAACTGTGCATTTTTAAAGGGTAAATTTTGAGATATACTCTTCCAATTATAGTCTATCACAAGATAATTTTAGACGGAGTTCTGGAGTTTAAGAATCTTTCTTAAAAGTTTCTTACTATTTACAAATAATATTTATAGGGTGGTAATTACAAAGCAATATAGACTGACTGTAGCAAACATGGAAAATATAGAAAACACAAAGAAAATAAAAATCACTCACAATATCATCCAGAGATAACCATTATTAACGTTTTGGTATATAGCTTCCATTCTTAAGTTTCTTTTTAAATGTAAGCACAAGATAAGAATTTAAAGTAAACAAACATAAGAACACTAAAATATGTTTGATGCCCTAAATTCCCTACCACACTTACAGTTTTGTCTCCAGTAAAGGTAAGATTTGTTCCATTTTCCTTAGCCTGAAACAGGAAAAAAGAAAATTAGTAAATTAATTCAGAATTTCTACTTTACTCTCAGAAATATGTAACAAAAAAACAATTACCTCCTGTCTTTCTCCTAACAGAGGCAATCGATGCACAAAATCTCCAGAAAAGCTCTATGAAAGATAAATAAAACTAAAATTAAACAGGTATAATAGCAAAACAAAAACACAGCTCAAAATCCACAGAAAGTTAAAGCAAAACATAGTATAAAAGTAAACAAAATAGTATGACATTAACAGACAAAATATTTCCATTTAACCACAAACAAGTGAATAAAACCTTGCTGGGAACTAAAAAATAACAGCAAACCAAACTGGCCACTCAATTTTTCTGTAAGATTATAGATAATGTCATTCTTAACAAAACCTTAGATGGAAGATACATAAATAGGATAAATGGATATCAAGTTCCCCTCTATTTCCAAGGGTGGGGAAACTGTGACTCAAAGCTATAAAGCTTTAGATACAGAAATGGGATCTGAGCCTGACTCTCAACCCTAGGATCCACTGCTTGTTCCATCACAACACACGCCATGCCTGTTAC
Organism: Bos indicus; assembly: GCF_029378745.1. Lineage (NCBI taxonomy): Eukaryota > Metazoa > Chordata > Mammalia > Artiodactyla > Bovidae > Bos > Bos indicus. The sequence continues at coordinate 37,544,500 of NC_091769.1, forward strand.
AAAACCTCCACTAATTATCTTTCTTTCCAGTTATCAGCAGAGGAAGCATTATCCTTCCTGAGTAATTAGGTCATGTTACATTAGACTGGAGGAAGAAACCTTATCAACAGGGATTTATGCCAAAATCCTGGAAAGCTTATAGCAGATACAAAGTAGTGAACCTTGGGAAACAGTATATAATAGGTAACTTTTCACAATCAAATCCAAGAAAGGCCAACCAATCCTCCTAGGCTAAAGGATAAATTTGGAAAACCAAAAGAAAATCCCCTAGTCAACATCATACAGTGACTAGTTTTCTTTTTCTACCTTACTTCCACTATTCTAAAGCTATTTTCTTTTTCCTTCAAGACTGTAAAATCTATACTATGACAAGAACGCAACCGATGTATTGACAGTTCAAATTATCAATTACTTCATTTGCTCATCAATTATTAAGTAAAAGAGTTTTTATCAATAATCTTTATTTGCAGTAGCTAAAGAGAAAAGCCTAACTTTCCATGAGCTCCTTGCCTCTTCAAGGCAAGCTGCTAAATAATTTGAAGCAACATTTAAATGCAATAAGAACAAAGCAAAGGCTATAGCTAAAATAACTATTTTCAAACCTATATAATGTATAATTTTATCCTACCAAAAAACTTGGGTCAGATCCTACTTCTAAGAAAAAAGAATTTTATAATAAACTCCATTTATATGATTACATACATGTAAGCATTAAAATAAATGACATTGGCAATTCCCTGGTGCTTCAATGATTAGGACTAAGTGGTTTCAAAAGCAGGGGTCAGGTTCAATACCTGCTCAAGGAACTAAGATCCCCCAATCAAGTTGAAAAAATAGAATAATAAATAGAATAAAATATACAGTATAATTCACCTCTTCCCCTTTATATAAAAAAGGTGTAAAATTCAATCCTTTGATTTCAGGTCTATAGTAGTAAAATCTAAAAATGTTGATTTTTCTGAGGACATATCAACTAGATGAGATAACAAGAGAATTTAAAAAAATGAAAGTTTCAAAAGTCCATCAATGGGTGAATGGATAATGTAGTATAAATGTACAATGCAATATTATTCAGCCTTTAAAAAGAAATGAAATTCTGATACATGCTATATGGATGAACCCTGAAAACATTTTAAGTTAAAAAAGCCAAAAAACAGTGTATGATTTTACTTCTCTGAGATATCTAGAACAGTCAGATTCATGGCAAAAGAAAGCAGAATAGCTATTACCAGGGAAGTGGGAGTAGGGGGCTGGTGTTATTATTAATTGTTAAAAAGTAACCACTTAAGATGATGAAAAAGTTCTGGAATTGGCTAGTGGTGACAGTTGTACAATAATGTGAATGTATTTATGTAACTGAAAGGCACACTTAAAAATGGTTAAACTGGTAAATTTTGTTATGTATATTTTACTGCATTTTTTAAAAAGTGGGGCATTGCTTTTCACACACAAAGGAAAGCACATCCTCTCTTTGATGAGAATATTTAAGTAGCTGACTATGTACCAATCAGAACGTACTTCTAACCTATTTCTGTCAGAAGAAAGAACTGAGGAGAAATGGACATCACCAAAAATACAGGTATCATATTTTTCACCTCTTCTATTTCCCTTGAACAACTATCAAATATTACCTGTGCTTTAAAGAGTTCACTGCAGTTCTGGAACAATTTTGATGATGTTTCATATTTCCCAGACAACCCTTTTTTTTCCTTAAGGTTTTCCAAGTATGTGTCCACTTCTTCCAACTGGAAAATAGAGAAAATACCAAGTATTTAACTTAGTTTTTACATGAAATATTTAAAAGATAACAAATAGATTGTCTTAGGTACGTATATAGTTTAGGATTTGCTATTTTTAAAATTAATATCAGATAAAGACTGTATTTTAGTATTGAAGAATCTAACAGTACTCAAGTACAGAATTCCAGTCTATGACTCTAGAAGGGGAGGTCCTCTAAAAATTCCAGGAAGATGTGGGAAACTGTCAGAGTCCAGAGGGTTTTGTTATAAGAAAATATATTTACAAGAGTTCCTTGACTCAATCAACAATACCAACAACAACAAAACTTGTGCTTATAAGCTAGATAAGCCAGAGTACAAAACTGCTGCAGCCATTCACAGCCCACTATTAATACTCTGAAAAAGTTCATCATTTCTGTGGCTTCATCAGTTCTGTGATTCTTCTCCCATACCAAGATCTCTAATCTCACCCTCTTTTTTCCTAAGCTGCAATTTCACACTTCCAACTATCTGCTTATTATTTCCATAATTCTGTCCTATGGCAATTCAAAATAATTTTTACATTCTTAACTCTACTACTCATGAGGACTGAATCTGCTAAGCTCTTGACCAGTTTTTATCACAAGCTTCAACTGTATGAACTTTTTAACTATAAATGTAACTAGTGATTGACTGATTAGGAGAAAAGGATCAATGATATTTCAAACCATACTCTAGAAATACTTCTCTCTAAATTTTCCAATCCTTTTGGTCCTCATCACGGGGCTTCCCAGGCAGTGCTAGTAGTAAAGAACATGCCTGCCAATGCAGGAGACGCAGAAGACCCAGCTTCGATCCCTGGGTGGGAAGATCCCCTGGAGAAGGGAATGGCAAACCACTCCAGTATTCTTGCCTGGGGAATTCCAAGGACAGAGGAACGTGGCTGGCTAAATTCATGGGGTCGCAAAGAGTCAGACATGACTGAACGACTAACACACACAGTCCTCATCATACCAACCTTACCCAGTGTTCTATAACAAAAACAAAACAGTCACCACCAAAACCCTAATACTGGGTAGAAATTAAAAATGCTTAAGGTTTAAAAAACCAACTGGATGGTAGATATTTTTTAAAGACTAGTACTTTATTTTTCAAAAGAAACCTCAAGAATGTAGGCGAAATGTAAAAAATGAAATAATACAAACAGCTGGATGAAAACAGAATAAAAAATCTATCCAGGAGCTGTGTATCTTCAATGCTCAAGTACATTGTACTACAGCAATTCTGAAAGTGTGGTCCATGGACACTTCCATGCATCTAAGAGGGCAAAACTATCTTCATTGTCGTCATCTGTTATTTGCCTTGTGCTGATAGTGCAAAAGTAATCATCCAATTACCTGAAAATACTATTAAAATACCATTCCTTTTCCAACTACATATCTGTGTGAGGCCACATTTTGTGCATACACTTCAACCAAAATAACACATCACAACAGACTGAGTGAAGAAGATATAAGAATCTAGCTATCTTCTACTACACTGCTGCTGCTGCTGCTACGTCACTTCAGTCGTGTCCGACTCTGTGCGACCCCACAGACGGCAGCCCACCAGGCTCCGCCATCCTTGGGATTCTCCAGGCAAGAACACCGGAGTGGGTGGCCATCTCCTTCTCCTAGACATTAAATAAGAAGTGAAGTCACTCAGTCGTGTCCGACTCTTTGCAATCCCATGGACCATAGCCTACCAGGATCCTCCGTCCATGGGATTTTCCAGGCAAGAATACTGGAGTGGGTTGCCATTTCCTTCTCCAGATCTTCCCAACCCCGGGATTGAACCCAGGTCTCCCGCATTGTAGGCAGACACTTAACCGTCTGAGCCACCAGAGAAGTTCAGACAGTAAATAAAGAGAATTGCAAAAATATAAAATAACACCACTGTACCCAGTTTTTTGAAAATTAATTATTTTTCATTAAAAAAGGTGCTTTTTATATTAACATGCAATGAGTCTATCATTGCTATTTTTAAATAAATTAATACATATTTATGTATTTTTGTTTTAATTTCTAATATAGTAACCCACATGAATAAAGGCTTTTTGGGTATCTACAGCAATTTTTAGGAATGTAGCAAAGTTCTGAGACCAAAAGTTTTGAGAACTGATAGTACAAGTATGCCTAAAATTGGAAAGTATAATTCCAGTTCCAGTTCTCCTCCATAGCTACATGACACTCCACTACCAGGTGGGGACCCAAGATCTCTAAATAAACTCAAAGAAAAGTCTGTAATTTTATGTTCCATACCTTGAAGTTGTAGATTTCATTGTAACAGTCAGCACTTTTCAGATACCACGTTATATTCAAAGATGCATCACAAGGCTCTCCATCAACTATAAAAGAAATCTCTGTGAATAAAAGATGATTTGATTGCCAAAGTATGTTTCCTAAATTATTACCCCATATCCCATTTCCTGCTAAACCAGGATACTTATAAGACCATCCTTTCTCCAAACAGAAGGTAATGAAGTAATAAATTTCAGTTGTCTATTATCATATAAATTTTTACTAAGCAAAGCACTTAAGTACACAAAGACACATGGCATTGTGTTAGGCCAAAGAGGGGAACAGAAGGGAACAAATTACTGAAGACTCTTAAAAAAAGTCTTAAAAAAGATTCTAGCTGAAGACTCAAGGAATAACAACATTGGAAATGTCACAAGACAATAATGGAAATAATTTCACTGAGGGAAAACTTCAAAGTTTAACCCTTCAGAGACCTTAAATGGATACAGAAGAACTATCAACAAAAAGCAAACCTGGCTGAGGAAGGCAAGAATAGCAAAAGCAAAGATAAAAGAATATTAGATCCTTTTTAAAATCCACCTTAAGAGAAGCCTCAAGGAACCTCATGAAATCACATAAGTCTCACATAACTTATTAAACATAATTTGGAGAACAATATCCTAATGAACCAAAGCATAAGTCTGAAGACTTGGGAGTCTATTAGATTGTCATCCTGGGGGAAGTCAGTATTCCCTTTTATCTTTGTTTCAGCAGAAAATGAAAAAACATACTAACCATACCTACTTTGTGCAAATGTTACAAAGGTAAACACAACTATATCTAGGAACCTACTTTTGGTTCTTAAGAAGCACACCTAAAATTACAACCTTTTCCTTTTCTCTGTTTGAAGTGGTTTTCTCAAACTAATTTTTAAGTGGCACAATTTTATAAGGCTTAACTAAAATACACAGAAAATCTGATGTGTTGAATAGAATTTATGGAAATGCTAAAAAGGATACTGCAATCTCTTTATGAACTACACAGAAGAATCAAGAGAAGGAATTAATTAAAAACCAGTAAGAAAAATCCCCTAAAAAGGAGATTTTCAGGGAAACGTGCCTGCAAAAATACTACTATTTATGTTAAAAGACATAGAATTTTAGGGTGACCACGCCTCAAGGCTTGTGGGATCTTAGTTTCCCAACAAGGGATTCAACCCTGGCCCTTGGCAGTGAAAGCTCAGAGTCCTAAACACTGGACCACCAGGGAATTCCCAAGACATAGAACTTTAAATGAATGGCTTTAAGGGACAATGAAAATGGTCCTGCCAATTTCAAGGAAATCTATAGTGTACCATACCCATAAAAGCACAAAATCAGAGACAAGATTAAGTATAAGAAAACACAGAAGTAATAAAGTGAAAGACAATTTTAAGCCTCAACTCCTCTAAAAACAAAGAAACATCAACATTTCAAAATACGCAGCTTGGCTAAAAACCACTACAAAAACCATTAGAACAGAACACAGGTAAAAAGAAACCGTACATAATAAAAAGGACAGACTAGCACACAGGCTGTCAGGCTATTCCAAAAGACAAAATACTGCTATCCCTAAAAGCTCTTCTTTTCTAGTAAGAAAACCTCACAAGAAAGACCAGTGTGCCATAGTAGATTTGATTTAAATCAAACTTAAGTCATTAGCAAAGAGATCATATTTTCATGAAAACAGTATATTCTTCACAGAAATTCTACCTGACCCCCCCGTCCCACTAGACTGTAAACTCACTAAAAGAAAAAGTCTTTTCTATCACTTCTTTTCTAAAACAGTGCCTAGCACATTAATATGTGTTCAATAACTACTTACTAAATGATTAAAAGAATAAAATCATCCAACTATGACATAACTTTGCACTTTCACAAGGAGAAATATGCATAGGAACACACATGGACGTTCTGGATTTTTAGTCCTGATCTTGAAATGGAGCTGCCCATGATCATGCATTCTCTAAAAATAAAGCCAGTTTCAGAAATAAAAGGAAGCTTTTCTATAATAAACAATGGGGTATTCTCGATTCACATACAGTGGCTTTCCCACTGGACAGACTGGTTTTGTTCTACATAATCCCTATTTCCTGGTAATTATTGTTGAGCTTCCTCTTTCAAAGATCCAAGTGGTAAAATACTCCTTCTGCAAACAAGAGCTTTACTGAACATATTTGTGCAGAGCCAATGGTCTGACAAACCTAGGTCATATGTCCAATAAACTTCTAACAAGCACACAAAAACAAACTCAGCAGTTACCTCTATGACTCAGAACAGATTAAAACCCATGCAGTCGACCAAAACAACTTATCTACTATATACTGCAAACACCAGAAAAACAAGAGAAGAAAATAAAGTTCACAGAAGTAAGTATTCTGAAGATTATTCAGTGAAGGACCTTAGTCACACTATACAAGTGTATACCTAGATAGTGCTGAACTATTAAATTTCAGAATTTATGTTGAGTGTCAATTATCAGAGGTAGAAAATAGGTAATTTAAAAGTTTAAAGATCACTCAAAAACTCGAATAAAAACTTCATGAAATGCAAAAACTCACATTTCAGGAAGATAGTGGTATTTTTGAAGAGGATCTTTCCAAAACTAAAATAATTTTTCGCCTGCAAAGATAAAGGAGAGATAATTAGCATAAGTATCACCTTAATTCAGAAGGCAGAATATAACTGATACAAAAACATAAATTTATAAAATGTTGAAGTTAGTTTTCTTAACACACACACAAGACATCAATATCCTTCCGTTTAGTAAAATCCAGTCATAACAAAACTGCAGGATTTTGCTGCTTGGTGCAGAGACATGATTTTTTTCCCCTCAGGCCATGAAGCAAGGAAGGCTTGCTAGAAGGAAGGCTACTAAAAATCCTAATCTAACTTCAATCTTTCTGGAAGGTATTTCTTAATCAGTTAATTCCCTTTACTCACTAATCACCGTCCAGAATAACCCTTCAGTGCTTCAAATAAACTATTCTATGAGCAGACAGCCAGGTTTAACTATCAACCATTTTACAAATAACATGTAAATACCTAAAACCGAGAGCCTGAAGATCTTCACAAAATGACCAAAAGATGTAATTCTTGCCCTATCAGAAGCTCAGAAAAGATTTAGACAATATGACCAGTTAGCAGAGCAGAACAAAAAGGCCACTGTGGTTTTAATAAGACTAATGCTTTTGGGCATTTCCAGCCAGCACCTGATCTGTCGGCTCACAGGACTACAGTTCTTACTCAAATGGGGTTTCGAAAGGGTGATAAAAGGCAGAAAGGATCAACCAATCTAGTCAACTGTCCTTAAGAAAGACTAACTTACCATAAGAAATTTTAGCATACTGTTTACTCCGTTTTGAACATTCTCATGTTAGAATACATCATTTTAAATGCCTAGGCTTCCCAATTACATGGCAGAGCTTAGATTAACCATTTCAAAGTCCAAACGAAATCAACCAACTTCGTAAGTAGAACTATCCATTAACAAAAAAGTGCAGAGGAAAACCCCAGAAAGATGTCTATTTACATATACCTCTCATCCAACCCGAGGTCACAAGATTCTGCAAAACTTCAGCTGAAAGAGAAACCATTCCCCACCTATACATCAAGTTTACAGGTCTCCAGTCTGTCAATGAAAAGTTCTCTGACTCTGCTAATAAGAAACCGATCCACAGCCACTCTGAGCTCCAGAAATGACCCTGACATTCCTGCTAATCTACCCACAGAAGCGCACGGCTTCCCGCTCCAGGGAGGTGAGTCCCCGTTAGGCAGCTACACCGACGTTACCGGCAATCCCACCCCTTTGGAAGCGGACTTTTGTGGAACCTTCATGGACTCCTTGGGCCGCCGTAGCCCCACCCCTCGTTCCTCCAGTCTCAGTTGTTCCTGAAGTGAACACTCACCGACGGTATCGGAATGTGCCACTTGGATCGCTCGGCAGCAGCGACAGGTGCCGGCCCTACACTGAAAAGCGACAATGGGGACGTTCGAGCACCTAGGAGAAGAAGAATGACAGGCACCACCTGCAGCCACGCAGCCACCGCCATCTTCACACCCGTGGAGTGCCTACCGAAAGCATTTCACCTTCTTCCGGTTCGTCCCGCCCTCTTCCGGCTCCGCTCTGGGGGCGGGATCATCCGGGTCCTCACAACCTCTGGGGGCTTGTTTGTTTTGCGACTCAGAGGCCCCGCCCTCAGGCAGTCGTCACGGCTTAGAGGCTTTAGACCTACTGCGCATGTGTCGTTCTGTCATGCTAGTCACCTTGGATTGTCAGGATGATCGCCAAAAGCTACCACTGAGACTGTCGGCCCTTCTCTCTCCTAACCCTTAAAAGGGTTTGGGGACCAGGGAAGAACCCAGTGTGGCGTTTGGCTTTCTCCTCCTTCCGTTCGCCCCAGTCCTCGTCCCTTCTGAGTCAAAATCAGACGCTGGGGCCAGAAGTCTGGGAAAGCCGTAAGTCTGGCTGCTTATTTATCGTGTAGCAGTGAGTTCTTCGGAGAAGGCAATGGCACCCCACCCCAGTACTCTTGCCTGGAAAATCCCATGGATGGAGGAGCCTGGTAGGCTGCAGTTCATGGGGTCGCTAAGAGTCGGACACGACTGAGCGACTTCACTTTCACTTTTCACTTTCATGCATTGGAGAAGGAAATGGCAACCCACTCCAGTGTTCTTGCCTGGAGAATCCCAGGGACGGGGGAGCCTGGTGGGCTGCCGTCTATGGGGTCGCACAGAGTCGGACACGACTGAAGCGACGTAGCAGCAGCAGCAGCAGCAGCGAGTTCTTAGATTTCTAGAAGTATTTAAGCAAGCACTGGAGTTTGGCAGTAGTGGAGTATAATCGATTCCTAAAATAGATGGTGTAATCGATAACCCCTTTTAAAAGCCCCTTCTAGTCCAGAAGAATATGATGTAGCGTTTGGCAGGAAAACATCAACCTCCAGCATCAACCGTCAGGCACTTCTACTCAAAACTGAAAGTCAGGAGAGGGCAGGTCCGTTTTCAGTATCTGTGGCGTGACCCTCAGTGAGGTAGATGTGCAGAAGCCTCGCTACAGTCCCGCAGGCCATCTCCATTTCCAGGTTCTCACGCTCTTGATTTTCATCCTCTAGGGCTCTTTGAGTACACGCCTCCTCCGCTGCAAAAACCTTTTTCGATTCCTAAGGGACGGAGCTCGTCACCAACCACTCATAACCAAGAAAAAAATTGCCAAATAAATCTATGTAGAAACGCTAGCTGGAGTCTAGAAATCCCAGGAGAAAGTGTCGATTTGTCACTCCTTAAGGAGCTGCAAGTCCCAGAAACTTGGTGGTGAAGCGCTGGTTATTTAGAAAGACTGACAGTCTAGAAGACCGCCTGAAACCTGAGACCCTGTGAAGTGACTGGGAAGCCATGGAATCAGCTGAGAAAGAGGAAATCAGGTAAAGGTACAGTGGTCCAGCAGGAAATGACTCCAGGGTCTGCGGAGGCAGGGGATAGATAGTACCTGAAAACAGCATTCTGGATTTGAAGATTTTATTGAGTGATTGATTGCACATCTTATTTGCATGTTTTATGTTTGTGTACTTAATTTCTATCTTTCTCAATCCCCAGGGAATTAATTGATATAAATAGCCCCTTATGAAATACTTGCAGGATGGTTAACGAAACTGTGATCAGAACTCTTAATACATGAATTTCAAACATGCTGCTTTCCAAGTTCAGCTAAATACACCTCTTCCTATATCATTGCAGAGTTCATTCTTCAAAACTGAAAAGAGATTGCAAATTTCTCTAATCTTTACACACTTGATTAAAAGAAACGGTGACAAAGATTGAGTCAATGAAGGATTTGATTACTTCTGTGATAAACCATGGCCAAGGGTATTGTCTGGGCTCATTTTCATAATATTTTGAAATTAGTGTTCAGTCATAGCTTTCTACACAATCATGGACATGCTTATTACAGATATGTTCATTATGTGTCTCCATGAAAATCACTGTGGTTTTATTTCTTTACTTAGAGCCAGTAGTTGTTTTAATTGGTGTATGTTAAATACATGTCCTGAAGTATATGTACATCTTGATCATGTTCTCTTCCAGAAACAGCTCTTTTGGAAACTCAGTTTTAAAAAACATTGGCCCCTAAATTGTCAGCATCATCTTAAAAAGCAAAGGATTTTCCTTCTTCATCTGTTTGTATGCTTATTCTAGCACCTTACGCATGCCTCTGTTATAGTGTTTGTCAGATTGATTTATGATGTTGGTTAGGATCTCAAAGAAAGCTTGAATACCGTCCTTCATATGTTCCTCACAGCCCAACACTAAGACAGAATATTCTGAAAGTACTTTGTTGAATAAACAGGTGGGTGGGTTGTTTTTATTGCTTTGGTTTGAGGTTTTTTTGTTTTTACTTCTTCAGATTTTATTGTTTTAATCATAGCCTTCAGTCATTATTTTTAAAGAACCCTTTCTCATAAGTGACAGTGCTCTTTTTCTTTTGCTTTCAGAGAAATCCCAGAACTTCATGTTTTGTTGTCTACCTTGGGTGGTTTACTAAACAATATTATAAACATATTATCGTATTATGTTATGGCCTTGACACAATTTGGTATCACAGTGATTTATGTCCCATGTTTATATTATAGTTAGAGAAGGTACAAAAATTGGATTCACACACCCAGTGTAAAACAAATTTCTTAAAATGTCTTTTTATTTAGTGTTGAAGATGAAGCTGTGGATAAAAACGTTTTCAAAGACTGCAGCAAGATTGCTTTCTACAGGTAAGGAGAGGAAGTGTATGACCTAGGCAAAACAGTTCTAAAAAGATTTCAAAATTGATGTTTATTAAATTTTTGAGAACTGATAGACTTTCTGAGGAAAGAGTCAATTAGAAAATTCAGTGATCAAAGAGTTTATTGACAGGAGACATTGACTTTTACTACTTTAACTTACTGTTATATTATTTTATAATTAATATGTTACTATTAATTATAATTAATTATATTGTATAGTTATATATTATAATTAACATTACTATGTTAATAAATCCACTATTTTTAAAATCAGTGTTTTTAAACTAATATTAAATTTTTGAATCTTTGAAGAAATAATACTTCTACATGGTTCAAAAATCAAATACTATGAAAAGAAACACATTGAAGAGTTACTCTCATTCCTGTCCCCTTTCACACCACTGCACACCTTCCCCGTAAGTAACCAGGTTTATTCATTTCTTATTTCTCCTTCCAGTATTTCTTTTAGTGAATGCATATATTCTTATATCACAACTATTCTTACACCATGTAGCTTTCTATCTATGCATGTATGATCAGTCACTTAGTTGTGTCTGACTCTTTGAGACCCCCATGAACTGTAGCTCACCAGGCTTTTCTGTCTATGGAATTTTCCAGGCAAGAATACTAGAATGGGTTGCCATTTCATACTCGAGGGGATCTTCCTGACCCAGGGATCAAACCCGTGTCTCCTACCTCTTTTTTTCCCCCTGCTTAATAATTTATTCTGAAGGGCTCTGCAAGAATACATGGAGGCTGTCCTTTTCACAGTCCATTGGGTAAATTATATTATAATTTATTCAGTCTCTTTCCTCTTGCTAGACTTTGGGTTGTTTTCAGTCTTTTGCTATAATGTCACTGCCACAGGAAAAAGCTATACATATATCAGGACTTCCCTGGTGGTCCAACGGTTAAGACTCTATGCTCCCAATGCAGGGGGCATGGATTCAATCCCTGCTCAGGTGATCCCACATGCCACATGGTATGGTGTGGCCAAAAACAAAAGAAAGCTATGCATATGTCATTTCCTACACATGCAGGTCTATTTATACGATGAATTTCCAGAAGTGGGATTACTAAGTCAAAGAATAAATTTGAAATTTTCACTATTACTAGGTATCCCTCCATAGAGATTGTGTCATTTTATACTCCCGTCACCAGTTTATGATTGCCTGTTTTCCCAGAGCCTCAACAAATATTTCTTTAAAATCTTTTTTTTTTTTTGAGTGTCTACCCCTATGTGGTCCTAAAACTGAAGTCAACAAACATTATATCATACAACTCTCCAATTTATTCACACTACTCTAGAGGTAGAAAGATCATATCATTTTAATTCTGAACAGGCACCTTAGAAGGAATTCTATAGTGAACTCCTGGTCACCTTGTCAGACCACTAGATTATATTGGATTTCCACTAGAATTTATTAATAAGTTTCTATTAAAGTGTATGTTTCATGGAAAGAGGGAGAGAAATCAACAAGCTAACAAATGTCACCTATGCAAACTGCCCCTTGGGATTTCCCTGGTAGGCCAGTGGTTAAGACTTAATGTTCCCAAAGCAGGGAACACTGATTCAATCCCTGGTTGGGGAACTAAGATCCCACCAAAAAAAACCTGCCCCACCTTCTCAATAAAGGGGACAAAATACCATCCTTGAGCAGTGTTATGGTGAACAATTTTACTAGACTCTTATTTTGTTAATTGTATTAGCACTCGTTAATTTTATTAGCTCTCTAAAGTACTTCTGTTAGTGCTTTATTGAAGTACTAATATACTGCCTGTGCCCAGTTCACTTATTATTGAAGTGAAATCTTAATAACTTCCACATGGTAATATAGTCTTTTGGAGGCTGAGTCACAAATCATTCTCGGGCATCTGTGTATTTCCTATCTGCAGGCGTCAGAAACAGCTGCTCTCCAAGAAGTCTACCTACCGGGCATTACTGGACTCAGTCACACCAGGCGAAGACAGTGCCAGGTTCCAAATCATCAACGAACCAGCAAAGGTAAGAAAAAATATTTTCTACAGACAATTCTTTGTTTCTATATGTATTTGGGTTGAATGAAGTGAATTTCTACAAAGCCTAGTTAAACTATGTTTGCTTCAAAAATAAACTTTGTGAGAGAAGTCATGCTATCTCTTTACTATCTTCACAATGTTACTTTAAAAGTCATATGACTGTCAACATATAGATTGCCTTGTAGCAGATGCTTTCTTAGATGTTTTACAAATATTATTTCCTTTTAATTAAACTTTAGAAAATATCCAAGAAGTACATTGTATTGTCCCCAATTTTTAGATAAGGAAATTGAAGTCTAAAAGACCACCCGCCCAGAGTCATAGCTAGTAACCAGAATTTTCACCTGTGACTGTAGACTCTGTCAAGTACCTGTGCTCTTTCTATCACTGTTAACACAATTTATACTTAAGCAAGGCCCAGATTCAGTGACTGTCCAAACCTCAACATGTGAGTGAACAAGAGGAACGATGGTCTCTGCTGTTGAATAAGTCTCAAATGTTCCCTTAGCAAAGCTGCTTCACTCACAGATCACCACAGTTCTTACATACTGAAACATTAGAACAGTGTCCTAAGTGCTTTTTCTCATGTCGGGTTTTCACACTACTTCCCATGGGCCAGTCACAGAGGAAGTGCTGTGGGCTGAGCTCAGAAGTGTGGCTGAGCTCACAAGTAGCTGATGCTTCCAACTTGACCCTCGCTTCAGATCTTTTCCCATCTTCTAAAGGTGTCCTAAGCTTCTAAGGCCTCCCAGACCAATCTGGTTTAATTGGTAATTCACTGAAGAACATAGGTAAAGACATGCAGTCTCGGTGCCATGCCAGCTTAGATAGTAACTCCATCAGCTCCCTAACAAAGCCCAGTTCTGCGGAGCAGACTGAGAAGACATCCCCACTTTCACTGCAGCGTTGTGAGCAAGCTCCCTGTGGTGCTGTGTCACGTGCTGTGCAGCATTACACCAAGGAATCCCCTCAGAGAAGACAGAACCAAAACTGCCCCACAACATTAGGGCATTCTCTGTAACATTTGTAAGGCCTTTAACTTACCCTTCCCTTGTAGCTCAGTTGGTAAGTAATCTGCCTTCAGTACAGGAGACCCGGGTTTGATCCCTGGATCGGAAAGATCCCCTGGAGAAGGAAATGCAACCCACACCAGTATCCTTGCCTGGAAAATCTCATGGACACAGGGGCCTGGTGGGCTGCAGTCCATGGGGTCGCAAAGAGTCAGGCACAACTGAGTGACTAATATTTACTTACAGTTAACTTAGCCAGTGAAGTGAAGTGGAAGTGTTAGTCACTCAGTCATGCCCAACTCTTTGTGACGCCATGGACTATATAGCCTGCCAGACTCCTCTGTGCATGGGATTCTCCAGGCAAGAATACTGGAGTGGGTTGCCATTCCCTTCTCCAGGGCATTTTCCTGACCCAGGAATTGAACCCAGGTCTCCTGCATTGCAGGCAGATTCTTTACTGTCTGAGCCACCAGGGGCAGGAGGAGCAGTGGCACAGTGAGGAAGACTACTTTCCGTATGAAGTTATAGAGATTTTAGTCATTTCAAAGATGTAGAATCTGCTGACATAACTTTCTTGCCTGAATTCGAAACAGGGGCTAGAGTCATGTCGGCAGTTCTGTGTTCTCTGTCACCACCCCCTGTTCCCAACTTCTGGTTATGCAAGGATGCATTTGTGGTAGCAGCACACTTTGTCCATTTCTCCTATCTACACTGATGGGATGGTTAGCCTTTCTTCAAAACCTAGTGCTGCTTCTTATACCACTCATCTCTTGGCATCTGTGAGACCTTTGAGTTCACAGCTAATGGTACCCTCAAAGTCACAGTTCCTTGACTGCTGATCCAAGTCTCCCAAACTTGGCATCCTTTTGTAGCCGAGTTTGAAAGCTTTTCATGGGAAAACATGGGATAGCATTAATTTATTTCCTAGCGAACCAACCACCATTTGCACATGGTTTAATAGCCAGTACCCAGCCAGGACCCTGTATGCAGCATCAGCAGAAGCAGCTGGATCCAGGAAATGCAAGGAGTCCACAAGAGACCTTCCCGGAGTCAGTAGCCCTAATACCAGCAGCCAGGTCACTTCCTTTCGCATTTTTCCTGTCACTTGCTCTTTTCCCTACTTGTCTCCAATGTGTCTGGCCCCAGAGAGCTGCAGCTGTGCTGTGGTCAGGGCAGGAATCCCTTTCCATTCTTGGGGAGGTTCAGTCTGCTGAGCACCTTAACAATCCACTGTCTAGATGACACATGCTGAGGCAGAGTATATTAAGGCACTCAGAATACCAATGTGGGCCAAAGTGCAGCTTCTCAGTGCAGCTCCATACCAATGAAGTGAGTGGTGGACCCTCTCACACGGCTTATTAGAAGACTCTTGGTGAGTTTTTTTGTACACACCTCTCTTTGGATCCTGAACATGAGGGACAGTGCCGTTCAGGTCAGGTGCTAGAACCAGAGCCCACCAGATCTGTATGCTTTCAAAGAAAAAGAAGCTGTAGTCCAGGAAGACGCACGGGAGCTTAGCACAAGACAGCACGGGACTCAGAAGGGAGCTGAGGAGTCAGACAAGCAAGGGCAAGTGATCTGGGATGTCAGCAGCACGGCTCCCAAGACTAAGAACTTTGAGGACCTCGTGAAACAGACTCCACGTTCAGTTATTGGAATTAACAGGGCTGTGCAGGAAATCCACACACTCTGATCTCAGACAAATGCATGCAAGTGTATGTTTGGGGAGATCACCCTCAAATTCTGAGCTGAACTTCATTTTAATGTATTTTTAATGTCCTCCTTGTCACTTAGAATTGAGATGACTAATAGGACAGAGGATGAGATGGCTGGATGGCATCACCGACTCGATGGACGTGAGTCTGAGTGAACTTCAGGAGTTGGTGATGGACAGGGAGGCCTGGTGTGCTGCGATTCATGGGGTCGCACAGAGTCGGACACGACTGAGCGACTGAACTGAACTGAACTGAATAGGAACTTAAGGTTTTTGTACCCTCTCTGCTTGTTAGGGACAACAGAGATTCAGATAGTAATTTCTAAAGTTGTCTGAACCTTGTATCCTGCTCACTGCATAGTCAGGGAGCCACCACTAGTGGTGGTTTCTGGGACGAGATGGGTGTTTCACGGGAGATTTCAATTAGGATATGGTATGGGTGTAGTCTGGAGGTTTTTTAAAAAGCTGCATACATCCACTTGCTCAAAATGATAGCTTTTTATTTCAGGTTCAGAGAGACAGAGCCCCAAGTCTAGGAGGATCATATTCAGCTCACAGCTGCAGTTCTCAGATTTCACTGATGAGGCAAACCCAGCCCTCTTCGTGCCTGCCTACCCCACCCCATTAAAACTCTTAAAGCAATGACTTTGTTGTCGATGTCTGTTGTTAATGTTTGAAATTTTTCTTCCCAATTCCCTTCCCCCAACCTGTCCCTTTATAATCAACCAGGAGACAGAACCAAGGTTCATTCAACCTTTTTCAGCTCACACTGTCATAACACTGGGTGTCTCAACAGACATTTCTTTCTCACAGTTCTGGAGTCTGGGAAGCCCAAGATCAAGGTTCCACTCCTGGGTGCCACCTCCTTTCTGTACAGTTGACCCTTGAACATATAGGGCTTAGTGGTGCCGACATCCCCATGCAGTGGAAAATCCAAGTATAATTTCACAGTTGGCCCTTAGTATACATAGTTTTGCATCTGCAGATTCAACCAACCAATGACCATGTGGTACTATAGGTTTATTGTTGTTGTTGGCCACCCCACTCAGCATGTGGGCTATGGGGTCTTAGTTACCTGACCAGGGATTGAACCTGCACCCCTTGCAATGGTAGCATGAAGTTTAACCACTGGACTGCCAGGGAAGTCCCTGTAGTATTTATTATTGAAAAAAAAATTATTATTGAAAAAAATCCATGTATAAAGCAGACTCACACAGTTCAAATCTCTGTTGCAAGGTCAACTGTATATTCACATGGTGGTGGTGAGTATACCTAAAAAGCACTGCTAGTGAGGCTATTTGGAACCGACCTATGTCTTTGACCTATTATGTTGCTAATTTTTGCTCTTTTATGACATAAATGACCATTTGGCAAAATGTTTGCTTTGCAGTCTGTTTGCAAATTTTCACCAGAGACAACACTTCTAGCAGCTTTTCCAAGAATGCAAGGAAATCTCTGAGCACCTCCATGAAATTACCCCTTGCCTCTTCATCTAAGCCTCATAAAAATGAGACTTTGCCCAACAAGCCACCTCCTCAGCTGATGAGGAACAACTGCCACTTGTTATCCAGGATTATTTCTACAGAAATGGCCAGGAACAGGCAAAATAGTTTGGAATCTATCTAAGCAATCAGAAACACACCTGGACAGGCTAATTGTCCTTGAAGACAGGCTAATATCCAGTTTAACTTGCCAGTGTTCTCTGTAGAAGATCAGTGCTTACAATAAACCAATCGGCTGCAACTGAGGAAGGAGCAATAAGTCCCCTACAGCTATTTTAATGAACTCTTAAACCATTCTCTGAATCCTGGGAGATCTTGACCAATAGCTGGGAAAGGTCCTTGCTCACTCTTCCATGCCTTTTACATTAGCTTTCCTTACAGTGTAGTAGAGAGACCTAGTGCCAGAGGAAAAGCAAGATCCACCCATCAAGGAATAGTTGATGAGGTCATAATTTCCTTTGTTAATACCCACCACCATTTAAATATGTGTTGTAGGGCTCTTCTGTTAACTCAGTCACAGTCTCTACTGGTTCTGGGTGAAATTTTATTTTTTAAATGTAATATAATTGTGATAACTCTGCTGCTTGAATATATAAACAAGGATGTTTTTACCAGTGATTTTTTTATAATTTGTCTATTTTTTTTTCTTATAACCAAAGAAATAAAAACTAGACTTATGGATTGCAAAATACCAGGTTTTATTTTTATTGAGTATGGGAGAAATAAGATAGGAAATGGGAATTTATACTCTCCAGACTACAGAGGTAAGCCTCAGTGAAAAACCAAGTAGAGACTTGTAGTACTAAAATGAACTTCCAAAATGTATTCCTTTCTCTGATAATTTATTTCACTTTCTCTGGTAGGAGAGATTTACATATCTTAAATGTTTCTAAGGGAGCAAAACCCATGCTGTCTCACCTTATTTAAAATGTTTAAAAGTTTTATGTTTCTTATTTTCCATAAATCCATCTTGCTGTAATTTTTATTGCTGTAATCTGTGTATCAACACTAAATAATTCTGAGTTTAAGCAATCTAACTTCTGTAACAATGTATTTTTCATCATTTTAAATCATTAATAGAGATTTAATAATTTATTTGGAAATTATTTTAAAATAAATGTCCAAACAAGTCTCTAGAGAGCAGGAATATTTAGAAATTCTCAATGTTTTAGACAGAAGGATATAACATTTATGTCCAGACTTTTTGATGGCCAAGTTTTGGTGGAAGAATTGGGCAATAACTGGCAGTTAAGAAGCCCAGGAAAGTGCTTTATAAACTGTCATCCACAGAGCCCTGAGGTTTCCGTGGAGGTGTCTCAGGACTCAGTGCAGGGAGGGGAGGGGGCTCAAAGGTTGAGGCTCTGAGCTTCTTTCTGCTGTCTTCAACCCAAGTAGCTTTACTTATTGGACTTCTGAGAGTACACTACTGTTAATTTTTTTAAGCCAGTAAAAACAGATTTAAGGTCTAAGGAAATGAAGCTATGTTGATGATAATAAGGAATGTGTTGGTAATAAGAGATAAGAATGAACTTGGATATTGACTTTGAAAAGGATTACCTATTAGCAAAATTGGTTTGCTTAAGTTAAAATGAAAACAAAATGGGGCTTTGACACTGATACATGTGTTTGCTTGCATAAGATCATATGGGAAAAGCAGGGTTATTGCTACTTTTTCTCGTATAATTAGGATTCTTTCCTAGGCTGTAGCCTCAAGAACAGAACATACCAAAGTCTCTGGTTTAAAACGTAAATTTTTAAAAGAAAGTTACTTTACTAAAAATTGGAGGATCTCTGAGTGCATAAACTGGATTCAATATTTGTTAATCACACATAGGCAGACAACCTGTGTGCCCTCTGCTTAGGATGTTCTTGCCCCGTTTTTGCCTACCCAGAGTCCTGCTAATTCCTGAAGGCCCTGGTCAAGTCCTTCTTCCTCCAGAGAGATGCCCCAGACCCCTCTCCTTACAGACAACAATATTGCCCTTCCTTGTCCTGGCACAGCACCGTTCTTGTCCTGTCTCAGCACTTAT
Organism: Bos indicus; assembly: GCF_029378745.1. Lineage (NCBI taxonomy): Eukaryota > Metazoa > Chordata > Mammalia > Artiodactyla > Bovidae > Bos > Bos indicus. The sequence continues at coordinate 37,563,586 of NC_091769.1, forward strand.
CATAAAATACTTTATAGTTACTACATATGTGTTCCATCTCCTTTAAATTGCACTCTCCCTAAGAGTTTAGCCATCCTTTTCACAGCCATCAGCACATTACATTATTAGATTCCAAATAAATGTTAGCTGAATTAAATTTGAGAGACTAGTGGAAATATACGTCTAATTTGGGAAAGAATACATACTCTAATAGGATTTCAGTCTTACATTTGAACACATTTTCAAATCTTAGAATCCTGATGGCACACTTCAAGTAAAGATATACAAAAGAACATTAAGCATATAAGCAGTATTACATATGATCGGGGGTGGAAGAAAGGGGGAGGTATTGGTCAAAGTGTACAAACTTCCAACTATAATATGATGAACAACTTCTGGAGATTTAATGTACAGGCTAGTGATTGTAGCTAATAGTACTCTGCTATATACTTAAAAGTTGCTAAGAGAGTAGGTCTTAAATGTTTTCACCACAAAAAGGAAATGGTAATTATGTGACTTGGTGCAGATGTTAGCTAATGCTATGGTGGTGATCAGTTTTGCAATTTGTAAGTAACAAATCAAGGAGTTGAGCAACAAACTTATACATGTCAATTGTTTCTCAATAAAGCTGGGGAAAATAATTACTGATAACTACTGCATCATAACCCTATTTTATAATAAGAATGTCTGTAAAAGAACTCACAGCCTATTTACCACTTATACCTGGTCACTCCTCAGTGTCCTGTCACTGCTTAAGGGCCCTATTTCCTGTACTCTGAAGAAGCAAGGTTCCAGTAACATCATTCGGGGGATTTTATTTTGCTTTGTTTTTGGTTTTTGATGCTGATTTAATATTCTCCCAGCTTCCTATATCTTACTTGCACCACATCATACGTGTTCTGTATTACCTCACCCAGCCTACCCTTCTTAGCTTTTCATTTAACAGACATTATAGTAACAATACATGGGGCTTCCCAGGTGGCTCAGTGTTGAAGGATCCACCTGCCAATGCAGGAGATGAGAGTTTGCTCCCTGGGTCAGGAAAATCCCCTGCAGGAGGGCATGGCAACCCATTCCAGTATTCTTGCCTGGGAAATCCCATGGACAGAAGAGTCTGGTGGACTACAGTCCATGAGGTGGCAAATAGTTGGACATGACTGAACAGGCTTGCACGCACACAGCCCTGGAACACATAGGAGGTGTTTGTTTCTACTATAGGTAGAGCCAGGCAAGTACATTTATAGACTAGAAAGCCTTTTCCTTCATGATTGCCATTGTTCACCAATTAGCTTGCCCTGTAATAATCTAAACATAGTTTTCTAATTATTGTAATTTGTAGAGCTGACCTAGGTAAGCTGTTGAAACCAATCTCATGTATGTGTTCCCAGGTTCCACTCCTGGCTGAAGTTTGTGGCATAGAGGGAAATATTTTCAGACTTAAAATCAATGAAGAAATACCCTTGAAACCCAGGTATGAAGTTCCTGATGTCCTCACAAGCAAGCTAACCACTGTAAGGTAAGCCAAGAAACATGCTTCCTGGAATACACCCTCAATATGTTCTTCTATCATACCTTGAGTAGCAGCTTTTGTATGAGTCTCATATTTTGTGTTTCAAAGATCCGCCCATTTGCAAAGTTAGTTTTTAGTTATTTTGGAATAAATTTATCCATTTTAACGTTATCCATTCTGTATTCTCTTCCTCTGCCATTTGACTCATCAGTACTTATTAATGAAGAGAAGCAGAGCTTCTGATCTCTTCTCTCCTCCCCACAAAGTAAAAAATTTGTCAACAGCAAAGCAGAAAAGCTATTTAATTGACTCACTCAGATGAGCAGCAGGGCTCCAGGGATTGAAGGTACTAGCTGAACTCCCAATGCTTACAGTCATTTATACAGTTAGACTGGCTCACTTTTAATTAATGGCAGTCTCAGAAGTCTAACATGTAATTTGACTTAGAGTCAGAGTTAAATTAATAATAAGTTTCTAGGTGGAAAAAAAGTCTTTGGGGATTAAAGGATTTTTCATGTACCTGCAGAATCTGCCTCAGTTCTCAACACATTTTCCTGTGATATTTTTACTTGGTTCTGTCTGTGGGTTTGTTATTTTCTTTGTATCATTGTACTAAGGGAATATGACATTATGCCAGATGCTTTAATTTTCACTACATCATTATCATAGTTTTATGTGGATTATTTTTCCATGAAAAATCTAATAAATAGTTAATAAATTATAAGGGTAAATTAATCTAGCTATGGTAAACTATCATAAACTTAAAATATATCACTGAGCCACTACTATATGCCAAGAACTTAGGAGACAGATGCACACCCATGGCTGATTCATGTAGATGAATGGTAAAAACCACCATAATATCATAAAGTAATTATCCTCCAATTAAAATAAGCAAATTTCAAAGAAAGAAACTGTTCTCAAGGCTTTGCAGTTTGGCAAATGAGAGTGTGTATGTATGTGTATGTTTCTTCTTGGTCACATTAGTTTTTACTCTCCTGGATGATTCATTTTACTAGTAGATCTTTAACATTTTTACATCTGTGTTCATAAGTAAAATCAGTCTGTAGTTTTCTTTTTCTGTGGTATCTTTGCCCAGGTTTTGGAGTCAGGGTGATATTAGCTTTGTGTAGTAAATATGTTATATTAGTTTTAGTTTTGCTTCTATTTCAACCTCTTTCTAGAGGGCTTTTGGCTACTGCAGTAACTAGAAAGCTAAAAACTGCATTTCTCCATTTCCTAGACTCACAGGTAGCTAGTTTCTGGTGTATTTTAGGTTCCATCAAGGTATCTTGATTTGAGAACTGGGTTTCCCATTATGCTGGTATGCATTGGCAGCTCTGGAATGACTCTAGAGCCACTACTTAGGGTAGTGGTTTCTTGTTCTCTGGATTGCATCTAAGATGGCATGATCCTGGAGTCCAGCCATTGCCACATTGACTTCTGTTTACCCAACTTCCTGCTTCCAGCTGAGAGAGAAGTTCTGTTGGTCTACAGTTATGTGGTATTGTCCTAGGGGTTATTACTGGGCACTCAGCCAGGAACCAGCTACTTCAAAACTTCCATGATATTGTAAGCTCATAATTCCCCCATATTAAGTCATTTCGTTTCTGCTTAAAATGGCCAGAATTGTTTCCGTTATCTACAGTTGAATCTTAATTGACATAATTGTTGGTATCAGAAATGAATATAAGTAACAGATCCTCAGGGATTGAAACATGAGCTTAATTAGCTGATCTGGTTGGATCTGAAGGTAGTGAGATTTTCTGAAGGTAGTGAGGTTTTCATTAGACAATGTGATATTAGTGTTTGGGGCTGAACACTACCCTCCCCCCATATGTTGATATGTTGAAACCCTAAGTCTTTATACCTCAGAATGTGACTGTTCAGAGATAGGGCCTTTGAACATGTAGTTAAGTAACAACAGGGTCGTTAGGGTGGGCTCTGATCCAATGTGACTGATGTTCTATAAAAGGAGACGATTAGGATACAGATAACACAGAAGGATGGCCTTGTGAAGACACAGCAAGAGGATGGGCATCTGCAAGCCAAGAAGAAAGGCCTCAGAAGAAACCAAACCTGCTGACACTTTGATCTAGGACTTCCAGCCTCCAGAATTGTGAGAAAATAAATTTCTTGTGTTTAAGCCACCCAGTCTGCGGTAGCAGCTCTAGCAAACTAGTATAACTAGCAATAAACCACAGCATTCTCTGGCAAAGTCACTTAACTTACTACTTGTGGTCACCTGAAATCGAGTGCCTATTGAAAGTGTGGCTCTGGCAGACCAAGTGGTGGGGCCATCAGCATAGCCTGATTGTCATACAAAATGCAAAATGCTGAGGTGGCCTGGCTGTTACTAATTTCACTGAAGAACTTAAAGAAAACAGTAGTTTCAGGCTTTTAAATTTTTAGCTCAAGATATTGTCAGAAACCTTAGGTTTTATGACCATCTTACACATCTCTTATATCTATAGAGTCCTTGTAACTACAGAGTCCTTGTAGCTGAGAGTCAAATACAGGGTTAGATTCTATGGTTTGCTGAATTGAAGTGTAAGTTGGATTCAGAGCTTTATCAAGTCTATGAATTTAGGGCATCAACTGTGAAAAGATAGGACTCCTCAAAATTGAATAGCAACATCTGGGAAGATTTGGATAACTCTGAGTACCTAAACCTCCGAATTTCACCAAGCCTCCCAGTTCAGCTGAGGACTCGCCGTCTCCTCTGATGAGGCTGGCATTACCTTGCTGGGACACTCCATGTTGACCTCGCCTGAAATATACTATGTCAGGGGATTCCAGTGCTCCCTGTGCTTCTCTCTTACTCCCTTTCACTGCCTCCAGATCCACTGTCAGAGTCAGACCCCAACATTCCCAGGGAGCCAATTACAGTCAAACCTAGGAGGCACCTAAAGAATTAGAGGCACCTAAAGAATTAGAAGATGTTATATTGGCAAAAACCTCTGAGATAGGCATGGTAATGGTTTCTGAAGGACTCCTAGACTGGAAAGAAGCAACATAATTTTAGGATCATGCTAAATTTACTGACATAAATTAGAGAATTCAGATTTGATATGCTATCTAGGACAGCTGAAAGAGGTTCTAATTATTTGCTTTATTGGCTAAGTGTAATCTGTAGAGTCAGCTATGGACTCTGCTGAATGAAGCTGAGATACCAGAAATTCCTTGGCACAGTGTAGAAGAAATGATTCATAGACTTAGGGAAATAGAAATGTTGAAGTGGGTATGTCATATACAGCCACCTCATCTAGCCCCTAACTCTGTTCTCCAAAGAACCCAAAAGAAACTACCTTCACTGAGAAATATATTGGTGAGGGAACACTCGGAAAACATTATAGTGAGTGAATGTCTTTTCTGAGCTAGAGACAATGGTGGAAATGGTACCATTAAGACAGACTTCCTGGTTTCAGTGGAGATGATGAGACTCTAAGTAGCAAAGTCAAAGTAGCAGCATTTAGTTGTTGGAGACAAGGTGGACACATTTCCTTAATGTGCAGCAGGGCCTGTGTGGTACTCAGAATGGCTCAACCCTCAGGGCAGTGAACAATATATCAAAGAGTCCATTAGACTGAAATAGATGGGCTAAAGTCCTACTTGATAGACTAATCAAAAGAATTCTATTTAGATTTGATAAACAGTGAGAGACAATCTCTCAATCAATGGAATTAGTTTCCAGAACCCAAGCATCTTACTTGAGGAGAAGGCCTAGAATCCATGGAGGAAGATTCTGCAAGGATGTAATAAGATTATAACCTGTCCCTTCTAATCCCCACTAAACTGTGCTGCGATGAACATTGGGGTACACGTGACTCTTTCAATTCTGGTTTCCTCAGTGTGTATGCCCAGCAGTGGGATTGCTGGGTCATAAGGCAGTTCTATTTCCAGTTTTTTAAGGAATCTCCACACTGTTCTCCACAGTGGCTGTACTAGTTTGCATTCCCACCAACAGTGTAATAGGGTTCCCTTTTCTCCACACGCTCTCCAGCATTTATTGCTTGTAGACTTTTGGATCGCAGCCATTCTGACTGGTGTGAAATGGTACCTCATAGTGGTTTTGATTTGCATTTCTCTGATAATGAGTGATGTTGAGCATCTTTTCATGTGTTTGTTAGCCATCTGTATGTCTTCTTTGGAGAAATGTCTATTTAGTTCTTTGGCCCATTTTTTGATTGGGTCATTTATTTTTCTGGAATTGAGCTGTAGGAGTTGCTTGTATATTTTTGAGATTAGTTGTTTGTCAGTTGCTTCATTTGCTATTATTTTCTCCCATTCTGAAGGCTGTCTTTTCACCTTGCTTATAGTTTCCTTTGTTGTGCAGAAGCTTTTAAGTTTAATTAGGTCCCATTTGTTTATTTTTGCTTTTATTTCCAATATTCTGGGAGGTGCCCCAATGTTCATCGCAGCACTGTTTATAATAGCCAGGACATGGAAGCAACCTAGATGTCCATCAGCAGATGAATGGATAAGAAAGCTGTGGTATATATACACAATGGAGTATTACTCAGCCATTAAAAAGAATACATTTGAATCAGTTCTAATGAGGTGGATGAAACTGGAGCCTATTATACACAGTGAAGTAAGCCAGAAAGAAAAACACCAATACAGTATACTAACGCGTATATATGGAATTTAGAAAGATGATAACAATAACCCTGTATACGAGACAGCAAAAGAGACACTGATGTATAGAACAGCCTTATGGACTCTGTGGGAGAGGGAGAGGGTGGGAAGATTTGGGAGAATGGCATTGAAACATGTAGAATATCATGTATGAAACGAGTCACCAGTCCAGGTTTGATGCACGATACTGGATGCTTGGGACTGGTGCACTGGGACGACCCAGAGGGATGGTATGGGGAGAGGAGGGAGGAGGGTTCGGGATGGAGAACACGTGTATACCTGTGGTGGATTCATTTCGATATTTGGCAAAACCAATACAATATTGTAAAGTTTAAAAATAAAATAAAAATAAAAAATTGTGGGGGGAAAAAAAAATCCTCCCTAAAGAGGCCTGTGACCATTTAGCAGGGTAACTATGCACTAGAAAAAGAAATATCTAGACCTAGGGTTTTAAGTGCTGCCTCTGAGCTTACATAACTCCTGGGGGATCTAAAACATCCCCAAAGTCTACCTGTCAATTGGGGGCTGATGGAAGTCAGGTAATAAACAGATGAAAGTTTGACCTTTCCATCTCACTGTGGACTGAGTGGATAATAACCCAATCTGTGTTATTTCCTCAGTTTCTGTATGTATGGTTAGAATGAGAGAAGGAAAACAAAAATGTTTAGTCTGTGCACCAAACAGTTTTCCTAGACTGTCCAGACCAAGGTATAATAATGGTGATGACAGCCAACATTTACTGAGCATTTACTATGTGCCAGGCACTGTGTGATCTCGTTTACATGTGTGGTCTCATTGAATCCTCAAAAAGCTATGTTTGTTCTCGCTTTTATCATTTCCACTTCACAGATGAGGAAACCAAGAACTGGAAGAGATAAACCTGTCCAAAGTTACACACCTAGGGCATGTTAGAGCTATGTTCAATCCAGGCTTTCTGACACCAAAGCTCACACTCTGAATTACAGCTTTATTGATTTACTAAGTTGAACTGAGACTTTCGCTGAGCCACATAAACTTAGAATAATTTATTTTTCTCTCCCTGCCTTGTTTTCCAGGCTGACTTCTTGCCCAGGGGATACAGGCAGTCTGGTGTTGGCAAGTGGAAAAGGAGATCTGAAGTGTCACATCACGGCAAACCCATTCAAGGTTGACTTGGTATCTGAAGAAGAGGTTGTAATGAGCATAAACTCCCTGGGCCAATTGTACTTTGAGCAGCTGCAGATTCCTCCCAAGCAAAGGTATTTTTGCACATTACTTAATACATACAGAACTTAAAATCTGATTGTGACTATGTCTCCATAGAAAATTGATTTGCTTTATTTGTTGGAATATTCTGAGAAATTTCATCTTTTTCACCTGTACAGACTAATGCAGACTTGATGACAAAAGTTATTCCCAGACATTTGCAAAGATGATACTCTTAACACATCCTATATTTTTGACTGATTACATTCTCTACCCTACACCTTCTAAAAAAAGACCCTGTTAACTTGATAGATGTTAATGTGAACTAACAAAATTTCACTTTATCCCCTTTACAATAACATGAGTTACCTTAGACTTGAATAGTTGTCTAGGAATTTTCTGGAACCAACCACTTGATCAAAGCTGTTTGTGTGTGGATCACATGAATTGGAAGATAGTTGCAGAAGGAGATTTTTCATCCATTTTTACCAATATTGTTTTTAAATCCTCCAGTCTGTAGTTCTCTTTTTATTCAAATAATGAACATCTAACATGAGCTTCAGAAAGCATTTAACATAGTGATTTTTTCCTGAGTCTCAGCTAATTTCTATTTTTAAAGTTTATTGTTAAATTTTTTATTTTATCACAGAAATGTGTTCACTATAGGCTAAATAGAAAATATTGAGAAGAAGAAAAAATTAAAATACCCATAATCCTGCCACCCCTACTGTTAGTACCTTATGAATTTAGTTCAGTTTACTTTTTTTGACTGAAAATACTAACAGCATAACAAGTCCCTGTGTGTCTGTTACTTATATTTTGTTGTTTATTTATATTAAATACATTAATTTTAAAGCAGTTTTCCTTTTAATAAACTCCTATTATTTTGTTTTAGGGGTGATTGCTAAGTTGGGCTTTTTAATAAAGCCCAGTAAAGTCTGCCTCACCATTTGTCCTTTGAGCTACCTAGTTCCATGTTTGAAAATAATCAATGTTTCCAGTTTTCTATGTATCCTTCTAGAGATAATTTATGCCTATTCAGTAAAACTAATGTATTCTTTGTTTTTTCCCTTTCCTGACGCAAATGATACACATTATTCTGTACCTCCCTTTTTTTTCTTTAGCAGTGTGGTAGTTTCTAATTTCTTTAAAGCTGCTACATCATTTCTATTATATGGTTACACTATGATTCATTTAGTAAATCCCTGCTGCTACTGCTAAGTCACTTCAGTCGTGTCCGACACTGTGCGACCCCATGGACGGCAGCCCACCAGGCTCCCCCGTCCCTGGGATTCTCCAGGCAAGAACACTGGAGTGGGTTGCCATTTCCTTCTCCAATGCGTGAAAGTGAAAAGTGAAAGTGAAGTCGCTCAGTTGTGTCCCACTCTTCACGACCCCATGGACTGCAGCCCTCCAGGCTCCTCCGTCCATGGGATGAAAGCAATAGTACTGGAGTGGGGTGCCATTGCCTTCTCCGAAATCCCTACTGCTGCTGCTGCTAAGTCACGTCAGTCATGTCCAACTCTGTGCGACCCCATGGACGGCAGCCCACCAGGCTCCCCCGTCCCTGGGATTCTCCAGGCAAGAACACTGGAGTGGGTTGCCATTTCCTTCCCCAGTGTGTGAAAGTGAAGTCGCTCAGTTGTGTCTGACCCTCAGCGACCCCATGGACTGCAGCCCTCCAGGCTCCTCTGCCCATGGGATTTTCCAGGCAAGAGTACTGGAGTGGGGTGCCATCGCCTTCTCTGAAATACCTATTAGTGGACTTTAAAATCATTTCTGATGTTGTTTTACAACTACTTCATGAATAACCTTGTATATGTGTCATTTTGCATACATGCAAATATATCCATAGACCAGAGTCATAGAAGTATAATTTCTGATCAAATGGTTTGTACATCTGTTATTTTGATAGATGTTTCCAAATTGCCTTCCATAGAGGTTGTGTACTAGTTTATATTTCTATCATTTTTATTTATATTTGTGTTAGGAAAATTAGATTATCCACCTAGGGGGAAAAATATAAGTTAGATCTTAACCTCAAACCATTTAGCAAAAATGAATTCTAGGACTTTCCTGGTGGTACAGTGAATAAGAGTCCACCTGCCAATGCAGGGGACACAGGTTTGATCCCTGGTCCAGGAAGATTCCACATGCCGTGGAGCAACTCAACCCATACACCACAACTACTGAACCCATGCTCTAGAACTCATGAGCCACAACTACTAAGCCGGTGAGCCATAACAACAGAAACCCAAGCCCCTAGAGCCTGTGCTCCACAAGAAGAGAAGCCACCACAGTGAGAAGCTCACACACCACAACAAAGAGCAGCCCCGGCTTGCTGCAGCTAGAGAAAGCCCATGCACAGCAATGAAGATCAATTGCAGCCAAAAGTTAAAAATAAATAATTTAAAAAATTAATTCCAGGTAAATAAAAATTAAACACACACACACACAATAAAAATAAGAGAAAATATAGAATATTTTTAATTGTATTAATGTGATAGAAACTGAAGAGCTGTAAGGAAAAAGATGGATTTGATTACCTAGAAATTTTAAACTTTATTATAGCTACAAAAACAAAATACAACAACAACAACAAAAAAAACTTGAACAAAATGAAAAGGCAAGAATCTATAAATTCCAGTTTGGCATATGAGGAGCTCAGAAGTTGCCACAAACAAGAATGAAAAATCAAAAAATAAAATTACTCAAAATATAATATAGTCCTAAATGTAAAATCTAAGACCATAAAACTTCTAGACAACATCAGAAAATCTTGATGACCTTGGATTAGGCAGAGGTCTTAGATATTACACCAAAAGCATGATCCACAAAAGAAGAAATATGGTTAAATGAACATAAACAAAAGTAAAAATGCCTGCACATTCAAAGACCATATGAAGAGATATGCAAAGATAAGTCATAGACTAAGAAAAAATATTTGTAAACATATATATGATCAAGAAGTTGTATGTATAATATAGAAAGAACTCTCAAAATTTAACAAGAAAATAATATATTTAAACAGATATTTCACCAAAGATGTACAAGTGACAAATAAGCACTTGAAAAATATGTCCAATGCCATTAGTTATTAGAGAATTGCAAACTAAACAACAGTGACATACTACCACACATATTAAAATGGCTAAAGTTTAACAGGCCAACCATATTGTTAGAAACATGACTGGAGAGCGAGGGGCTTTGATAGACATTGACTCTTGAGCAGAGTTATTTATTTTGTACTCTGTTACTTAGTGGAACCCTGCAGAAGGGATTTCCTGCCATTTAATTATTTATATTGCTTCTTCCTGGTGGCTCAGATGGTAAAGAATCTGCCTATAATGCAGAAGACCTGGGTTCAGTCCCAAGGTTAGGAAGTTCCCCTGGACAAGGAAATGGCAATCCACTGCAGTATTCTTGCCTGGAGAATCCCATGGACAGAGGAGCCTGGCAGGCTACAGTCCATGGGGTTACAAAGAGTCAGACACAACTGAGCGACTAACACTGTACTATATTGTTAATGTAAATTGACCAAATAAAAGTATGTCCTTCATAGGCAGGAGCTGATAAACTGATATTGGGTTTGGATATGTTAAAAAAAAATTTTTTTTTTTTCTATAGACAGGATGAGCTGAAACCAGGGAACAGTGAGTGCACTAGACAGGAGGAACATGGCTATTTGAAGTAAAAAATCAATCCGCAGCATCATAATAAACAATTACTACTGATCTGTATATTCACAACAAAATAATGTCACTACATTTAATGAACAGCACCAAAAAATAGACATAGATGGACAAAAGTTCCCTGATATAAATGGTAACCTAGACTTAATATCCTTGTTCATCTTTGGGAGTCATTCTTGGAGACCAGATTGAGATTGGTCTGTGGCAGAATGTTGTCCCCTGTCTATTGAACTTTCATGCTGCAAGAAGAGGTAAGAGCCTTGTTCGAAGTACAGACAAACATTGTCCTTGTGTAATGTCCTAAAGGGGAACCATAGTTTACATGCAATTTGGTGATCTTCTGCTGTGAAAAGTGTTTATTTTGCCTTTTTCAATGTGTTTGCCTGTCTTAGACACTTTGAACAAGGAAAGGAAAAATAAACAACCTCTGAACTCTGATCTTCCATTGCTTTTGTACATTCCGATTGTGAAGTTGAGGGTAAGAATGGTTCAAAAGCCCATGGGAAATTTATATGTCTTCAGAATATTGTGCCTATTCTAATATGATGAGCTTTTAAAACACTTTTCTTAGAACAAGAATCAGTTTTTGTAATTGTATAGATACTCAGCTAATTTTGAATGCTGCTGATGGCATAACTATGTTTTTATATCCAAAAATATATTCTTGTGTGTTACATTAAGATACTCTTTAATATAATAAAGATTGTTTTCTTTTTAACTAACTCATTTCAAAGAGAAAGAATTTTACTTGTAAGTAAGCTGTTTTTTCTTCTAAATATCACAAAACGATTCTTTTTTCCTCAAATAAATGAGAGCATTGTGATCTTTAAAAAAAAAAAAAGGAAAAAGAAAATAGAAGTAGTTTTATTAATTTCAGAAAGAGCTTACTTCAAAACAGAGGAAGTTATTAGGGATAAAGTATGCCATTACATAATGATAAAGGGGTCAATTCCCTGAGAAAACAACAATCCTTAATGTGTATGTGCCTAATGACAGAGTATCAAAATACTTAAGGCAAGAATATAGAACTGCAAAGAGAAATAGATGAATCCACTATTATAATTGGGCTTTCCTGGTGGCTCAGCTGGTAAAGAATCCGCCTGTAATGAGGGAGACCTGGATTTGATCCCTGGGTTGGGAAGATCTCCTGGAGAAGTGAATGGCTACCCACTCCAGTATTCTGGCCTGGAGAATTCCGTGGACTGTATAGTCCATGTGGTTGCAAACAGCTGGACATGACTGAATGACTTTCACTCACTATTATAATTAGAGACCTGCAATGGCACCCCACTCCGGTACTCTTGCCTGGAAATTCCCATGAACGGAGGAGCCTGGTAGGCTGCAGTCCATGGGGTCGCTAAGGGTCAGACACGACTGAGCGACTTCATTTTCACTTTCATGCATTGGAGAAGGAAATGGCAACCCACTCCAGTGTTCTTGCCTGGAGAATCCCAGGGACGGGGGAGCCTGGTGGGCTGCCGTCTATGGGGTCGCACAGAGTCGGACGCGACTGAAGCAACTTAGCAGCAGCAGCAGCAGTTAGTATTATGAGCATGTATTACAATAAAAAACTGATTAATGCATTTTTAAAAGAGTTAACAAGAAAATTCAAATCTGTCTACATTTTTATAAGATATCAAGCTCTTGGTAATGTTCACCATAAATGTTTAATTTTGTAAACTTATTTTTATAATGATGTTATTTTTAGTAAGTTAAAGGATATAAAGTATGGGGTCTCAAAAGTTGGAAATGAAAATCTTTTATCATTGAGCAAATTGTCGGTCCTGCCATGAGTGAAACAACTTTTTTGCATTACAACAGAGCTACCAAGAAAAATGAGGAGGATGCATCAATTGACACCACTCAGGTAATCTACATAGAGCAATTTATCTTTTAAAAATCTTTTCCACTATTATCATCATTATACAAATATAGTGGGTCTGTTCTTCCCTTATACAGATGGGTAGTTGGTCAATGCTCTACTATATATAAATGGGACCTCCTGTAGGCCAGGCACTGTTCAAGGAGTTGGTGGTATATCATCGAACTAATCTAATTCCCTCATTATCATGGAGCTTACATTCTTCCAAGCCACATTAACCTTTTTGGACTTTAAGAACAAAGAAGAACTGCAAAGGTCTTCAGCAGAGATGCATGGTCTGATTTCTGTGTCTAAAAGATTATTTTGGCTGAATTCTGGAGAATGGATGTTCCAGAAACCTCTTCATCCAAAGCCACATGCATCTTCAAAGAGTCTCTGACAGTAGCTATGGTCATCAGGAAGGTGAAAAATATTTCCAGTTTAATAATACAAATGCTTCTTCCTCTTGAGAACTGACTGAAACTGACCCTTCAGAACAACTAACATGGTTATTGTGCCTTACACATGTTTGCACTAATACATTAGACCAGCTTTGGGGAGACCTCTAGTCAGATAGCCTAGGTAGTGGTTTTGAGTCAAACACCCCCTTACAAGAATCTGATGAAAGCTATGAACCATCTCTGTAGGAAAAAAAAATTTTTTTTCATACTATTTCAGGGCGTTCACAAACTTTAAAACCTATCTAGACCTCAGGATGATAATCCCTGCATCAAGAATCCAGGCGTGATTTTAAAGAACCAAACACACAGACTCATTTTACAGAGCTTTCATTATAAAGAAATAACCTACAAACAGGAAAATAGCTCACTTTTAAAAAAGAAATGTGCTTTTTATATACACACACAATTCTTTTATAACTTTTCATTTTACCAGAGAAAAAGAGACTTCTGTAAAGGTAGGACATTCATAGCTCTAGGTCAGAAGATTGCGAACCTGAGCAGTCACCATCCCAGTTGACCTCTCCACCCAGCATAGTAACACAACCTGTAGTCTGGCTAATTGAAGCTGGTGAGAGAAAGTGCTCATCTCAGCCAAATCTTTGCTTAGAGTCTCTCAAAAGAGACCCAGGTTATTTGACTCTAAATGTTTTGCTTTACCTATATAAAAACTACATTTTTCAAAGTGCTTTCCCATCATTTTGGCTCTTGTAAAGATATTCATGTCAAATGGTGTGGCAGTTCCTAAACAATTAAACATCGAATTACAATATGATCCAGCAATTACATTTGTGGATACATATCCAAAAGTAAAAGCGGGACTCAAACAGATGTTTGTGTACCTATGTTCATAGCAGAATAGTATTCATAGTAGCCCAAAGGTAGAAGCAATCCAGCAATCCAAGAGTCATTGACTGATGAATGCACACACAAAATGAGGTATGTACACACAGTGCAATATTATTCAGCCTTAAAAAGGAAGGCAGTTCTGACACATGCTACAAAATGGATGAATCTTGAAGACGTTATACTGAGTGAAATAAGCCAGTCACAAAAGGACAAATACAGTATGATTCTATTTATACGAGTTATCTAGAGTTGTCAAATTTATAAAGACAGGAGCTAGAAAAGTGGTTGTCAGGAGCTGGGGGGAGGGGAGATGGGGCATTACTGTTAATGGTTGTAGTGGTTCAGTTTGGAAGGATGTAAAAGTTCTGGAGTCGGATTGTGATGTTGGTTGCACAATGATGTGAATGTACTTAATGCCACTTAAAAATGGTTAAAATAGTAAGTTTTATATATATATATAAGTTATATATATTTTACCACAATAAAAAATATATTCATGTTAGCTGTAGATCATAAGGATGATTAATGGCATTTATATAGAACACAGATCTAATTTTGTATATTGATATCACAAATTGGTCTTTTAAAAGATGAACTCATTTCCTCAGTCTAGTATTCTAATCAGATAAATGTGCTATTGCGGTAACCACATGTGTTGCAATATATAGCCTTAGTTTACTACCTTTTTTCTTTTTTGTACCAACAGGAAAATCAAGAGGAACTGGGCCTCTGGGAGGAGAAATTTGAAAATTTTGTGGATGTCAAAGTTAACGGTACAATTGAAATTGGTGTAGTGTTCTTTCCAAACAGTTCTTTCCAAAATAGCCAAAAGTTTCTATCTAAAAGTCCCTTGAGCTTTGGCACCTAAATACGTGACTTTTGTAAGGTGAACAGAAATCTCATATTTAGGACCACGATTCTTCAGTAATGCATTGCAATAGAGAAATAGTGAGCGTATGACTTGTGGGGAGTGTAAGAGAAATATAGGCCTCATGAAGCTTCTGGTCTCATAGAGGGACCTAGGTCGGCATACTGCTTGCACTCTTCAGTGAATCAATTGCAAATTCTACATTCTGTTTTTATGAGAGTCAAGTGATGAGAAACCCAGCTCATTAGCCCCAACATTTCAAGCCAGTGGTTCTCAACCTTTTCCAAGCCTCCTCACTATTCATGTGAGTGTTGAGTGACCATCTATGACATTTCTCACTAAGTGATGAGGGGAGACTTAGGGAATGTAGGTGGCAGGGAGGGAATTTGTCTCTTTAGGAGATAACTTTTCAAATACTTGGGGCTTGTTTAGTTGGAAAAAATACTGACTTTTACCCTCCTTCCTCCCTACCCTGTAGAATAACAGACCTTCTCTTAACTCCTTGAGAATCTCTGATCTAGCATCTATTTCTATAGCCTAGTATACTGATATACTGATATATAGTCCTGGTCAGGACTGACAGTGTAGCCCAAAGTTATAAATAGGGGAGCCCTAAGGCTCTCCTGTCAGAGAAGGCAATGGCACCCCACTCCAGTACTCTTGCTTGGAAAATCCCATGGATGGAGGAGCCTGATAGGCTGCAGTCCATGGGGTCGCTAAGAGTCGGACATGACTGAGCGACTTCACTTTCACTTTTCACTTTCATGCATTGGAGAAGGAAATGGCAATCCACTCCAGTGTTCTTACCTGGAGAATCCCAGGGACGGGGGAGCCTGGTGGGCTGCCATCTGTGGGGTTGCACAGAGTCGGACGCGACTGAAGCGACTTAGCAGCAGCAGCAGCAAGGCTCTCCTGTATGTAACATTATAATCCTTTCTGTGTCTTATCTATAGCAACCACTTTCCATAAACTCCTCCAAACAAGGACCGTTTGATGTCAAATACTTTTACCCAAGAGTAAATTTAAATCAATGTTCTTTCTCCTAGTTACTTTCATTTTCCCCATATCTCTAAAATAATTGTTAAATAAAGGACTTTGTCTTCAGTTAAAGGAAATTTTTACATCTACAGTCACAGGGAAGGGGGTGTATATTGAGGAGCTAGGAGAGGTACCCTTGACCTCACAGTTCTTGTGTGCAGTAAGAATGAACAGGCAGGCAGAAGACACCCAGCCTTTCATCTGGCAAGCATTAAAAGTGATCACTACCCTTTTCTTCCTAAAGCAAACAAATATGCAGTATAGTTCAGGAAAATTTAGGGAAAAAATCTAAAACTTTGTAATCATATTTTACAGATAGAAAAGAAATATACTGTAAATGTGGGAACACAGAGAACTGTAGCACACAGCTAAGAAAACGTAACTAATAAGTGACCAGAACTTTGCCTTGTGCATTTTTTGTATCCCCACAACACCTGAATACAACAAAGTACAAAGAGTCAGCATATGTGGTTGGTCAGGGCAGGCTCGGGTCTCTTGATCCGTAGTCTAGTCATCTTGCTATTCCTATAGTTAACTGAATCTCATTAATTGATTGTCCTATTGAGAAGCAAAACTCAGTCACTCTCCTGGTCCCTGTAGGTCCTGCCTCCATTGGTTTGGATTTCTCTTTGCATGGTTTTGAGCATCTCTATGGAATCCCGCAACATGCTGAATCACACCAACTTAAAAACACAAGGTAAAGTGAAAAGAATTCATACAGGAGGCTCTGGTTTCTGGACTGGAAAAGTTTGAAAAGAAAATATGTGCGATATCTGAGTCAGTGCTAATATGTGCCTGGCCTTTCCCTCTTTGATATTGCTTGTAGAGCTTTAAGAATTTCCCTTTAATGATCACTCAGAACGATGGTTTTCAATTTTTATTTTGTTTTTCAGCAAAAATTAGACAATGTAATTGTAATGCTGAACTTAAAAGTATAGAAGACATAAAAACACGGAACTGAGCAACTGAGCATGCACACACTCATGGTTGAAGTAGCAGGAAGATCTTCGTTACATCACCTTCCTGGGTTCTGCTTTTGTCTCTCAAGTCCTTTCTGGGGAACCCTGGGAAATATACTGTGAAGATCAGTGACCTAGAAAAGGCTTTTACTAAAAAAAGGACAGTGAGCTGGAGTGGAAAAGTGTGGCATCTCATATTGCCTTGGATTCCCTTGGGGAGATTATTTCCAACTAACACCATTGACTGAAAAATGCCAGAGGTATCAGACAAAGAAGCAGCAGAACTGAAAGATCTGGTCAAATTTGCCTGGTTCAGATGCTGTTTAGATGATAGGTAGACATAGTGACAGGTGAATCAGAAACTGTGTTGCTCTCACACCAGTCTGAGCTCCATGCTTCCTACCTCAATTCAGTTCCTAATCTTTCCTTACTCAGTGCTGTGGAGGCATGTTAGGATACTATTGTTTTGTTTTAGTGACAGAGAAATACTCACCAAATCTGTCAATTTAGTTTTTGCATGCTACTGTGGAAGATTCATAGGAAATGGTCCTCACCTTATAAGAGATATTCAGAAAAGATATCTAAGACATGAGATACGCATGCCAATAGTAGCATGAAGAAATGCCAAAAGAATCAAAGGAGGAGGATCATAGTTAGCCAGATTGAGTCAGGAAACCTTTAGAGAAGTGGTAAAGAGTTGAGCTTTGAAAGATGTATAGGACCCAAGTCTTTGCAGGGGAAGTAAGTAAGTAAGTAAGTGTTAGTCGCTCAGTTGTGCCTGATTCTTTGCAACCCCATGAACTTCAGCCCACCAGGCTCCTCTGTCCATGAGATTTTCCAGGCAAGGATACTGGAGTGGGTCACCATTTCCTTCTCCAGGGATCTTCCCAACCCAGGGATCAAACCTGTGTCTCCTGCACTGCAGGTAGATTCTTTACTGACTGAGCTATAAGGGAAGCTTTGCAGGGGAGAATGGAGCTATAATATTCACTAATAATATATACATGATGGTCATTTGTAATCCTTCTTTGTATGTTTCAGTGATAGTGATGCTTACCGTCTTTATAACCTAGATGTCTATGGATATAAAATACATGACAAAATGGGCATTTATGGTTCAGTGCCTTATCTCCTGGCCCACAAACTGGGCAGAACTCTAGGCATTTTTTGGCTAAATGCCTCAGAAACACTAGTGGAGATCAAAACAGAACCTGCTGTAAAGGTGAGCTATGGATCATGACTGCATACCATACTTACAGGAGAGACAAAACTAGTGAAATGTAATCATAGTTCAGGGATTTCTAGTGGCAGTCTTCTGCCACTAGAGTCTTTACAGTATAACTAGGGAAGGCTGTTGGTATGTACAAAGGAACAGACTATTATACACATAAGGGTGGGTCTTGAGGGTTAGAGGGACATTTTTCAGACTTTCATTCATTCCTTTTTCAGTACACACTGACCCAGACGGGCCCAGTTGCTGCTAAACAAAAGGTCGGGTCTCGAACTGATGTGCACTGGATGTCAGAGAGTGGAATCATTGATGTTTTTCTGTTGACAGGACCTACTCCTTCTGATGTCTTCAAGCAGTATTCATACCTTACAGGTACTTTCATGTGGACATGTCAGTTTTTTGTTCCATGGTATTTCCTCTAAACCGTGTAGAATCACTGTAAATTAACATTTTTTGCACATGATATAGCATTTGTAAACAACTTACCCAAGCTTTTTAAGAAGCAAGCATTTATCCTCCCACTCTCATCCCATTCAGCATCTCATCCCATTCCCTTTAACCAGCGGAATGGTTAAACATTCCACTGGGGCTGGTAATCTCCATTCTCTAGTCACTAATGTTCACCCATCTGCCTTCCTTGGAGCCTTAAAGGCTCCTGGGCTTTCTTTACCTTTAACCCCTTTAATCCCTGGGCTTTCTCTATCTTTATCTCAGGTAACCAGTATCCCAATCTGAACTTCTATATGTTCTTTTCTCCATTAAAACATACCGCTGGGATTAGCACTAAAGCATTTTTATCTTTAAAAGGTATATGAGATCATTTTGATTAACGCAGAAAAAGCATTTGACAAAATCTAACACTATTTAATGATAAAAACATTCAGAAGACTAGGAATAACAAGAAGCTTCCTCCACATGATAAAAGGCATTTATGAAAAATTCACAGCTATCCTCATACTCAATTCTGAAAGATTGCAAGGTTTCCCCTAAGATCGGAAACAAATGAGGTTTCCCACTTTCATCACTGCTACTGAACATTGTAGTTGAAGTTCCAGCCAGAGAAATTAGGCAAAAAAAGAAATAAAAACCGTCCAACTTTGAAAGGAAAATGTAAGATTATCTCTATTCACAGACAATGTGATTCTATATGATATAAAATCCCAAAGAATACATATACACACACACAGTTAACCTAAGTTGTATGGTACATGATCAACACACAGAATTTGTTGTGTTTCTATACACCAGAAATGAACAACCTAAAAATGAAATTGAGAAGACAATTCCATTTACAGTAACATCCAAAAGAATAAAATACCCAGGAAGTGGAACTTAACCAAGGAGGTGAAAAACTTGTATGCCAAAAACTACAAAAAAAAAAAAAAAAAAAATACCCAGGAAGTGGAACTTAACCAAGGAGGTGAAAAACTTGTACGCCAAAAACTAAAAAAAAAAAAAAAAAAAAAATACCCAGGAAGTGGAACTTAACCAAGGAGGTGAAAAACTTGTATGCCAAAAACTACAAAAAAAAAAAAAAAGTACCCAGGAAGTGGAACTTAACCAAGGAGGTGAAAAACTTGTATGCCAAAAACTACAAAAAAAAAAAAAAAAACCAACAAAAAAAACCCTGAACCAAAGGCCAAGATACATAAGAAGAAATCCCATGTTCATGGATTGGAAGATTTAATATTATTAAGATGGCAGTCCTACTAAAAGCAATCTATAGGTTTACTACAATCCCTGCCAAAATCCAATATCATTTTTAAGTAATAGAAAAAATGATCTTCAAATTCATATGGAATTTCAAAGAGCCTGAGTAGCCAAAAAATCCTGAAATAAAATGTTGAAGGACTCACACTTTTCTAATTTCAAAATTATTACAATGTTAAAGTAATCCAAACAGTGTAGTACTGGCATAAGGATAGACGTATAAGCCAGTGGAATAAAATTGAGAGTCTAAAAATAAACCCATAGATCTTTGGCCTATTGATTTTCAATAAATGTTCAAGACCTTTCAATGGAGAAATAATTATGTCTTAACCACATGGTACTGGGACAACTGGATATCCACATGCAAAGAATGAAGGTGGACCCTTATCTCACACCATATACAAAAAATTAACTCAAAATCAATCAATGGAATAAATATAAGAACTAAAGTCATAGAACTCTTATAAGAAAACAGGTAAATCATGACCTTGGATTTGGCAACAGATTCTTAGCTATGACACCAGAATCATGAGCAACAGAAGAAAAAAACAGATAAGTTGGACCTTTTTTTTTTCCAGCTGTGCCACTTGACATGTGGGGTCTTCCCAACCAGGGATCTAACCCACACCCTCTGTAGTGAAAGTAGGGAGTCTCAACTACCAGACCACCGGGGAAGTTGCAAGTTGGACTTCTTTAAAAACTTTTGTGAGTCAAAGAACGTTATCGAGAAAGTGAAAAGCCAGCCTATAGAATGTGAGAAAATATTTGCAAATCATATATATGATAAGGGTCTAGTATCCTGAATATATAAAGAACTCTTATAAGTCAACAGCAAAAAGGAACAGTCTAATTCTAAGATGAACCAAGGGCTTAAATAGAGATTTCTCAAAAGAAGATGTACAAATGGATTAACGAGCACCGGAAAAGAAGCTCAACAGCATTAGGTAAATTAAAACCACAATGAGATACTGCTTCAAACCCACTGGGATGGCTAAATCAGAAAATAAGAGAGAGAAAAAAAATAGTAAATGTTGGTGAGGATGTGGAGAAATTAGAAACTCATACATTACTGATTGGAACATAATATGGTCAGCTGCTGTGGAAACAGTTTGGCAGTTCCTCAAAAAGCTAAACATAGAATTACCATATGACCCAGCATGATGATTAATTTTGTGTGTCAAGTCATGGTGCCCAGATATTTGGTTAAACACTAGTGTAGATGTCACTATGAAGGTATTTTTTAGATGAGATTAATAATTAAATCAGTAGACTATGAGTAAAGCAGACTAACACTCTGTAATGTGACTGGGTTTCATCCAATCATTTGAAAACCTTGAGAAAAAAGGACTGAGGTGTCCCCCTAAAGAGGGGCTTCTCCGGTGACTCAGAAGTAAAAGAATTTGTCTGCAGTGCAAGAAACACAGGAGACACAGGTTCGATCCCTGGGTTGGGAAGCTACCCTGTAGGAGAAAATAGCAAAGCACCCCAATATTCTTGCCTGGAGAATCTCATGGATAGAAGAGCCTTGCAGGCTATAGTCCATAGGGTCACAAAGACTGAGCACACACATCCCCTAAAGTAAAAGGAATCTGTCTTGAGACTGTCTTTGTATTCAAGCTGCAACTTCAACCCTTCCCTGGTTCTCCAGGCTGGCCTACCTGGAGAATCCAAAGCTATAAGCCCCTACAATCACATGAACCAGTTCCTTAAGATCAATTGATCATTTTCTTTCTCTGTATATGTATAAATACATATATACATATATACATATCCTTTTGATTCTGTTTCTCTACAGAACCCTAACTAATTCATCCAGCAGTTCCACTCCTAGATATATACTTGAACTGAATGGAGGCTGAACAGGTACTTGTATGCCAAAGATCACTACAGCATTATTTACGAGAGCCCAAAAGTGCAAACATGCTAAGTGCTCATCAGAAGTGCATGGATAAACATGGTCTTCCCTGGTAGTACAGTGGATAAGAATTCACCTCCCAATGCAACAGACATGGATTCGATCTCTGGTCCAGGAAGACTCCACATGCTGCAGAGCAACTAAAGCCTTCGTGCCACAACTACTGAAACCTATGCATCTAGAGTCTGTGCTCTGCAACAAGAGAAGCCACTGCCATGAGAAGCCCGTGCAGTGCAACGAAGAGTGTCCTCCACTCACCACTAGAGAAAGTCCTTGTGCAGCAACAAAGAGGCAGCACAACCAAAAATAAGCTAATTCTTTTTAAAAAAGATGAATGGATCAACAAAATGCTTTCTTCTTGATGCCCTAAGTGTGAGACTCAGTGCTTAGACCTTGTAGATATTCAGGAATGTACAGTTATCATTGTGGTGGTTCCTGGCTCAGTTGTCATCTCCCCCTTTTAGGCACACAAGCCATGCCCCCTCTCTTTTCTCTGGGGTACCATCAGTGCCGCTGGAACTATGAAGATGAGCAGGATGTAAAGGCAGTGGATGCCGGATTTGATGAACATGACATTCCTTATGATGTCATGTGGCTGGACATAGAGCACACAGAGGGCAAGAGGTACTTCACCTGGGACAAGAAAAGATTCCCAAACCCCAAAAGGATGCAAGATCTGCTCAGGAGCAAAAAACGTAAGGTAAAATAAGCCAGTGGGCTTACAGGTGGCACAAGTGGTAAAGAACCTGCCTGCCAGTGTAGGAGATGTAAGAGACACAGGTTTGATCCCTGGGTTAGGAAGATCCCCTGGAGGAAGGCATGGCAATCCACTCCAGTATTCTTGCCTGGTGAATCCCATGGACAGAGGAGCCTAGCAGGTGACAGTCCATGGGGTCGCAAAAAACTGCACACAACTGATGTGACTTAGCATGCATATACGCACAGGACAGCATTCTGAATCTTTTCATTGCAGAGCATTTAAAAATGTTCAAGTTGCCTTGGCACATTAGTAAATGAGAACCATCTTGTAAAAAAAATGGCCGTAAAATAGTACTTTCAAGTGTAACTGTAATCGTGATCATAGAAAAGCTTTCGTGAAAAGGTGATAACGCTATCCACCCCTCCCTTAGTGGGTCTAGGTCCCCACAAGGATGAAGGGGCCTACCATTCGGTTCCATTCATTGTGACCAGCGTGTACTAATGTGATGGGTGCACCTCACACAAAATTTGATTTGATGTCAAGATTGATGATATCATACTGGCACCAAAAGGGTATGAACAGGTTAATTAGTCCCATGGTGAGGCATTTTAGGGGTGCAGAGCTGCTCCCAAGCTCCTCTGAAAATGGCCTAAGAGAGCTGGGAAAGGAGACAGGCTCAGGTTTTAAGTGGTTACAGTGTTGAACTGGGGTGAGGGTTCCTGTGCGTGCACTAGGGCTTGTGTGGTTTGAACTTCTTGTTGGCCCCAAAGAAGGAAGCATCAGGGCTTTGTCAGCATGCACAGATCTGGGCAGAAGGGTAAAGGGCCTGAAGATGTGGTGGGGCTTGAAGCTCTTAACAGTTGGTCAGAAATGAAGTCAGATTCTTTAGTACACTGTTTTTCCTGCATGCTTCCCTGATGGACTCAACCTGTCCATATGGCCAAGGAAAGAACTAAAATAGAAAATGAGGACAGGGAGATGGCACTGGGAAGTATATAATGCAGGTGTGATGGTGGTGGTGGTCATGGCAATAATGAAAAGAGTGAAGGAGAAAAAAAAAACAGAGGAAAAAGGGAAGAATCCCGTATATATATCTCGTGAACAGATCCCTCAGTCCCTATCTGTGAGATTCAAGTTGCCTTTTCAACCCATTCTGTTGATCCCCAGGCCTTTTACAAATGTTCAGAGCCAACGCTGTTAACTCTTAATCTTCCAATTAATAAACATTTATTGGTGTTTATTATTGAAGCAGCCCAAAAGCTTGGAGAAGGCAATAGCACTCCAGTACTCTTGCCTGGAAAATCCCATGGACAGAGGAGCCTCGTAGGCTGCAGTCCATGGGGTCACGAAGAGTCGGACACAGCTGAGTGACTTCACTTTCACTTTTCACTTTCATGCATTGGAGAAGAAAATGGCAACCTACTCCAGTGTTCTTGCCTGGAGAATCCCAGGGACAGCGGAGCCGGGTGGGCTGCCGTCTATGGGGTCGCATAGAGTCGGACACGACTGAAGTGACTTAGCAGCAGCAGCAGCAGCAGCCCAAAAGCTAACTGACAGATGAATGGATAAAGGAAATGTGGTATATACAAATGATACAAAATTACTCAGTCATTAAAAGGGAGGCTGTTTGTATACATGCTACTACAACATGAATGAACCTTGAGGACATTATGCTGAATGAAATAAGCCCATCACAAAAAGACAAATACTATATGATTTCACTAATCTGTAATATCTAAAGCAGTCAAAATCATAGAGACAGAAAGGAGAAGGGTGGTTGCCAAGGGCTAGAGAGGAGGAGGCAATGGGAAGTTGTTTTTAATGGGTATAGAGTCTCAGTTTTACAAGATGAAAAGAGTTGTACACATTGACTGTACAACATTGTGAATGCACTGTTGAACTGCAAGGTCTCCTATGTCTTCTGCATTGCAGGCAGATTCTTTATCTGCACACTTAAAACTGGTCAAGATAGTGAATTTTATGTTATATATATCTTACCACATTTTAATATTTTAAAAGTTTTTTAGCAATGGAGAATTAAACTTCAGTGTGTAGAGTAGATTTTAACAGACATGAAGGATGATTTTTAGAAGATTATTTTAGCCAAATAGATGGTTTTGATGCCCTCAAGTAGGTGAAAGTGATGGTATTAGAAGGGCAAGGAGAGATGATAAAGATGCTAAAGACATGGGGCTCTGATCATAGCTCTTTTCAAACCTCCTTCCTAAATGCTTCCCTGGTGGCTCAGATGGTAAAGAATCTGCCTGCAATGCAGGAAACCTGGGTTTGATCCCTGGGTCAGGAAGATGCCCTGGAGAAGGGAATGACAACCATTCTGGTATTCTTGTCTGAAAAATCCTGTGGACAGAGGAGCCTGGTAGGCTACAGTCCATGGGGCTGCAAAGAGTTGAACGTGACTGAGCAATTAACACTTCACTCCTTCCTAAATATGGCTGTACCGTTGGATTTGGGTTTTTTTTTGTTTGTTTGTTTTTAATAATTCTGTTTTCTCTAATGTTTGCTTTTGTGTTATCTTAGCCTCTTAGGTATCCAGGGAGCAGAGACCTTGCCTACTTAATCCTTATGTAAAGCACTCAGCACCACAGAGAGAGAGAATCTTAATAAATGTGATCTTTAGAACATGTATTGGAGGGACAGCAATCACTGTGAAAAAGAATAGACCTGGTTTTGATATCAGTTTATATTCCCATGAGCACATGAAAGGTGACAGGATTTTACTGGTGTCTGAAATATCTCAGTAATAGTAGTTGTTATGGGCTTCTCCGATGGCTCAGCAGATAAAGAATCCGCCTGAATGCAGGAGACACAGGTTCAATCCCCAGGTCGGGATGATTCCCTGGAGAAGGGAATAGCAACCACTCCAGTATTCTTGCCTGAAAAATCGCGTGGACAGAGGAGCCTGATGGGCTACAGTCTAATGGGTTGCAAAGAGTCAGACATGACTGAGTGACTAAGCACAACACAATTGTTTTGAGTAAAATGTGAACTCCAAAACTATGATGAAAACATATAAATGAACATATGACTTATGTGAAACTGATGAGATCTTTAAACTTTTATGTCCTGACAGCTTGTGGTCATTAGTGACCCCCACGTCAAGGTTGATCCCAACTACTCAGTGTATGCTAAGGCCAAAGAACAGGGCTTCTTTGTGAGGAATCATGAAGGAGGAGACTTTGAAGGTGTATGCTGGCCTGGTAAGATGTCATTTTTTCACCTGATACCCACTGTTTAGCCCCAATTAATGAAGGCTGCATTAATTTCTTATAGATGTCACATGCTATATTTTAGGTGCCTTTCCTTAAAGGTATTATCATCTTTTATATCTTTCATCTAACACCTGGTCTGATGTTCTTTGTATACATTTATAAGTCAGTGAATGATTGAAAAATAAGCAAACCTCAGTGACATGCTGTTTCCCTTAGCAAATAAAAATTAAAAGCCAGAGAATTGGAACAGAAGAAGAGGAAGAAAGAAGAGTCCTGCATGTCTCTCCCTGTGCTTCTTTTTTGCCTCAACAGCCCATAGGTTTGACTTTACAGCCTTTCATGAGTGATCTCAGCTGCCCCTGACAACTCTGAAGCCTTCATTTTAGAAATCATTAATTTAAAGCCTTGGTACAAACTCCTCACAGACAAAAGGGAATTACCAGTCTATCATCTGATAGCACTCTATCACAAATTCACACACAATGGAGAAACCCCATGCATTCCTCTTTTCCCTGTACCACTTATAAACATGTCTCTGCCCTCATTCAGAACAAAGGGTTCACTCCCGGATATCTGCCATAATCCTTACGGGGCTGTCTGAGGCCATCAGTGAACGATAGGCTCCATCCTGATGCTGGTTCATTGGCATTCCCCTGCCCTCTGGGTCTGAGAGGACTAGTGATTGTCACTGGAGTTCAGCATTGACTTCTTCATTAGCTTCTCACCAGACTATGCTTCTGTATTGGCTATCTTTTACGTTTGCTGTAAGACACTCATTCATTACCCAGCTTTCTCATCTTACCTATTACCATGAGGATCACTGTTCCTAACAGGCTGTCTACTCTTCTGCCTCTGCAGGTCTCTCCTCTTACCTGGATTTCACCAACCCCAAAGTCAGAAAGTGGTATTCTAGTCTTTTCGCTTTCTCTGTTTATCAGGTTTGTTTTTATTCCTTTGCCCTTTCCTAGTTACCTGGAAGGATGAAGGAAAGAAGTGACTAAATAGAATTACTCTGCTTCACTGAGTAGCTCTTGATAAATAATACTTATATGAAGAGGCAGGGATGCCAACCACATATCAGATTTTGGTGGTGCCATATGAATGGCATATCAGGAGAGGCACCATATGAACTACCAAATGCACAAAAGCTGTGATTTTGACTTTCATTATGATAGACTGTATGATATACCAAATTGCTTAATAATAGAGATTTATTATATTTTCAAATTGGAGAAATTTTTACTTCGTATGGTATTATTAAAAATGATAATGATATATGTGAAAGTATCTTTCAGAATATAACATGACATTAAAAGTAAGGTATAATAATAATTCTTAAAATCTTATAAAAATCACAGAGAAAACTGGAGAGGCCACATCTAGACAACTGTTTTCAACCAATGGTGGTAGTGACAAGAATGATGATTAATATAAATTGAGTACGGCTATGTGCCAAGCACTGTGCTAATCACTTTGCGTGCATTATACCATTTCATCTTCACAATAACTCCTTGAAGTTGGAATTGTAATTAACTCTAATCCCACAGACAAGAAAATCAAGGCATGGACAAGTATAAAAATCTGCTAAATTCACCCATCTAATAAGTGGTAAATCCAAGATTTTTAACTTAGGTCAACTGTCTCCCAAGCCTGGCTCTTAACCACTAGACTCTAGTTTCTGAGCATCCTGTATTAGGATATAGAAATAGGAGCTTCCCTGAGGTTAAGAATCTGCCTTGCAATGCAGGAGATGTGGGTTCCATCCCTGGTTGGGAAGCTAAGACCCACATGTTGTAAACCGTCACGCCACAGCAAAAGATCTCACGTGAGGCACTGCAGATCCATGTGCCACGACTAAGACCTGATGCAGCCAACTAAATAAATAAATGTTTGTTTTTTTAAAAAAAGAAGAGAACTTAGAGCAGGGTTAAATAATAATTGGGCCAATCCAGTCATACACACTTGTTCCCCTATTGTCTATGGCTGCTGGCACATAACTATACCTGGACTGGGTTACTGAAAAAAGAGCCCGTATGGCCTGCAAAGTTGAAAATATTTACAATCTGGCCCTTCCAGAAAAAGTTTGCCAGCCGCTGCATTAGAGGGGGTTAAAGAACAGTCAAAGCAGCTAAATACTTGGAACCTATACAGCCTTGTTCATTGAAGTATACGTGATTAGAAAGAATTTGAAGTAAAGAGTCAGAAAAAAACATGTAAGCCTCCTCCAGGCATTTGAAAGACTACCACGTGGGGAAGGCAGCAGATGTATTTTCTGGTATCCCAGAAGACAGCCTGGTCCCTGTGAGAGAATATTACAAGGAGCAAGACTTTCAGAAAACTTGGAATGAGCTGCCTGAGAGACTCCTGGTCATTGTAACTATTCAATCAAATGCTGAGAGACCAGGGATTTTTATAAAGGGACTCCAGCACCGTGTTAACTGGATGACTCAACAGCCCCTTCACTCTAAGTCAAACAATTCTCTGTAGGATACAAACTCTAGATCCTGCTGACAAATGGTATCTTAGCTGTCAAACCCTTCACAGTACTAGAGGGAAGGCAGAATCTCTTCATGGACAGCTCTAACTGCCCCTAGTAACAGTCGGAGCAGATGAGGGAGAACCTGATTGTGAACGTTCACAACCTGTCCTGTAGGGGTTCTCCAGGAGGTCTCAGAATGGACTTGTGGGTGATATGGGAATACAGCACAGCGCTCTTTCATTCATCAGCAAGTACTTACTGAGAACCCTCTGCTATTCAGGTTGTTCTGGGTATTTGGGATTTATCAGTGAATAAAACAGACGAAATTCCTTGCCCTGTGGAACTTTTATTCTAGCAGATGACAGAGCATAGATAATAAACAGAATAAATAATAAGGTAAATGGAGTAGGAAAGAGGATTAGGTCCGGCTGTCATATTAATCTTATCACTGTAGGAGTTTTATCATGATCAAGATTGACTTCCTAGGGATCTACTGACATCCTCCACATATGGAACGACATGAATGAGCCCTCTGTCTTTAAAGGCCCAGAGCAAACCATGCAGAAGAATGCCATTCATCACGGCAACTGGGAGCACCGGGAACTTCACAACATCTATGGCTTTTATCAGGTAAGACATCTAAAAAGCAGCCGCCTGGATCCACAGGCCCTACCTTTGGGGCTGAAAGTCATTTGCTTTGTAACAACCATACTATACTGTTCATTTCTCTTTGTGTGTCTTTTCTGTCAACTGTCATAGGTCTTATCAGGTTGTAGCCAATATAAAACATTATTTCTCCCTTTGCGTCTTTTCCTTCTATAAGGAACCTGATCGATTGATTAACTCATAGATATTGTGAGATTAATGATAACATAGAAACATCTTCCTTGACAGGAACCATTAGTAAGGAGCGTTAGATAATCCCTCAAACCTTTTACTGAAGTAGGCTGTGCATAAATACATCAACGACAAAACAAATTTTAAAAAATTTCACAGGTTTTAAATTGTGAAAATTTTTAAATTTAAACAATTTAAATTTTTAAATTTGCTGTTTAAATACAGCAAGTCTTATGTTCATACCAGGGAAGTAAGATTTAGAACACAGAGACACAATTTCAGTATGTATACTTTCTAAATGTAGAAGGCCTTCCTTAAGTACTTAGCCTTCTCAATGGAAGGTGGTAGAATTGTCTTCCATTTGCCAGTCACATTCAAAAATCTTTGCAGTCACTTGCCCTTATATATTTGTGGTTCTTTGTTATCTTCAGAATTTAACAGTGTTCTTGTGACCCTACCACCAATTGCTATTTTCCAGTGGGAGCTGCTGGCTACATATGGCATGGTTTCCAGATAGTATCGGTTTACTTCTCTATGCAGCCTCTTGCTATAACTGTCAACTACTTTATAGTTGAAGAATTTTCTTATGTAGGCCAGAGCCAGTCACTTAACCTCTCTGAAGCTCAGTTTTTTCCATTAATGAAAACTATCTCAGAGGTTGTTGTGTAAGTTATAAGAAAAAAATCTTATAAAAATGCCTACAATAATAAGCACCAAATTAATTCTCTTTTATTATTTACCATTATTTCATTGCTATTTTTCAATTTTTATTGATTTACTTTTTTGACTGTGCTGAGTCTTAATTGCTGCTCAGGCTTTTCTCTAGTTGCGGCAAGCAGGAGCTACTCTCTAGGTGCAGTGTGCAGGCTTCTCGCTGAAGTTGCTTCTCTTGTTGTGGAACATGGGCTCTAGGACACGTAAGCTCAGTAGCTGTGGCTCCCAGGCTCTAGAGTATCGGCTCAGTAGTTGTGGTGCACAGGCTGAGTTGCTCCGCAGCATGTGGGATCTTCCCAGACCAGAGATCAAACCTGTGTCTCCTGCATCGGCAGGCAGAGTCTTTACCTCTGAGCCACCAGGGAAGCCCCTGTTTCATTGCTATTTTAATCAAAGAAATTGTTTCACTCTTTTAATAGGGAAATATAGAGCAGTTTCATTATATCATGAAAATTATTTGGAAGATTTTTAAAATATTTTCCATTTCATGTTCCCACCTATTATTTACTCTTTGCACATGAAATAGCTTATTGGGGATGTCTGCACAATGCCATAATTCAGTCATCTACTTGAAATTTTTCTTCTTTGACATCACAGCAAATGGCCACTACAGAAGGACTGATCCAGCGATCTAAAGGAAAGGAGAGACCCTTTGTTCTTACACGTTCATTCTTTGCTGGATCACAAAAATATGGTAAGGACTGGCTCATATGATCATACTTAAAAACACAAGCCAGCAGCCTGTCCCTTTGACCATATATGGTATATGGTGCAACTCTGTTGATACTTTCCTTTTCAGTAGATCAGCCCTTAGATTGTGGAGAGTGATGCACCCTGAAATATTTATTTTGTCCTGAGACAGAGTAAACCAATTTTAATAAAGTTTAGTTACTTGTTTCCCATGGAAGAACTTCCCTTGTGGCTCAGCTGGTAAAGAATCCGCCTGCAATCAGGGAGACCTGGGTTTGATCCCTGGGTTGGGAAGATCCTCTGGAGAAGGGAAAGACTACCCACTCCAGTATTCTGGCCTGGAGAATTCCATGGACTGTATAGTCCATGGGGTCGCAAAGAGTCAAACACGACTGAGCAACTTTCACTTTCACTTTCCATGGAAGAATTGGCCACTTAGTTGGGAGAATGTCTTTAGAGAATCTATTTTCTGGGATGGCCATTTCTGACCCTGTCTCTTTGATTTATCAAGACCAGAGAAAATATACTTCTAACATTCCTTCAACCACCTGTTCCACTAAGCAATGTGGTTTAAAATAGACCTAGCTTTTTTGCTTGTGGTCAGTGTCATCTATAGCTGGATCCAGTTTACTAGCTAATGCAGATCTAGTTCAACCTAACCACCCCATGGCAGGAAGGCTATTTTAAGTCCCCTGGCCTTGCATAAATAACCTGAAGCTTAGGTCCTAGTTTGAGGGATCCAGCCTTTATTTTACCAGAGACATTAGGCCTCCTACTCCACCCCTGAAAACCAGCCCCAATGGTACTCTGTAAAAGGCCAAAATATTATCACCAGGCAAAGATATACAGAGATGCTCAACACAGCATTATTCCTGAAAATAAAAAGAAATAAAGAAAATCCAGATATCTAACAGTAAGGGAATAGTTATTAGGTTATGGTGTATTCATATGATAGACTATCATAAGGATATTTAATATATGCCTAATTGCAGGGTAGATGAGGGGGGAAAAAGCAGGATACCTAAATGTTTATATATTATCCTGATTTTGTTTAAAATATATATATATATATATATATATAGAGAGAGAGAGAGAGAGAGAGAGAGAGGTATATGTAGGTAGTAATCTAAATGGGGCTTCCTAGATGGCACTAGTGGTAAAGAACCCACCTCTTAGTTCAGGAGACCTAGGAGACTTGGGTTCGATCCCTGAGTTGGGAAGATGGCCTGGAGGAGGGCATGGCAACACACTCCAGTATTCTTGCCTGTAGAATCCCATGGACAGAAAAGCCTGGCCAGCTCAAGTCCATGGGGTCTCAAAGAGTCAGACACGAAAGAGGCGGTTTAGCAAGCACACATGCAGTAATCTAAATGAATATAGTACCATGGTGATTATGAGTTATTTTAATTTTCTTCTTTTTTATCTGTTTTCCAAATTCTCTATAAGTATCCTTTTTAATCACTAAAACAAGTAAGGTCTTTGAATGAAAACATTTATAAGGAGAAGTTTAAAAAAGATATAACTGGAGGTAGTAGAGGGGTAGGCTGGGGGTTTTGGGTTAGCAGATGCAAACTATTACATATAGAGTGGATAAACAACATGATCCTGCTGTGTAGCACAGGGAACTATATTCAATATCCTGAGATAAACCATAATGGAAAAGAATATGAAAAATGTATATATGTATAACTGGATCACTGCTGTGTAGCAGAAATTAGCACAAAATTGTAAATCAGCTATATTTAAAAAAATAACAGAAGATATGCATATAAGTAATTTTTTATCTCTTAAATATATTGGCCCATTGGCTAGTCTTCAATACTCTGTGTGACGCTATTGACTTACCCCCAAAGTGTATTAAGTGAGGTATTACAAAGAATACTGTCGTATCAAGTCCTGTGCTGAGACCAACAGCCAGAGAGAATTTCCCAACTAAACAGCCATTTGAGACCTGAAAACATCTGCATATTTACATGAACTTTGTTACTTTATAAGAATGTTGTGAGTTTCAAAGTCGTTATGTAGATATATGCATACCTCATTTGAAGTCCAGGAGGAATTATGAAGGTACTGTTTTAAAAGAAAAATCCCTTGAAAATATTTTCCTTTGAGGGCCATAGGACAGCCTAAAATTTCTACAAAATATTAAAACAAAAATAGCCACCAAAAGTATTTTAGTAAAAGAGAGGCAAAATGTTTCAGGAGTAATATAGACTTAATAAAATAAGGTTATTTTCTTTTATGACTCTGTTTAGTGTTATATATCTTTACAAGTTCTTACCAACTATTCAGTGCTCAAGAGCACTGGCTTTAGAGTCAGACTGTCTGAGCTCAAATCCTACCATATCCACTTTTGCCATATTTCCATCTGCTGTAAAATAAAGTTAGTGTTTACCTGATAGAGTTGTTGTGATGATTAAATGGAACAATACAAGCAAAGTAGCATACCTCCTGGCTCAGTGAGGGCTCTATAAATGTTAACTATTGTTATTGCTACTTTATTTTGTCTCCCTCATGTGGTCTTAAAACCTCTTACGGAGGATTTTGCAGAAAGCAGGCTAGCACATAGGCATATAGATCAATGAAACAGAATAGAGAATCCAGAAAAAGTCCGACAGATATATGATCAAATATTTAGCAGCAAAGTTGCCAAGGCAATTCAGTGGAGAAAGGAGTTTTTTCAATAAATAGTATTGAAACATGGGGTATCCTGGTGGGGCGGGGAAAAATCTTAACCCTTACCTCACACCACACACACAAAATAACTCAGAATGGAATATACTTACATTATAAAAGTTAAAACAAACAAAAGGCTTCTAGACAAAAAATGTAGAAAACCTTCGTGACTTTGAGATGGCAAAATTTCTTATAACACAAAAAGCACAAAACATAAAAAATGATAAATTGGACTTCACCAAAAATTTTAAAAGATATTGTTAAGAAAATGAAAGTCTCTCAGTCATATCCAATTCTTTGTGACCCCATGGACTATACAGTCCATGGAATTCTCCAGGCCAGAATACTGGAGTGGGTAGCCTTTCCCTTCTCCAGGGGAACTTTCCAATCCAGGAATTAAATCCAGGTCTCCTGCATTGCAGGCAGATTCTTTACCAGCTGAGCTACCAGGGAAGCCCATTGTTACAAAAATGAAAGTCAAGTCACAGACTGAGAAAAGACATTTACAATATACATATATATTTATCAAAGAACTTGTATCCAGACTATATAAAGAACTTTCACAATTAACTAATTAAAAGAAAGAAATGTTTTCCTTTATATTAGTTTGTCTATTACAAATATGGAATCTAAATATGAAATTGAGTACACATGGGCTGATTTCTTTTTTTTTTCTTTTAATACCTTCTTACTGATGACCAAAGGTGCTGTGTGGACAGGTGATAACACGGCAGAGTGGAGTCACCTGAAAATTTCTATCCCTATGTTACTTACCCTCAGCGTGACTGGGATCTCTTTTTGTGGAGGTAAGATGATAGCCTCAGGTCTGAAGTGAGAGAAGAATCAGTCAGGGCAGGGGGATGTTTTCATTAAAGCTGGTCAGAAATCCCTTCTTGTGAGTTGTTTTCAACAGAATAAACGTGGGAAAGAGAAAATGAGGAGAATGGAGAACAGACTAGAGAGGAGAATGAAGGAGATGCTTCAGCACTGTGAGCGTCTCATCTGAACTGAGGACATGAAGTAAAGTTATCGGAAAGCGAGCCACAGTGTTCTTTTCCTCATTCTCTTACTGCTCTGTTCCTTAGACACTCTTGATAACTGAGTTTCTCTTCTTGAAATACTCCTGTTCTATCTGAAAGTGAGAAAAATGGAGAGAACGACAAAGAATTTAACAAATCAGAAATCAGCTATACAGAAATCCTGTGGCATTTTATATATACACACACACACTTGGAAAAGATAAAATTTAGTTAAAATAAGATTCTCTGATGGGTTGCTTTCTCCTAATCCTAGTAATTCTCTGCAGATGAGAAATCTCAGTATAGAGATGCTCAACCTGGCTACAGGTCCAGCTGCTCCTTGTTTTCTGTGGGACTGGAAGCACTTAATATCACATTTTGATAGATGTGTTTTTTAATAGCACTAATTCACATTCGACACAAAGAATTTATATCCTGCTTAAGGGCTAAGCCTGAAATTTTCTCCCTAAATTTCTAATTCTGATTATGTCTCTCTCTTTAGTTCTTTCTATAGTTTTTATCTTGCTTTCAAACAAAATCAATTGCCAACCACCACCTCCTCCTGCCATCACTAAATACAGGCTTATTGAGTCAGGCAGATATTATGCAGTTTCTGAGTTACCAAGGTCCAGGACAAACAGAAATGTTGATCTTGCAATAAAGCCTTTTGACAGGAGAAGAACATATTCAAAGAGCATATTGTCAGATCCCCAAACAGCCTGAGGTTTGTAGTGTGTGCTTCCTAATCTGAGGCCATAGTTTGATGCTGTCGTTTTGAGTGCACACACATACCTTTGCCCTTTTGGTCTGCAAGGCCTTATCTTACCTGTGGGCATCATCTGTGACGCCCGGGTATCTCACTCAGCCTTTCTTTACTGACTAATCAGCGGATGTAGGTGGCTTCATCGGGGATCCAGAGGCAGAGCTGCTAGTGCGGTGGTACCAGGCAGGAGCCTACCAGCCCTTCTTCCGTGGCCATGCCACCATGAACACCAAGCGACGGGAGCCCTGGCTCTTTGGGGAGGAGCACACCCGGCTCATCCGAGAAGCCATCAGAGAGCGCTACACCCTCCTGCCCTACTGGTATTCTCTGTTCTACTCTGCACACGTGGCTTCTCAACCTGTCATGAGGTAAACAGGCTTCACCACCACCCCAGTAACCAGTCTCTACCAGAAGACCCCCTCAGCCACTGGCAATGGAGTTATTACAGTGATTGCAAAAGAAAAGCCAGGTGTTTAACCAAGTGTCAGTCAGGTTATTGAGCACCAACTGTGAGCAGGGTCAGGCAGTAGAGGTCACAGAAGACAAAAACTAGATCTCCTGCTATTTGGTGATTGAAGCATTAATATTTGGTTAGTGTTAGTCGCTCAGTCGTGTCCAACTCTTTGTAACCTTTGAATAGTAGCTTCTGTCCATGGAATTTTCCAGGCAAGAATACTGGAGTGGGGTAGCCATTCCATTCGCCAGGGGATCTTCCCGACCCAGGGATTGAACCTGGGTATCCTGCACTCCAGGCAGATTCTTTACCATCCAAGCCACCAGGGAAACCCATAATATTTAGTAGGAGATAGAAATAGAAGGGGAGAAGGCAATGGCACCCCACTCCAGTGCTCTTGCCTGGAAAATCCCAAGGATGGAGGAGCCTGGTGGGCTGAAGTCCATGGGGTCGCTAGGAGTCGGACACGACTGGGCGACTTCACTTTCACTTTTCACTTTCACACACTGGAGAAGGAAATGGCAACCCACTCCAGTGTTCTTGCCTGGAGAATCCCAGGGACGTGGGAGCCTGGTGGGCTGCAGTCTATGGGGTCGCACAGAGTCAAACACGACTGAAGCGACTTAGCAGCAGCAGCAGCAGAAATAGAAGGAAGAAAGAAAGAAGGAAGGAAGAGAAAGAAAAGATAAAGTGACTTTGTACTTCAGTTCATCTAGTTTTTAACCTCTGTAGGGAAACAAAACATGCCACCCCAAACTGTCTTTTCGGCTTGAGGATTCTTAGGAGCTGATTGTTTTTAAACATACAAAAGGCTCATGAAGTCTTTCTTTTTAACCTCCTCCTTAAATGCCTATAAGAATTTAGATAAAGAGCTTGGTCCAGGAAGTACATTATCACCAGAGATACCTATAAGGAATATGAGCTAAGCATAGTAAGAGGACGCTGGGAACTAAAGTCTTCTCTGTGTCCCATTGTCTTTGCATGGCCCCACAAATGTTTATCAAACATTTCTTTTTCCATCTCCAAGTGAATATCTTGCCTCACTTTTGGTTTTTTATCTTTTTTTTTTTTTGGCTGCACCATGAGGCATATGGGATCTTAGTTCCCAGACCAGGGACAGAACCCGTGCCCCCTGCAGGGGAAGCACAGAGTCTTAACCACTGGACTGCCAGGGGAAGTTTCCTTCCTCCCCTTTGAAGTCCCAAACCTCACTCACTCCTCCTTCTCTCAGGTGTTATATCAGCCTCAATTGCCTATCTTGTCTTTAGGCAGTATATTTTTATGGAGGTCCTGTTTATACATCATTAAATTTGATTTTCTCCTGTTAAACTCTGTCTTGTCAACTTAATTCTTAGACCAGTCAGAAAAACCTAGAAGGATAGAGGAAAGTAGCTTTTTCATCCCCCACACCCACAAGCCTTCTCTCATGAAGAACAACTTATTCTGCCAGTCTTAGCTCTCTCTTACCCTTAGGGCTTTTCCTGGTGTATAAATTATATTCTGATTCTATTTTGAAAGCAAGATGTGAATGCCATCTTTCCGGGTTAGAGACCAGTACACACAGACACATGTAGTACATCAAGACCTATAGATCAGCAGTTCCTCAGCCTGACTCAGATCAGAATCACCTGGGGAGCTTTTTTAAAAATACAGATTCCCAGGCTAGACCTCCAAACCTATTATGAGTCCCTTGGTTAAGTTCCAGAGATCTATGTTTGTTGGAAGTTTTCCTGGTGATTTTAGACACCAGCCAAGTTTAGATGCTTCATTACTATTTAATAACAAAGAAGTAGATTATTACAAAGGCTAGTGAATAAAATGAAAATGTTTCTCTTATTAAAAAGTATCTTTCCCTCATGAAATTGAAAGCAACGTTAGAACCATGAAGTTAATATCCAGAGATATTGAAAGTTTTGTGATTTTAATAAGCCCAAATGCCTCCTACTTAGCTGTGTACAACAGTAACAATAAAACAAAACCCAAACACCACACAAGTTTCTGAAACCTCCAAAAATGTTGCCAACTTGAAAATAAGAAAAACCAATTCTTTTCACTTACATAATGATTAAGGATGCATGAAAAGCAGTAACAATTAAAAAATGGCACAGATTCTACATTATAAAATTCAGTTTTACCAACATTTAAGTTTGGTAGAGACCAACACAATACAGAAAGTGAAGAAGAACTAAAGAGCCTCTTGATGAAAGTGAAAGAGGAGAGTGAAAAAGTTGGCTTAAAGCTCAACATTCAGAAAACTAAGATCATGGCGTCTGGTCCCATCACTTCATGGCAAATAGATGGGGAAACAGTGGAAACAGTGGCTGACTTTATTTTTTTGGGCTCCAAAGTCACTGCAGATGGTGGCTGCAGCCATGAAATTAAAAGACGCTTACTCCTTGGAAGGAAAGTTATGACCAACTTAGATAGCATATTCAAAAGCAGAGACATTACTTTGCCAACAAAGGTCCATCTAGTCAAGGCTATGGTTTTTCCAGTAGTCATGTATGGATGTGAGAATTGGACTGTAAAGAAAGCTGAGCACTGAAGAATTGATGCTTTTGAACTGTGGTGTTGGAGAAGACTCTTGAGAGTCCCTTGGACTGCAGGGACATCCACCCAGTCCATTCTAAAGGAGATCAGTCCTGGGTGTTCATTGGAAGGACTGATGTTGATGTTGAAACTCCAATACTTTGGCCACCTGATGCGAAGAGCTGACTCATTTGAAAAGACCCTGATGCTGGGAAAGATTGAAGGCAGGAGGAGAAGGGGACGACAGAGGATGAGATGATTGGATGGCATCGCCGACTCAATGGAGATGAGTTTGAATAAACTCCGGGAGTTGGTGATGGACAGGGAGGCCTGGCATGCTGTGGTCCATGGGGTCGTGAAGACTCAGACATGACTGAGCGACTGAACTGAACTGAACTGAACACAATACAGTTAAGCAGTTATCCTTCAATTAAAAATAAATTAATTAAAAAAACATTTAGTTTGTTTTACACCAAACATATTAGGCATTTGGACTTGGGCAAAGTTCTGATTATGCCTGTCAGAGTAACTTAGTGCTCAACAATGAGAACAAGAAGTTTCGGGTACTAGAATTCTCAAGCTTTAATTGGGACCATTTAAGCTAACAGACAGCTCTTTCACACAAGAAAAGTATATAGTAATCATAACAAGGGGATCCCAGTTGGTGCTAATGATAAAGAACCCACCTGCCAGTGCAGGGGATGTAAGAGACTGGGTTCGATCCCTGGGTCTAGAAGATCCCCTGAAGAAGGGAATGCAACCCATCCAGTATTCTTGCCTGAGAAGTCCCATGGACAGAGGAGCCTGATGGGCTATAGCCCGTGGAGCTGCAAAGAGTTGAACAAGACTTAGCAACTAAAAAACAACAATAATCATAACCAGTGCTCATAAAATCTTGACTTATATGAAAAGAGTCTTGACTTTTCCCAATTTCCTTTGAATAGTTATAAAACTGAAAATATGAATGATTGAATTATAAAAAAAAATCTAATGATGTTGAAGTAAGAAATTTCTTTTTTCTTTTCCCCAGGCCTCTGTGGGTAGAGTTCCCTAATGAATTAGAGACTTTTAGTGTGGAAGATGAATACATGCTGGGTGAGCATTTCTGGATTAATTTTACTTCTGAGAAATACTATAATTATGTTTTTATTATATTTTCTAGTATAGGAACACTAAAAAGTCCCTAGTCTCAAGAAAGCCAAAAAGAAAAGAAATTTCATCACCAAGATTTTTCGTGTATTGGTGGGATCCCAACTCTATTCTTTCGTCATGTAGTGCTTCTCATAGCATGTTAACGTCATATAAACCCATTGCGTTTGTGAATGCCGTTTGGAATTCTTGTTCAGGGACCACCTCTAAGCCTTAAGATACCACCACAGGGAAGGGAAGTCGAAAAAAGTAAACCAGACAGAGAGCTTATTTCATATGCAAAACAGGACTGGGGTTGTTTGTTTGTTTTTGGTTGGGTTAATCATATTTGGAACAGGAAAATTTATCATTTGGGTAATGTGTTCAAGAGGCCAGACTTGGCAGAGAGTTGCCCAAAAGGTGAATTCTGTTTCTAAAGAGTAGAACCTCCAAAATGTAAAAAAACCTATCTCTTTAGGTCTCCACTCATCCTTGGGTCTCAAGTTAAAAAGCTACTACTTCCTTAGAGAAAATTTTCCTCATCAAAATTGCTTCCTAGTACCTAATTCCACCTGCCTTAGTCAAAATCAGTCCCTCTTAATACATAATTTTCATTCCATTTTGTACTTTTACCAGTTTACTATTTGTCTTAGCTCTAATTAATTTGTAATTACTTGTTTAATATCTGGTTTTGACTGTAAACTTGATGAGGGCAGGGACCATGTCTGTCTAATTTGAAGCTACATTCCTCGAGCCTAGCACAGTGCCTGGTCCTCAGCAGAATTCAATGAATATTTGTTGAATTAAATAGTGAATTTGTAATTGGATGAATTTTACATATGCTAGTGCCAAGATTAAAACAAAATTAATAATCCAGATTTCCTTTAAGGGAATTATAGTTTTCCTGATGATACCTGCCCAAGAAAGAGGGCCTGAATATCTATGCAGACCACACCTCTGGGTCACAGTTGTAGACTCACTACATTTAAAGTCACATATAGCAAACAGTGAAGCACTGGGAGAAGTGAAATGGTGCTTTCATACTACAGCTGTGCACAAAGTGAGACTGTGCTGGCCTATGTCAGGGTCCCTCCTGTAATCCTAATACACCATAAGTGCATTAATGATAGGCAATGATACAGTCACCTCTGATCACCTGTCCTCTTTCTAACTCACAATACATCTCCCTGAGGAATCATTGGCTCAACTCACCAGGATCTCTGCCTTTAAGAAGTTCAGTTGAGTGGTCTTTGAAACCACAAAAGCACTCAATTAAGAGAGCAGCATTGAAACGTATACATTACCATATGTAAAATTACATAGCCAGTGGAAATTTGCTGTATGACACAGGAAGCTCAAATCCGGTGCTCTGTGACAACCTAGAGGGGTGGGATGGGGTGGAAGGTAGGAGGTGGGAGACAGGTTCAGAAGGGAAGGGACATATGTATACCTAAGGCTCATGCATGTTGATATGTGGCAGAGACCAACATAATAACATAAAGCAATTATCCTCCAATTACAAATAAATAAATTTAAATTAAAAAAAAAATTTAAGGAGAAGGGATGTTTTCAGACCTCTCATAATGATATTCAACTTTATTTCTTCTCCACTTTTCAGGAGGTGCTTTATTGGTTCATCCAGTCACAGAACCAAAAGCTACTGTTGTTGATGTGTTTCTGCCAGGGTCAAGTGAGGTAACAGTAAACAACAAACATCTGCATACCTTACGTGTGTATGTCTTCCTTTCGAACTTGGTGGCTTAAAACGACAAAACCTTATGCTCTCACAGTACTGGAGGCTTGAAGTCCAAAATCTTGGTGTGGGCAGAGTTGGTTCTTCCTGGAGGTTCTGAGGGAGAGGCTGTGCCATGCCACTCTCCACGCTCTCCGCTTCCGGGGGCTGCCTGCGCTCTTGGCATTTCTTGGCTTGTACCCACCTCGCTTCAGTCTATGCCTCCATTTTCACTGTGTGTGTCTGTGTCTCCTCTAACCATCTGTCTCTTACAAGACACTTGTGATGATATTTAGAGCCTATCTAAATAAATCCAGATAATCTCCTTACCTTAAGATCCTCAATTTAGTCAAATCTGTTCCCATAAAGATAAGGGATTAGGAAGCAAATACATCTTTTTGAAGGGCCACCATCCAGCCCACTACACCTGTCATCACTGATATGACAATAACCAGGCTTTTCTACACAAAGCCCATGAATGACGTTCTTTCTGCTTGGTTTCTCTAGGAATTTGTAGTTCTGAAGGTGGGGGCTCTTTACAAAGGTTCCCCTGCAAAGCAGAAACCTGAGAAAAAGGTTAAATATTACAACAGCTAAATGAAATGGCTTGCCAAGCATTTCTGCTAAGAGTTTCTTAAATTAATTCTAAGTGCAGGCTCGCATTAAGAGGAGCTAGCTCCCTGTCTGACTTTGCCACAGTTTCTATTAATGACCTATTATCATTTCAATCACACTGTTATGACTATGTAGCCTATTCTTTCAACACTCCTGTTTCCAGGAATGTTCTGTAATTGTTTCTCTCGCTACATCTTCCCAAAGCCTGGGTAGGAGAGCCGCTGCTTCTTGCTGATTAGCTAGTAAAGTACCACAACGGGCAGAGAGCTATCTCACAGCCTGGCTGTCACCTTCCCGTGTTCTGTACAGCACATCCCTCTCTTGCAAGTCTCTTTCTTGGGGAGGCCTTCTCTGACACCCTCTTTAAGATTACAAACCACTCCCACTACCCCTGGTACTATCCAGTTCTCCTGCATCCTTTATTTGTCTCTGTAGAACATGCCATTTTAAACATCCTAAAATTTACTTTTATGTTTTATTATTTCTCTCTCCCATTAAAATGTTAGCTTTTTGAAGGCCATGATTTTTATCTGTTAATGGCCTCGCATTAATGACCTATCTGTTAATGTTTCCCTCGCATCTAGACAGGCATGTGGCACATAGTAGGCCATCTATAAGTACTTGCTGGGTGAGGAGCTCAGTAACTAAGCTCTGGGTCTCATCTACATGGTGTTTTGTACCAGTTGTACCCTTCTTAGGCTGGGAATCTTTGATTATGTTACCACACACCCTATGCCTCTCATTTCAGTCAGACTGGAAATGGTTGATGGGTAATGCCCAAATCTTGTTTGAATCCTTTTTTTTTTTTTAACCTTTCACTCCCACCAACTTTTTATCTTGAGCTACTAGAATTCACCAAAGGAAGACATTACAAGGAAAGATAGCTAAGGGATTATCCCTTGTAAACATAGACACAGAAATCCTTGACAATACATTAGGCAACTGAATCCAGCCAAAGATAATACTTCATGACAAGGTAGGACTGATGCAGTTGAATTGAGAGTTCACTGCAGCTGACAATTGTCAGGGCACAGCCCTCTCCCAGTGATGGCAGGACAGTGACAGATTCAACATCCCAGCTTTATACAGCCTCTGATAATCCCAGGAGGTGAACTGTGGCTGCCAGAAATTATATTGGACTAGAAGAGAGAAAAAGGTTTTCTTTTCATCCTTAAGATAGTATCTTAAGGATTTATCCCATCAAATTACTTTGGCAGGAGCTTTTTGGCACTTTAGCAAGTAAACCCCCTCGATGGGCATCTCAGATAAGAGTTTGAACCTCGTCCCTGAATTGTACTCTGTTTTTAAAAAATGACGCTGTATTAGTAATCCAAATTTCCATTTGTTTTTCTCTAAGGTCTGTTTCCCTGTCAGATACTTCCTTTTCTCCTGCCTCATTTGTAATTTATTTGCTTGCTGTGTGCTTTTCTGTTTTGTTTTCTCTCTTCCATCATCTTTTTCACTATAAGATCATTACATTTTTATAAGCCAGTTGAACTATAAAATCCATGAGGGCAGGTTCTAGGTCTTTCTGTTCACTTGTGTGTACCCAGCAATGCTGGGCACATGGTAAGTTGTTCAGTAAATAACTTTTGGATGGATGGATGGAAAAATGAATGGCCTTTTAACTCAGCTTAATCCATCTCAGTACTAGGTTAGTTAGTCCTTTGGGATTTTCTTAAAAGCATATGTTCTCTCGAACTTCTATTCAAGATTTTTTAAATTATACTTAAATTTTTTTTAATTATACTTATTTTAGCTTTCTGGTTATTTGAAATCCAACTAAATGGATGTTTTATTACATGATGAAATCATGAGAAAAACGTGCTTATACACATTTTTTCACTAAGGTCTATTTCTTTTCAGATTTGGTATGACTCTAAGACATTTGCTCACTGGAAA
The DNA here is from genome assembly GCF_029378745.1 of Bos indicus. Taxonomy (NCBI): domain Eukaryota; kingdom Metazoa; phylum Chordata; class Mammalia; order Artiodactyla; family Bovidae; genus Bos; species Bos indicus. Next base: position 37,606,947 of record NC_091769.1, read on the forward strand.
GGAGCGTGTACAGTAAAGATCCCAGTAACCTTGGACGCTGTAAGCTATTTTCAGACTGTTATTTTTAACCTATTGTGCTGATTAGTTTACTCAGGCTGCCATGACAAAATACCATAGACTGACTGGCTTCAACAATAGAAAGTTAATTTCTCACAGTCTGGAGGCTGGAAGCCCCAGATCAAGGGGCCAACCAGTTCAGGTCCTGGGGAGGATTTCTTCCTGGCATGGAGACAGACACTTTCTTGATGCATCCTCTTATGGTAGAGGGAGTGTGTGCTCGTCTTGTCTCTTATGACACTACTCGTTTGGATCAGGGCCCCACTCCTATGACTTCATTTAATCTTAATTACCTCTGTAAAGGTCTCCAAATACAGTCACACAGGGGCTTGGGGCTTCACTCTGTGAATTTTGTGGGGACACATTCAGTTCATAACATGTGCCTTCATAGCAAGAGCCAAGGACGTCAGTGTATAGTAACATATACACATGGAGACTGAATGTAGATTAGTAGAGGGGTTCCCTGGTGGTTCAGATGGTGAAGAATCCGCCTGCAATTTGGGAGACCTGGGTCAATTCCTGGGTTGGGAAGATTCCCTGGATTGGGAAGATCCCCTGGAGGAGGGCATGGCAACCCACTCTAGTGTTCTTGCCTGGAGAATCCCCAAGGACAGAGGAGCCTGGAGAGCTACAGTCCATATGGTCACAAAAAGTTGGGCCCAACTGAGCAACTAAGCACAGCATACAGCACAGAACTGAAGGCAGGGAGAGGTTTGGGGAGCAATGGCGAGTGACCATTAAAGGGTACAGGGTTTCTTTTGGGGGGTGATTTTTAATTGATTATGCTGATGGTTGCATGACTCTGAATATACTAAAAACCATTCAATTGTACACTGTAAATGGATGAATTGTATGACATGTGAATTTTTATCAATAAAACTGCCAAAATGGGAAGGGAAAAAAAGAGTATAAAAATAACATGTACTCTGAGTTCACAGTTTGGAACACTGAAGACACAGTTCTTCCACATTTATTTACCTTTGTGTGTCTAAGAAAAAGAATCACACTGACAACAGGGAGTAAACACGGTGATAGCACATGTACCATACAGAATGGCCTCTACAGCACCAAGTCAGGACACATGAGTTTCTAGTTGGACCTCTAGGCAAGGGGAGGCTATGAGTTATGATGTTAGACCCAGAGCGGCCCATGCAGGCTGCATTTCCTTTTTTTAAAATTAACTCATTTGTTATTTATTTGGGTGTATCAGGTCTTGGCTGCAGCACGCAGGGTCTTCACTGTGTCATGTGGGATCTTTAGTTGCGGTGCACAGACTGTCTAGTTGTAGTGTGCAGACTTACTTGTCCTGCGTGATGTGGGATCTTAGTTCCCCGACCAGGGATGGAACCTGAGTCCCCTGTATTGCAAGGTGGACTTTTAACCACTGGACCACCAGGGAAGTCCCCCAGGGTGCATTTCTGAAGGGAAGTTTGTTCCTGCAACTGAATCACAGCCACTACCAGAGACTTGAAGTAGTGTGAAAATTTTTAAATAGATGTATGTTATTTTTTTAAATTCTCAGCAGCAATATGAACTCCATTATAGAGAAAATAGGGCTTCCCTGGTAGCTCACATGGTATAGAATCCACCCAGGAGACCTGGATTCAATTCCTGGGTCAGGAAGGTCCCTTGGAGAAGGGAATGGCAACCCACTCCAGTATTCTTGCCTGGAAAATCCCATGAACAAAGCAGCTTGGCAGGCTATAGTCAATGGGGTCAAAAAGAGTCAGACATGACTGAGCGACTAACATGTTCACGTTCACATAGAGAAAATGATTTCAGATGCCAACTTTCAGATCTAGAATAGACCTTAACATTCATCTTCTTGAATCCCTCATGCTTACAGGTGAAGACAGGGAGGTTCAGAGAAGTTAAATTACTTGTCCAGGGTTTCAGCTAAATTGTGAACTGAGATAAGAACTGAGATAAGACCCCAGGTCAATTGGACTTCCACTCCAGGGCCTATCCGTATTAACTTACTGCATCATTCTTTGAAGGAAAATAAAAGAAGAAGAAATTGACTGATGCAGGTGGGGAAGTAAATGTGCTTTTACTTCTTGCTGCGAGTCAAGCAGACGGTGGACATCTTGCCTACTCCACCCTCACTGACAACTTTCTGTATACAGCAGTCCCCCTTATCTGAGGCTTCATGTTCCTCAGTTTCAGTTACCTTCAGTCAACTGCGGCCCCAAAGTATTAACTGTGGTCCAGAAATACTAAATGGAAAATTCCAGAAATAATTCATAAGTTTTAAACTGCATGCTACCCTGAGGAGCATGATGAAATCTTGTGCCATCCTGCTTCATCCTGCCCAGGACATGACTCATCCCTCGGTCCAGCAGATCCAAGCTGTGTATGCTACCCACCCATTAGTATAGGGGAAGGTATCATTATATAGGGTTCAGAACTCTCCTCGGTCTCAGGCATCCACTGGGGATCTGGGAACATATCCCAGGTGGAGGAAGGGGGTGCCTACTGTATTCTAGCTCTTCTCCCCACTGGCAGCTTACTCAAAGCAAAGTATAAGCCCTCATGTGATCCAGGGAGCTTCCTAAGAGAGGACTACACTGGGAGGCACGGAACCTACTGGATTGTCCTTGCCAGGAGTGCTATTCCAGAAGACCCATGCCTACAGCTCTGTCGTCAGAGTCACACCAAGTGCCCTTGGCAGGTTCTATAACAGAGATTTCACAGATTCACCCTCAGAATTGAGCCAGTCATCCTAGTGATGCAGGGAAGCAGGGACCAAGAAGTGTATAGGCTAAAGTAGGGACAACAGTTGTATATCCCAAACCAAGAAACCACCATCTTTTATGAACGTATACACATGTATATCTGGGCCTGCTTGCATAGACATAAAAATCCCCTCTTTAGCAGGGTCCTAAAAATAAACTTGTTTGTTATATTGACAGGAAAATTAAAAATACAAAGCAGGAAAGGCTACCTATAGGATAGTCAGAATAGATAATAAGTGGATGGAGGGTGAGAAGTTTTCCCTAATAATTTTTTAAATGAACCATTTTTAATATTTGAACTCTTTTCCTTTTAATGCCAGGGCCTGTGGTAAGCTACAAGCTGGGAGAAAAGAATACCCCCTTCCCCATGAGGGATATGTTCCAAGACCCCAAATGGATGCCTGAAGCCAAGGAGAGTACAGAACCCTATATAAAGATATTTTCCCCTATACTAATGAATTTGTGTTCACAAATTTATTTTGCTTTAGAGTCTGCATTATAAAGAATGTATAATGGGACTTTCCTGGCAGTCCAGTGGTTAAGAATCCACCTGCCAGTTCAGAAGACATGGGTTCCATCCCTGCTCTGGGAAGATTCCACATGTCACAGGGCGACTAAGCCTATGCACCACAGCTACTGAACCCATGCACTCTGGAGCCTGTGCTCCTCAACAAGAGAAGCCAGCGCAATGAGAAGCGTGTGCACCACAGCTAGAGAGTGGTCTGTGTTCAGTGCAACTAGAGAGAGCCGAAGCGCAGCAACAAAGACCCAGCACAGCCAAAACTAACTAAATAACATTTTTGAAAAAAGAATGTATAATGAAATATTTTAAAAGCCTACTTTGAAATTGCCTTATATGAATCCTCCTCTGAGAGTATTCTCCTATTGTAGATACCAGTGTTTCAACGTGGTGGAAGTGTGGTACCAATAAAGACCACTATAGGAAGATCCACAGGCTTCATGACTAATTCCCCATATGGACTCCGAGTCGCTCTAAGCACTAAGGTACTTGAAAAATATTACTTTTACACCTCTTGTTTGTTATGACTCTGTCTCTTTACAGTGGTAGCTTTGAGTGTATAAAAGTGGTGAAGCCCATCTATGGGATAGGTGGTTCTGATGTTTGTCTAGAAATCAAAAATTTGAATCATTTCTGCATCATTGTCCAACTTATCTAACTTTCCTGGAATTGTTCTTCAGGGAACTCTGAGAACTAGAAATGATAGAAATTTCCTCTAGGGTACTGTGACCCTTTGTGCTCTGCAGCTTGGCATTGATCACCACTGGGCTGAAAGCTCATTGGGCCATAGCAGCCTGCCATGTGGATTAGCCCTGACTCTCAGTCTCCGGTAAAAGGGTCCTGTGTCTATGCAACATTCCAGGGACGCAGTCCCACACACAACAACTTTCATTCTCATTGGATGGCTCAAACAACTACAATCTCCTAGAGTAAGGTCTGGAAGGATCCAGAATTGATCTGTTCTTTTGAGGATATCTTTTGAGCTGAATGAGGCCTATGGCAGATTCCTCTCCTAACCGTTTGCCAAAATACAGTGCCAGACACAAATCCTCACTCTTAAGCAAATGTTATAATTCACTTTCTTTTTCTTACATTTTTCTCTTCCATCCATTTCTTTTAAGCATGTATTCTTGGGTCAAACTATGGGCCTTGGGCCCATGGGAGGCCATGGAATAAATTGCAAGAGACTTGAGGTCCATAGCTCATGAAGCATTGTCAGTAACAGGGAACTGCCGTATGGAGTGCTGTGACATTGTCTGACATGCAAAAGGGATCCTCCTACCAAAAGACAGTAGGAAGTAGGCACCATTCTCCAAATGGAGGTTCTTCTAAAGATAGCTAATCTCATCTATTATATTCTTTTTCCTTTTAACTTCAGTTTCACTGGGTGAACATTTCTTGACCTGTTGTCACATTTTAGGGCAGTATTTTTGAAATCACCTATGCCACTGACCATACTTCACAGTTTAAATCTCTTTCAACAAAGCCTAACTCTCTTTGCCTCCTCTTGTGTGACTTCCTTATTCATATTATTTCACAAATGGGTACTAAGTGTTTATATAGTTTATGATGACTTTGTACAGCTTTAATATTAAGCAGTTGTTCAACATAATTTTTCACAGATTTTGTAATCAGTTATTTCCTTTAGGGAGGGACAGTCTTTTCCAAGAAAACTATTACATGAGCATACTCTCTGTGATTCCACTCTCCAGGGTTCTGCCATGGGTGAATTCTATCTCGATGATGGGCATTCTTTCCAATACCTCCACCAGAAGCAATTCTTGCACAGGAAGTTTTCATTTTCCTCAGGTGTTTTGACCAACAGGTAATGGCAGCTGAAAGAGCCATGTGCTTTCATAAATAAATTATGCTATCCATTTGCTATCCTTAAATGCACAGCTAATGTTTTAAGGTACTATTTTTAAAAATTAATAATGAAGGCCATTTGTATTTTTCATCTTCTTTTCTTCGAGATTGATTAATGTATGATATAGAAATAAAATTTTAATATAAATATACAAGTATAGTATACAAATACAGTTGTAGTATATTTAAAGTATACGGTGTGATGACTTGATAAATGTATACATTGTGGAAGTATTCCCCTCATCAAGTTAATTAACACGTCCATCACCTCACATGTTTAACCTTTTTTTTTCCAGCTTTTGATGAGAACACAAGTTCTACTCTCTTAGCAAATTTCAGTTATGCAATACAGGATTATCAACTGTATTTGCCATGTTGGATATTTGATTCTCAAACCTTCTTCATCTTATAACTGAAAGTCTGTACTCTTCTACCAGCCTCTCCCTACTTCTCCCACCCCTCACCCCCTAGAAACCACCATTTTACTCTGTTTCTATGAGTTCAACTCTTTTTTCCTTTTTTTCTTTTTTTTTGCATTCCTCATATAAGTGATGCCATTCATCACTTTGTTGAATATTTCAGTCCACTTCTTGTACTGTTCAGGTCTGTGTTTTGTTAGATACTTTTTAATATTTTCCATATGTATTGAAATTCTCATTTTGTTCATGCACTGCTCTTTGAACTTGGTGAGCATCCTTATGACCATTGGTTTGAACTATCTATCAGGTAAACAATTTATCTCTATTTCAATAAGGTCAGTTTCTATAGATTAATCATGTTCTTTTGTTAGGAACATATTCTCCTGTTTCATCTGCCTTGACTCCTGGTGGTGTTTCTCACATTAGATAAGACAGCCATGTCTTCCAGTCTTTACAGACTGGCCTCATGTAGGAGATGATCCTCATTGATCAGCCTGTCCTGAGCTCCTTATAGCTTCCAGACCTTTGTGATTATCCACACTGCCATGTTTGTTTTAGTGACTGCCAGTAGTTAAGGATATGCTGAGACCCATCCGTATCCCAAGGGGCATATTTTAGTCATCACCTATATACAGGCTGATTAGAACCTTCAGGCAGTAGCTGGGAAAGTATGCAGTTAGATCCTTTCCGGGAAGAACCTGGGAGATGGATATTTTTGCCTGCTCCCTCTGCACTGAGCCCTGGGGGGATAGCCACACTGCCTATTAACAACTGCTTCTTTATTTGCTGTAATTAACTTCGTTGGCTCTCAGAGGGAGGTGATTTGAGGGCCTATCTCTCCAGGTGGGAGCCTTGAAAGGATGGACACTGGAAGTGTGATCCAAACCTTTTACTTTTCCTGGAGAAGCTAGGAGTTGCAAATTCCTTCCCAATTGTACGGGACTATGCCAGGGGTGGGCTTCCCTGGTAGCTCAGCGGTAAAGAATCCACCTGTAGTGCTGGAGTCACAGGAGATGCAGGTTCATTCCCTGGGTTGAAAAGATTCCCTGGAGGAGGGCATGGCAACTCACTCCAGTTTTCTTGCCTGGAGAATCCCCATGGACAGAGGAGCCTGGAGCCTACAGTCCATAGGGTCACAAAGAGTCAGATACAACTGAAGTGACTTAGCACGCAAACATGCCAGGGGTAGGGGTTATATGGGAAGTGTGTTTCAGCCTTTCCTGCTTGTTTTAATGTGGGTATTTTCTCAGTCACCCAATGTGCAGGAGTCACTCAGCTAGTTTTCTGGTTTCTCTCATAGAGAATTGTTCCATGTGTAGCTTTATTTTCAGTGCATCTGTTGGAAAAGAGAAATTCAGGAGCCACTCATGTTGGCACTTTGCTCTGGAGCCCCCGGGAGTACTTTTCAATCACTCTTATGAACATCCCTTCCTTATTGTCTTCATCTTCCTTTCCTTCCTTCTCTGAAAAATGAAAAAGAATTCAGTATAAATTCCTATTAATCCCATTTATTTATCTGTTCAAACATTCATTAAGGATCTGATTTCTTGCAATTTGATTGCAGCATCCAAGTCACATTTGGGACTTCAGTGTCCTTAAGTGATGTCCTTCCAAATGGTTTGTTAAAGGAAGACTGCTGGTTAGCTTGGGCTTCCCAGATGACTCAGTGGTAAACAATCCTCCTGCCATGACACAGGAGATGTGGGTTTGATCCCTGGGTCAGGAAGATCTCCTGGAGTAGGAAATGGCAACCTGTTTCACTATTCTTGCCTGGAAAATTCCATGGACAGAGGAGCCTGGTGGTCTACGGTTCATGGAGTTGCAGAGAGTCAGACATGACTGAGCACGTGTGCATTGGTTGGCTTGTCTTTGCATATAGAGTCGTCTTTTTCCATCTCTTCATCCTAGTAAATGTGACAGCTATATGTTTCATGCCTCCATAGGCATGAAGGATGGGAGGGGATGGTGATCTGGTAGCCAGTCCAAACCCCTGTTCCTCTCCTTTTCCTAATGTCATTTGTTGTATCTATTCCAGTTGTGCTGACGAGAGGGGTCATTATCCCAGCAAGTGTGTGGTGGAGCAGATCTTGGTCCTAGGCCTCAAGAAGCAGCCATCTTCTGTGACTGCCCACTCAGCTGGTAAGGAAACAGGCCACTTGGTTCTATAAGCATAGAAGTATTTGACATGAAGAGATGGTTAGTCTAAAACTGATGTAATGTGCTTAGCCAAGTGGACTCTGCTCTTTCTGGCAAGAGTCAAATATATTAGTATCTAGAGGGAACGAAGCCATCCTGCTTCTTTCTTCATCAACTGTCTTTCTGCTCATTGTAAGCTGTTAATATTTTCCTGAGGGAAATCATGTGAGGCTTGAAATAATATTGTAGCTTTTCTGAATATTTGGTTTAAACTGTAGGTATCTAAAGTCGTAGGGAATCCTACTGATATTTATTGACTTTCTTAAAGGACCTGGGACAGGATATATCTTTTTTCAACCTACTGAATTTGCTGGACAAATCACTTTGCTCCTTACAGTTTCTTTTCATTCAGTCTTTTACTCAAAACACTGGAGTGCTTCATGTTTTAAAAATTCATGGAAGTCCAGGAGTATAAGTGGTATTAATTTGGATTCTCCTATATGGAATATAAGATTTTATGACAGAGACAGAAACTTTTTAAATTCAAAGAAAAGACATTTCTTTCCTGGATAGTCAACAGACTTTCCCTTTTACTGTTTGGATCTCTAGATGGCAGCGCTCAGCCTGTGGCTTTTACGTACCATGCCACAACATCCACCCTAAAGCTGGAGACGCTCTCGCTGAACATTGGTGCGGACTGGAAGGTGCGCGTCCAGTGACGGAGCAGTGCACCTGGTGGCAGAGCCAGGAGCAGCGGCGCCTCTCCGCCTTCCCTGGGGCCTTTTATGCGATTTGTGCCACGTGCTAATTGACTTCTCTGGCTTAAAGTCAGCTTTCATTAGTCACAGTTTATTAGTGAACAGTAGATTTCAGATTTTTCAGATGTTACATTCTTAGACGTGCTGGGAATCATACTCTTGGTGTCACACACCACTTCGACATGCAAGTGGCCCAGAGACATTTATAGCATTCACAGACCTCGCGTTGCTCCCTGGGCCATGGCCTGGGGTATGTGCTGTGGCCCAGTGGGGAGCTTCTCTTTGAGCACAGCTGGGTGAGTTTGTTTTAAGTGACAGGTGGGCCAAGGCCGCCTTGTGGCCCATTTGTGAAAGCTCGTCTCAGTCCATGTGGCCAAGCCACTCCAGCTCCAGCAGCTGAGCTGCTCAAGGTCTCTCTCGAAGTGGACAGTGGCCTCTGGTAACCACCTCCCCCCACAGATCTCTTTTACCCACTTAGACATGGGCAAGGCAGCCCTTTTCTACTTGCACTGTATGTACTGCAGCAACAGGGAGTTACTCTACCTTACAGACTGAAAAGCTGGCTTAAAACTCAATATTCAGAAAACTAAGATCATGGCATCTGGTCCCATCATTTCATGGCAAATAGATGGGAAAACAATGGAAACAGTCATAGACTTTATTTTCTTGGGCTCCAAAATCACTGCAGATGGTGACTGCAGCCATGCAATTAAAAGATGCTTGTTTCTTGAAAAAAAAGTTATGACCAACCTAGACAGCATATTAAAAAGCAGAGACATTACTTTGCCAACAAAGGTCTGTCTGGTCAAAGCTATGGTTTTTCCAATAGTCATGTATGGATGACTTGGATCACAAGTGGGGAGAGTTGGACCACAAAGAAAGCTGAGCGCTGAAGAATTGATGCTTCTGAACTACGCTGTTGAAGAAGGCTCTTGAGAGTCCCTTGGACTGCAAGAAGATCAAACCAGTCAATCCTAAAGGAAATCAGTCCTGAATATCCATTGGAAGGACTAATGCTGAAGCTCCAATACTTTGGCCGCCTAATGCGAAGAACTGATTCACTGAAAAAGACTCTGATGCTCGGAAAGATTGAAGGCAGGAGAAGGGGACATCAGAGGATGAGATGGTTGGATGGCATCACCGACTTGATGGACATGAGTTTGAGCAAGCTCTAGGAGTTGGCGATGGACAGGGAAGCCTGGCATGCTGTAGTCTATGGGGTCGCAAAGAGTCGGTCATGACTGAGTGAACTAAAGTAAGAGACTGAATCAAAAACACAAAGGGAGTCTTTTACTTGTCATGTTTTTTGGGTCTCCAAAGTTCCAAATTAATCTTCTTAAAATTCTAATCTCTTAATATCGGTTTTATTAAATACTGTCTACTACCCAAAGATTATTTGTAACATGAGTAAACTGTAATTTAAATTAATAACATAAATACCCACCATCAAACTTCAGAATAAGAACATGGGACTAGACTGAGGGTGAGGTAAGTGAGACACTTGCCTGGGACAGAAAATATACGGGGATGCCCAAATTCACAGTAATCAAAATAAATAATACTTTAATGCAATATTTTAAAAATCAACACTAAAAGAAAAAAATCCATGATGAACAAATATCACAATTTTAAATAAGGATAGGATCAATATACCACATTTTGCATTTGACTCAGATCCCAGCGCAGCTCGGCATGGGCTGGAGCACTACACCACAGCAGCCCCTTGGGAGGTCCCCAGGGACTCCCTGCGGCTACAGCATCTGCTGGGGCAGCCTCGTATCCTAGCCCTCCTCAACATACACACTTGCTTATCAGGCATCCTCCACTTAGTAACTTGCCAACTGCCACCCCAGTGCCTTCTGTTCCCTGGACCCAATATCTACTGCCTGCCCTCTATGTATGCAGATCCTACCATCTGTCCAGGCACAACTCAAATCCCACTTCCCCATAGAGCCTTTCTAACTCCCTAACACCCACAACTCCCCTTTACCACAAGCAGTGATTTTGCCCTCCTGACAGGCAGCCCCACTTCTACATAACGTGCAGTCGGATGAACATTCTCTTGGATGGCCCCTCAGTGTTTCAGGTTCGTCTGTCTTGTTTCCCTATTAGATGGCATGTTCTCCAAGATCATGTTATATTTCTCTTATATCTGCCAGAGCACCCTTATACTTGACTTTTAGTAATGATTGGCTGACTGATGGATTGATTAAAAATTGAGAATTGAATATACTTGTTTCTGCTTGACTTTTAAGACATAGGACTCTTCCCTCCAGATATAGTAAATGTTGTGCATTTCCTGGTAGACACATTTCATTGTATCAGTTGAACTTTGCACTATATGTAAGTAACATAGACATATGCAGATTCTTTGTTCCTATTTCTGCAAGTTTTACAATTAAGGAGAAAGGAAGAAATCTCCATCGGCTGAAGTTTTATTTCCCAACTTCAGATTTCCCTGCCAACCTAATTGGAAAAGACCCTGATTCTGGACAAAATTGAAGACAGAAGGAGAAGGAGACGACAGAGGATGAGATGGTTGGATGGCATCACTGACTCTATGGACATGAATTTGAGCAAGTTCCAGGAGTTGGTGATGGACAAGGAAGCCTGGTGTGCTGCAGTCCATGGGGTCATAAAGAGTTAGACACGACTGAGCGACTGAACTGAAATGAACCTGAAAGCTGAATGTTCTTATCTAATATAAATGATGGTTTTTAATAGCATTTAATGGGAAATAGATAGGGAAACAGTGGAAACAGTGTCAGACTTTATTTTTTTGGGCTCCAAAATCACTGCAGATGGTGACTGCAGCCATGAAATTAAAAGATACTTACTCCTTGGAAGGAAAGTTATGACCAACCTAGATAGCATATTCAAAAGCAGAGACATTACTTTGCCAACAAAGGTCCGCTTGTCAAGGCTATGGTTTTTCCAGTGGTCATGTATGGATGTGAGAATTGGACTATGAAGAAAAAGCTGAGTGCCAAAGAATTGATGCTTTTGAAGTGTGGTGTTGGAGAAGACTCTTGAGAGTCCCTTGGACTGCAAGGAGATCCAACCAGTCCATTCTAAAGGAGATCAGTCCTGGGTATTCATTGGAAAGACTGATGCTAAAGCTGAAACTCCAATACTTTGGCCACCTCATGCGAAGAGTTGACTCATTGGAAAAGACTCTGATGCTGGGAGGGATTGGGGGCAGGAGGAGAAAGGGACGACAGAGGATGAGATGGCTGGATGGCAGCACTGACTCGATGGACATGAGTTTGGGTGAACTCCGGGAGTTGGTGATGGACAGGGAGGCCTGGCATGCTGCAATTCATGGGGTCGCAAAGAGTTGGACATGAATGAGCGACTGAACTGAACTGAAAGCTGAATAATCAAGACCTATCTTCAGATCAATATATATTGCATGTCTATTCATTTAAAATATTTTGGAAACAAGGAATGTAACAAGAACTGTAGAGTAAGTTAGTGAGGAACTTCTCTGTCTTGACCCAGAACTATACTGAAAGGTTTAACTAGACACATTGAATGGAGAAAAATACAGCCTGGGTGTTCTCGAATGTTCTCTGCTCTTAATCGCTTGTCACGTTTTCCCCATATCCTTTTTCTGATGCTAAGGTCCAGAGAGCTTTGACCAACTTGGGGCCAGGTTGATCTACAGTGTTCAGTTACCTTGTTGTGGCTGATTCTGGATATGCTTTCTCAGGAAACTGGATTTAATGTAATAAAGTAGAATCATTTCAGGAGTGATTCAAACAAAACTCTAAAATGAGTGTGTAATATGTCTTTCCTTTAAGACTTAAATGCCCTGAAATGAGCTGACAAATCAGTTTAAAAACAGGAACTGCTCAAAAGCAATATGGGCAAAGGTAATTCACAGAAGAAATTGAAACAGGCAAAATAAGTATGAAATATTGACTCATTGGAAAAAACTCTGATGCTGGGAGGGATCGGGGGCAGGAGGAGAAGGGGACGACAGAGGATGAGATGGCTGGATGGCATCACTGACTCGATGGACGTGAGTCTGAGTGAACTCCAGGAGTTGGTGATGGACAGGGAGGCCTGGCGTGCTGCGATTCATGGGGTCGAGAAGAGTCGGACACGACTGAGCAACTGAAATGAACTGACTGATGCTCAGCCCTATTAATATTTAAAGAAATTCAATAAGGGCTGCCTGATTGGCCAAGATTAAGATGAAACTGACATTGGCATAGGAGCTAGGCATTCTCATGCATCATTAGAAGAATTAGAATAAGTATAATCTTTCAGGATGGCAATCTGGCAATAGCATCAAAATTTTTAATTTGCATACTTTAACCCAACAATTCCACTTCAGATAAATTGCTCAGAGCTACTAATTGCAATGTGTTTTATACTGTTGAAAACCAGAAATAAACTGAATGTCCTTTAACAGGAGATTGGTTAAATATAACCCTTTCATACAGTGGAGTGTTATGCAACCATTAAAATAACAACCTATATATATCAACATAGAAGTATGTTCTGGATAAAATGTCTACTGAGTGACTTCATTTAAGTAAATAATAAACCAAAATTTGAGGTACCATCCTATACTGTGCAGAGTGAGAAGGACATAAAAAACAGCTCTCTCAGAACTGTTTCAGATTGAAGGAGGAAATAGAGAGACATGACACTAAATGTGTTCTCTCCTGGAACTAAAAAGGAAATTACTAGGACAGTTGGAAAAATTTGAATGGGATATTTTGATTACATGGTAATTTTCCTAATTTTGAGAATTGCACCATGATTATATAGAAGAATTTCCTTGTTTTAGGAAACACATGGAAGTATTGAATATTAAAGGGTAATGGGCCCTCATAGCTCTAACTTACTCTAAAATGGCTCAGAATATAATTTATGTATGTATGAGAAAAACAGAGAGAAAATCAGCAAAATGTGTTAAAAATGTTACAACGAAGAATCTGGATGAACCATGTACAGGAACTTCTTATACTATATTTTCAACATGCCTGTAAGTTTTAAACTATTTCAAAGCAAAGTTTTAAAAACAAAGGTGCTGAGCCATATCTCCATAGTATCCAGTAGCTGTAAAAAGTTTGGTTTCTATTATTGTAAAGGGTTATAAGGTGTGGCATGTAAAATAGGATGAAAAATGGGGTTAAGAATGAACTCCAGGGATTTCCCTGGTGGTTCAGTGGTAAAGAATCTGCCAGCCAATGTGGGGGACACAGGTTCTATCCTTGGTCTGGGAAGATTCCACATGCCACAGGGCAACTAAGCCCACGCACCACAACCACTGAGCCTAGATCTGTGCTCCTCAATGAGAGAAGCCACCACAACGAGAAGCCCTCGCACTGCAGCTAGCGAGTAACCCCTGCTCACTGCAACTGGAGAAAGCCTGTGCACGTCAATGAAGACCCAGCACAGCCAAAAATAAAAAAAAGAAGAATGAACTCCAGACCACTATGGAGAACAGTATGGAAGTTCTTTAAAACACTAAAAATGGAATTACCGTATCCATTTTTCTGGTTTTCAACAGTATAAACCACATTGCAATTAGTAGCTCTAAGCAATTTATCTGATTTATCTGAAGTGGAATTGTTGGGTTAAAGTATGCAAATTAAAAATGGATATGGTAATCCAGCTTCTGAGCATGTATCCATGTATCCATAAAGGATGAAAACATAATTAGAAAACATACGTGCACCCCAATGCTCATAGCAGCACTGTTTACAATAGCCAAGACATGGAAATAACCTAAATGTCCATCAACAGAGGAATGGATAAAGAAGATATAGTACATTTATACAATGGGATATTACTCAGCCATAAAAAAAGAAGTAAATAATGCCATTTGCAACAACATGGACAGACCTGGAGATTATCAAACTCTAAGGCAAGTAACTCAAGAAAGACAGATATCATATGATATCATTTATATGTGGAATTTTAAAAAATGAAAGAAATTAGTTTATTTACAAAACAGAAGTAGGCCCGTAGACTTAGAAAACAAACTTATGGTTACCAAAGGGAAAAGGGGGGTGAGGGGTAAATTAGGAGTTTGAAATTAACAGATGCCCATTACTATATATATAATAAACAACAAGCACCTACTGTATAGCACAGAGAACCATATTATATATCTTGTTAAAAACCTGTAACAGGAAAGAATCTGAGAAAGAATATACACACACACACACATACACACACATACATGTCTGAATCACTTTGTGTATACCTGAAACTAACACAACACTGTAATCAACTATTTACTTCAATTTAAAAAATTAAAAAGAAAAAAAAAATAAATAAAAAATTAAAAAGAATGAACTCTAGTACAAGAAAATACGTTTATTTCTGATGCAGCAGACCTCTTCAGATCATCAGATGAGCTGTTCCTCACTTGAGAAATGCCAGCCAGGCCAAGTCCTCTACTTCAGGGAACACAAATACCACACTCAGAGCACCAGGCCAGGAGACCCTGACTGCCCCCACCCTGCCCCCCTGCCAATGCTGTGGCAGCACTCTCTGAGCTTTTATATGTGTCTCCCCACAGAGGTCTTGTCTGACTGCAAGGGCTGACCAAGGAACCTTACATCCTGGTTAACTGAGATTGGCCTATCAGATATATAGGGAATAGCCATAGGGAATTCTGGAGTTTGGTCTGTGTGCAGAATTCCTTCACTTTTTCACATCCCTTTTAGTATCAGTGTATCATAATGATAGCAGAAACACAGTCAAAACACTTAAATATTTGGAGTTTAATGGCTTTTAGCTCATAATTGACCATCTTACCTAAAAGCCTTCTCAGTAATGAAACTGCTATGGCAACATCAAACTTTCCACTCTGCTTTTAAGATTTCCATCTATCACATCCTCTGAATGCCCAGCATAATTCCAGGGGTGGGAGGGAGGTGGCACTCTAGACTAAAATAACTTCTCAGCCTAGGGGATAGAAAGCCATCAGCAACTCTCCTGGAAACATTACAGTCTTAACCATAGACAATGGAGGCCGTATAACTGGCATTCTAGCAGAAATAAAGGAGACATTGGCATTTGATATCAGATCTGCCTGTCTTATGACCAGACTTGCTAAAGACTGCAGTGTCGCAGCAAGGCCAAGCCAGAGTCAGACAGCTGCTTCTCAACAGTTGTTTTCAGCACGGCCGATGGTGTTAGATTCCACTCCCATCAGAGGTAGGAGAAGGGAAGCCCTATTTATATACAGGAATCCAGCGATCTTATGCCTAATGCAGTTATTGGAGTCTTAGTTTTGCATTTACTCTTTCACTGATTATCAGGAGACCCAGGATCTAGCTTGGTTCTGTAGCGAACTGGCAGGGTGATCTTGGCCATGTCATTTAATCTCTCTAGGCCTGGATTTCCTCTTTTTTCAAGAAAAGAAATAATCTCTAAAATTCTGTGACTTTCCCATGACTTAACTAAAAATACAGTAGATAGCACAAGTTTTCTCACCTCTAAATTGGGATTTATCAAACCTGCAAGGTTGTGTACAGACTCAAAGTATTCCATGTGTATGAAAGGAAAAAAATAGTAACTTTGGAGAAACCTGGTAGATACCACCTTTGCCAAGTAATCAAGGTTGATATCACCAGTAATAAAATGCATCAATATTAAGTATTCCCACGTCTGATTTGATGCTGCTGCTGATGAGAAGGGCATATAACCTCTGTGATATTCTTCCCCCCAAACCATAACCTCAGTCTAATCACATGAAAATCAGACAAATTCAAGTCAGGGACGTTCTGCAACATACCTGACAAGTACACTTCAAAAGTGCCAAGTTCAGGAGAGATTGGAACTGTCGGGGATTGGAGGACACCAAGGAGACGCAACAATTAAATGCAGTGCAGATCAGATTCTGCAAAAGAAGGGGAAAAAAAAAAAAAAACTGCATAGTGGGAACACTGAAAAAAATCTAAACATATCTTGTAGTTCAATTAATAGTACCTTACCAACATTCATTTCTGAGTTTTGATCATTGTACTGTGGTTATATAAGGTATAAACATTAAGGGAGGCTATTGAAGGGCATTTGGGAACTCTGTGCTGTCTTTGCAATCCTTTTGTATGTCTAAAATTAATTTAAAAGTTTTAAAAACTATATGAAGTAGCTAGCTCACAGTAGGCATGTAATGAGTGGTAGGTGTTCTAATTATAAATGAATTCATTAATTCCGACAGTGTTGAGTTAAATGTTGGTGGGAGACAGGGATACACAATCATTAACTGCCTTGTTGGTGTAACAGGAGTCATTCCAGCCACAGATACTGCATAACTTAGGCTGAAATGTGTTATAAAAACTAGTCCTTCATTCTTTTTTTTTTCTTCATTCTTGAAGAGGCTTCTAGGAATTGAAATTTGCAGCTGTTTACATGCTCATTGTCTGCTTTTGTTTGTGGGCTCAGATTGGATTTTTTACTGAGAGCCTGAGTTTCTACAGCTGTGTAGATGAATAAACCTTGAGTCTGGACCTGCTGATCTGATAGGGGTTTTATCCACAACCATTGGTAAAGCAAACTGAATTCCACCTTGCACTCTGTGCGTTTGATATTCCCATCCTGCTATGACAAGAGGCTGATCTCCATCACACACCTGTCTTCATTACCCACAGATGGACCTGGCTTAGACAGTTGAGGAAAGAAAGATCAACTGTGTGTGGCCTGGAGACGCTCCTCCCCCAGGGGCAAATCAGCCAAGATACTTTAATTGCATTGGCAAAGCAATAAGAAGCAGAAGAAATTTCTTCTCACACAGAGAAGTTTCATTCAACAGATATGCAACATGTGTTTATTAAGAGCCTTCTATAGGCTTAGGTGAAGTCTTCATCTGAGACTTCACCTTCATCTGAGGGTGAAGTCAGTCTTTTTGGAGGCTCTTTTAGTGCAGGCAGGTAGGCACACCACACCTCTGATTGGAGACTGTGACCACACAGTCCTGGGCAGACACACTCACTGTACACATGGAAGATGTTCAGTAGATGCTCATAAAGTGAAAGCTGATTTGTACCAATGTCATTCAACCTGGTTTAACCCCAAAATAGTATTAACTTTGGTTCATCTCTAACAATTGTCAACTACAAACTGGCACTTGCCACGGACACTTGCCATCTACAAGGTTTAAACCATGCGCTATTGCAGCTGCTGACGTTCAACACGCCATGAAAGGAGTTCAGGGTGGAGAGCAGAAATAAAGCACTGTGCTCCATTGGGGGAGGAGGGAAACTAGCAGGACAGGTCTTCAGATAGCTAGATATGTTCAGGAGCCAATTTTATGAGCCCAATTCTCATATCTCTTCATATCTAGAAAAGCACTAAAACCCTTCATGGTAACGACTGTTCCTCATGACTAGCAAAAGCTTTATGAGACTAGCATAAACCTTCTAGAAAAATATGCGCTTGATTGCATGTATTCTCCCTTCCAAAATCACATATATACTGACCCTCCCTGCCTCTTTGGAGCAGTGTCTCAGAGCTATCTGAAGTGATGTCTCTCCAGCTTTAGGCCTCATTTTGCCCAAATAAAAACTTAACTTGCAACTCTCACATTGTGCATTTTTTTTAAGTTGACACAATAACAACATTTATTATGTGCTTAAGACAATCCTGGCACTATTTTAAATGTTTTACACAATTTGCTTAATTTTTACAACAAGTCAATAACAGAATGACTACCATTATACCCATTTTATAGGCAAGAAGACTGAGACATCAGATGAAAGGAAGAAGTAACCTACTTAATCATGGAGAAGGGAATGACAACCAACCCCAGTATTCTTCCCTGGAAAATCCCACAGACAGAGGAGGCTGGCGTGCTACAGTCCATAGGGTCACAGAGACGGACATGACTGAGCGACTAACACACACACTCCACCTACAGCTGCACAGGCATAGCAAGAGAGCAGAAAGCCTAAACTGTGAACCCAGACATCAGCTTCACATGCTCCCTCCTCTGCTCTACTCTTCAAGAGTAGCAGTAAAGACCCTTGGGCTTTTCCTTGGAGGGATGGGAGAATGAGCTTATGGTTCCTACAAGCTGTAACTCCAGACCTAGGGCTCCTCAAAACTGCAACCCTGGTGATCATGAGCCTGGTAATTCTCCCTATTCCAGCTATCACTTCCCCACTTCTCTCATAGCCTCTAGCCTTGGGCTGATGAGGTGGTCACATGGGGACAGGTGGGACTGCAGTCTGGGACTAGATTCCACTCAGCCACACTTGGAATGTGGCCATCTCCTTACAACCTGGGTAGCAGCTACCATGAGCAGAAGACAAGGTGGAGGCCAGGCAGGCAGTTCCCTTCCCCAGAGCCACTTGTGCCTGAAGCCACCTCTTTAGGTATCACATGCCAGGACTTGACAGCCAGCCTGGCTCAGTATCCAATTCCGACTTCTGACTCAGATGCCTAATGTGGCATGCCTGAATATGCTGTGCTCAGGTGCACTTTTTGTAAAGGATCTGGTTCCAGTGTTGATTTGGAGAGGTGGGGAGAGACAAGTGATGCCTAGGTCAAGAAGAGACAGGGATTTTCTCAGCTGAGAACTCTGCTGAGTGGCCTTTTCCACCCAGACGGTTTCACTGAACGCTGACATCAGAACATTCTAGAAGAGATACCAAATCAAGTCGAATAATGTTCTGATATCCTAGAATTTTCAAAAGTAAAAACCGTGTTCTTAAAAATGCTTAGAATATTCTCCTAGAATTCAGTATTTCACATCCACACTCGCTAGCTTTTCTCAATCTTGTTCTCCATTAATCTGGTGGCCAATAGTTTGGTAGTCCGCTGATTCAATACTGCATCTGCCATTCTTTGCTAATTTTCAGTTTCAACGTACTCAAATATTCCCCTTTCATTTCCTGATAACATCAGCACTTCATGGCAACACAGGGACATCCCTGACCAGGTCCTTCTCTCTCTATCACGCAGGCTAGCTGCACCACTACCCTCTCTATTGCTCTCATACTCATGATCTTTCTTCATGTCTATTTTTGGTCTTCCTGGCTCAAGCTTCTTTGGGCCACTGAAACATAACCCTCACTCTCTTTCTCTCCCTCTGGTATGTATGCTGCTGGTTGGAGCCCCCCAGGTAAAAACTGCTGCAGAAATCCTTTAGTGCTCCTTCCTCAGGAAAACTGATGGCTTCCGGACCACAGCTCAGTTTTTAAGCTGGACGACCTTCTGATGGGTTTTAAACTTCGAATTGGATGTGGACATTTTTCTTTCTGATGACAGAATCACTGGAACTTCCCCTTTGCAGTTGCTTCCTTTCCTTAAAGGTAGCTGAATCTTGCTGTCTTTAAAAACCTTTTCTTTCCAAATTTGCCTGCCATGCCGACCGTCATTAGCGCCTCTGTGGCCCCACGGACAGGGGCTGAGCCCATGTCCCCAGGGCCCATCGCCCAGGCAGCCCAGGACAAGGGCACCGAGGCAGGGGGTGGAAACCCAAGTGGCATCTACTCAGCCATCATCAGCCGCAATTTTCCCATTATTGGGGTGAAAGAGAAGACATTCGAGCAGCTTCACAAGAAATGTCTGGAAAAGAAGGTTCTTTTTGTGGATCCTGAGTTCCCACCGGACGAGACCTCCCTGTTTTACAGCCAGAAGTTCCCCATCCAGTTCGTCTGGAAGAGACCTCCGGTGAGTAGCTGACTGCTTGCTGCTTGGGTTTTTTTCCCTCAGAGAAAACCTCCTACTCAGCACCTCCCCACAGCACAGCTCAGGGAGGCACAGGGCACTGGGTGGAGGATCCTGGAGCAGCTCCATGGGGCTCTGTCCTCAGGGGAGGAGGGCTCATTCTCACTCCTTGCTCTCTTTCTGAAAAAAATCTTTGTTTTTTTACAAAAGCAATTGGAACTCAATTTAATTCACCCTATAAAAAGGAAATATTCCTTTCCCAGAACAAATTCCAAACTAGAATATCCAAACAACTTCCAAAATTCTGACCTGGAGAGGAGTCCAGATCTACTCTCTGTTGAGTGGCTGCATCTTATTAAGATTTTTTTCACTCTCTCATGGGAGGGTGAAAATTGTGATGTTCATTTTAGTTTGCCAGTGGCCATGTTTTTCTGAAATACAGTCCTGAAAAGAGGAAAGTGGCAGCGAAGACTACTTTTTCGAGCACAAAATGTTAGGATTAGAAGAAGACCTAGCCATCATTTGTCCTCACCTCCTGAATGAGGAAATAAAGACACACCACAGCAAAGCCTATTCAGGACACGCATGACAGCCTGGATGAAAACCTTTTCTTAACGGCTGTTCCAGCCTCTGGCTTCCATGTATAGCGATCTACCAGAAGGCAAGTCACATTTCCCAGGCTTCCTTCTCTGATCACACCTCTGGCATGACCCTTTCTTTAATTCAATAAATATTTTTGAATGTCTTCTAGAGCCAGAAGCCAGGCAAGCAACTGAGGAGTCAGTGTAAATAAGAAAAACAAAAATTCCTGCCCACCTGCAGCCAAGAGTCCTGAGGGCAAGACATGCTTTGAACAAGACAGATGAATTTCAGGAGACAACGTTCAGGGTGCCATGGGATCAGAAGGCAAGGAGAGTTAACCTAGGCCAGAGAGAGAGAGAGCCCCTCCTGAGGAACTCATGTTATCTGAGTGCTGTTTTTTAGCTTCATCAGGTTAAACTGGATAAACCTCGCTGTAGTGTGTCTTTATTTCCTCATACAGAAGGTGAGGACAAATGATGGCTGGGGCTTCTCCTTCTAATCCTAACATTTTGTGCTTGAAAAAGTAATCTTCGCTGCCACTCTCCTCTTTCCAGGGCTCTGTATTTCGGAACCACATGGCCACTGGCAAACTAAAAAGAAGCACTGGGGCCCGGTGCTATTCATGAGCCATGTGTTTCATTTTAACCTGAGATGAAATAGCCAGCAACCCTGCCTTCATGCTGTGTGTTCCACAAGGGCCCCACTCCCCACCTACCGGTTCTGTGGTCAGGTCCATGACTGTCTTGAGGGCCCTCGGTTTAGAAGAGAGAATTGGAAAGGACTTCATTCCCCAACCCAGTCACTGCCCTGCTGCCAGGGCACAGGGACACATCACATCCCTGCTGAAATACCTTCAACCACATCGCTCTCCCTACCCCCGCCCACAGGCCTTGAGATCAAACTCCCTACCTGGGGGATTGCCTCTCCTCCAGCCAGCCCGGCCTCCCTGTCCATCTCTCCTTCACCCTCTCCCCTGGACCCTGACACACATAGCTGCTCTGTTGTCCCAAGTCTTCTCATACCTCTCAGCCTTTGCTCCTGCTGTCTGCCTGCCATGCCCTTCTTGTTTTTATCTGCTTTGTTCTTCCTTACCCTCGCTGTGAAAGGGTATATACCTGTGAAAGGGTATATACCTTATACCTCGCTCAGGTATCACTTCCAGCTTTCTCACGGCCTTTCCCATCAGCTGACAGGGGGAGCATTCTCATTCCTCTTCGGAGCCCCTCACCCAGCAAAGCACCTGGCCCGCAGTAGGCACTCAGCTGCTGGTGGTCAATGAAAGCCCACATCACAGAGCACTGACCTCTGAGAGGGGACAGTCCTGTGTTCTAACCTAATCATTCCTAAAAGCCTTTTCTAACAGGACTACAGAGACAAAACCTAAAAAAACTTACAAATACTGCTTTTAGTGAAATTGTTGGTGGATTTTAGCCTTAAAACTTAGACCTACACATTAATAAACATGCTTTAAATGGGTTTGTTATGCTCTAGGCCCTAGATGGGTCCCGAAACAAACTGTCATTGTCAGTGTGAAAGGAAGGCCATGAGAAGCCTTGTCCTAAATTGTGCTCCCACCACCACCACCCCTCCAAGTCCAGAACTTTGTATTGTCTCTAAAGGTCCAGATAGCAAAGCCCACTCTCTGTTAAAATGTCCCTATTTCCTCTGAGGTTAAGTTTTGGGGAACGCTGCCTCTTGGGTTCATTGGTATAAGCTAGAATACAGAATTAGAGATGGTAAGCCTTGGAATATCTTGGAGATGTGGTCCATCCAGCCCCTTCACCTACAGGTGATGTGATTAAGGTCCAGAAAGGGCATATGACTTATCTACAGTCACACAGCAACGAGATTGAGACTGAACTACTGCGTTGACTCGAACTTTCTGAAATGTAAAGCACTTCTTGGAGACATAGTTTTCCGTGCATCTCATAGATGTAGTGACCTTTGTCAGGCTCATACAGTCTGAAAAGAGGACTATATCCTATGAGAGGCCCTTCTTGCTTTTACTATCAAAAGCACAGAGTCAGTCAACACCAATCTGAATTTTTATTCACAATCAAGTATTGCTTATTACAATCAGGTGGTGATGATGATGATAAAGGGAGAATTCCTCATGACAAACTATGATTCTAGTTAAGATAAACGGCTGAACATCAACCTTTTCCACTTAAAGGAAGAGAGACACAGGCCACGCACCCTCCTGCGATCTCTCCTCACCCGCACCAGGCACAGCCTCACTGCCTTTCCCCCTCTAATAGAGAGCATCACACATTGAGTCTCCAAACCAAACAATCTGATTCCTTCACACTTTACTTACAGCATCTATTTCTACGATCAGAAAGCAACCAAACCTTACACCACTTCCCAATTGTTAAGCCAAATTTTCTTGATGACAAACCCCCGGGCAGAGAAGAGTGGTTCTAGAAAGGGCTTCTGGGAGACTGATGACTCTTGCCCAGCATCACTGGGGACAGGTGTGGGGTGAAACCCGTGTTCCATTCCACGCTGTGGGGGCTGCGGTCATACAACATTCCTGGCCTCTCTCCTCCCCTCGGGTGGGGCAAGCGGGGAGGGTGGGTTCGTAAAGAGAACACAACCTGTGAAGCCCAACATTTTCCTTTCTTTTTCCTCCTGGGAACAAGCTACCTGCTGTTCCTTGTGGCAAGTTTCCCAAAGGCAGGTCCCTGAGGGGAGTCCTCAGACTCCCTGAGACTCATACATACTGGCAAATAGTATGATCACAATTAACCCTAAGAACTCAACACAACGATAACTATTCTAAGTGCTTCCACATGTTAACTGATTTTATCTTCACAACAACCCGGAGAGGTGAGTACTATTATTGTTCCCAGGCATTCTGGCTATAGAAACTCAACTCTTAGCAACAAAATCTATCTAAGTGGGCTTTAGAAGCCAAGATCAGACTTATGAACAATATATGTAGCATTTTCGACTCCCACCTGCCTTACACATTTGTCTCATTTATCCATTGGTTCAAAACTCAGGCACAGAAGTGGGGTGTCATTTACTGGGTTCTCCACAAGCCACAAAAGGAATTGGGCAGTGTCTAAGGGGTTTGGGGCCCTGGAAGCAGCAGCCCCTGTGAGCTAGAGGTAGAATGGCAGAGTGGCTAAGAGCCCAGTCCTGACCTGAGGTCAGATTCTGATACATAACACTTGGGTAATCTTGACCACGTACTCTTCTCTTTGCCTGTCACAAGTTCCCCCATCAGAAAATGAGGAATAATCCTAATAAAAGGACCCATCTCACAACATTGTTGTGAAGATTGCATTAATCCATACCAAAGACTTACAGGTGCCTGGCACGTGGGGGAGTGCCCATGGACTTAAAATGCTCCCAATATGACTAGATGTGCAGCCTCTAAAAAGGGCAATGCCAGAAACATCTTTCCAGCTTCATCTGTGTCTCGAGCAACAAGATACTAGTCACGGTAATGTATTTGAGTACTTTGTCCCTGATCTGAATGAAGTGGTCTGACTACTGTGAGGATTTATGTGTGAACCATCTCCTGTGGGCAGGTAACTGCTTGTCCTTTTGGGCAATTCCAATCATCCCCCATCAAATACAAAAGTGCGTTTGATTGTGAAATGTGAGTGCATCATGGGAGTGTGAAGGTGACCACATAATGGGGGATCACAATGCCCTGGGGAACATGGCTGCTCACTCAGCGACTGGCTCTAACAACCTCGGGACTAAGGAGGCGAGCAAATGTTCCCATTTCCCCATCTGCTTTTGCCTTGTGCATTCCACGTTATTTCTCCACACTCTCCTGCAATCACTGTTAAAATCAGGGACAACTTAAATCCCTTTTGCTTTTGGAGGGGAGAGGCGTGAGGGGCCAGCTGCAAGACCTGTGCATTTGGTGTCCTCCTTACCCTTGGGAATGTGGGATCCCCAAATCACTCCACAGTGACCCAGAGGCCTATGAGGGAATTCTCCCTTGGGAAGCAGCATCTCCCTTCCTGGTGCCTCTGCCCTTCCTGGTGCCTCTGCCCTTCCCTCCATAGGCAAGTTGACTCACATCCTCTTGTGGCTTAGGGCACAGGGGTTCCGTGTGGTGCAGACCCTCCAAGTCAGCTCAGCTCACTAAGGCCTCCAGCAACAGGGACTGGCAACATGTTCCTGAGCCTCCCTTGTCTCTGACCCTAGACAGAGTTTCCTTTCAGTAAATTCTGTCTCATTCCAGCCCCACCCTAACCTGGATCCCAGAGAAGGAGGGGTCAACTCTATTTGGGAGCCAGGTTAAGTCAGACT
This sequence comes from Bos indicus, assembly GCF_029378745.1. Classification (NCBI taxonomy): domain Eukaryota; kingdom Metazoa; phylum Chordata; class Mammalia; order Artiodactyla; family Bovidae; genus Bos; species Bos indicus. Next base: position 37,631,935 of record NC_091769.1, read on the forward strand.
TCAGGTTAAACTGCACTTGATGGATTCAGTCTCAGTGTCTCTTGGCTCTGCTAAGAGAGGTTATAGTGTATTTGGGCCTCCCATTCACAGCTGAGGTCAAAACTGCATCATTGACATACTGCTATTACTCTTTAGTTACTCTTCAAGTCTGACTTTTTGAGATCCCATGGACTGAAGCCCACCAGGCTCCTCTATCCATGGGACTTCCCAGGCAAGAATATTGAGTGGGTTGCCATTTCCTTTTCCAGGGGATCTCCCCAACCCAGGGATCAAATCTGTGTCTCCTGCTTGGCAGGCAGATTCTTTACCGTCTGAGCCACCAGGGAACCCCTTGTTGATATACAGCCACCTCTAATTCATCCCTTCAGCTCTTCCCCTAGGAAATCTGTTTTCCCTTCCTCCTCTGCCCTCTAAGCTCCTAGGGCTGACAGCTGGGACTCTGCATTTTCCCTGAGCCACTTTCTGCTCAGCTTTCTTTGTTTTCACTGGCTCTTGGGAGTTGGGGAAATTAACCACCTTTTCCTGATCTCCAGATCTAGTGTTCTATAATTTGCTGGCAGTAGCTGGGCCTCTAGCCATAGGCTGTCCAATTACCTTTTCCTCTCACGTCCTGTTCCCATGCCATCCATTCAGGGCCCGACCCTTTGCCAGTTCAGAGCTGGGTCTCAGCTTCACCCACCTGTCTCTAGTGTATGCCTTCCCTCTAACCTGTTATTATTATTACAGCCCATATCTAGTTGTGCTTTGCCCTGTTATTCTAACCTGGCTGTCAGCCTTGCTCTTCTGCTTCCTTGGGTCAGCTAGTTCCCTCTGCCTAGACCTGAGGAAACTTCTTTCCCAGACAGACAGAAGTCCCTTTGTACTCTGAACAGGCAACTTTGTCTCTTTATAGTTCCAAACCTGGAAATTTCTTGAATTACACTCTTTTTAAGGATAGAGTTTAGATAAGTTTTCCATGCTGTAATTTATCATGAACTGTCTTTCACCAAGTCTAGAAGATTCTGATGCTGGTACTTTCTTGATCTTATCAGAGGGTATCCCTGGAAGGTCACAATCACCACCCAGCTGAATGCAATTGAAGGAAGTTTCTAATGTAAGATGTGTAACAATTTCAGGAATATTAAAATATGAGGGGGGAAAAAGTGCCTTTAGAATGGAGAAATAAGACAAATAAGACCCCTTTTCTCCTAAACTCAGAGTTCTGCCATCCCCTTCATACTCCTCTTCCCAAACCATTTCTTTCTCCTGGGCTCCTATCTGCCTGAATCCAACCCCTGAAGCTGGACTTTGCTGCTGTCTGTCTGACCTGGTCCCCTGCCCCTTCCCAAGTCCCCACTATCCAGGCAGAACTAACTTCTCCCTGTCCCAAGTTGTTACACCAGACAAAATTTTAAAATAAAATAGGACTTCCCTGGTGGTCTAGTGGGCTTCCCTGGTAGTTCAGCTGGTAAAGAATCCTCCGGCAATGCGGGAGACCTGGGTTTGATCCCTGGGCTGGGAAGATCCCCTGGAGAAGAGAAAGGCTACCCACTCCAGTATTCTGGCCTGGAGAATGCTATGAACTGTGGTCCACTAGTTAGGGATCCACGCTTCCAATGCAGGGGGGCAAGGGTTCAATCCCTGGTTGGGGAACTAAAATCCCACATGCTGCATGGAACAGTCAAAAACGAAACTAAAATAAATCATTACATTCTCCAGGTTAGGTCTTATTACCACAAAATTATCTTTGATATTTTATACATGTTTATCCAAATGTGCTTTTATATGTCAGTCCTCAGCATGGTGGAATCTTCAGCTTCTCTCTTCAAGAGGAAAACACCCAAGGAAAATGTAGGAAGATTCTTGTAATCACAGGAAGATAGCTGGACATGGTTGTTTTCTGGGGGAGAAAAAGAAAAAAAAAATGCTGATTTACTTACAAGAGAAAGGAGAGCTAGAACAGAAACCAAAATGGGGTGGGGGAAGCAACAAGGTAGGAGGCTTCACCTGCCAGGGTCAGACCCCCCTTGACCTGAACCTCAAAGATCCCTTTATTGATGAGCTTGTGAAATGCTAGAGGCAAGTATGTGACTTTCCTCAGTAAAGGATGGAAGTTAGTGTTTAGATTTTCACAGGCTGGATTGGGCCAGCACACCCGCAAATCAGAATGTGGAAAGCACAGGAATGGGGAAAGGAGAGAAGCATGAAGAAGCAAGTGGGGGCAAGGAGGGCCTGACCTCTCAGAGGCTGTGAATGGGGGTTCAAGATCTCCAAGGAACCACGAGGCCTCAGCTCACACCTGGGAAGCATTCTACTTTTTTAAAAAAGCTGACACTTCTTTACCATTTTCATCCAAACTTCAGATTTAAATAATCACGATAGAACTTTTAGAAGTGTACTGTATACCCCCAGAGCACCAGGAATATATAGTATATATTATACAGGAGTATAAAAGCTGCTATAAAAAACTCATTATAAATCATAGAATTGAAAATGTTTGGAAACTACTGCTTTCCACCACTCCAGATAGAGGGGCTCCTTTCCTGATGTTAAGGTTTTGAAGGCAAAACGAAGTCCCCATCTCCTTCCTGCATTAACCTTTCACAGTCTGAAAGTTCATGCTTATTTCCAGCCAGAACTTTTCCGGCCACAATTTTAGCACATTATATCCAGCTCTGACCCAGCAGACAGTGAAACAGAGTCATCTGGTTTCCTCTATATTGTAATTCTCCCTATTTGTGAATAATGCCATCCTTCCTTTAGTTGCTTCAGATCAAATCGCCATTCCTCTGACTCTAAAGGAAGTGGTTTTTCCCTCCCTGGAGATGTCAATGCTGTGATCCAGGATTAGTTGACCCTTAGGACTTCTTTATTTGTGAATTCACCTACTCATTGAAATTTATTTGTAACCCCGAAGTCAATATCCATAAGGCTCCTTCAGTCATTTGCTGACATGTGTAGGGCAGTGAAAAATTTGTCTCCCTCCATACACGTTCCTAACTGAAGTCAGACAAGGTGACCCTCTGCCTGCTAGTTTCAGCTCTCAGACTGTAAACAAGAGTCCTTCTCATAGTTTGTTTGGTGTTACATTTGGTCACATTTCAGTACTTTTTATTGCTGATTTCTCTTTTAAAATGCCCCCCAACGTGCTGTGCCAAAGTACTATTTAGTGTTCTAAAGTGCAAGAAGGCTGTGATGTGCCTTAAGGAGAAAATACGTGTATTAGATAAGCTTCATTCAGGCATGAGCTATGGTGCTGTCAGTTCAATGTTAATGAATTAATAACACATATTAAATAAGGTGTCTTTAAACAGAAATACACATAAAATAAGGTTGTATATTGATGGGTTGATGAAAATCTTGTGATCAGAGACTCCCAGGAATCTAATACTGTATTTCCATCTTCCATCCATATTCATTAACTGAACATTCACAGTGAGTTTATAGAACCTAACTACCATGAATAATAATGAGAATCAACTCTCTTCCTATGTTCTCCCTATTCCTGAGGATCACAGCTTGAAATAATACCCTATGAACAGTGTGATCAATAGGAAACACTGCAACATATTTTAATCCATTGCAGTCGTTATTCTTTTTGATGTTCAAATTGTCCCATCTTCAGACAGTGTTGCCTGTTATCACTTGACATGACACCATTCATCTTCAACTGCTTCCTTGTTTTCTGGCCGCAACAAAAAGTCCCAGGCCCGTCTTGTACATTCTTGCTCTAGAACCTGGAATGAATCATTTCTTTAAGGAGCCTGGTTCCTTTTAGTCTGAACTGGAGTTGAAAAAAAGGAGTGAAATGTAGAACACAGCTGACCGTTGACTTCCTAGGACCCAGGGCTTGCCCTTTACATCAGCACCCCGGATTTGGAAGCTTTCTGACAACCTGTGGGGACACTGTAGGTCTCTTGCTCTAATGACTGCTGCCACTGCCCATCACTGCTAAAATTAACACTGTACCCTGTGTGACTTCCTTACTGAGGAGTTGGGGAGTGGGGGGTGGGGGGAGTCACATGACCTGAGTTACTCAATTCTGAAAGGAAGAAATCCTAGTTTGGCACGAAATAAATTTACTCCATTCCAGTGTGAGAAGAGAGGGAAGATGCAGAGTCATAGGGACGCTGAGGCTGTGTGCAGTGAGCGCTCTGTCCCTGTGTAGCTGCTTCTCTCAGGATTAGTATCTTTCCAGTGAACCTGGCTGGGAGGAGGTCTTCTTGTAATCTGTTTTAGTGTCATCACCTGTCAGACAGTTTGGAGAGAAGTTGCATCACTGGACTAGCCACAAAGAGGAAGCGCTGGGGACATGGTGCAGAATGGTTAAGTCAGATGGATTTAGAAGCAAACGGACCTGGTCGGAACCCTGACTCTGTCCCTAGCAAGTCACATAAAGTTTCCAAGCTTTTAGTTTCTTTTCTATAATGCAGATAGTGATACTCTAATCAAATGGCTGTTCTGAGCCAGTATCCATAAAGTCCAAGTAGGTGCTCAAGGTAAGCCAGCAATTACTATCGGGATAGGCAGCAAAGGGAGTGCACATGCTTTCGAGTCAAAGAAACTTCATTCATATCCCAGCTCCACCTCTTACCAGTGTGACCTCAGGCAAGTAAGTCCTTTCCCAGGACTTGATTTCCTCACCTGTGAAAAGAAAATCAAAGTTCCTACTTTCTTAGAGTTGTTGTAAGAATTAAATGAGATACTGTATATGACTTGCTTAGCATAATGAATCAAGAAGTACTGATGACGGTAATTGAAAGTCAAAATGAGATACCCAATTGAGAGTCAGCCCTCTCTATAAGCAGAAAATCAGTCATCACAGTGCCATCCTGGAGTGCAGATGGGGGCCGTGAGTTTCATTGAAAGTGACAATCCTATAAATAACTTTCAGGACTGCTTCCCATTATATCCCATAAGACAGCAGCTTTTCCCAGAAGTCATAATACGGACAGGACTCTAGACATCATAGGAGGAATAAGCTGAAATAACTCAGCAGTATTATGCTGCAAATGGGAGGGACAGAGACAGAAATAGCCAAGAAATGTATGAGAAGACGCATTTTGTTGATTATGAACAAGGAAGAGAATTGTTCATAACTCATGTAGTTCTTGAGCATTTGTTGTCTTTATTGTTTTTGTTGTTGTTTGGTTGCTCAGTCATGTCCAATTTTTTTGGACAGTATGGACGGCAGCACACCAGGTTTCCCTGTCCATCACCAATTCCTGGAGCTTGCTCAGACTCATGTCCATTGAGTCAGTGATGCCATCTAACCATCTGATTCTCTGTTGTCCCCTTCTCCTCCTGCCTTCAGTCTTTCCCAGCATTAAGGTCTTTTCTAAGGAGTCAGTTCTTCACATCAGGTAGCCAACTTCAGCATCAGTCCTTTCAATGAATATTCAGGGCTGATTTCCTTTAGGATTAACTGGTTTGACCTCCTTGCAGTCCAAGGGACTCTCAAGAGTCTTCTCCAACACTACATTTCAGAAGCATCAGTTCTTTGGTGCTCAGCTTTCTTTATGGTCCAAGTCTCACATCCACACATGACTACTGGAAAAACCATAGCTTTGAATAGACAAACCTTTGTTAGCAAAGTAGTGTCTGCTTTTTAATATGCTGTCTAGGTTGGTCATAGCTTTTCTTCCAAGGAGCAAGCATATTTTAATTTGAGGCTGCATCCACTATGGACACCTTTGTAGTGATGCTTCTAAGGCCCACATGACTTTGCATTCCAGGATGTCTGGCTCTAGATGAGTGATCACACCATTGTGGTTATCTGAGTCATGAAGATCTTTTTTTGTATAGTTCTTCTGTGTATTCTTGCCACCACTTCTTAATATCTTCTTCTGTTAGGTCCATACCATTTCTGTCCTTTATTGTGCCCATCTTTGCATGAAATGTTCCCTTGGTATCTCTAATTTTCTTGAAGAGATCTCTAGTCTTTCCCATCCTATCGTTTTCCTCTATTTCTTTGTATTGTTTACTGAAGAAGGCTTTTTTTCTCTCTCCTTGCTATTCTTTGAAACTTTGCATTCAGATGGGTATATCTTTCCTTTTCTCCTTTGCCTTTCACGTCTCTTTTCTTCTCAGCTATTTGTTGTCTCTTCTCAGAAAACCATTTTGCCTTTTGCATTTCTTTTTCTTTGGGATGGTTTTGATCACCACCTTCTGTACAATGTTATGAACCTCCGTCCTTAGTTCTTCAGGCACTCTATCAGATCTAATCCTGTGCATCTATTTGTCACTTCCACTGTATAATCGTAAGGGATTTGACTTAGATCATACCTGAATGGTTTAGTGGTTTTCCCTACTTTCTTCAATTTAAGTCTGAATTTTGAAATTAGCTAAGAGGAAAATATTTACCCAATTATACTAAAGTAAATACTGATTTTTAATTTCTCTAAAATTTATGATGTTATTTTGGGAAGACAATGGGCAGAGCATAATGTGAGAAACTTAAACTTCATTCCCCCAAGTAGGAACTCTATTGATACTTTCTAAAGATAGTAAATTAAAAAGTAATAGTACAAGCATATTATTTAAAAATATAGAGGTAAATACCAGGAAAAAGTAGTTAAAAGAATTAAAAGTGGCTGCCTCTGAGGTGAGGGATTTGTGGGGCAAGAGATTGCTCTTCCTCTAGATAACTTTTGTTTGATTTTTTAAAAACTTTATTCATGTATAAACCAAATAAAAATAAAATTATTTCTTAAAAAAAAATACTGACCTCAAAAAGTATTTTGAGGAGATTCCCAGGCAGTTCAGGATTAGGTCTTCAGGCTTCCACACTGCAGGGGGCACAGTTTTGATCTGTGGTCAGGGAATTAAGATCCCACATGCTGCTGAGCATGGACAAAAATAAAAAGTAATAACAATAAACTTAAAAATAATAAGTTTAAAAAATTATTTCGAGCTATTATAATATCCTGTAAAACTAATAGTATAGTTTCAAACACTAGTGAACATAGAATCTCCCTGACCCCTTCCAAGAGGATCTGAATCCTTAGGTCTGGGGTAAGCCCTGGGAATCTGCACTCTTAACTGGCATCCCAGGTGATTCTGATGTAGGTAGTCCAAAGACCACACACTGAGAAACACGTAGTAGATGAAGACTGATGAGCCCGCACAAACGGACAGGGAGACGCGTCCTCCTGATGGACAGGCTGCCAGAATGGAGTTTCTCCCCGGGCCAGCTCCTTGTACACACACTCGAACTGCCCATTTGAGCATGGTGAAATGTGGAAAAAGCCGAGATTTCTTGTGAATATAATTCTGACACACATTTATCCTCCTTCCTGGTCCACCACGTTCTCTGCCTCAAAGGTCTTGAACTCGGAACAGTGTGTGTCAGTTCACAGCCACTGGAACCCACTTTCACAGGGACTTTCATTCGAGGTCAAGCTACCTACCCTCTAGGCTCCTCTCACAGATTCGAGTCCTGAAATGGTCAGTCAAGGTCTTTGGGGGGATGGGGCAGGGACATCAGGAGAATGAAGGCTTCATTAACCTCAGACAATGGCCTGGAGCAGATTCCTCCTATGCATTCAGCAGCCTGTATAGGATTAGTGTATACAGCATGTTTCGAAGGCCCCATGCTATATCCCATTGGCCGCCAGTGTTAAAGGCCTGAATGCCTTTTGCTGAGGCAGGGTAAGCCTCTCTGTAACTATATTTTCTCTTTTTAAAGAAAGAATCCCAGCAAGACTGATGGAGGTGGCCTGAAGGTCTGTAGGCCTTGTGGCCTGTCCTGGGGCCGTCCCTGGCTCTCTTGCTCCCCTTGCCGGCTCCCTGTCTGACTGGCATGGCGTTGCCCCTTGACCATGGGCTTAGGGGCCTCCAGCCAAAGCTGCTGACTCTGACCACGGCCTTTCTCTGGGCTGTGTTCATTTGCATTGCGCTGCTGAGGGTGGAGGAGCTATATAGGCTCCGGCCCATTCATGGGAGGATTAGGCCTGGACGGAGGGCGCAGCAGGAAAGAGGCCACAGCAAAGGCCCAGCTCCACTCCCTGACGGTCATCATGCCCTACCTGCTGCCAGGATTCTTCTGTGACCGTGTGATCCGTGAGAGGGACAGGAGAAACGGAGAGGGCACTGCCACACAGCCCATCAAGTATGAGGGGCAGGATTTTGTTGTTCTCAGACAACGGTGCCTGGCTCAGAAGTGCCTCTTTGAAGACCGTGTGTTCCCAGCAGGCATCCAATCCCTGGGCTCCCATGAGCTGAGCCAGAAAACCAAGATGAAGGCCATCGCGTGGAAAAGGCCAAAGGTAGGGATAGGAGGGACAGCTCCTGGGGACAGGAGATCAAGTGGTCCAGAGCCTGACACCAAAGATCCTGGATCTGACCAAGTGGCTTATTAACATACTCCTGCTCCCAAATACTTTCCTGCTTCCTCCTGAAACTGGAGCTGTTATTTTCTATTCCTGAACTAAAGACTATTTAATACTTTATAAATGCCTGAGACTGTAAATATTTTTGAGAGAACTAATGCACTGACTTAAAGTCATAGTAAAACAGTAAGGAATCATTATCACATCTCTTCTCTAGAGCAGGTATTCTGGGGTGGGAAAGTGGAGTGGTGAACAGAATTAGGGCTCATAGTTACAAAAGGAGTTCCATGGAAGGTGGTGAAAAGTTGTGGAATAGGAGGCTGCAGGAGGCTGGAGACTTGTCTTCTTAACTGTTTGCCTAAGGCTGGTTCATTAGTGATATGTCACTTCTGTTTAAATAAAAAGGTCCATGCTGACCTGCCACACTCCTTACTGGGAAAAGCAGTTTGCTCTGCTGCTTGTGCTGCTAAGTCACTTCAGTCGTGTTCGACTCTGTGCGACCCCATAGGTGGCAGCCCACCAGGCTCCCCCATCCCTGGGGTTCTCCAGGCAAGAACACTGGAGTGGGTTGCCATTTCCTTCTCCAACGCAGGAAAGTGAAAAGTGAAAGTGAAGTCGCTCAGTCGTGTCCGACTCTTAGCGACCCCATGAACTGCAGCCTACCAGGCTCCTCCGTCCACGGGATTTTCCAGTCAAGAGTACTGGAGTGGGGCGCCACTGCCTTCTCCGCAGTTTGCTCAAGGATGCCTTATAGCCCGGCAACTGAAGAGCCCATTTGTTTCAACTGTATTCCGCTACTCTGTGCTTCTCAAACTGTGGTCTTTGGACTACCTGTGTCAGAATCACCTGGGATGCCAGTTTAAAATGCAGAGTCCCAGGGCTCATCCCAGACGTATCTATATTTCTGTATTTAACTGACTGTATTCATAATAAGTGAAACATGAGTTCATGGTGACTCATACCAAAATATTTCTCTTTGTGTGTGTATGACTTTTATATACTTTTTATCCATCAACTGTGCTATATTTTCTTATTAGTTCCAGAAATGTGTTTTTCTTTTTGTTATTTGTTTAGGATTTTCTCCATAGACAGTTACATCATCTGTGAATGAGGAGTTTATTTCTTCCTTTCCAATCTTTATAAATTTCCTTTTCTTGTTTTATTGCATTAGCCAGGACTTTCAATATGATGTTGAGTAAGAGTGGTAAGAGGACTATGGCTGATTCATATTTGGCAAAACACAAAATTCTGTAATGCAATTATCCTTGAATCAAAAAAATAAATTTTTTAAAAAAGAAAAAAAAAGAGTGGTAATAGGAGACATTTTGACTTGTCCCTAATCTGAAGGAGAAAGCATCTCATTTCTCAACATTAAATATGATGATAATTGTAGGTCTCTAAAAAAAGGTACATTTTCTTTACCAACTTGAGGACATTCCCCTCTGGTCCTAAGAGTTTTTGTCATGAATGGGTATTGAATTTTGTCAAATGGTTTTTGTGTATCAATTGATATGATCATTGATTTTTCTTCTTAGCCTATTGTGATGATTGATTTTCAAATGTTGAACCAGTCTTGCATACGTGGAATAAATCCCACTTGTCTGTAGTGTATAATTTCATTTATAATTTGTTGTTTTTGAGTTACTAATTTTTTTGAGGATTTGATTTTATTTTCATAAGAGATATTGGTCTGTAGTTTTACTTTGCAACGTCATTTTCTGATTTGAGTATTAGGGTAATATTGGCCTCATAGAATGAGTTATGAAGTGTTCTCTCTGCTTCTATTTTTCTGCGGGGTATTGTAGAGAATTGGTATCATTTCTTCCTTGAATGTTTGATAGAATTCACCAAGAAAATTATCTGGATCTGGTGCTTTCTTTTTTGGAGGGTCATTAATCATTGAACAAAACTTTTTAACAGGTATAGCCATATTCAGATAATCTATTTGTCCTTGCACATGTTTTGATAGTTTGTGTCTTCCATGAAATTAGTATGTTTTATCTAAGTTACCAGTTCCTGTGGTCATAGAGTTATCTGTAGTATTCCTTTATTATCCTTTTAATGTCCATGGGATTAGTAGTAGTGATCTGTTCATTTTTGATATTGGTAATTTGTGTCTTCCCTTTTTTTCCCTTGGTTAGCACGGCTAGAGGTTTATTAATATTATTGACTTTTTCAAGAACCAGTTTTTGGCTTTATTCTTTCTATTGTTTTGCTATTTTCCGTTTCATTGATTCTGCTCCTATTCTTTTTTTCTATTTGCTTTGCACTTAAATTTTTTTCTTTCTCTAGTGTCCTAAGGTAGAATATTGGTATTGATATCAGATCTTTTTTCTTTTTTAATATATACATTTAATATTGTAGATTTCCCTCTGAGCCCTGGTTTCACTGCATTCCACAAATTTTGATGTTATATTTTTATTTAGTTCAAAATAATTTGTAACTTCTCCTGGAACTTCTTCTTTAACTTGTGTGTTACTTAGAATTGTGTCATTTAATTTCCAAATAATTTGGGGTTTTTCAGTTATTTCATTATTGCTTTCTATTTTCATTCCACTGTCATCTGAAAACATACTTTGTATGTTTTATATTCTTTGAAATTTGTCAAAGTGTGTTTTATAGCCCAGAGTGTGGTCTTAGTGACTCTTCCATGTGATATTGAGAGCAGAAATGTGTATTCTCCTTGCGACCCCATAGACTGTAGCCCTCCAGGCTCCCCTATCCATGGAATTCTCCAGCAGGAATACTGGAGTGGGTAGCTATTCTCTTCTCTAGGATATCTTCCTGACACAGGATTGAGCCTGGGTCTCCTGTATGGCAGGCTGGCTCTTTACCATCTGAGCCACTGGGAAGTCCATATATGCAGTCTGCTGCTGCTGCTGCTGCTGCTGCTAAGTCACTTCAGTCATGTCCAACTCTGTGCGACCCCATAGACAGCAGCCCACCAGGCTCCCCCATCCCTGGGATTCTCCAGGCAAGAGTACTGGAGTGGGTTGCCATTGCCTTCTCCGATATATGCAGTCTCAGTTCAGTTCAGTCGCTCAGTCGTGTCCAGCTCTTTGCGACCCCATGAATCGCAGCATGCCAGGCCTCCCTGTCCATCACCAACTCCCGGAGCTCACTCAAACTCACGTCCATCGAGTTGGTGATGCCATCCAGCCATCTCATCCTCTGTCATCCCCTTCTCCTGCCCCGAATCCCTCCCAGCATCAGAGTCTTTTCCAATGAGTAAACTCTTTGCATGAGGTGGCCAAAGTACTGGAGCTTCAGCTTCAGCATCATTCCCTCCAAAGAACACCCAGGGCTGATCTCCTTCAGAATGGACTGGTTGGGTCTCCTTGCAGTCCAAAGGACTCTCAGGAGTCTTCTCCAACACCACAGTTCAAAAGCATCAATTCTTTGGCACTCAGCTTTCTTCACAGTCCAACTCTCACATCCATACATGACCACTGGAAAAACCATAGCCTTGACTAGATGAACATTTGTTGGCAAAGTAATGTCTTTGCTTTTGAATATGCTATCTAGGTTGGTCATAACTTTTCTTCCAAGGAGTAAGGGTCTTTTAATTTTATGGCTGCAGTCACCATCTGCAGTGATTTTGGAGCCCCCCAAAATAAAATCTGACACTGTTTCCACTGTTTCCCCATCTATTTCCCATGAAATGATGGGACCAGATGCCATGGTCTTTGTTTTCTGAATGTTGAGCTTTAAGCCAACTTTTTCACTCTCCTCTTTCACTTTCATCAAGAGGCTTTTTAGTTCCTCTTCACTTTCTGCCAGTACCTTATAATAGAAAGTACCCAATTTCTCCCTTCCTTCCCTCGAGACATTACTAACACGCATTTCACTTACCATATGCTATAAGTACTCAACATGTTTTTGTTTTTATTACTTTAAATAAAGTTATCTTTAGATTAAGAATAAGAAAAATAAAAGCTTTATTTTACCTTCATTTATACCTTCTCTGATGCTTTTCCTTTTTTTATATAGGTCCAGGTTTCTGTTCTAAATAATTTTCCTTCTGCTGGAGGAGCTTCTTTTAACTTTCCTTGAAAGGCAAGTCTTCTGGAAATGAATTCCCTGTGGTTTTATTTGTCTGAAAAGCCTTTATTTCTCCTTCAGTTTTTAAAAAATTCATTTATTTTTGGCTGCATCAGGCGTTAATTGTGGCAGATGGAATCTTTGTTGTGGTGCACAGGTTTCTCTCTAGCTATAGAACACAGGTTTAGTTTCCCGGTGGAATGTGGGATCTTAGTTTCACAGCCAGAGATCAAACCCACATCCGCTCCACTGTAAGGCACATTTTTAACCACTGGACCACCAGGGAAGTCCCTGTCCTTCAGTTTTGAAAGATTAATGTTCTGCATATAGAATGCTAGGTTGATGGGTTTTTGTATCAGTTTAAATATTTCAATCCGATCTTTCTTGCTTGCATGGTTTCTGAAGAAAAGTCTGCTATAATTCTTGTCTCTTTTCCTGTAGAGCATTTCCCCCCTCTTGGCTTCTTTCAAGATCTTTTCTTTATCTTTGGTTATCTGCAGTTTGAATATGATATGCCTAAGTGTAGTTATGTTTTATCTTGCCAGCATTTATGTTGCTTGATGTTCCTTGAGCTTCCTGAATCTGTGATTTGGTTATCTGTCATTAATTTTGGAAAGTTCTTGGGCATTATTACTTCTAATATTTCTTCTGCTCTGTTTTTTTTCCCTCCAGTATTCCAATAATGCATGTGTTGCACATTTTGAGTGTCCCACCATTCTTGGATGTTCTGCTCTGTTTGTTGTTGTTATATTCTTCTCTTTGCATGTCACTTTAGGAAATTCCTATTGTCTTATCTTCAATCTCGCTGATTTTTTGTCTTTGTCTTTGTCTAATCTACTGATGGATCCATCAAATATATGTTGTAATATTTTTTATTTCTATCGTTTCCTTTTGATTCTTTCTTGATTTCCATCGCTCTGCTTATATTACCAACCTTTTCTTGAATGCTGTCTATTTCTTCCATTAGCACCTTTTGACACACTGGTCATAATTATTTTAAATCCCCTACTTGGTAATTCCAACATCTATGTCATATCTGAATCTAGTTCTGATGTTTGCTTTACTGCCGGGAGCCGGCATATTGCATATTGAGTGCATATTGCATATTGAGTGCAGCACTTTCCACAACATCATCTTTCAGGATCTGGAATAGCTCAACTGGAATTCTATCACAGCGTGAGGAACTCCGCCCATGACAAAGGTCATGAGGAAGGAGGCTCGGCATATGCAAAGGCGGGTTCGAGCTTCAGGAGTCCCCCTGGAAATTCTCGAGCATATACCCCCAAAACCAGAGTCTGCCTACTTTCTGCTTTGTGCTTTCACCTACACCTCTGACTTTACGGGGGGCTGTCCCCCACTACCTCTCTGAAAAAAGAGTTAGCTTACAGCTCCAGTTAATAATTCCTGGGTGTGACAGTGTTTCAACCTACAAACTCCCTTGGAAGTCCTCTAGCCTGCCTGAATAGGTTTTTCCGGCCACATGTGATTGCTCAGAGCCTCCAAACTGTGAGAGGCATGAGATGTTCTAAACTGTCTAAATACAGATTCCTTTGAGCAGTCAAAAGATTGATTAGAAATTGTATTGGTGAAGGGATTTTCACTTGTTGGGCCAATATTTGCTGCTAAGTCTCCATATCCCTTACCTGCTGTGTCCCTGGCAGTGTATTGATTAATATAATTGGTGTAAGTAGTAGCTTTAATGTTTGTAACCTGGGACCCTTGAGTTAATTCTTTTTCTTGTTATAGCCCAGCACACCTTTGCTCTGTAGGAATGCAACTTTATCTAATGCTTTTTGGAGGCTGGCGCCTGACTTTAGAATAATCACCTTTAGAGAAAAAGGCCTCTGGGGCAGAAGATGATGCAAATCACCTAAACTTTTGCATATGATATGTTTGCAGGAAGAAAGCCTGGCTTACTGCATGACTCTACCCCTTCCCCCATTATCCTCTATGCATAACTTAAGGTATAAAAACTACTTTGGAAAATAAAGTGCGGGCCTTGTTCACCAGAATTTGGTCTCCCCATGTCATTCTTTCTTTCACCTTCTAGCTGAACTTTTCCTCTGAGGCAGGGAAGCTCGTCAAGCCTACTAATTTTGCCTGGGCTTCTAAGATCTGACCGGGGAGGCCTTAGTGTCTCCTCTCCTTCGGGAGAACGGGAGGACGCCTGTGGCCTTCGTAGGTGACGTAAATTCCCTGCTTTGGAATTTTATTCAGCCTCTTTTCTTCACTGAATTTCTTCACTGAGCTATCCTTATTTCACCACTCTTTATATCCTTAATAAATGTTTAATTAAGCAGTTGTTTCCTGATCCTCGCCAACGCCGTCCCCGCTTCGAATTCCCTGGATCAGCCGGGGCTGGTCCCTGGCACTTTACCTTTTCAGACTGCTTTTACCTGGCTTTTGACATCTCTTGTAGTTTTTGGCTGAAAGTAGACATTGTTTTGGGTAATAAGAACTGAGATAAATAATCCTTTGGCATGAGGTGAATTTTTTTTTGGTCACACCATAGTGGTGTGCAGAAATTCCCTGGCCAGGGATCAAACCCATCCGCCCCTCCAGCATTGGGAATGCAGTCTTAATCACTGGACCACTAGAAAAGCCCTGGCATGAGGATTTATGTTAGGCCAGCTAGAGGCTGGTTGTGCTATGGTTGTTTCTTATAGCTGCAGATGTCAGAAGCTTCAAATTCCTTTAATATCCTTGGTTTGTTTCCTCTCCTGACTTTGGGCTTTCCTAAGTACTTATCCGAGCTTACATCTTGCAGCTCTTTCAGCTGTAAGTCACTGTTATTTCACTGGAGCCCTGTTGATGTGGTAGTACAGTGGGGGAGGGGAAGTGTTCTATAATCTAATGATTAAAGCTCTGTCTTTTAATGGGCCTGTCTCTCTGGGCTGTGGCCTTCACATGTTTTTCCACTGGTATAGCTTTTTGCCCTTCTTTGGTGAGAAAGACTAGAGGGAGCTAGAGTGGGAGTAATATACTTCCCCCAACATAGGTAGTGATGCTTTCTAAGGCCCACTTAACTTCACATTCCAGGATGTCTGGCTCTAGGTGAGTGATCACACCATCGTGATTATCTTGGTCATGAAGATCTTTTTTGTACAGTTCTTCTGTGTATTCTTGCCACCTCTTCTTAATATCTTCTGCTTCTGTTAGGTCCATACCATTTCTATCCTTTATCGAGCCCATCTTTGCATGAAATGTTCCCTTGGTATCTCTAATTTTCTTGAAGAGATCTCTAGTCTTTCTCATTCTGTTGTTTTCCTCTATTTCTTTGCATTGATCGCTGAGGAAGGCTTTCTTATCTCTTTTTGCTATTCTTTGGAGAAGGCAATGGCACCCCACTCCAGTACTCTTGCCTGGAAAATCCCATGGACGGAGGAGCCTGGTAGGCTGCAGTCCATGGGGTGGCTAAGAGCCAGACACGACTGAACGACTTCACTTTCACTTTTCACTTTCATGCATTGGAGAAGGAAATGGCAACCCACTTCAGTGTTCTTGCCTGGAGAATCCCAGGGACGGAGGAGCCTGGTAGGCTGCAGTCCATGGGGTCGCTAAGAGTTGGACACGACTGAGCGACTTCACTTTCACTTTTCACTTTCCTGCATTGGAGAAGGAAATGGCAACCCATTCCAGTGTTCTTGCCTGGAGAATCCCAGGGACGGAGGAGCCTGGTGGGCTGCCGTCTATGGGGTCCCACAGAGTTGGACATGACTGAAGCAACTAAGCAGCAGCAGCAGCAGCTACATTCACATGCTTATATCTTTCCTTTTCTCCTTTGCTTTTCACGTCTCTTCTTTTCACAGCTATTTGTAAGGCCTCCCCAGACAGCCATTTTGCTTTTTTGCATTTCTTTTCCATGGGGATGGTCTTGATCCCTGTCTCCTGTACAATGTCACGAACCTCTGTCCATAGTTCATCAGGCACTCTGTGTATCAGATCTAGTCCCTTAAATCTATTTCTCACTTCCACTGTATAATCAAGGGATTTGATTTAGGTCATACCTGAATGGTCTGGTGGCAAAGAGTCAGACATGACTGAGCGACTGAACTGAACTGAACTGAACAACATAGGTAAGACGGGAAAAGCCTTTTCCCCTGTAGGAGGATCTTTCTTGAATTTTCACCATAAGAACTTAGTGGAATTTTTGGAGGTAGAAACCATGAAAGTATGGGGGAGGTGGGTTCTTCTAAAGACTGTGGCCTCCAGAAGTTTCTCACTCTGTGCTAGTCCTCACTCAGCTTCCAGAAATTCATCAAGGTTACTATTTCAGTGTTTCTCCCAGTTGGTGGCTTAGGCAGCTGCTGCCCCAGATAAACAGATCTTGGCTATAACTCTCTGGTTTCACTTGCATCTTTATTTCAGTGTAGTGGGTTGACCTCTAACCTCAATTCTCTGATGGGTCCAAGCAAAGTCACTGGTTTTCAGGTGTTTGGCTTTTTCTTGTGGTAAGGAAGGGAGTGATGACTTCCAAGCCCTTTGCATGTTGGAGCTGAAACCAGAAGTCCCCTACCTACATCTATATTAGCCCACCCTTTTAAATGCGTGTTTTTATTTATCTTATAATGCACATTATATGTTAGGATAATACACTCAGATAATTTAAAACTAATAAAAATGCTTTTGTAGAGTTGTGTGTTCAGAACATTTCAATGATGGAAAGAAGGTGAAAGTGTTAGTTGCTCAGTTGTGTCTGACTCTTTGCAACCCCATGGACTGTAGCCCGCCAGGCTCTTTTGTCCATAGGATTCTCCAGGCAAGAATACTGGAGTGAGTAGCCATGCCCTTCTCGAGGGGATCTTCCCTACCCAGGGATCCAACCTGGGTCTCCTGCATTGCAAGCAGATTCTTTACCATCCGAGCCACCAGGAAAATGCTCTTATGATGGAGGTATACAATAAAAAAAATGTTTGGAGACACTGTGCAAACCACAGCACTCAAAAATGGAGGAAATGGTTACCTGATGCTAATTGCTGTGGCTCCATCACTAACAGATCCAGTCTCATGCCAAATTATAGCCAAAGGAGTGACCAGAAGCCTTAGGTCCCCAAGCTAAAGTGACAGAGCCAGCATGATTTACCCTTTGTTTATATTAACCCACAAAAACAGGTCTCAGACACTCCAGAAAAGTGGGCAGTGAGGAGGGTATCTAGGCAAATCTAGCTATTCTATGAATTAATCCTCAACAAGCTTGCTAACTGACCCTCACCAAACAGACATCTCTCATGAGGACACACAATTGAGGGTCTCTAGGCTGGGGGTTTCCCAGAGGGCAGGCAGGGATGATTTCCTCTTTTTATCATATCCTTCAATCCCCCAGCCCTGTACATACTCAGAAGTCCAATTAGTGTCTGTTGAGTTTAGCTGAGGTAGTATTGAAGGTAAATGTAGCATATTGGGGAATCTCTACCATTGCAAAAAATGTAACTCCATTCAAATACCTGGACTTGTAAGCAGACGGGAGAGAAAGCAGTGCAGCTGCTGCTGCCTTTCCAAGTTGTCAGCCCTGGAATTGGTGGCAGATGGGGGGACGAGGCTTCTGAACCTGTAGACCCAAGGAGAGAAAGCTACCCCTGTGACAGCTAAAAAATGTAGCCAAAATTCCATTATTTGAGTCAGTCTATAATATGTTCTCTTATAAGAGGGGCAGGACACTCAGTAGTCAAGCATCTCAGTTGGCAAGTAACAGAGGCCCAACTCAAACTAACTTAAACCAAAAAACGTTCTATAACTGAATTTTCAAAGGTGATGATTGGGTTTAGAGGAATCCAGGCCTCAAACCACGTCAAGCACACTTCCTAACATTATCTGTCTGTCTATTTATCACCTCTGCCCTCTCCACCCACTCCTCCATCTGCTTCTTCTGAGCTGTCTTTACTCTCAAGTAGGTTACCTTCACAAAGGGGCAGAAATGGCCACAAGCAGCTTCAGGCTGACATTCTCCAGCTTAGTAACTCCTGGAGGAGAATGTATTTCTTTCTCAATAGTTACAACAAAAGACTTGGCCCATATCTCTTGGCCTAGATTTGGTCATCTGCCCATTCCTGAACTAATCGCCTTCACTCTAGTTGCCCCAACAGCCGTGTGGAGCTGGGTGAAGGGGGAAGCCCACTGGAACGAGTGCTGACAGTAGGGTTGCTCTCCAGCTGAAAACTGAGGTATAATTTCAGGAGAGGGGGAATGTATTGCAAGGATGCAAAATACTGGGGAGACAAAAATAACATGTTAACTATACCTTAATTGCTTTGCTTTTTAAGAGTCTTATTTGAAATAATGAGAGTTTTATATTTTATTAGGGGAAAACGGTTTTTAAAGACCGTATTCTGGTAGTTGATATTCTCTTTACTAAATTTTTCCTGCTTCTAGTTTTTATGTTTTGTTTTAGTGCAGGGAGATAGAAAATTTTGTTAGACAAAAATGAATCATGAGTTATACTTAAATATCCAACTCAACTTTAACATTGCTGGGTTTTTACTTAAGTTATTCACTTTTATAATTTTACATATTTTCTTTTTTAATGAAATCTCTTTTTGAAGTTTACTTCTTTTTGGCCGTGCTGGGTCTTTGTTGCTATGTGGGCTTTTCTCTAGTTGAGGCAAGCAGGGGCCACTCTCTCGTAGTGCGCGGGCTTCTCACTGCAGCGGCTTCTCTTGTGGTGGAACACTGGATCCAGAGCGAGGGTTCAATAGTTGTGTTTCAAGGACTTAGTTACTCTGAGAGCATGTGGGATCTTCCCAGACCAGGGTTCAAACCCCTATCTCCTGCATTGGCAAGTGTATTCTTTACCACTGAGTCAGTAGGGAGGCCCCCTACATATTCTCTTTTACACTAAAAATATCCTAATTCCTAATGACATTAATGTACATTATTTACTTTATCCTACATGTGAAAGTTTTGAAGTAGTAACAATATTATTTTTATTTATTATGGTTCACATTTCATTATGGTTTGGGGGTTGACCTTAGGATGTAAGGTTTAGCCTTTGACTGTATGGATCCCAAAAAACTGTGGAACATTCTTAAAGACATGAGAATACCAGAACACCTTACCTGCCTCCCGAGAAATCTGTGTGTAGGTCAAAAAGCAACCGTTAGAACTGGACATGGAACAATGGACTGTTTCCAAATTGAAAAAGGAGTACGTCAAGGCCATATATTTTCACCCTGCTTATTTAACTTATATACAAAGTTTATCATGCGAAATGCCAGGCTGGATGAAACACAAGCTGGAATCAAGATTGCTGGCAGAAATATCAATAACCTCAGATATACAGATGACAACACCATTATGGCAGAAGGCAAAAGGGAACTAAAGAGCAATTTGATGAAGGTGAAGGAGAAGAGTGAAAAAGCTGGCTTAAAACTCAGGATTCAAAAACCTAAGATCATAGCATCTGGTCCCATCACTTTATGGCAAATAGATGGGGAAACAATGGAAACAGTGACAGACTTTATTTTCTTGGGCTCCAGAATCACTGCAGATGGTGACTGCAGCCATACAATTAAGAGATGCTTGCTTCTTGGAAGAAAAGCTATGACCAACCTAGACAGCATATTAAAAAGCAGAGATATTACCTTGCCAGCAAAGGTCCATCTAGTCAAAGCTATAGTTTTTCCAGTAGTCATGTATGGATGTGAGAGTTGGACTATAAAGAAAGCTGAGTGCCAAAGAATTGATGCTTTTGAACTGTGGTGTTGGAGAA
The DNA here is from genome assembly GCF_029378745.1 of Bos indicus. Lineage (NCBI taxonomy): Eukaryota > Metazoa > Chordata > Mammalia > Artiodactyla > Bovidae > Bos > Bos indicus. The sequence goes on from NC_091769.1 coordinate 37,651,990, forward strand.
GACTCTTGAGAGTCCCTTGGACTGCAAGGAGATCCAACCAGTCCATCCTAAAGGAAATCAGTCCTGAATATCCATTGGAAGGACTGATGTTGAAGCTGAAACTCCAATACTTTGGCCACCTGATGCGAAGAACTGACTCACTGAAGACACCCTGATGCTGGGAAAGATTGAAGGCAGGAGGAGGGGATGACAGAGGATGAGATGGTTGGATGGCATCATGGACTCAATGGACATGAGTTTCAGCAAGCTCTGGGAGTTGGTGATAGACAGGGAAGCCTGGTGTGCTGCAGTCCATGGGATAGCAAAGTTCAGTTCAGTTCAATCTCTCAGTTGTGTCCAACTCTTGGCGACCCCATGGACTGCAGCATGCCAGGCCTCCCTGTCCATCACCGGCTCCCGGAGTTTACTCAAACTCATGTCCATTGAGTCAGTGATGCCATCCAACCATCTCATCCTCTGTCGTCCCCTTCTCCTCCTGCCCTCAATCTTTCCCAGCATCAGGGTCTTTTCACATGAGTCAGCGCTTTGCATCAGGTGGCCAGAGTATTGGAGTTTCAGCTTCAACATCAGTCCTTTCAGTGAACACCTAAGACTGATCTCCTTTAGGATGGACTGGTTGGATCTCCTTGCAATGTAAGGAATTCTCAAGAGTCTTCTCCAAAACCACCATTCAAAAGCATCAGTTCTTCAGCCCTCAGCTTTCTTTATAGTCCAACTCTCACATCCATACATGACTAGTGGAAAAAACATAGCTTTGACTAGACAGACTTTGTCAGCAAAGTAATTTCTCTGCTTTTTAATTTGCTGTCTAGGTTGGTCATAGCTTTTCTTCCAAGGAGCAAGTATCTTTAATTTCATGGCTGCAGTCACCATCTGCAGTGATTTTGGAGCCAAAAAAAAGAAAGTCTGCCACTGTTTCCATTGTTTCCCCATCTATTTGCTATGAAATGATGGGACCAGATGCCGTGATCTTAGTTTTCTGAATGTTGAGTTTTAAGCCAACTTTTTCACTCTCCTCTTTCACTTTCACCAAGAGGCTCTTTAGTTCTTTGCATTCTGCCACAAGGGTGGTGTCATCTGCATATCTGAGGTTATTGATATTTCTCCCAGCAATCTTGATTCCAGCTTGTGCTTCATCCAACCTAGCATTTCTCATGATGTACCCTGCATATAAGTTAAATAAACATGGTGACAATATACAGCCTTGATGTACTCCTTTCCCAATTTGGAACTCCTTATTGCCAAATTCAGACTTGAATTGAAAAAAGTAGGGAAAACCACTATACCATTTAGGCATGACCTAAATCAAATCCCTTATGATTATACAGTAGAAATGAGAAACAGATTCAAGAGATTAGATCTGATAGACAGAGTGCCTGAAGAACTATGGATGGAGGTTTGTGACATTGTACAGGAGGCAGGGATCAAGACCATCCCCAAGAAAAAGAAATGCAAAAAGGCACAATGGTTGTCTGAGGAGGCCTTACAACAGCTGCAAAAAGAAGAGAAGCAAAAGGCAAACGAGAAAAGGAAAGATATGCCCATTTGAATGCAGAGTTCAAAGAATATCGAGAGAGAAAAAGCCTTCCTCAGTGATCAATGCAAAGGAATAGAGGAAAACAATAGAATGGGAAAGACTAGACATCTGTTCAAGAAAATTAGAGATACCAAGGAAACATTTCATGCAAATATCGGCACAATAAAGGACAAAAATGGTATGGACCTAACAGAAGCAGAAGATACTAAGAAGAGGTGGCAAGAATACACAGAAGATACAAAAAAGATCATCACGACCCAGATAATCACGATGGTACGATCACTCACCTAGAGCCAGACATCCTGGAATGTGAAGTCAAGTGGGCCTTAGGAAGCATCACTATGAACAAAGCTAGTGGAGGTGATGGAATTCCAGTTGAGCTATTTCAAATCCTAAAAGATGATGCTGTGAAAGTGCTGTACTCAATATGCCAGCAAATTTGGAAAACTCAGCAATGGCCACAGGACTGGAAAAGGTCAATTTTCATTCCAATCCCAAAGAAAGGTAATGCCAAAGAATGCTTAAACTACTGCACAATTGCACTCATCTCACACGCTTGCCTGGAAAATCCATGGATGGAGGAGCCTGGTACGCTGCAGTTCATGGGGTCGCTAAGAGTCGGACACGACTGAACGACTTCACTTTCACTTTTTACTTTCATGCATTGGAGAAGGAAATGGCAACCCACTCCAGTGTTCTTGCCTGGAGAATCCCAGGGACGGGGAAGCCTGGTGGGCTGCCGTCTATGGGGTCGCACAGAGTCGGACATGACTGAAGCGACTTAGCAGCAGCAGCAGCAGCAGCACACGCTAGTAAAGTAATGCTCAAAATTCTCCAAGCTGGGCTTAAACAGTACCTGAACCGTGAACTTCCAAATGTTCAAGCTGGATTTAGAAAAGGCAGAGGAACCAGAGATCAAATTGTCAACATCTGTCGGATCATCGAAAAAGCAAGAGAATTCCAGAAAAACATCTACTTCTGCATTATTGACTATGCCAAAGCCTTTGACTGTGTGGATCACAAAAAACTGTGGAAAATTATTAAAGAGACAGGGTCGCAAAGAGTTGGACACAACTGAGCGACTAAACTGAACTGAACTTAGGATATGTCCCAAAAGGAATAAACAGCCAACATTTTACATTGCAAGTGACTTGTAAGAATTCATTTTATGTATGTGATCATGCCATCAATTTGATAAGCAGTTAGGTTCCTTTTCTTCAATCTGCTTTCAGCTTTTACAGATTGCTTTTTTCCCCACTAAAATTAGTATACCAGTTTATTACTCTTTTCAGTATTAACCATTTTGTCTGGTGTGTAGTAGTATCACATTGTAGTGTTAATTTGAACTTCCCTTATGATTAGTGATGTTGAGCATTTTCCCATGCACTTTTTGCCATTTGTATGAGGCTCCTATGGCTGCTATAATATATTACCATAAACTTGGTAGCTTAAAATAAGAATTTTATTCTTTCACAGTTACAGATTGCTTTTTAAAATTGCATTTTCTTCAATTTTGTTTTTAATTCTATAAAATGTACATAGTTCCTAAGTCAAAATTCTTTTAAAACAGATATATTCAGAATTTTACTTCCATCCCTATATTCACCACTTAATCCTTTCCTCCCCTATAGATAACCTTTTAAAAAATTATTATTTGGGGTTTATCCTTCCATTGATAAGAGCTTCAAGGGGGTGGTGTGTGTGGTGTGATCTATGCACGACTTTCCATCTAGTAGGTGAGACAGATCCTTGAGCTCAGGGAGATTCACTCACTGAGCTCACTCACCCGGGTTGTTGTATTGGGGAAGACAGAAAAACAGAGAGGGCTATATCACCAAGATAGCAAGGCTTCTTGAAGCCGTGAAGGACAAAGTTAAAACCAAAACCCAGAATCTATAATTATTTCTGAAGTTAAAATACAAAGCATGACACATCCGAACAAACACAAGAGCACCCTCTGTTGGCCTCTGTTGGGATGCATAGAACCGGCAGTGCCTGGATTTGAAAACTGCTGAGACCAGGGTGTCATGTTGGGTTAGCGTTATTAAAGAAATACACCTGCCAACAGACTGGGAGGCCTTCGAGGCCCATGTCAAATTTATTCTTGGCTCTCCCCAGCTTTCAAGTCCTGTGGCCCTTGGGACACATGCTGATAGGAAATATCTATGTTACCACATCCAAGGGAAAAAGATCCTTACTTTCCCTCCTGCACCTCTTTTCCTGGCTTAGAAAAAAAACAAGAGCCGTGTTTTCTACCGTCCCTTGGTCAAAGCTGTGGAAGTAATGACACTGCCCTAACTCTCAAGGTGCTTCCTTACTCAGACAATGTATCACTGTGAGGGATCAGTGTGGAACAATGAGAAAAGGAGTCATGCATCTGGCTTCTCCTCCCTGCTAGCTGTGTGTCCTTGGGCAAATTCTTAACCTCTCTGAGTCTTGGTGTTCTCATCTGAAAAATAAGAACGGTAGTATCCAATTCATGGGCGTTTCTGAGGTTTAAATGAGTGGTGTGTGTAAAACTCCTGATATGTGATGCCAGTACTGCATATGAACCTCAGTAAATAATAGCTACTACTACTATTATTATTTCCTTTTTGCTTCACAGGAAATTTGTGAGAATCCCCGATTTATCGTTGGTGGAGCCAATAGAACTGACATCTGCCAAGGAGATCTAGGTAGGAAAGTTTCTCTGGTCCTATTTAGCCAAACAATCAAAGGGGTGATAAGGGGTATGATCCTTTTATAGTAAGTAAAGGGACACGAATCTGGTTTTACTTGTAATGAATTTGGGGGAAGTAGTTTTGATAACATTATTTAAACTCATTCAGCTCTGTGTTGGTGATTGCTTCATTTAATTTCTGTCCCTCCCACCTTTCTCATCAGTTGTTTGCCTTGTGTCACAACAGGAGGTCGCCTCCTCTCCAGAGTCTCCAGGACACTCACACACCCCACTCAGCAAGACAAAAGCCCTGTTTCTAGCAGGACCCACCTTCCTTAAAGGGCTTCCCTTGTGACTCAGTGGTTAAGAGTTTGCCTGCCAGTGCAGGAGATGGGAGTTTGATCCCTGGGTCAGGAAGAGTCCCTGGAGAAGGAAATGGCTACCCACTCCAGCGTTCTTGCCTGGTAAAATCCCATGGACAGAGGAGCCTGGCAGGCTAAGTCCATGGGGTCACGAGGAGTCAGACATGACTTAGAGACTAAACAACAACCTTCCTTAGAAGGCAGCTCTGAAATTGTGTGCCATGCATGTCCCTTTGGCATGCAGAATCGATATGCTCACAAAAACTGCTTTCATAACTCGAACTCTTGTTTAAACTGCCCTAGAATAGCTCCGTATTAAAGAAGCTTTTCAACAAAGACAACACGTGCCATGTGGATAAGCATCCAATTTTCTGTCTGGTTAATTAGCTTGGCTGCTTCCTCTGTCTCAGCCTCTTATTTGGAAGGTATTGTCTTTACTGCAAACTGGAGGAAAGTTCTGTGAAGTAAAGTTGGAGGAAACAAACATCAACAGACACAATTTAGAACTTGAGGGAAAAGGGGCACTCAAGGCCAAATGAAAGGAATTTAGCTAATTTGGTCCTGGAAGGAAAGGCTGAAGAGGTTTTGAATATCTGACTTCCTGCACTTGAAGGAAGGCTGCCTGCAGAGCCCTGGCCAGCTAATAACCTGGGCCTTCCAACCGACACACTGTTTCAGAGGAAAGGCTGGCTGCTTGGGAGGTGGGGAGTGGGGAGGTGGTAGTGGTGGTGGGAGGAGGCCTGTGGAGGCTCTCAGCCTCCCCTCTGCAGTCTCAAAGATGCCGTGACATCCCACACGGCACAGCAAAGGCCTTGCATAACCTAGCCTGTGTTCTGTTAGTGTTCCTGGCCTGCCACTTGGGCATTCACACACATACACGCACACACAAACAGGGCAAAGTGCCACCTCCAAATACTAACCAGCTTTCCCTTACAGTACTAATGGGCTGGTCTGATGGATCTCAGATGCTCAGATTCTGCAGTCACATTGCAAAGGTGCAGGGCAGGCAGCTTTCCTACAGGTGTTAGAAAGAATGACCCAATTATGACTCCCACTGCTCAGTTTCCACTGAGGTCCAGATGGAGGTCTGAGCTTATACTGCAGACAGAAGAACTGCCTATAGCCTTCAGGAAAGCAGTCACGAGGGAGCAAGTTACCTTGTTAATCGCATGGTCCAGGGACTGCAGTCACACTCCTTTCCTTGGCTGACATGTCCGTAAGGTCAGATCTGAAGCAGGACAGTGAGAGCCCAGTGTACGCCCTTCTCCAGAAAGCAGAGCAGCTAATGGGGATGGGGTCTCCTTCCTCCCTGGAGGTGTGGGCCCTCCTGTGACCTGTGCCACGTATTTGCCTGCAGGGGACTGCTGGTTTCTTGCAGCCATCGCTTGCCTGACCTTGAACAAGCGTCTGCTTTTCCGGGTCATACCCCATGATCAGAGTTTCACCGAAAACTACGCGGGGATTTTTCACTTCCAGGTGAGGTCAAGGGACTGTAGTTAAGAGGACCAGCGGGCTGTCCACCTACCGCTGGTCTCCCAGGCTTGACTTCCCCGTGGCTCCAGGAAAGATTCCCACCCACCCAGCCAGCTATGGCTGTGGGCAGTGACCCTCTTCAGGCCTCAAGCCTGTGAGGAAGTAGTTGTTTATTTCTTCCTACCCTCAAACCCCTACACCTTCCGTTAGGCCCCAGAAAGGTTAGAAGATATCCTGTTTGCTGGCCTGTTGGTCTATTTTTACCTTTCCAGCTGTCAGGCTTCTGTGTGATAACCAGAAGTCCTTCTCAAGTAAATCCCTAAGACACTAGCACTGGGAATCCAGAGGGCCCTTTAGGCTGCAAAAGAAATGCCAACACAGGTCTATACCCACACTATCATTTACCCCTTCCGGGCTCTGGAAGAAAAGTCTGGTTAATCTGGGGACCAGGCTTCTGGCTTGGCCCAGCAATGAGTCTTTTGGTTTCAGAATAAGTTCAGACACTGGAAACTTTCTGGATCCAAATTGTCCTAGCAAAGAGCCAAACCCCATGCTGTCCCAGAACTGAAATGAGCTTTGTATGTGGGCACTTGTATCTACGGGTGTTCTGAGGCTTCTGAACAGCCCTGAAGGCTCCCAGTGTCCTGGACTGACCCAGATCATCAGTTGATCTTGTATCCCAGGATGGAAGGCCTCAGAAAGTGTCTTCTCTGAAGGTTTAGGATCAGACTCCTGCTGCCATTCCAATGCAGACAGGGCAGCAGGGTCCCAAGTTTTGTTTTTCCCCTATGCCATTGAGCTGCTCACTCCCCTTGGGTATTTAAAAGATCTGAAACCAAAAGGATCATAAACACAAAGACCACACGGATTTTTGCCTTCTTGTTCATAGGAGAGTAAATGTCATTAGAAGGAAATTAAACTACTTTTGGCTTTCTTGGGTTAAAACCGATTTGTTCAAGAAAGATCATCTAGAATTGGGATTACTGGACAGTGTTCCTGGTTTAACCAGAGTATATTCTGGGTCACCTTCCATTTCCATGTCAATCCTTCTTCTTCAACAACCATTCCTACCTTATTTGTCATCAAGAAGTACATAAATTATATGTCACCTTCTCCTAGACCAGTGCTTCTCAGCCCTGACTGCATATGAGGATCAGCTGAGATAACAAATGATACTGATACCTAGGCCCTCCCAGACCTACAGAGCAGAAGGAAAATCTCAAGCCCTCAGATACACACGGAGTACTTACCATCCCCTGTACTGAGCTGGACTGTGTGGGAGAGACATAATGCTTTGTAACATACTTGCTGCCCTCAAAGAGCTCACAGTCCACTTAAAGACAGATTCACCTTCTCTGAACCCAGAATAGTGTGAACAAAAGGAATGTGGGGTAGGGACACATTTCCCACTGGTAATATGAGGATGGCACTGTGCTTGATGCTTCTGTGCAGTTCTGGCGCTATGGAGACTGGGTGGACGTGGTTATTGATGACTGCCTGCCAACCTACAACAATCAACTGGTTTTCACCAAATCCAACCATCGCAATGAGTTCTGGAGTGCTCTGCTGGAGAAGGCTTATGCTAAGTAAGACGGGGATAGGAAATCTTTAGTTTCCATAGTGAGCTCTTTAATCCTCCCTTCTTGGTGGCACTACAGATCCTGGATCCCAGCATTATTTCTCTGGAACTCAAATCCCAGAGCCTTGGTAGGCTCAACCTCCTGAGCTCACTATATATACACATATGTATGTATGTATGTACGTATATATATATATATATAAAACTTTTTATTTTGTATTGGGGTACAGCTGATTAACCATGTTGTGATAGTTTCAGGTGAACAGTGAAGGGACTTGGCCATATGTATACATGTATCCATTTTCCCCCAAACTCCCCTCCCATCCAGGCTGCCATATAACACTGGAGCTCAGAATAAGTGAAGAAAAGCTATGTTGCCTCTCAGAAGCTCCACTCCAGCTACTAATGGCTTTAATGGAGCCCTACTTCAGATTTTGAGTATCAGGAAGTGGGAATAGAAGGTTCCAGCCCCAGTGTTTCTCCTCTCTGTGGCCTTAGCTGGTCACACAGCCTCTGGGGCTCAGTTTCTCTATTGTGAAGAAAGGGAATCATAATATCTGTTTAAAAGCTTACAGAGTTGTTGGAGAATTTGGACAAGACAGCATCACAGGACCCAAGAGTAAAGTCCTGGAGCCAGGGGTACCTGGATCATGTTTCCTGGAACCCTGTGACCCCAGACTAGTCTTCATCCTATCTCTAAGGCTCCATGGTTCGTATGAAGCCCTGAAAGGTGGGAACACTACAGAGGCCATGGAGGACTTCACGGGAGGAGTGACAGAGTTTTTTGAAATCAAGGATGCTCCCAGAGACATGTACAAGATCATGAAGAAAGCCATCGAGAGGGGTTCCCTCATGGGCTGCTCCATTGATGTAAGTCTGCAGTATGGGGTGCAGGACAGGGAGCTGCCTGTTACTGGGAAGACTTACCCAGTGAACAGCAGCACAGGGCTTTCCTCTGGGGCAGGGTGAACGTTCTGTTTTAGGAAGCAGAAAAGTAGCTCTCAACTTTGAAAACTGGGAATTTCTCAAGGGAGAAGTTTCTGGAGGTTTTCAATAAAGATGCAAAAATTTAGGTGGAAATAGGCCTCCGGGGCTGGTGTTTCTCAGTTCCAGCATGCCCCTAATAAGCTGGCCACACACTGGGCTATGGACCTGAACCTACCAGTTCCCTAAGAAAGCCTCCCAGTCATTGAGCTTTGATCAGATCTCACATGTGGGACCCAGGCTTTGTGTTGTACTCTGGGAGAAGCTCAGCCTGCAGTCCACCTCTCAGCGAAGTGGTGTGAACTGAGACCAGAGCCAAGGGCAAGGGGATGGCAGACTGGCCAGGAGATACACCCTCCCTGGGGAGTAGTCAATGTATTCTAACAGTCTTGGTTATCTCTGTTGGTGAGGAAGGGGCCCAAGCTGAATTCCTGTTCCTTCCTCTCCTAGTATACCCAGTAGATGGGAAAGCTTGGGAAGATGAAGCACCCATGGACAAACATTTTCTTTCTGCATCACTGTTATCCATCTTTTCTCCATTCATGCTCTACTTATCTCTCCTCTGTTTCTTTGTCTGTCCCCTCCCTTCTTTCTCTCTCCTTCCCTTTCTATCACCCTCCTTTGTTACTCTCTCTCCCTCTCCTGGACTGTCCCCTGCCCTCCCTGTTGGGCCTCAGGATGGCACAAACATGACCTATGGAACCTCTCCTTCTGGGCTGAAAATGGGGGAGTTGATTGAGCGGATGGTGAGGAATATGGATAACTCGCGGCTCAGGGACTCAGACCTCATCCCTGAGGGATGCTCAGATGACAGACCAACTCGGGTGTGTACTCCTCCCACCTGCATGGCCCGGGTGTGTTGCGTGGTGTCAGACCTTCCTCAGCAGCCGGCACCGCCCACGTGGGCTCCTCCTGGGGCCTTCCAGGGGTCTGGGTTGGAATCTCTTGCTCGCTCGAAGGCTCCTGAGGCAAGGGGGGGAGACAGCTTTTGGAGGGAATCTCTGGCGGGGGAGGGGAAGGGGTTCCTTCATACTCCATGGTCCAGGCAGTTTCTCTGATAATGAATTAACTGGCATAAATATTTATGAGAGAGATTTCATTTATTTGTAAAGTATTTCTCTCCTTCTAGTTTGTTCATTTATGTATTTGACACTTATTTACTGAGCTCCTACTAGGCACTCTTCTAACAAACAAAGAAAATTCTCTCCCATTTGTGTCGGATTCTAAGGAACAAGCAGTTTCCACACACTCCCCCGGCCCCACCCCCCGAGCTTGTATTCTAGTCGTTTTGGAAGTAATACATGCTATACAGTAAAGCAGAGAAAAAATGAACCTATTTTTTCCCTATCTGAGGATAATAACATTTGGCATATGTCCTACTAGGGTTTTTCTATGCATACACCTAATCTAAATCTTTATTTTAAAAATGCAGTCATACTGTATGTACCTCTTTGCAGCATGCTTCTTTTTCAGTTAGCTTTATATACCTAATGTGTCAACAAGAATCACATTCTTAGTGTGTCTTCTATAACATTTTTCGTGGCTGTACAATAGTCCAACATGCAGATAAATTGTAGTTTTTTTACCCCATAACTTATTATTGGGAATTTAAATATTTTCTTTTTCTGTTTTGGCTGTAGTTTTTAAATGTTACAGCTAACATCCTATTAGATACATCTTTGTGTCCATCCAGGACACTTTCCTTTGGACAGATGGCCAGTAGTGGAATAGCTGGGAATGCATAATGTAATGCCACAAGAGTCATTTCAAGTGGTTTCCCTGGTCCAAAACTGAGAGGTTTATGAACCTCCTGCCCCCCTCCCTTTCTGTTCACATGGTCTGGGTCCTCTAAAGACTAAAATCTGGAAGAGTTTGAGATGTCAAAAGCCTTGGCTCCTCATATACCCCTCACTTTGAAAAGGGCTCCAGGCTACCTCTTAAAGCTGTCATATCACCAGGCAGAGTGAAGCCACAGAGATCCATCTAGGGCTCAGTGGGTTTTGGCCATTCTACCCTTCTCCCAAGGATCTCCTGTGGCTGCAAATCTCAGATGGAAGAGACTTCCCTGCTCCCTGAGGCACAGTCATGTCTGAGCAGGACTCTCCTCTAGCTGCCTTGGAATTCTCTGCCTGGGTACAGGAACTTTTAATTTCTTTCTTTTTTTTTAATTTTTTGCCACATGACATGGCACGTGGGATCTTCGTTCCCCCAATCAAGGATCAAACCCGCACCCCCTGCACTGCAGGTATGGAGTCCTAACCACTGGACCACTAAGGAAGTCTACTTTTAATTTCTTGAATATGTTCTAGGGTGGGTGGAGAAGGTGAGGGGATATAAAGATAAAAGGTTAGACCTCCATGTTTCATCTAACCCCCTTTCTCAATCCCTTTCTCTTCCAGGAATAGTCAACCCTGGGTGGGCTCAGGGAAGGGGAGCCTGACCCAAGGCAGCCTCCATCCACCCCCACTTCTTCCTTTGAAAGACCCAAGGGATCCAGAAAGGAGGGCCAGGCACGCTCTCACTCACCTCGTGGCCCCAGCCTCCACATTGTTCTCCAATGGTTAAGGGACCAGCTTGACGGAAACACCTTGTCTGGGCTGCATATTCTTGGCTCTCTTAAAGGGCTAGTGTGGGTCTTCTCATGGCTAGGAGGCACGCTTCCAGAGCATGGAGGAGTCCTTGTCCTCACTGAACCCAGGATGTGAACTAGTGTGAACTTTGTCTCAGGAAACAAGCCCTGACAGGCTGTCCGGTTTTCACTCCACAGATGATTGTTCCAGTTCAGTTTGAGACAAGAATGGCCTGTGGGCTGGTCAAAGGCCATGCCTACTCAGTCACTGGGCTGGAGGAGGTAAGCCTGGCGGGGTATGAAGGGTTAGGACTTGAGGGGCTACTTGGGGGAACCTCCTGAAGTCAGGACTTGGCTTTCTGTGCCCTTTTGCATCTGCAGAATTTGCCTCCAATCAGGTACTCAGGCTGAGTGCCTGGGGTTGGAGGAGACTACTGGGACTTGTAGGTGGATCTTGCCACAAGACAGTGCTCAGTTTATGTTTATTTTTAGTGGTAAAGATAGCAATTGCCCCAACATTTCCAAAGAACAAATAGAAATCACTTTGGTTTTATGAAATTAATTTCATGGGCTCTTGTGTTTCTTGTTTTTCATGGTCAGTAATGATGTTTTGCTCCCACTGGCACATCTGGCCTTAACTGGGTCATGACAGAGACAGGGAGTTTGTCAGGCCCCTTGTGCACAGTTGGGCAGTTGTGCGCTGGTCATAGGGATGGGCAGAGAGAGGCAGTTGTCCACAGCAGCCCATGCTGCAGACAGGAGGAAGGGGCCCCTTTTTCTGATAAATCTACTTAGAGGTGACATTTTCTGTCACTCTTCAGCCAGCAGGGGCATTTTTTTCTATTAATAATTCACGCAGAGACACCTAACTGCCAGCAGAGCCCTACATTATATGCCCTGCCTCCTCCACCCACTCCACCCAAATTTCTAAATAGCCAGATATTCACTGTGAAAATCACTTCTTAGAAGATGGCAAGGTGGTGGCCAAGCCTGACTCCTGTAAGCTCGTGCTAAGGTTCTGCCTTTTCACAACAAACTTGTAATTAGTCTCCTTGACCAATCAGGACAGCTCCCTGTATGGGATCCCTCTCCCAACTCCCACTCCCACCCCAACCCCCACCCCCGTCCCCCACCCCGGCTTCAGAAAGGGTCCAGAGCAAGAGAGCTTTTCCTCTTTGCCCAAGGCCCTGTACAAGGGTGAGAAAGTGAAGCTGGTGCGGCTGCGGAACCCCTGGGGCCAGGTGGAGTGGAATGGCTCCTGGAGTGACAGGTGGGTGAGGGGACCCCATGAATAGGGGACAACAGGACCTGGGACAAGGTTGGGTTGGGGACCAAGCCATAAGAGTACTACAAACGCTTGGTCTAAAATCACCCTTAAAACCAATGATCCACAGAGGAGAAAAGGGGGTGTGGCTCTAGGGAAGGACTGGGAATAGAAGAGGGGATGGCTCCAGAGAAGGGCTCGTGCTAAGGAACAGAAGGGGTGTAGCTCCAGGGTAGGGCTGGGAGCAGAGCCTTGGAAACCTGGGACCCCAAGAGCTTGCTGATGGCCATTGAGGGGAAAGGAAAGATCCTAGAGAGCATGGGCCATGTCCAGGCAGGAGGGGAGTCAGGATGCAGTGGTCTGACTAGACAAGTAACTTCCTTTCTCATAATTATCTATAAAATGGGGAAAATGTTAGCACCTACCTGGTGGGCTGTTACGAGGAGAAAATGTGATGGTGTTGCAGAAAGCTTAGCCAGTACTAAGATTTCCTCTCCCTCACTGGCCCCAGGAAGAGATGCATAAGTCCTTTGAAAGAATTGTACTACTTATTACTGGGAGCAAGTGACTGGAAGCAGCTAAAACAGCACACAGAGGGAGGAAGCTATTGTGAAGGCTCCAGAACCTTCACAAAGCCTTTATTGTTCCACCCCAATCGCTGGCTCCTGACTGCCTCTCTGCAGGGAGAGTGGGCCCTAGAGCTCCTTTATTCCCAAGGGGGCAGAGCAGGACCCCTTAGCTGAGAAGGACCACAACCAGGCTGTGGGTACCCTCAGCCCCTGTGCTAATTTTAACATACCTCTCATCTCAGGGCACCGTAATTACTGGCTTGTTCAGCCATTCATTCACTTAGCAAGTATGTGTTGAGCACTTACTGAATCCCAGGCACAATCCTAAGCACTGGGGGCATTCTGTGAATAGGCAACTTTGCTGGGTAGACCAATAAGGTGCTGATCCTGGTCTCCTTACTGTTCCCTTCTCTTATCCGTGTGACAAATCCCAGACACCTCATTGTGCAGTATGTGTCAGGCCCCATGCTTCTGTCTGGGGACTTAGAAATGAACACAGAGATTCAGACCCTGCCCTATAGGCCTTAAGGTCTAGTGGGAAGGACAGAAAAACACTAATCATTGAGATAAATGCTATAGTTAGGGTCACAAAGCAGGAGCCCTTCTCATAGTTTGAGGGGACAGGATGGTAGCAAAAGGTTGCCTGGAGGGATGGCATTTGAACTGGGTTCTCTTCTCTGGAAGGGTCCCTGGTACCGCATAAGTCTACCAGCCCACTGGTCCCAGTCACCCACAGGGACCCTCGCTATATTCTCCAGTCTCAGATCTTGAGGTCCACTTTCTGCCAACTCCTCCACTTCAGGGACTGGTGACAAGTGGGACTCAGCCTCGGTCACTCAAGGAGAGTTCCCTCCCCCACCCACTGTGTCCCTCCTGCTGGTCTCAGGAATCTCCATCTCCCCTCCGGTATTCCCTGATTCCAAGCACTTCTTCAATCCCTAACCTCTCCAGAGACAATCTAGTTTAGCTTCATTCTCCTCACAAAGGTGCTTTAGTTCCTCCTCCTTTGGGAGAGAGTGTGTAAAACTGCCCAGCCCTTAAAAAATACAAAACTGGGATGTTTTGTGGGGTGGCAGGAGGAAGGAGAAGTTTACCTGTTTAGTCTTTTTCTCAGTAACTCAGACAGTTACTTATTAGATGATGGGCCTGTTCTAAAAGTTTTACATGCAATATTTCATCTCTTGCTCATCACAGCACTGTGAGTAGGTGACATAATCATTTCCCTTTTGCAGTTGAGAAAACAGAAACTGTGACAGGTGAAGTGACTTGCCCAGGGTTACAGCTAGTACTGGTATAATTAAATTGAAATCACAAGTTACCTATTTCCAGGCCCAGCCCCTAACTTGAAAGGGTGAGGAATGGTTAAAGTTTTAATCAGAGAAAAGTCAGGCCCTCATAAACCATTTTAAAAGCTTGGTCTTAATCCTGAGGATGGTGGGAAGCGATTATGGGGTATCAGGTCAGATTTGCATTTTGGTGGTTCACACTGGCTGCAGTTGGGAGAGGAGCTATTTTGTTCATATTTCTCTGACACCTCCTGGCCCAGCTCATATCAGGCCTTCCCTTTCTTTTCCCTTTCATCACACCTCCATCATCCCTCCAGCTGGAAGGACTGGAGCTATGTGGACAAGGACGAGAAGGCCCGTTTGCAGCACCAGGTCACTGAGGATGGAGAGTTCTGGTGAGTCCAGGACCCAAGAGGACTCTGAAGGACTCTGAAGGGATGGGGTGGGCACTGAAATCTCAAACCTCCAACCCCAGAAAGTGGCTGTCAGATTCCAGCCCTTGGGACATCTGAGCCCTATTCTCCAAATCCAGCCAGAGACCCGGCAAGATTGAGGGTTTTGAGAGCAGCCTGAGAGTTATGGTGATGACCAGGCCCGGACCAAGCCACTGCACTATGGCTCCTGTGGTTTTGTGACACTCCACCACACGCACTGCTCCGGCCACTTGCTCTGGCCTTGGTGGAGCTGTTTTCTGAGTGGAGGAAGCCCTAGTTACTCAGCTCACTCAATGCCACTCTCACCCTCACTCTGATCATTTCTACTGAGCCTTCAAGTCTCAGATTAAAGGGAACTTTCTTCTGGACTCACTTGTTTTCCTCAGGATTGGGATTAATTTGTGATACTCATCATCTTTATTTTTTTAATTAATTTATTTATTTTACTTTACAATATTGTATTGGTTTTGCCATACATTGACTTGAATCCACCATGGGTCTACATGTGTTCCCCATCCTGAACCCCCCTCCCACCTCCCTTCCCCATCCCATCCCTCTGGGTCATCCCAGTGCACCAGCCCCGAGCACCCTGTATTATGCATCGAACCTGGACTGGCGATTTGTTTCAGTTATGATAATTTACATGTTTCAATGACATTCTCCCATATCATCCCACCCTCACCCTCTCCCACAGAGTCCAAAAGACTGTTCAATACATCTGTGTCTCTTTTGCTGTCTCACATACAGGGTTATTGTTACCATCTTTCCAAATTCCATATATATGCATTAGTATAGCGTATTGGTGTTTTTCTTTCTAGCTTACTTCACTCTGTATAATAGGCTCCAGTTTCATCCACCTCATTAGAACCGATTCAAATGTATTCTTTTTAATGGCTGAGTAATATTCCATTGTGTATATGCACCACAGCTTTCTTATCCATTCATCTGCTGATGGACATCTAGGTTGTTTCCATGTCCTGGCAATTATAAACAGTGCTGCAATGAACATTGGGGTACATGTATCTCTTTCAATTCTGGTTTCCTCAGTATGTATGCCCAGCAGTGGGATTGCTGGGTTATATGGAAGGTCTGTTTCCAGTTTTTTAAGTAATCTCCACACTGTTCTCTATAGTGGCTGTACTAGTTTGCATTCCCACCAATAGTGTAAGAGGGTTCCCTTTTCTCCACACCCTCTCCAGCATTTATTGCATGTAGATTTTTGGATAGCAGCCATTCTGACTGGCGTGAAATGGTGCCTCATTGTGGTTTTGATTTGCATTTCTCTGATAATGAGTGATGTTGTGCATCTTTTCATGTGTTTGTTAGCCATCGGTATGTCTTCTATAGAAAACTATAAAACACTGGTGAAAGAAATCAAAGAGGGCACAAATAGATGGAGAAAAATACTGTGTTCATGGACCAGAAGAATCAATATAGTGAAATGAGTATACTACCCAAAGCAATCTATAGATTCAATGCAATCCCTATCAAGCTATCAACAGTATTTTTCAGAGAACTAGAACAAATAACTTCACAATTTGTATGGAAATACAAAAAAACCTCAAATAGCCAAAGCAGTCTTGAGAAAGAAGAATGGAACTGGAGGAATCGACCTGCCTGACTTAAGTCTCTACTACAAAGCCCCAGTCATCAAGACAGAATGGTACTGGCACAAAGACAGAAATATAGATCAATGGAACAAAATAGAAAGCCCAGAGATAAATCCATGCACCTGTGGACACCTTATCTTTGACAAAGGAGGCAAGTATATAAAATGGAGAAAAGACAATCTCTTTAACAAGTGGTGCTGGGAAAACTGGTCAACCACTTGTAAAAGAATGAAACTAGAACACTTTCTAACACCATACACAAAAATAAACTCAAAATAGATTAAAGATCTAAACATAAGACCAGAAACTATAAAACTCCTAGAGGAAAACACAGGCAAAACACTCTCTGACATAAACCACAGCAGGATCCTCTATGACCCACCTCCCAGAATATTGGAAATAAAAGCAAAAATAAACAAATGGGACCTAATTAAAATTAAAAGCTTCTGCACAACAAAGGAAACTATAGGCAAGGTGAAAAGACAGCCTTCAGAATGGGAGAAAATAATAGCAAATGAAGCAATGGACAAAGAATTAATCTCAAAAATATACAAGCAACTCCTGCAGCTCAATTCCATAAAAATAAAAGACCCAATCAAAAAGTGGTCCAAAGAAGTAAACAGACATTTCTCCAAAGAAGACATACAGATGGCTAACAAACACATGAAAAGATGCTCAACATCACTCATCACCTTTAAAATTGCTTGCTTAATTGTCTGTGCTTCCCCAACTACCCCTCCCCTGTGCCTGGTACAGTGCTTAGGCCCAGTGGAGGGGCACACAGGACCACTGTGGAGAACTGAATTGCTGCCAAGCTCTTCCAGCAAGAATGCATGAGTTTGAGTTGTTTAATGCAAGAGATACATCAGAACTGACAGTGTTGGGACTTCCCTGGCAGTCTAGTGCTTAGGACTCTGTACTTCTGCTGCAGAGGACATAGGTTCAATCCCTGGTCAGGAACTATCTGAAAGCCACATGGCAAGGCCAAATTTAAAAAAAATAAATAAATAAAAATGTAAAAAAAGAACTGACACAGTGTTGACCCTAAGAAAGGAAGGACAGGGTCCTCTCTAGGACCATGACTAAGCTGCTCTGGACTATTTCATTGTACTGTGTTAGCCCTGCATTCTTACCTTTCCCAGCCTCCCAAATAGTTCTCTCTCTTCTTCTAACCTCTCAGGATGTCCTACGATGATTTTATCTACCATTTCACAAAGCTGGAGATCTGCAACCTCACAGCTGATGCCCTGGAGTCCGACAAGCTTCAGACTTGGACAGTGTCCGTGAATGAGGGCCGCTGGGTGAGGGGCTGCTCTGCCGGAGGCTGCCGCAACTTCCCAGGTGAGAGATGCTCTGGATGGGGAAAGGGTCCAAGCAGAACAAGTTCCAGGCAGAATAATATTAACTAGCATCTGCTGAGTCTTTACTAACTTCCAGACATGCAATGTCTTATTAAACTGTCCCCATTTTACTGAGAGGTGACTTCCCTGGTGGCTCTATGGTAAAGAATCTGCCTGCCAGTGCAGGAGTTGCAGGTTTGATCCCTGGGTCAGGAAGATCCCCTTGAGAAGGAAATGCAACCCACTCCAGTATTCTTACTTGGGAAAATTCTATGGACAGAGGAGACTGGTGGGCTATAGTCCGTGACGTCACAAAGAGACACAACAGTGACCAAACAGTGACCAAACAACAATAACAACATTACTGAGAAGGAAATCTCCATTCTGAGTAGCTTACATTAAGGAGCTGGTAACAACTTTTAGGCAGGTTATTATGTCAGAACAGGACTGTGTTCATTATGCTGAGGATTGAACTGGAGAACTGAGTTAGCAGCAGCTACAAGAGTTTAAGCCAGAGATGATGAAAGCGAAGACCAAGTCAGGAGCAGCAGAGATGGGGAGAAGGGGCAGGTTGAGGGAAGGAAATATTGGTTGATCTGGAGAAGGAAGAATGACTTCAAAATTCTCTCATTGGGAGCCTGAGTAGATGATGTCAATGACATAACATGAAATGCACAGGAGAAAAAAAAAAGAAGGTTTTTTATTTTTGACAGAGTTGGTTGTGGGCTTCTGCAGAGGAGTTTACTTTGGGACATGGGAAGTCTGAGGCATGTGTAGAATATCCAGGTGAAGATGCATGAAAGAGAACTCGATGCACAGATAAAAATGGCACTTGGCTCTATGACAGGGACTCAGTATGTATTTGTGGAAGGAAAGAAGGATGGAAAGACGAGAGGAAGGAAAGGAGGGAAGGAAGAAAGAAGGGATGACGGGAAGGAGTCAAAAGAGAGATTGAAGCTGGGATCTACAGCTTAGGAGTCAAGAGCATGTAGGGAGCAGTTAGAAAGTAGGAGTGGATAAGACAGCCTAGGGACGTGAGAGAAGAGGCCCAGGACCAAATCCCAGAGACTAGTAACACTGAAGGAGTAGGTGAGAAAAGTGAAGCCATCAGCAAAGACAGAGAATGAAAATTCACAGAGGAAGGAGGAGCCACATAGCCAATCAGTGCAGGTCCATCTGTATAAAGGTAAAAAGGCTACCCGCCCCCACCAACACACACACCAAATTAAATAAATGCCTGGATATTTTTTATTTTTCATACATATTTGAGCATGTAGATGAGGAGGCTAGAGATGAATAGGTTCCCTCCGTCTCATCTCCTGTCCTTTCCTTTCTCTGAGAGGCAGATCTGAAAGTGCAATTCCTTTTGGGGGGGCACAGACACTTTCTGGACCAACCCACAGTACCGTCTGAAGCTCCTAGAGGAGGACGACGACCCCGATGATTCCGAGGTGATCTGTAGTTTCCTGGTGGCTCTGATGCAGAAGAACCGGAGGAAGGACCGGAAGCTGGGGGCTAACCTCTTCACCATCGGTTTCGCCATCTACGAGGTGTGCCGTCCCTGACGAGCTTCAGACCGCCTCTTTAGGGAAGAGGCTTTCAGGGGGCTTCCTGAGGGGTTCCCCAGTTTCCCCAACATCCAGTGCCCCCCAAAACTACTGATATCAGGCCCACTTGAGTCAGAACCTCTTAGAAGTTTGTAACCAGTGGGGGAAGAACCCACCTAGGGGAGGTGGGGGTGGGGCTGGGGCTGTCCAGGTAGGTACATGGGGCATTAGAGCCCCTCATTCGCTCTACGATTGCTAGCATGCCCTTTGGCAAGTTTCCATCCCGATTAAGACCTGAAATCCACAAAAATCTGAGCACCTTCCTTTTCTGTTTCTCCCCAAGGTTCCCAAAGAGGTATAGAAGTGGAGCAGCCAGCAGTGTGTGCAGCGTTACCAGGGTCCTGGGTCCGCCTGGGGCACATCAGGGCACCTCCTGTGGGGTTTGGGGGCAGGACTGTGATAGGAGAGGGCCTGGCCCACCTTACCTAACTCCAGAGCAGGTCCTCGGGCCATTGCATGGCCTCCTGACCCCCACCCCACAACATGCCCTTCCCCTTGCCCACCAGAGACCATTACACGCTCACATGCTTGCTCACACTCACACACAGAATCACACAGACACATTGTGAGGCTGATCGCCTTCTTTGGGGGTGGAGGAATCACCTCCCTCAGACCCAGTCCACAACCCCCACCCCTGCCTCCCTGGGGTCTTTCCCCAGTCCAGAGGTGTTCTGGAGCTGAGCAGCAGCAATTCTGGTAAGTGACCCTGAGTGGGGGATGCCAGACTTGACCTTCACTTCTGGATCACAGCAGAAAAGGAAGAGGATATGGGGTAGGGAGCTCCAGGGATGTTGAGCTATTCGAGGCCTTGGGAATTGGAAGCTGGTAGGTTGTGACTATGAAATGAGTGACCAGGGAGTTGGGAAGGAGGACCCCTCTGGAGGAGGACTGTGAGCAGGACAGGGTGTCCCTCCCAAGGGGCTGAGGTACCTTGGGCTCTTCTCTCCCTTAGATGCACGGCAACAAGCAGCACCTGCAGAAGGACTTCTTCCTGTACAATGCCTCCAAGGCTAGGAGCAGAACCTACATCAACATGCGGGAGGTGTCTGAGCGCTTCCGCCTGCCTCCCAGCGAGTACGTCATTGTGCCCTCCACTTACGAGCCCCACCAGGAGGGCGAGTTCATCCTCCGGGTCTTCTCGGAAAAGAGGAACCTCTCTGAGTGAGTCCCAGCCTGGCTTTCCCCACCTGTCCCTAAGAGCCCACATGACCCATACCAGAGACTAGAGGTGTGAGATAACCGGACAGGTCTCTCCAGGAGTCCTGTTGACCAGGACCTCTTCCCCTGTTCCTGAGCCACTGGGAACATCTCCCCTACATCCATCCGCCCACCCATTCATCCCACAGATAGCTACTGAGCACCTGCTTTGTCCCAGGCACTCTTCTAGGCACTAAGAACAGAGCAATGAATTAAACAGAAATCCCTGCCTTCGTGGAATTTAACATTTTAGCATGAGATGACAATGTAATAGAAAAAAGTATATAGAGATTATTAGATTTACATAAGTGATAAGGAGAAAAAATAAAGTGGGAAGAAGGATAGGAGCAGTTGGGGGGTGACTGAACTTTTAGGTACGGTGACCAGGGAAGCCAGCAAGGCCACATCCTGCCCTCTTTGTCACTGGAGATAAGTTCATAGGCCCTTGCCACTTTGACCTCTGTCCCTAAACGAAACATAAGGTCCATGAATAGGTGTCTGGGTCATGCATCTGGGAAACCTAGACAAAGCCAAAAAGAAGCCCTGTGTCTGCACTTGGCTTCAGGGAATGGCACCTGTGGTAGGGGGTATTAGTCCCTGGGGTTCTCTTGAGGTCAGTCCAGACTTGGCTCCGAGAAGCCAGGTGGCCTGAGCAAAAGCCCTCTGCTTCCTACTTGTTCTTGGTGACACTGAGACCCCCTCTTGTTTGTGTTCCTCACAGGGAAGTTGAGAATACAATCTCTGTGGATCGGCCAGTGGTGAGTGGTTTGGCTCTCACATGTGAAAAGGGCCAGGGAACAGGCGGGTGATGGAGGGGTAGCAGTGGGACACGGGAGTCTGGGGTGTGCAGAGCCATTACCCTGTGTTACTGCAACTTCTGCGTGGCATGGCCTGAAGTCATGGGACTTGTGTCCTGGGGCCATTTAGTCAGTCTAGGGGCTGGAAGGACAGAGGAGAGTCCTAGAAGGAAAAGCAGTTTGAGCAATTAGAGGGAGGGACCAAGGCCACAGGAAGGGGTGACAACAGCTGCAGCCTGCACTGGATTTATGAGTTAGAATCTCACACAGAAAAAGCAGCACCACACCAGCTCTGGAGTCAGTGTCAAAACCCAGGTCCTCCACCTGCCAGCCTGGTGACCTAGACAAGTTATGTAACCCCTTCTGACTCAGTTTCCTACTCTGTAAAATAGGGGTGATATTAATAATACATGCCTCACAGGGCTTTGGTGAGGTTTGAATCGATGAGATCATGTACATGAAGGGTCTGGAATAGCACAGGCCCTTAAATGGCTATTGTTCATATGTTTTACATCTTCAGGGTACTTCTCACATGTGTCATCTCTCTGATCCTTGAAAGATTTATGACATGTAATAAGGTTATTATCCGTGGTTTTCAAGTAAGGAAGCAGAGGCTCAGTGGGTTAAGTGGATTAAGCAGAGGTTAAGTGGTTTCTTTGAGTTCACAAAGCTTGTAAGTGGCAAGGCTGGAACTCACAACCAGATTCTCTGAGTGGAGTCAGGCTCTCTCCCCCACCCCATGCCAAGGCCTGTCCCTGGGGATGGGAGGCCCGGGGTTAGAAGCAAAGGGCTGGTGTCTGCTGGAGTCTCCATGTAGAGGAGTTTTATGACTGCCTTGGACTTTGGGTTTTGGTGAATAAATAGTCCCTTGTGCTCTGCGGGTGTGTCCTGGGCCAATAAGAGGACAGCATAAATACCCCCACTGAATTGTCTTCTGGGTAGTGACACTCATGGTTCTAATCCCAACCCTGTGCTACTGGCAGATCCCCAAGGGCCTTTTGAATTAGCACAGACGTTGGTTTTAGTATTAAGTGCATTTGGTGCTATTCTTATCTTTTGGATGTCGGTAATCAGTGTAGCGTATTTATTAGGTGCAGCAAACTCAAAAGCTTACCTGAATTCATATGTCACCTAACGGAGCAGAGCAGGCACGTGTGAGGCTTTTGGTGTCCCTGTGCGGGTACAGTTGCTTGTGGTCCACTTGGCTTCAGACAACTGGAGTGATGGTGACTGTGGCAATCTGGGGATGCAGAGCAGCTGCTCTCAGCTCCTCAGATTGCTGTCACAGGGGGTCACAGATCCGTGCAGGCTGCCAGTAAAAGTGAAAGTGTTAGTCACTCAGTCGTGTCTGACTGTGTGCAACTCCACAGACTGTAGCCTGCCAGGCTTCTTTGTCCATGGAATTCTCTAGGCAAGAATACTGGAGTGAGTCACCATTTCCTTCCCCAGGGGATCTTCCCGATCCAGGGATCAGACCTGGGTATCCTGCATTGCAGGTGGACTCTATTGTCTGAGCCACCAGGAAAGCCCTGACCTTCTAATTTTAATGAAAAACCAAAAACTATAAATCAAATAAAATTCATTTTCAGGCCAGTTTAGGTGAGCCTACTTTTGGGGTGTTTTAGTAACCAACTTCATGAAAAAATACAAAACATCTGCCAGAAGCTCCCCTTCCTTGGCCACGACCAATGGCAGAATGGACTATAAAAGCAAAGCCGTATCAGCCCTGTGCCTGGGCCTGGAGAATTCTCTTCTCCCTATACCTTCCAGGCCCGTTTGGCTCCACATGACCCAGATTTATGAACCTCACCTGACACTGAGGACCAGGTTCACAGGGAAGCCAAAGGCCACTGGGCTTTCTGGGAACTTGCTTTTCACTTATCTTGCATTTATTATTTTCTTTTCTTGTACAGAAAAAGAAAAAAAACAAGGTGGGTGTAACAGGGTGAGTGGGCACACAGTGTGTGTAAGAGTGAGCATGTGTGCACTGGACCTGCCTCCTCTCCCCAGCCCTCCACCTCCTTCCCTGAGCTCCTCTGGCAGCTATGGGTACAGAGCACTGATAGCTTATACTTGCCGAGTGGAGGCTATGAGCCAGCCACTCTTGTAGGTGCTTTCCGTGGATTCTCTCCATCCTCACAACAACTCTATGAGATTGGTACACGCAGAACTCAGAGAGATTGTGGGTTCAGTTCCAGAACACTGCAAAAAAGCGAGTATCAGAATAAACCAAGTCACAGGAAGTTTTTGGTTTTCCAGTGCATATGAAAGTTTTGTCTGCACTATACTATAGTCTATTAAGTGTGAAATAGCATTAATACTAAAGAAAAAAAGTATGTGCCTTAATTAAAAATACTTTATTGCTAAAAAATGCTGATCATCATCTGAGCCTTCAGCAAGTTGTAGTAGTAACATCAAAGAATCCTGACTGCAGATCACCATAAGATAGTAATGAGAAAGTTTGAAATATCGTAAGAATTACCAAAATGTGACACAGACACAAAGCACACAATGCTGTTCAGAAAATGGCACTGGTTAGACTTACTCAAGATGGAATTGCCACAAACTTTCAGTTTGTAAAAAATGCAGTATCTGCGAAGCATGATAAAGCAAGGGATGCCTGTACTATGATTACCTTCATTTTCAGAGGAAGGAAAGGTACAGACAGATTGACCAACATGCCCAAGACCACACAGCCAGTGGCAGAGTCACCCTGGAACCAGGAGGTCTGGCTCCGCAGTCTGTGCTCTGAACCACCACACTTTACTGCCTGCTTAGAAGAGAAAGGGAGGACGGCCAACCAGTGAAAATGGGCCTGACATGGGGGTCCTGCAAAAACCCACAGGAGAACCTCTTCTTTCTCAGAAGTGGGTGTGACTAAGCTAAGCTCAGACTTGATTCTTGCAGGAATGGCAACGGGCCTTGGTCCTCAGGGAGCAGTGACAGAGTTGTGTGAGGATTTCCATGTCAGTGCGGGGGAGGGCCTTGTCTTCTGACACCAGTGCCTGCTCTGCAGACAGGACAACTCCTTCCTCCTGTTTTCCCTGCCTGCTCCCTACTCCTTTTTCCTTAGCCTTCTGGGGAAGGGGGTGGCAGAGGACACCCAGAGTGGCTGTCACTGCCAGGGCTCTCATTCCAGGTGAAGCAGGTTGCCAACTCCCTCCTAGATAGTGACCTCTCTCTCTGAACTAAGCCCCTCAAAGTCATGGGCCCTGATGGACTCTGCTTGCTGTGCATGTCCAGATGGGGAAGGGGAGAGGGGAAGCGAAGCTTCACATGCGTGGCCCCAGAGGAGCTGCTCAACTTGACTGGTTTCAGGGGGAAAGATAAGGAGAGCTACCTGGGGAGCTTGCCCTCCTGGGTGTCCTGGTTAAGACCACTGTGCTGCAGGGACATCATCACTAAAGCTAACCATGCATGCTAAGAGCATCTCAGGGGCCTCAGAGGAAAGCTTTTATGTGTAATTTTGGAACTCGAGATTACAATCAACCCCATCCTTGCTCCTTTCACCTGATAACTTCCCCTGTGGTCTCCAGGGCAGTAATGCCTACAATAATGTTACCCCTTTTACAACTTTGGTTTGACCACCCAGAGTGCCATCCAGAAATGACTGACCTTTGGGCATCCTCACACCAATGGAGCAATAGCCAAAGGCCATCAGACAAGGTTTGGTGTTAGTGTTCATGACAGCATCTGGAAAGATCCATCATAGGGGTCCTCCAAGCTAGTGCAGACCAGAGCTGACATTCACCAAGCACCAACTGCATATTCAGGCCCTGTGCTGGGGGTAAAATATACATTGTGTTCAGTTACAACAGTGTCTACAAGGTAGGTGCTGTCAGGATCCCTCTTTTATAGACGATAAAGATTCAGAAGTCCTTGTCTGAGGACACACCACTAATGAGTGGGGAAACTTGAACTGGAAACCATATTTGTTCTGAACCCATGTTTCTTGCCCTCAGCTCTCTGGTACCGGACCTTTACACTCCATGGCCTGTGTGGCCCAGACCCATGCTTGGGCCCCAAGTTGTGTGCCTGGTAGGGATGCCCCATGGTCACACTTCCCCCCTCAGACTGCTAGCCACACTTGCTCTGAGATTCCCTACAGGTATCAGTTACTTGAACAAGACCCCTTTCTTGGAAAGAAGAGCAAGCCAAGGTATTTGGGGCCTGCTGGGAGCCAAAGCTGGGGAAGCTCTCTCCATGGTCTGTCCATTCGTGCTGCCCTAGAGGAACAGTATGGAAAAGCAAATGGGAACTCAAGAGTGCTCAGGAACTCTTATGCACTGAGAGATTTTGCTTGTCCCCTTGTTCTCTGCACCGCTAACAGGAGCCTTGCCTTCCTCCTCCGGCTTTCTCAATGGGATGTATACCTCAACCAGTGCCACCACAGCATGGCAGCCGCTTTCCACCCTTTCACATTCTCCTCACTTGCATGAGCATGTCTGACAAATACCCCTTATATTTGGGCATCATCTTAAATGTTTTTCCAGTACAATTATACATTCAGTAACTGTGTGATCCCCACAAGAGCCCCATGAAAAGGGCAAAGCAGTTTTTATCATCCCCATTAATGGACGAGTAAACTCAGGCCAGAGGATATTTTTCATATGTGAGGGGCATGGCTGCGACTCCAGTCAAGTATTCTGACCCAACTCAGTGACCATGTAGATAATCAGTTCTTTCCTCAATGTGTCCTCTGCCAAGTCCTAGAGGTTCCTTGGAGAAGCCTTAGTAGCTGCCATGGTGATGTGGGGGTGTCAAGGGAAAAGAGCTCTGCCCTCTTCATTAAGCAGAGAAGCTCAGTTTTTAGAGCTTCTGGGGGAATTTAATTTGAACAAGGTTTCCATTTGAAAAAAAAAATCTACAAAATACTTGAAAATCACTGCACTATACCATGCTGCTTTTAGGATTCTTAGCATTTTCACATGTACTAACTACCATGTTTAATCCTCATAACTCTACAAGGAGATAAGAAACTTAGGTCCAGAGAGATCAAGCATCTTTCCTCAAGTCACACAGCTTGTTAGTGGCAGAGATGGAGCTTGAACAGAGGTTCAGGAAGTCCCAGCTCTGCTCTTTCCCTCCTCACTGGACAAAGCTGCTCCAGGAGAGAGGTTGCTTCATGTGCCCACTCAGCCAGTAATCCTTGTTTCCTTCCTGCCCCCTCCCCACTCCCCTCTTCTCTCCAGCCCATCATCTTTGTTTCAGACCGAGCAAACAGCAACAAGGAGCTGGGTGTGGACCAGGAAACAGAGGAGGGAAAAGACAACACAAGCCCTGATAAGCAAGCAAAATCCCCACAGGTTTCTGAGCATGTGCATGAGTGGGGTGGCCTGCACACAACTGAGGCCTGTGCTCTTGGAGTGCATGGGGGTTGGAGGAGCCATAGGGGTGGGGTGTCCCTTTAACATCCAGAGGTTTAGGTTTGTCCCACTGACATTTTCCCTCATCAAATTCTCCTAAAATTTGGGGTGCTGCTTGGATGAATGTCTTGGGATTGGCTGCCACACCAAGCTGGTCCTGGGAAGGATGGGCTGAGCTTCCCTGCTGGAGCCCATCCAGCCAGGATGATGAAAGAAGAGGGATGCAAAGCCTGTGACAGACACTGAGACAGAACAGCTCATTTCCTGGTGTCATTAACAGGGAAGATAAAGAACAGTAGTGGGAGGGGGGTGACACCAGAGGTGGAGTCCTCCAGAGCTCAGGGGACAGTGTTAGATTGGAGTGAGGACAGGAGGTCATATAAAGTATATAGGAGGTGAGACTAGCAGGCAAGATTCCAGATAAACCCAGGGACATCTCTGTCCTGTGGTGCCCATGCAATGGCGGGGGAGGGGAGGAGGGTCCTCTGAGGATTTGGCCTTGATGGCAGAAATGGCTGGAGGTATCAGATTGGTCTGGTCTGCTTCATCCTGCTGGGGCTGGTTTGGTTGGGATGGTCAGGCTGTAAAAGGAGGAGAGGGCTCCAGCTGGTGCAGATGGGGGAAAGAGGACCAAGGGGGCTGTCTACATGTCTGCACAGCTGATATACCTCCTCTGGCTAGGCTGGGGAGGTACAGAGTGAAGGGTCCTTGGGGCCCAGATGATTCTTACTCCAGATCAGTAGGTTCAACCAAGAAAGAAGAGCATTGACTCTGTACCCAGCTCCTGCTGCCACCTATGGCTGGTTTAGTCACCCTGGCTCCTTCAGTCCAGAAGGAACTTTCCTCTCGGGTTTGTCCATCTCCCTGGTCCCTGCCAACCAGTTTTCCTTTGTGCCTCCACAGCTAGAGCCTGGCAACACCGACCAGGAAAGTGAGGAACAGCGGCAATTCCGGAATATTTTCAGGCAGATAGCAGGCGATGTGAGTACCTCCAACTCTGACTCACTCAGACACTCCTCTCCTTGATGAACTGCTCAATTTGCCAGTTATTTCATTATTGTTCAGTGGAGGTCATTTTGGTTTTTTATGGAAACGGGGTATATGAGTGTAGCACAGGAATCCACAAGTGAAGTCCTTTGAGTTCTAGACCGACACACCCACTGGGTGGGCCCACTGCTCTCTAGACAGCTGAAGGTACAGGGTCTTCCTCAAAAAAGCCCCAGCTTCCCCATGACAGAACAGCCCTGTCATGGACTATACAAGCATGGACGGCTGGGATTTGATTCGCAAAGCCTATGCTCCACCAGCTGCTGCACTCTTGAGCCATGATTCTCTTCCCCTTTCCTCCTCAGGACATGGAGATCTGCGCAGATGAGCTCAAGAACGTCCTTAACAGAGTTGTGAACAAACGTGAGCAGCTTAATTCTGCAGGGGCAGGTGGGCAGTTGGGCAGTGTGTGTCCAGCTATCTGAAGGCAGCTCCTCACTCTTCTCCATACTTCTCAGATAAGGACCTGAAGACACAAGGCTTCACGCTGGAGTCCTGCCGTAGCATGATTGCTCTCATGGACGTATCCTTACTGCCACCCTTTCCCAGCCCTGTCAGCAGCCCCTGTGTAGTCTCCTGGGGCTAGGGCAACAATGAGGGG
Organism: Bos indicus; assembly: GCF_029378745.1. NCBI lineage: Eukaryota > Metazoa > Chordata > Mammalia > Artiodactyla > Bovidae > Bos > Bos indicus. Next base: position 37,680,271 of record NC_091769.1, read on the forward strand.
GGCCCAGTCAAGCAGAGGGGCCCAAATTCATGCTCAAGGAAAGATTTAAGGAGGCCCTGTGCTGAACTTCCTGGCTGCTGCTCTTTAAGGAGCTGTTGGAGGAAGCACAGTTGGGAGAACACTGGCCCCTGCTCTCAACCTCAGGCCTGGGATTCTGAGGTCCTACCTCAGAGTGGTCTTTAAGAGAAAGGTTCCCTGGGTTCTAGAGCAGGCACTGATTCTGACTAGGGAAGCATGGGGCGGGGTGTGTGTGTGTGTGTGTGTTAAACACTAGGTCAGGACAAGGGTGGATATCCTGGGCGAAGCCCTTCTATAGAGGACCTCCCTTGCACAGCCCCTCAGAAGGCCTGCTCCCAAGCCAGGAGGATTTTGCTATGTGCCCTGTAGCCCTGACCTCCTTCCTCCAGACAGATGGCTCTGGGAGACTGAACCTGCAAGAGTTTCATCACCTCTGGAAGAAGATTAAGACGTGGCAGGTGGGAGGAGAGAACAAGGGTGGGAGTAAGGAAGGGACTAATTCAGAGGTTGAGTGTATGACCTCTGTCCTCAAATTTTCTATTGCCAGAAAATTTTCAAACACTATGACACAGACCAATCTGGCACCATCAACAGCTACGAGATGCGCAATGCAGTCAAAGATGCAGGTATGGGGAAGAAATGGGGTGGCCAGGATGCAGATGGGAGGTGGAAGGAGCAGGGATGAGAGGGGAGGACTGGGCCACTGGGGCCCTACCAGAGAAAGGGCTTCTTGTTCTCCTCTCCTAGGCCACAGTGTGACAAGGAGGTTCTAAGGAGAAAGCAAGCAGGCCTGAGGACTCACCCCCATCTCCTCTCCTGTGCTCTCCCCAACAGGCTTCCACCTCAACAACCAGCTCTACGATATCATTACCATGCGCTATGCAGACAAGTACATGAATATTGACTTCGACAGTTTCATCTGCTGCTTTGTCAGGCTGGAGGGCATGTTCAGTAAGTGGACAGCTACCCTTCTGCTTTCTTAGGCCCTTCCTGCTCCCTCTCCTATGGTGGAGGGAATCTCCACTAACTGACCTTACTATATGACCCTGGACAAACCCATCTACTGTTCAGGCTGAACAAAGGTGAAGAGGCCCTCTTTAGGCTCAGAATGGGATGGCAAGGGGCAGTTATTGGTGATATTTTGGCCTATTTTGGTGCTGAAGGGCAGCACCGGGCACATGGTCCTCTTAAGAAAAGGTGGAGTGGTCGGGGGTGGGGGGGAGCACCTGTAACTGGCCTCTGGTCTATGCATTCTTCCGAGCAGGAGCTTTCAATGCATTTGACAAGGATGGGGACGGTATCATCAAACTCAATGTTCTCGAGGTAAAGCCTAACAGTACACTCCCCCCGCACTTTAAAATTTGAGGTGGAGGGATGGGATTGGATGGGATGGGAAAGGAACATAAAGGGAAGCTCAGAGCTCAGCAGGATGTGGTCATGGGGAACGCATAGTGGGGGAAGGCTCTAAGGAAGCCTCAGTTATGGCTTTATGCTGGAAAATCTGTACTTTCTAGGGGAGATCTGTGGGAAGGATGCTTCTCAGGAAATCTTCCGTGTCTGGCATGCTGGGACTGGCCTTTTCTTCTACGTTTTAGATATGTAGGGCTTGGCTCTTTTGTCTCATGTGCATTCTGATCTTGGGACTTCCTCTTGCAGTGGCTGCAGCTCACCATGTATGCCTGAACCAAGCTGGCCACATCGAAGGCATGGAGGATCACTCAGGATTTCAATTTCACCCAACAGAGCTAGTCACTTACCTCAAAGGACACAGTTGCTGCACCCCCAGGAAGCCTCCAGGCACCTCATCAGTCTAGTTCCTCCTCTACTCACTTCCCTCCCAGCCTTAGGGCATCTGTCCATTTGTCAGGCCCAGCCTGACCCTTCAGTTAAGGAATGGGGAAGGGAGAGCTGTGTTGTCCCTGTGCCACATGGAGCCAAGTGCCTCTGTCTGCTTCCGCTAGCCACAGGCCAGTGAGAGCTTTGCTTGGAGTCTGATGGCCTCAGCTCTGAAGACAAGTACTCTCCTTAGATGCTTGCAGCTGTTTGCAGAAGCATTTGCCAATGGCACTCAGTGCTTCCTGGTGCTAGATCCCCCCACCCCGTGTCCCCCCCCCATTATCTCTGTGTTCTCCCACCCATGGGACAGCAACACAATGAGCACTTGGTTCTGCCTGACTGTTTCAGGACGGGCCTGCTCTGGAGTAAACTAGTTCAGTGAAAAGAGGTTTGGACATTTTGGGTTATCTAACTCATAAGTTAGGTTGCATTCTGAAAAAATGTTCATCTCAATAAAGGCATATGTTTTGCTGGTTTGATTGTGTTTTGTTTTCTCACATTGAGAGCTACAGCAAGACTGAGTAGCTCCAATCTCACCCATTGGGTATAGAGCTATAGTTTCAGAATACAGCAATGGAAAATACACACACACACACACACCCACACACACACACAAATCCCAAACCCCACTTTAATCATGCCTTTTTGCTATTTCTTGAGCACAGGAATCACTCAAATACTTTCCAAGATACAGGAAAGGAAGGGGAATAGCTGTTGGGTGTAGAAAAAATGGGTTACCTATTAACTGGAGGGGCAAGTTAGCTGACTGTAACGATGCAGAGCTCCTCTACTAACACTGACCTACTGTATGACCTTGGACAAACCCTTAAATGAAGGTGTGTGCCGTGCTTATCTGGACCATGATCTATAACCATCTTGCATTTTCCACCCAATTTCCTTCTTGATCTCTATATCAACATGGAAAAGGGCTGGCCGTGAATATGTAGATAAGGTAACAAAAATAAACAATTAGTAAAAGTACTTTATTTTCCTCTTATATTTGCTTTATATGTTGCTTTACAAAGTTAGGAAGTTCACAGCTTTATACCAAAATGTAAGAAGGCTAAACTATTTGCTTATAAACATTTTGCAGTCAAATGTCATCTGATTTCAGTCTTCTAATCCATATTCAATTAAAAAAAAAAATCAAGACACCAAGGGCACTGGCGCAGCTCGAGGGCATGTACTTCTCTGAAGCAGGAGAAAAGGTCCTCAACAGCCTTTCCTCCTTGCTTCCTTCTCCCCCAATTCAACTGGGCTAATTCAACTGTGAATTCAGAAGAAATCTGGGAAATGTTAGTCACCAGGTGACCCAGCAAGGCCACATAGTTGGGGGTTGGAAGTGAGGTTAGTGGTTACTGTCTGATTAGTAACTGTCTGATTAGTACTGTCTGATTAGGTTTGGTTTAATCAAGATTTCACATCCACTGATGTATGGAACTCAGTATAACCCAAACCACCTATACCACAGCTTGTTTCTGACCCTCAGACAGCATCTCTGAAATCCTCAAGATCCTGAGGATTTGTGGCTGGGATAAAAATCACTGTTGTAACAATGTGGCAGGCATGGCCTTAACAGTTTTTAGGCGCTCTCCTTTAGGTAACAGGTACAAAATTTATAAGTCAGCGTATATGAACGGCAAACCTGAGAGGGCGTGCTACTTAAATCCCACTTCACAATATAGTTTGATTTCCCCTCAAATGGAACTCTTCCATAAAATATACCATTACCATTCCGCTAAGTATTGTACACCTACTCCCACCAAATCATCCACATTCCTAGTCACTAAAGTTGACCACTGTATAATCTACCAAAAAGAGAAAAACAAAAAACCCTTCGTTAGGCAAATAATCACTTAAATAGCAATAATGTTGCCTACAAATTATAGGTAGTTCAGGAGCTAAACACTCAACTTCTGAGGCAGAAAAAAAAATTCTCCACGAAAGCAGGAGTGTAGTAATAATGACGTTCTCTCAAATTCAAGTAACATCAGGTCAAGATAACCCTTTGTTTGCATTGTGTTTAACTGCTTTATATTGAGTAGAGTCGCATGCCAAAATTTTGAACCTGATTAAAAACTTCATGATAAAACTTGAAGTCACTGATATTTCATCAGAACAAACTGCCATTAAAACACTAGCATATACACACAAAAGGATTTATGCTATGGTTTTCTTGGCTTCTGTTGTCAGAAGTAAACACAAGTAATTAAAAATAACATTCGATTCCTTAGAAGAAATGAGTTGTGTTTTGTCACATCATGTAACAATTTCCTTCCTCTACTAAGTGTGAAATATCAGAGCAAACACAAAGCCCTGAACCACTGCTCTAATCTGAGAGGGAAGAGAAGGCCAGAATCAGCCAAGACATTATAGAAGACTTAAAAAAAAGACTTCTGCATAACTTTGAAGACACTTAAAAGTAATAACACACAACCATAAGCAGCCAAGATGCTTATGGTGCCTTTATTTCTAAACAGATGGCTACAACAGTGCATTTAGGGCAGTACACTAACCTGGTGTTAAGTGAGTTTTACACATTCTTGAAACAAAGACATTATTGCTATGGCTTCAGAGAAAATTCCTGTGAAATGGGGAGAAGTATTATTAAGTATAGGTGCCCACACGCATACACACGTACAAGAAACATCCATAACTGCATACATAAAGGCAGATAGACTGTGCATGATTCTATCAAAGTTAAGCTCAAATCAGTTTTTACTGATTCTATCAATCTGTTCATACCTACAACAGTTCCCCACAACTGCCCAACACCTCACATATCCCCTTCCTGCTGTGCATAAGCTCCACCACTCCCATCTTTTCAGACATGTCCTCAGGCAGAACAGAAGGGCACCTATGTGACAGAGCATGCAAGACTTTCTCAGCACACTGCTCAGCCAATGTAGGAATGTGGGTTCACTACAGTCCTAAGGAAAACGCCAGGTTTAGCAATAAATCCAAATGTACTTTGCTAGGAATCACCATTCCCAAACCCACAGAACAGCTTGGCTTCTCTGGTCACGTGTACAGGAAATGGGGTAAGAGAAGGGAATGCTTGTTCTCAGACAGAAACAGCACACATAAACTTTATGCAACAAGATCTTCTCTGCTCTCTCAAATATCATGCAAATCTCAGTAATGTGGTCAACACAAGAGTCCTGGCGTTCATAAGGACAGAAGTAAATAATTCATGGGGCCATTCATTATCTAGATGTATCTCCCAGCTTAGTTCTTTTTTTTTTTTTTTGGATCTAATAAAAACCACCAGAGGCTTTCCTGGAAAAAAAGAACAGCTACTTAGTCTTATACTCAATTCCAGGGGTTTTGGATACCCTCATGAAACCTATCCATGAACCCCAGGTGAAGTTCCCCTGCCCTAAAGCCTGAGTGAAGACATGGGAGAAGAATTGTGTACACTAAGGTGGGTGGAGATAAACCTGGCTGCTCTCCTCTAGGAAAGAGTGGGCATCACATCCGGAGTTCGGTATGTGGCACTCGGCTCCTCTCTCCTTTCCTCCCTCTCTCTGTAGAATCTTTTAGAGTTTTGACGATCACAGAAACAAAAAGCTAGAAAGTAACACCGCTATGGCTTCACTTAAGAATCCAGAGAGAATTTAAAAACAAAGCAGTGTCAAGGCTTTGTTCATTTGGCTGCTCTTGAAGGACAGGGAGGGTCTTTTCCCTTCATCCCACTCCACCCTTCCTTCTCAGCTTAGTGGGGGAGGTGAAGGCAATACACTGGTCTTTAAGAAGTTTGCTTGAGGCCTTAAAAACTATATTCAGATGCTTTATCCTGATTCCCCCCATTTGTGTACTGTGGGTCGGTAAAAAGTACCTCATGAGCCCAGAGGAACTATATGATGGCTGCTGTCAGTCTAGGCACAACCAGAGAATGGGAGAGGGGTTGGCAATGAAGCAAACTAAAAGGTTTCAAACCCACTGCCCGTTTGGAGGGTCAGAACCTGGAAAGACAAAGGCACACGTCCAGTTTGAACAGCCTGCCAATACCTGCAGGGAGTACCCAGGTCTAACAGTGAGATCTCCAAGTAGATGGTAGGTCTGTGCATTGCCTTGAACCGAGGACTTTGTCAAAGTCTGCGGAGGTTCAATAGGAATTATTGTGTGCAAGGATTTGTCATTATGTGATCTGCTGCCTGAGCTCCTAAAATATAATCAGCAGAGCAGCTACTCCAGCTGTTAAAAATCTACTGTGTGTCCCTTTAGCATTTAAAGGCTGCTCTGTCCATCTAAGAAGAGAATATTGAAACATTGTACATAATTGTTAAGAAAAGAAAATATTTGCTTCCAATTAAATTACCCAGTGGTTAGAATTAACTGATTGCAATAATTAAGGAGAAATTAAGTCTGATCCTAAAAACCTAACATTTGAACAAATTTGAACTTAAACACGTGACTATCGGTTTAAATCATCATAAGAACAGAAACTAAAAATCACAAACTGAAATCAATAAAATACATGTGTGATTAGGGTCAAACTGGGTAACCAATTAAGATCTGTGTCTTTAATAAACATCTGGAGAACACCAGTAGCATAAATTACTATATGCCATGCTGTCCCAGAAGAGTATAGCTCCTTAAAAATCTGTTTAAATCTGACAAACCTCCAGCAAAAATTTAGAAGTGTAACCTGTCATCCCATAGAGCTGCCCAGACTTATGCTAGTAGTAAGCCTGGCTAGTAACCACTTTCTCCTTCCCTGATTCACTGGAGAAAGGAGGACATTGGCCTGTGCAAGGGGCTGATATGAGATTAGTTCAACTAAAGACTTCCCAACATGGGAGGCAAAAAACTTCATGAATCAATTTTGCTGTCATCCTCAGCGTGGTGTTCAATGTGTCCTGCAGCATCCTAGAAATAAAGGGAAAAGGACCCATGAGAAAGAGGTTGGTAGTAGGTCAAAAGAAAGTCAAAGCCACGGAGAGCTTCCCAGGTCTAATCTGTGATCCATGAAAGGCAGTTAGGACCCATCACTCTTAATTCACATGGAACTGTGCACTTAAGTTCTTAACAAAAGAATGCTGTAATAAACCTCTAGGTTCAGTTACTGGATTGGAACAAGTGAAAACATTCTCTTTAGGCACTTTCTCAAAAACTACCTAATTCTTCACTTGAAACCTCATTAAGCTATCTCTCAAATCTGTGAATAATATTAATAATAAAAAGAGAAATCCTTACACTCTCCCTGTTTACTGCAAGTCTGAACATTCTAATAAGGCAAAAAAGGTTTACTGAACCCTGCTCTGAGCAGCCAATGACCCCGGGTTGACCTCAAATCCCACTGATATACCTGTTTGGATCCTTTCTTAGCAGTAAAAAAAGCATCACAGTTCTTCCAGCGACATTTCAGAGTTTGAAAGTTTGGATTTGTATGGTCAGTCAGCAAATGTTGTTTTAAATGATCTACAACACCAAATATCAGAGAGCAGCCATGCCACTGGAGAGAGAGAGAATTGAAAGAGTTAAGTTATAAAGAGGACGGGAAACATGCAATGAGAATATTCTTCATTGTAGCCTGTGAGTAAGCCCCTATTCTTTAATTTATTCTTGGCTGGCAAATTCAAAAAAGCCAGAGGCAACCAAATTAATCATGAATTTATTCAGAAACTTTGAAAAGACTAGGAAGTCTTTTGACAGTTCAGTATTTTGAGAAGGCAAAGCTCTAATGTAGCCATTACATCTTTAAATAATGAAGCTGTTAGCAAATACTGACAGGCAAATTAAATAAAATTCAATTTAAACTATACTTATTCTTTTTTAAAAAATTTATTTTTAATTGAAGGATAATTGCTTTACAATATTATGTTGGTTTCTGCCATACATCAATATGAATCAGCCATAGGTATGAACCTATGGCTCATGGTATGAGCCTATGGTATGAACTCCTCCTGAACCTCCTTGCCACCTCCCACTCCATCCCACCCCTCTAGGTTGTCATAGAGCGTGTTAAACCATAATAATTCTTTATCTTGCCATCATAAAAAGAGCTTCTCAGTTCATTTATTTAAAAAGACAAAGAGCTTTCCTGTAATACTTGAGTTATTTTTAACAATTCTAAGAATTGTTGGCTTGTAAACTTGAAAACACAAATGTATGATAAAGAAAACTACACTTGTGGAAATACTGGCAGAAAACTGCCAAGGAAGCTTGTCTTTACTCACAATTTTTATCACTTGAATCACAGTCTTGTGATCTTTTTTTTTTTTTTTTACTGTATTATAAATGTGGCTATATTTCAATTGTTAGTCAGAAAGCATAAAGACTCTCTTGTTTTGGCTTTTTTTCCTTACAGGCTTTTAAGAAATGATTCTAACAAGTTCATTTATAAACAGTAATGAAATTTTTAATTTTCCCTCTGTAAACACTATTTTATAGCCCCAGCTTCAAAACCAGAAGGTATTTTCCTCATTTCTCTAGATAAGTCTATTTTGGATACTGGTTTGGATTAAGTATGTTTTGGATACTGTTTTACTAGATTTTGCCTGTCTTCACTGAGAATACTAAAAGTCAAAGAGAGTGATGTATAAAAAGCTGAAAAGTAATTAGGCCATAGACAAATTTAAACTCAAATTTTAAAATGTGAGCATACAGTTCATCAATGCTGAAAAGGGGATTAGGGTTTAGGGGAAAAAATTCAGTGCCAGCCACTCTTCTCTGGTCAGTACTATTAGAACTGATGAAATAAATTAAGGTTTATAAGAAACAGTGTGAAAGTTTTGAGGTTTAATCACCATCCTCCACTCTAAAATAAAAACCATGAAATTTAGTCTAGTGAACTGAGGTTTAAAACTTCAAGAGGGCAAATTTTTATTTGTCTACTTCTCAAAAACCAATGAACAAACCAAACTACTAATACATGTAAATGCCTGAGGAATGGGTAAAATATTGTAGGCAGGTTATGAAAATAAGCACTTCTACTTTTCTTTCACACACTTCTGTATTACTGATGTTTTTGTAGGCATGTATTAATATAGTAATAAAGCAAAATAAAAAACACAAAGGAAATAACCTCTGAATGGACACTTAAACATAGTTTGTATCTAACCTTAAGATTGAACTTTCACTATAAAATTACAGAAGCATTTTATACACTTTTTAAAAAATAAGCTTATTTGTCCTATGGTGGAAGACTCAATATGAAAATGTTAAACCAATGATAATGAAGATCTATAAACTGGCCTGGGGTTGGGCAACATCTAAGTCTGGTGACAAGAACAGTTTTAAATCTTACCCAGCAGCGGTAATTCTGCATCAGATTTAGCCTCACGGCCTGAATACTGCCATCATAACAGCCAGTATAAATCTAGAGAAAAATGTTTATCATTATCAGACTAAAACAACACACAATAAAACTACTATGAACATCCTCAAAATAAGAGTCAAAAGCTGGTAGCACTACAACAGGAAACTTTAAACCTAAACCCAAACCAGCCCCAGAGTACCATAATAGGAAAGTATCTTATACATCTTCTAGTCTGGATACTTGGAAGCTATGCTCCTTAGAAAGCCATTCTTGGGACTGTCGTTGAGAGCAGAAGTGGTAGGGCTCAGAGGCACTGCTTATACTTTAACTGGTGTAGCTCTGGCTTCTGCTGGGCATTACATATCAGGCTTCTGAATTTCACTGGGACAAAGGCTCTACAGCTTAAAGTTAGAAAAATATCCATTCTGGTTCAACCTCAAAATTTAAAAATAAAATAAATCAAAGATTAGTAGGGTTACATGAGTTAGCTTCTACTTTTAGGTCTGCTATAACCATGCCACAATGACCAAATCTCCTGACTCTATTCCAATGTATTTTCCAGATCATAATGTCTCTGAAGAAAACACCATTCACCTGTTTTTTTGGAAACACCTTAAATTTATCTTCTATCCAATGGTGGTATTATACATTTTTATTGTAACTATTTTAGTTCTTAATAAAAATCTAATAGTCAAGAGCACTACTGGGTTACTTCTCAATATTATAATACCAAGAGATAGAAAACATTCAATAATGAGGCATATCAAAAATAGATATCATTTTTGGAAGTGACAAGTAGTAACATTACTAAGAGTCTGTAGAATTTTTAGTAAACACATTCAAAAGCAAATTATGTGGCACAGCAAATTAAACTCACCATACTTTTATGGATGGTCATACACATAATCATGTCTTTGTGTCCTCCATAAACTTGCAATCGATCATGTGACTTAAGTGGATGCAGGGCGGGGTGGGGGGGGCGGAGAAAGAGAATCAAGGTTATTTATACCTTGTGTTTAATAAGCATAGTCCCTGAAGGCTTTTGCAAGTTTAAAACTGTACCTCAGGTATCAAGCTGAAGCACCAGTCACTTGTTAACAGAAGCATAATCGAACAGCAATCTTTTTAATAAGTCCTCCTCCTCAAGGGAAGAGCTGGTAATTGGGAGGGAAAATTCCCCACCAATTTCTGTGTAGTGTCAAAGTCTCAAACCTGAAATTATACACAGAGAACCACACAGATGTGACAGGCTACAGCTGCCCTCCAGAAAACCCTGACCAGGTATCTCAGGGCAGTATTTCTGAAAGTGCTGTCCAAGGACCAAACTACTTCATAATTACCTACAACACTTATGAAGAACACAGATTTCTGAGTTCCACCCCAGCCTTTCCATATTAAAAAAAAAAAAACACACATACACACCAAATCCAAACAGACCATCTCTTCAAATCATTCAAACAAAATAGTGAATCTAAATTCTACCTGTAACTCATAGACACGAACAAATTTATCCAGGCAAGCAGTCACCATCACTTTCCCTAGGATATTCACCACAGTCACTGCGTGATTGTGACCTTTATAGATCCGGACAAGCTCACCAGTCTGCATCAGAAGAGAGACAAGAGTTACTAGACTGATTTCTAAGAGTCTTGACTTTTGAGATTTATAATTCTGTAATTCGAAAAGAGGTAATGATGAGACTACTTGTACACACATGTAGCTGTACTAATTTTAGACAGGTGAAGTATTCTCACAAGCATTTGTTACTTATATAAAATATATGCACTGTATCTTGATGGAGAGAACCCAGTGTTACAGAGAGAGAAGGGTCACAGCTCTGTGTGTATGTATTTTATAGTGTTCGAAGTATATTCACTTTTATCATTTCACTGGATCTGGACAAAAAGTTCCTGAGGCTGAATAACCTCAGAAGTTCAGACTAGGAACTGAACTTCAAAAGTGGCCTCTATGACCCAAGCAGAGTCTCACAGCCGTTTCTATTTGTGCTATTTTAAACTATGTATCATATCTACTTTCTCAGAGTCTCAGATGCTCAATATGTCTCACATTTAAATGAGACATTCAAACTAAACCTGATGTAGACTTTTGAGTCTGCCCCCAAGAATTTTGATTTCTATAGTGCTTAACAGTATCCAAGAGCTTATGCACAGGGATTATTATTAAGTCTTTCACTAGAAAGGAGGCTTAATTTAAATTGCAAGAGGTCTGAGAAATCCCTTCAAGCTTTATCCACCATTTTATTAAAGATACACCAACAAGGCTTACATGAATGTTGTGAGCATGGACTGACTGATCACTGGAGCCACTGAACACAAGGTCATTCACCACCTTAAAGAAAAAAAATTCAGTGAGTGAGATTCAGTATAAAGTTCTGAGGTTTCCTTTAACTTGTAATATACATTGGCAAATTCTAGTTTCCACCCTATTTTGAGATGAGCATGAATGAGGTATAAAATAAGTTTCTCAGACAAATTTTCTGAACTGAAATTTATGTGCTGCCAATAAGTACTCTGATGAACTGACAACATATTATTGGGTTTGTTGCTTCTTTGGAATGATTACGAAGTAGCCTAGAACAGCATTTGAGTATATCTACATTCTATAAGATATTTGTCTCTCAATTAATATGCTAAAAAACAGTACGTCCTGTGGTGATTCCAGGCCTAAGGAAAAGGACTGTAACCTCCTGTATTCTAAATAAGGCATTAGAAAACATGGGAAACTTCATTTGAACTCTTCTGTTTGCACCAGACAATGAACTCCTGTTTTATACTTGCCTTCATGCAGAGGATGGTTTTGCTGTGGCCCTCCAGAGTTCTAAGGAGCAATCCATTCCGTGCATCGCGTACGCTAATGGTACAGTCATAAGAACCCACAACCAGCAACTTTCGGGCACCTTCCTGAGCTGTGGCAAGACAGCTGACAGCCCGAGGGCCATGGCATTCAAAGATTTCAAGTCGTTTGTTGTTCTGAAAAATAAGCCACCATTATATGAAGTAAAAACCACTTAGGTGGAAAACCTCAGCATCAACTAATCCAAAATCACTACCTTGATACAAACTCTATAAAGTCTAACACCCATCTGTAAGTTTTCATATCCACTCTGTATCCCTAACTCCCCAACCTCTGCCATTCCCATTCTAACACTGTACTCATGACACCTTCTTCCTCCATTCTAGTGGGGACAGTCTTATGTTATAAACTCATTTCTATCTTTGACCCATGCTATCCTGATCATAATTAGAATTTGGTTCTCTTTTTATGTCCTCTCTCACCTCCCTTAAGTCAATGACATGAAAGAGAAATCTTTTTTCCATATTTGAATACATTTTCCATGCCAAAGACCCAAGAAGTCTGATTTTTGTCATCCAGAATGTATGTAGTCTATTTGACATGGTTGCTTCCAAAATTTTCTTTGAGAACTACTTAGACAACCAGTTTCTCATTCTCCAACTTTTATGTTATTCTGACCTTTTTCTGACCTCTGGTTCTATGTTTCTCTCTCATAACATTAAGTTAAACTATAGGAACCTTTATGTCAGTCAGCACAGCATGGTCACATCCCGAATGTGGATGTGGATAAACATTCCTTTACTTCAGATTTTAGACTTGCTTTCCTTACACCCAAACCAATCTTGTTCATAGTTTCCTACTTTCCCAAAATTCTAAAAAGGTATTTTAGGTGCAAGTAAAAGACAAAACTCCCAGAGACTCGGCAAGAGCAGCAGCTGGGAACCTTAATCTCAACCATCTTAAAATGCTGGGGAGATAGATGAAAGGCATTCAGGGCCCAAAGGTAGACAGGCCAAGGTCAACAGCCGTGGCTTTTTGATGAGCCCCATCATCAAAGCACTGCATTCCAGGAGTGTGGGCAAAACAGAAAAAAGGTCCAGCCCTAACAAGGATTCAAAATTCACACCTCTGTAAAAACTCTCAAATCGCTGTCTCAAAGTCCATCTTTGCTGGGGCTTTTCAACCATTTAAAGACCATTTAAAAAAAAAACAAAAAATAAAGATAATTCCCAATTGAATTTGCCATCATTTTGCCCCCAAAATCTGGCTCCTAACTTCATTTACCTTTGATTACATTAACCTCACAAAATAGAACTGGTAATTCAAGTTTTAGCCTTTAAAACATTTAAAATCTATTTTGTCTTCTGTGATCTATTCCTATCAAGTGAACCAAATAACTTGATATTTGATTATTTATGGGCTAGTTTCTTCTAACTTGATTCTAAGCTTTTTAAAGGCAGAAACCAGAGCATATTTTATTGCATTTCTTGTACATAGTTCCAGATAGCTGGTAGAAGGAGAGACAGTAAATACTAATTAAACATATGATATTCTAATTAGGCACAATACAGCAAACTCCTCATACACTGTTAAAAGGTGATCAGATGGCCTTGGGATAGAATGCCACAACTAATTAATAACCAAACCTATCACTTCTACCTCTGATTACACTTTTTATGCATTCTCTTCACTTTAGTCTAGATGTCAGCTGCTGTAACAAAGCCTCCTAAATGGTCTTCAAGCTTCTACTATCAGTATTTTCCAATGTGTTCAACACCAAAGTGACTTTTTCTAAAATACCAACTGGATCATGTCTCTCATGCTTTAAAGCTTACAAGTTCAACTACATTAACAAAGCACATAGAGCCATCAAGAATTGGCCTGCATTTGTTTCCTAAGCCTTATCCTGAGACATACCACATAACAGTGGCTCAGTAAAGGTTTGCTCAACAAATGGATTTATATTTGGGTCAGGAAAGAATGAGGCCCAAGGGCATGAAGGCAATCCTTGACTTAGTTCAGTTTACAGAACAGGCTACTTTCAGGACACCCTAAATCAGTTCTAAACAACATCACTGTCATACTCAAAGGAATTTAAGCTCACTTTTAATGGTGTCATTCTTAAAATGAGACAAACTAGTTTAACCCATGACTCATTATTTGGCCCCAAATCATTAGGCTTGGTTTAATTTAGTACAGTTACACTTTGGTCCTGGCACACTTGGGCCTGAGCAGACAGAATGCATCTTGTTTCACTTACAACAGAAGGTAAGTTTTTGAGCAGTGGCTAATTCTGCTGCTTTCTCTTACACACACAAAAATAGGGAAATGGTCTTGTCTTTGCCTTCTTCCCTCACACACCCCACTTCTAAGTGGCATGGGAGTTCAGCCTTCTCTCCCCTACCACTAACCTTTATGTTGAAGGTGACCACAGTGCCATTTGCCAGTCCTGCATAGAGAATTCGCCACCTACTGTGGAGGCAGAGAACCCGGTCTTCCAGCTGTAACTGCTCCACACAGTGTCGAGTCTGATAAAAGCACACAACACTTGATCAGTAGAGGTTAAAAGCAAATAAGGTATGAAAACAATCCTCTGTGAACCACAGTGTGAAATTATTTTTTATGAGGAAGAAAATGTTGCATCCTCCATTTTGTAGAAAAGTATCTTAGACTGTTTTCTGCTTTGAAATTTGTGGCCAAAGAACCTCAAGCTATAGGTAACATAGTAAACAAATATAACTTCTAATGTCACCTATGTTTCTAACTTGGAATGCAGAAATTCTTCAAAGGGCACTATGAACTGGGTTTTAGCCTCTTAAATTAAGTAGCCAAAGAAAAAGCTGCACTCATTGTCTAAAAAGGAAAATAAAGATTATAGTTGTATTATCTGATAATTGCATTAATCAAGTACTATGTGCTTTCCTGCAACTGATTCTCTATTTCAACAGCTACCAAATGCCTCCTTTAAACCAGTTTTAGGTTAGCTAGTCTATAATTACCCAAAAAGTTTTCAAAATATATAGAACACCAAGTTTCACCCCTAAACCCTGAGATTCTAACTCAGTAGGCCCTAGAATATGTTTTTTAAAAAATTTCCTTCATAATTCTGATGCATATACAGGTTATACAAACACAGTTTGAGCTGATGTTCATAAAATGATTTCCATGAATTCCCAGAACTGGGTTTTATTGATAAAATCTAATTACCTAGAACAGGGCCAATTACATAGTTAAGTACTCAAGATTGAATGCTGTTGAATGATACTAAGTGACTAAAATAATAAAAAAAAGAACTGTTAATGTGGATTTGTCCATTTCTCCCTGTAATCCCATCAATATTTCTTTACATATTTTGATGCTCTGTTATTCTCTGATAAGATAGATCACTGTTCTATCTTCCTATCTTGAATGTCTTCTATACTGACCCTTTATCGTTATAAAAAGCTACCTTGTCTCAGTAGTAGTCTTTTGCCTGATAGTAATATAACTACTCTAGCTCTTTTTGTTACTATTTGCAAAAAAAAAGTACATTTTTTCCCCATTCTTTTATTTCAGCCTACCTGTGTCTTTGAATTTAAAAGTGTCTTGTAGACAGCATAGATTTTGATGTTTGTTCTTTATCTAGTCAATCTCCTTTTCAATCTGGGTGTTAATTCACATTTAATATGATATTAAATATGGTTAGATTTAGACTCCAATTTGCTTTCTATTTGTCTCATTTTTATTACTTTTTCCCTATTTCTGCCTTGTTTTGTATTAAACAGTTTTTTTAGTATGCCATTTTAATTCCTCTATTAAATTTTTAAGCTATCTTTCTTTGCATTATTCTTTTAGTGATTGCTTTAGGGCAGCTGTTCTCAGAGTGTGACCCCTAGGCCAGCAGAATCAGTATCACATGTTTGAAAAATAAATTATTGGGCTCTATCCCAACCCTACTGAATCAGAAACTCTGGGAGAGGGATCTAGTAACATGTGTTTTAACAAGCTCTCTAGGTCCATCTGATGCACACTGAAGTTTTGAATCAGCCTTCTAGAGATTACTTCTTTAACCTGTAACAATCTAGTTCAAGTTAATATTGACTTATCCTCAACAAAATATAAGAACCTTGTACCAGCATAGTTCTAGCCTCTCCCTTTCCTGTGTTCCTGTTAATCTCACATATACCATCTATATACATTAAAAACCTAATTATGTGGTATTATAAATTTTGTCTTAAATAATTAAGTCTTTTAAAGTTAAGAATATATGTATATATTTTTTTTCCTGCTCACTTATTTTTATATTTTAAATATTATGCAATTGTGTATATATATGTATATTTTAATGCAAACAATTTTCTCATTTCTTATAATTCATTTAGAAAATTCTTTCTCAAGAGGAGAGATCTACTTCTAAGTCTTTAAGTTTAAAAACTTAACATTTCTTTTTCTACCTAATATTAATTTTGACATATGACATGAAAATAAAAATCAAGAGGAATATTTGTTGGAAAGATCCAAAGAGGTATATTATTAACAGTAGCAAGTGAAAAGATATGTGCAGAGAGACAGAAAACATGGTTTAGACCTAAGCCTCATTTCTACCAAAGGTTATAAGTGTACTGAAACAGATTTAAAAGCAAGAAGGTTAACAGAATGAAGCATGTCTCACTGTCTCCACTCTACACAGTAAATATAGTTAAAGTGCTTCAGTATCATCACTTTTGATTTCTCTGGACCCACTTACCTTAACATTATAGCAGCGAATGGTATGATCACTGGAACCAGTGTAAAGGGCAGCATTCTTCCCAGAGGTCTGAGTAACCAGGAGGCAGTTCACTTTGGAGGTATGGCCCTCAAAGACACCAATGCACTTTCGACTCTAAAGTCAAGCACAGTTTAGATCATTACTTGTGGATATAGATGGATAAGATAATGTATTTCCTTAAAAAAAAAAAAAAAAAAGCTAAAACATACAGTTCATGTTTGTGTCCCCAGAGTCTAGAATAGTACCTAGTATATGGTATCAAAAGGTGTTCAGTAAGTACCTATTCACTGAATGCCCAGTGAACAGAGGTACCTGCAACTTATATGTTAACTGAGCCATACCAAAAATTGCTTAGGGCAATTTGCTATAAGATAGATCAGAATTTTAATTAATGCTAGGCCAAGTCTCTCTAGCATATGGACTAAAGTGCAAGCAAATTCAAACTATAGCTAATTACCCAGATAAGTTGCTGCATTTGATTAGTACGTAGAGAAAGCTTCACAATATTCAAAGACATGCCATCACAGGTCCTAGTGTCCCAGGTGTGGTTTCATAATGCAACACCCTGTTATCTCTGTGCACATACTGTTATATATATTTACAATGTACATACATACCTATACCTACCTTACAATTTAGAGCCAATTCCCCAAATCTTACACTCATACCTCCTAGTACCATTGCTTTCTTCCTTCAGTCATCTCTGTTGCCCTTCATACATTATTAGGCTAAAGGACCCTATATACCTGTTGCCTATAGTAAACACATTTTCTCAGTCCATCGTCTAATCTTTTGACTTTCAAAAACTTCATCAATTTCATATACTTTCACTGTATTTGTTCAGACAACATAGTGTTCCTAAAGTTTCTTGGCTATCATTATTGATAAACAGAATTAGTTTGACATATGTTTTTCTACTACTCAAGTATGGATGTGAGAGGTGGACCATAAAGAAAGATGAGTACTGAAGAACTGATGCTTTTGAACTGCGGTGTCGGAGAACTCTTTAGAGTCCCTTGGACAGCAAGGAGATCCAACCAATCCATCCTAAAGGAAATCAGTCCTGAATATTCATTAGAAGGACTGATGCTGAAGCTGAAACTCCAATCCTTTGGCTGCCTGAAGCGAAGAACTGACTCATTTGAAAAGCCCCTGATGCTGGGAAAGATTGAAGACAGGAGAAGGGGACGACAAAGGATGAGATGGTTGGATGGCATCACCAACTAGATGGACATGAGTTTGAGCAAGCTCCAGGAATTGGTGATGGACAGGGAAGCCTGGTGTGCCACAGTCCATGGGGTCGCAAAGAACTGGACACAACTGAGCGACTGAACTGAACTGATATCCTGTGTGCGCTCAGTCGTGTCCTGTGTGCGCTCAGTCGTGTCCAACTCTTTTGCAACCCCATGGACAGTAGCCCGCCAGGCTCCTCTGTCCAAAGAATTTTCCAGGCAAGAATATTGGAGTGGGTTGTCATTTCCTACTCCAGATCTTCCCGACCCAGGGATCAAACCTATGTCTCTTGTATCTCTTGCATTGGCAGGCGAATTCTTTACCACAAACCACCAGGGAAGCACAAATACCAGACTCAAAACTCAAAAGTCCACTATAAGAAAATTAAGAGTTAGGAGCATCAGATTAAGTGTGGGATAATGAAAGACTGCTGCTCTTCTTAATAACTTGCACAATTCATCAACTCTCAGGGAAAATGCCTCCTCTGACACTTTCCCAATGTTCATTCTATCCCTTCTCTATTATGTAGCAACTAGGTGACACACCTCAGCATCCACTCCAGGGCTGGGACCTGACTGTCCCTAGCCTACTGTTATAATTCCATCTCCTTTTGCCAAGTGACTGTTTAGGGAGGAAAGCACAGGACCCTTTTTTGGCGGTGGGAGGGAAAAGAAACTCTTGTAGCTATTGACATCTGTGAGCAGGAGAACCTGCTTTAGGAAGAGCTGATACCAGAGAAAACAGAAAGGAGAGAAAGAAAGAATTTAAGTCTCTGGTGACCCCACTGAGTCACTAGATCAACTGTATCTGAAGTTAGTCTAAAGCCTACTCCATCTCTGGAAAGCAAACAGACGCGTGTTTAAAAGAGAGCAAGTTGGGAGTTTCTAAAACCTGTAAAGAAGCAAAAGCATTCAAACTGATGTATTAACTTACCACGAGATTATAAGCTCGGACAGTTTTATCTGCTGAACAGGTATACAGTAAATTCCCAAATATCTGAATTGCATTCACTGCAGCTTGGTGCCCCTCAAAGCTCCCTTCTGTGGGCTCATCGTCATCTCCTGGCTCTGAAGATATTTCTAGAAAACAATGTTTCAGAAATGTGTCAGCTTATATCTCAAAAGATACTAAGAAATTTAAAACATTATGAAAAAGTGGTGCCTGGATTCTCCTAAGAACCTGGTTTGCCTAGCAAAACACCACATTCTCATTAGTGATCTTCATTATGAAGATTTCATATTAAGAAAAGGTAGGGAAGGCCTTTCTCTTAGGGAAAAAATACTTACATAGTGAGTCTGAATGATACCCTTTAAGGCACTAAATATCTTTCCACATCCAGTCTCTTCTGCTGCCAGTTATTTTATTAAGGCATTATTTTTAAAGTAATTCCTTCTCAGAGCAAAGCCCACCACCCCCCACCCCCCAGAGCCAACAAAACCCTAAGACAGTTGTCCCTTGGTAACCAAGGGGGATTGGTTTCAGGATTCCTTCACCCAGCATGTACCGAAATCCACAGATGCTCAAGTCCCTTATATAAAATGGCATACTATTTACATATAACCTATACACATCCTCCCGTTTACAGCTGACCCTTGAACAACATGCTTTGAATTGTGCAGGTCCACTTACACACAATTTTTTTTTTTTTCAATAAATGCCCATTACACAATCTGTGATTAGTTGAATCCATAGATGCAGAACTGAAGACACAGAAGGCCAACTATTCTAATTAGCTGAATACACGAGAGAACCAGATTAGAGATGTGAGTAAGAAACTGAAATGCCAGGATTTGAGGATTCAGGGATACCAGTAACTGCTGGTCAAAGCATTCCATCCTCTTGGTAATAAGCCCAGTCCCCATCCCCTATTCTATAAGCATATTTAAGTAGATTTAAAGCCTGGCTTTAACACTTACAAAGCTTTTTTCCTGTGATTAATTTATCAATTCAGTCATTAAAAAAAAAAGTTAAGATTTATTTATTTACTTATGTATTCCAGAGTGCATGGACTCTATAGTGATTAACAGCTGTGGGTCATGGGCTTAGTTGGCCCAAGATGTGTGGGATCCAAGTCCCCAGACCAGAGATCCAACCCGCATCCCCTGTATTGGAAGGCTGACTTTCAATCACTGGACCACCAGGGAAGTCCCTCCTGTAATTCATTTAAATAAAACGGAACCACCAAATACCTGAAGAGTTCTTTGATCCTTTTATGGAGGAGATCACAGTCTGAGTTTCTGCCACACTACAAAATAATAGCAAAAATCTTCTTAGCGTCTGTGTGAACAGGACAGGTAGGAAAACTTGTATTTTCCTGACTCAAAAAATTATTCTAAACAATGGACAAAATAGCAACAATACAAGATCAGTTTCTGCATGTGAAATTTTTATATGAAAGGAAAAAACAGTAAATACAACACAAGTGAGAAAGCAGAAATGCTCCATTGCTAAGGAGATATCCATATCCGTCATCCATCCCTACTGATTTTCTATAAATGTGACTCTAAAAAAATTCTGATTTGGAACAAAGAGTTCTGTTTTCTAATGAAAGAATGGTGAAAGCTGCTCTGATTGGACCAACACAGTATCCTTACCTTACAGGGATGCCATCTTTATAGCGAGTGCCAATCTCACTGGTAGAGCTAACTTCGTCACAACCAGAGCGAGAAGTTTCTAATGAATTTTGCTCTGTGGAGTTCCAAATATCCTTTTTAGATGGGCTATCTGGTTTCTCTTCTCCAGATTCAGAAGAATCAATGGCTACCACTTCTAACTGAGGATTAGGAAGTTCTAGGACTTCAAGAGACGAGTCACTATCTGGTTCATCTCTGACACTTTCTTGTTCTGGGCCAGTTCTGCTATCTTCCCAGGTGGAGGTTGTCACTTTCCCCCCTTTAGCAGACTTTCCAGTTTTTACTTTCCTTACAGGTTTAGCAGTAAATACATCCTGTTCAGTGTCACTGTTCTCAGGAACATGGGCAGCCCGCAGAGTTTTCTTCTTCCTAAGTTTCTTCTTTTTCTTGTTCCCCCTAGCTTCAGCTGATGTCAGAGTGGACTCTGCCTGTTGTTCTGGCTGGTCAGCTGGAGAGTGGGGCTCTTTCTCTAAAGGGGTTTCTGAAGCAAAGGATAATCTTGGAAAAGAACTGGTACAGGCTTCAGACCCACTGTTGCCTTTGTTTGGCTCTTCACTTTCTTTATCTATGCTAGGAAGACCAGCTGATTGGGAAGAGGGATTGTTCCCTCTGTTTCTGGTAATTCCTTGCTCCACAGAAAACTTCAGTTCTTGGCTAGGCTCATGGAATCTCTCTGTTAGTCCTGATAAGGACAATGCTGCAGTGGTAACTGGATAAACTGGACAACTGTCACTGATCTCTCCTGAATTGAGAAGGAAAAAAAAATTATTCCATTGTCTTTGTGCCTGCTATGTGTAGTGATAAACTACAATTATCACTGATTGAATTTCTATCAAATAATATGACACTTTGATGATACATTAACAACTTTAACAGTCATGGTTTAGTTATCTCACTGCTCAGCATCCCATAACCTACATGCATTTCTAGTACAGTATTTATACACTTTGCCTTGTATTAATCTCAAATCATGTGCATGTCTTATATCCTAGACAAGCTCCTTTTATGGGCAGAGATTGTTTCTATTGATCTTTTCTCTTTCTTGTTTGAAACAATGAATATGAATTACTTTTGCAGTCAGAAAAGGAAATCTAATAAAAGCTATTTTTGAAAAAAGTGTCACCACATTAAAAAAAAATATACTAAATACTATCCATATAAAAGTAACAAAATTCAATATGGAAGATAACATATATTTGATGTACATATCAATGATTAGTGCTGCAACAGATAGCAAAATTTAGGATGATTCTTCAGACTTTCTTTTTGTTAAAAAAAAAAAAGAATACCAAACAATATCAATTTGTTTCTTAATTTTCAATATAGCACCATTGTGGTTATACAAACTTCAGATAAGATTTGAAACAACTTAGAAGTTGTTCTCAAATGGTAACCAGATAAGGATTATTTTATAAAGACAGTAGAATCCCTGGCTATTTGTCAAAACCCCCAAGTTCCTGTTAGATGATTCCAAACACCAGAGCCCTCTGCTTTTCATCATGGCCACCAGTTCCTCATGTCCGTATTAACCTTAGTCTGTACTTGAAATGATAAAAACAGTTAAGTAATGAGAAATCCAGAAGAGGAATCTTATCTAGAAAACTGACTCAACAACTTCAATGCCATTTATCTCATGAAAAACAGATAATTCTGCACCAATCCGAATAAATGGAACCTGTTACATGCTAATCCAAAGTCAATTTAGCAATCCTGTATTAGAGAAAATTAGGAACAGTTACCAATATTTAAATAATGCTCCTAAATAAGAAGACTTAAAGAAAAACTATAGTAACTTTTTAAAAAAATATTTATTTATTCATTTATTTGGCTGTGTGGGATCTTAGTTGCGGCCACAGGATCTTCTATCTTGACTGCGGCATGCAGGATTCTTTTAGTTGCGGATGCAGAATCTTTACTTGTAGCACGTGGGATCTAGTTCCTGAGGCCCCCTGTATGGGAGTGTGAAGTCTTAGCCACTGGATCGCCAGGGAAGTCCTGTTATAACTTTAGTTTTAATGGACAAGTATGATGTCACATCACTAATATAAAGTTGCCCTAGACCCACTATAGGGTTGCCCTTAACACAGAGAAAAGTTTACATACTATTAGCTTGCAGTAATTCCTTGGACACACTGCAAGCAGAGCCTTGTGATATGGCATTGACAGTCTCTTCTTGTTCAGGAGACATGGGTTCTTGTTTAATCTGAACAGATGAGTCTGGAGCAGGAACACTGCCATGAGCTTGGAAAGAAGATGTGATTGCTTGGAGAGGGGTTCCAGCGGGTGATGGAGACACGTGGGAAGATGGAGGTTCCAGGAAATTCGGGAAAAAAGGACTAGGCAGAAGTGTGACATCAGTAGATGTTTGAGATCTAACATTCTTCTGTTCTCGTGTAAGGCTAGAGGGAACCTGGTCTGGATGTTCAGAAGGTTCATATGTTTCTAGAATGGGAAACGTACACACATACAAATGCAAAAATGTTATCTGAAAAGCCACTCATTACTGAGCCAACTTGTATTTTTAAAGATTACAAGAGAATTTTAAAGATGCTCATAATTCTTTAAAATAGATTATTATGTAAGCTATATGTACAACCACTGAGGATACAGACAGGCAGGCTTAATATTCTAATTTTTCAGATTTTAACTGACTTCTCCAAAGTGATACTGGTACTAATAGAAGAATCAAATTTGTACCCCAGTCTTGGGATGCCTAACCCAAGACTCTTTCTATAACATTATTTCTATTGCTAAGTATTTTGGGGACATACAGTCTTACAGGCCTTTCTACAGAAGGCTAACATCAAGGAGACATAAGAATAATCATATTAACTTTTTCATAACTACTTTAATTCCCCTCTAGAGAAAATAAAAAAGTAACAAGTTACAGACAGTCCAATCCATCTCTGAATACCTTGTAATCCCTGTAGAATCTGTATTCTATGAGTCCTCAGGGCACTCATTTCCATAGTTATCTAAAAATAAAGAATTTTGTTAAGCATTTTAAAACTCAACTTTAAGATGATCCTTTTTCATTAAATATTCCATCTGCTGTTACCTGCTGCTTAAGCATAAGTAGCCTTTGAACTTCAACATAAGCTGTCTGAAGTGCTGCACGAGCTTGTAGAAGATTGTTATCCATGCACTGCAATGATTTGCTTAGTTCTTCCTCTCTTAAAGAAATATTCAGCAGCTGGTCAACCTGAGAACGTTCTGTCAAAAGAAACCATAAGGCTTAGTTTAATATTGGAGACGTCTCTTTAATAATCCAGGGAACTGCATCAATTATCTAGGACAGGCCTTTATTTTCTCCCCACTAGGTCACTGGAAGGAGACTCATCAAATTTTCTACAAATCACATAGTCAAGTCATGCTATCAGAGCTAGAGACCAAGCCTCATGGTTTCAAGTGTACCACCACATGGTACCATCTTACCAAATCACCATCTTCCACAGTGATGCTTCCAAGCAAAACCTCTGGGGAAATCAACTCCTGTCGGTTTCACTTTCCATCTTCCTTTATCTACTACCCTTTTCAATCAAGGCTTTGGCTTACATTGGGCCCCAAACCTAAACTGCTTGCACTCTCTTCTGGATTCCTATTTTTCTAGTCTGTTAGTTAATTTAAAATAGTTCTCTTTAATATAAAATTAAAACCTTAATATATTAAGGTTCTTTAATATAAAAATTTTTAATAAAAATATATTTAATATAAAATAATATATATTTTCCTGAATAAAATATAGCTTTGAAATAAAATGTCCTACTACATGTGTTTGTCATCTTTATATCTGTCTCTTTCCCATGCAATATGCCAAGAAAACTCCCCTAAATTCCAGACCCACATATCTAACTACCAACCGGATACTTCTACTAAGGTGTCTCTAAAGTCCTTTAACTCAAGGGATCCAAAAGGGAACTCCCATCTTCTTCTACCCTCAACCTCTAACTCTCATAAAGTTTTTTAGTGCTATAAATAAAGCCATCAACTGCTCCAGCTAGAAACTGGTATCGTCTTTGACTCCCACCTTATCCCATCCAGCCACCCAAAGTTCATCCAGTCACTTCTTGCACTAGATCTTATACTGAAATGGTATGAGAATCAGTGAAAGGCAAGAGTCATAGAAGCCTATCAGTCAGGGAGCCCCACAAATAACTTCTCTCCTTAATTCACATGAGAAAAGCAACCAAGATTCCTCAGAAAGTGAGTAAAATGGCTATAAATGACCAAGAGGGATAAAAATTTCTACTAAATGTCTTGTTTCTCTTCATTCCACTGAAAAGGCTCAGTCAGACTTTCTGGTTTTATACTGAACTCAATTTGTTCATGATATATATTAATTTCAGCTTTCTGCTTTAGGTGGTATCACATATTTCTTTTATAGCTCCAACTGGATATAGTAGAAAATCAAACTTTTTCTATGTCCTTAAGCAAGGCAACAAAAATATCATAAATTAATAAATGGGTGTTCTCTGTTTGATAAGCTACACTTGTATATCAAGTTGTAAAAGGCTGAAGTGATGCAAGAACAGTTTCTTTTTGCCAGAATATTCTATACTATACCTTTCTTTCCTTTAATTTTCCTTCTTTTATTTTTTCTCTCAAGACTTGGCAGTTCAGGAGAAGATCCATCCTAAGGAGACAAAAAAGAAAAAGAAAGAATATTAAATATGCAAAGGCCATTATCCAGGAGGGGGAAAAAGAATAAATTCTAAGTCAGTCATACATTATTATTCATGATTGCTACCATCAGGATAGTTAGGAGTTTCATATACACGATATGAGCTTAAATATTAGTTGACTGAATGTATCTGACAAAAAAATATATATATATATAATCAAGGTCAAGTACCTCCCTAGCATCCTAAAGGTAGTAAAGCCCAAGGGCTTGGGCAAAGCACTTCACCTTGGTAAAAGCTAGTAAAACATATCTGATTTCATAGTTTCTACTTTAGAATTCATCAAGAAAATCTTTACAACAAAAAGCTTAACAGTCTGTGAGATAAGACCCAAGACATCAGCTATGCCATAAGACAATCAATCTCTCATCCAACACTATCTGCTACAACATCTAGTTCAACAGGGCAGAGATGGAATTTAAACCCAGGTCTACAACCCATGCCTTTAACTAGTTTGTTATATTGTCTCAATATTAAAGGAAACAGTCCAGTTTCTGAGTGTCAGATTCCAGTCTATACTACTATCAGCAACTCTTTCTTTTCAGAAAGGGTTCCTGAAAGGCTTAAGCAATATTAACCATCAGAAGTGCCAAAAGAGAAGTGTCAGTGAAGTAATGGATTATAAAAAGACTAGGCTAGGCAACTTAAGTATAAAAGACAAAGTAACAGACTAAGACTATGCTCATATACATGTACTCTTATAGTATTAAAACTACCTTATTAAGCCTAATAGCTCTGGGTCCAACAAGCAAATACAACACTAGAGTACCATTCTTCAATAGCAGTACAGAATGCATCATGAAAACAGATAAAGTTACAGCTGAAGATGTGGCTCATTCCTTGGTCAGGTGATTCAAAGAATCATTGGTTTAGAGACTAGTTTTAGAGATGACTTCATATTTTCCCAGTACTGTACATTCCTACTCAATTACATCTAACTTAGTAGAGCTACTCAGTGAAAGAAACCAGTAGGACAAAAATATGAAAGTAAGAGCCTCAGAAATCTTCTATTCCTGAGTAGGGCAAAACACAAGCCCAGGTACCCAAGAAAAACATTACATTTTTCTTATCATAGCCAAGTCACTACATGAAATATTCTACAAAACACACAGGAATCATACTCACTCCAGTGGCTCTTCGTTTCTTTCTAACATTCTGGCCATCATTCTGTTCAGCACCAGAGGTACAGCTACTATCTGTGGCTGCATCTGCCAAACTGGAGTTTGCAAGGGCTGAGGATGCATTTGATGATAAAGAGTTTCCTTCTCCATTACTTTCCTGGGCATTATGATTCTCTGAAAGTAGTGTAGAGCTCTCCTGGCTGTGCAGCTCTTTTGTCAAATGCATCAAAGGTATTGTACGGTCAGGAGATAATTGTGCGCTATGTCGCCTTCGAGCAGCAACATTTTCAGTTCTTTCATCTGTTCTTAGGGAGGCAGCCAGAGGTGTCACTTCCTGCTTAAGGCTCATGGTTGGTTTTTGACTCTGTGCGGATCTGAATGAATTATTAGGTGAAAAAATCTGCTGGGGCTCATTTTCTTTGCCTGTGCCTTCCTCACTGAAGAAGCTATATACAGACGGAGCCCTGTCCATGATCACACTGCTCTCTGAAAGGCTTCGCTTCCTTGCCAACCCAGGGGATGAAGAAATGGAAACACCTTCCCACTGGAATCCTTCTAGATCAGACAGATCAGGTTCACCATCCAGATCCAAGACCTCTTGCTCATTTTGAACCAGAGGCACCATTTCTATGCCAAACCTCAAGAAAGAAAGAAAGAAAAAAATTCATAAATCAGACACAGCTGGGAGAGGGGAAACCACTTAATGTGCCAAACTCTGCTAGGCACTGAGATTGCAAATGTTAATAGATGGCCTCTGCCCTCAAGGAGCTTATAGTCTAGTAATTCTAAACATAAAGTAAGTTAACTCTAAGTATTGTAATGTAACAAGCAGTAAATTAGATATTTGTATATAGCTATATACAAAAGGAAGGAATAAAAACTGAAGGTTTTATTTAATATGGAGCTCTAAATCAACAGTAAGTATGTAATTTTTAAGAGCAAACAAACAAAAGTGTTCATCAAGCATTTACAAGCAACAGACACCATGCTAAGTCATAATTTCAATGATACTCACAAGTTATGGGAAAAGAAAAGAAGGTACAATAAACATGTTATTTCAAAAGGATGGAAATGTAAGCCTGGAGGGCTATATAATTAAAACACAGCAGGATGATTTGCAAGTAGCAAACCTATGTTGAACAATGCTTTCCCATTCAGAAAAGCTTAGTGCCTTAAAGTAAGGTGAACAGCCAAACTATTATTATGCAAGTACTCAGGAGAATGTATTTTGTGATCACAAATACAATGTCCACAGCAGATACAGAGAGATAACCATCTATCCGTTCTAAGTAAAAAGTAATGAGAAGTTGTATCTAAAAGTTGCATCACTCATTAAGATCTATAGTTAAATACAGGGCTACAGATAGACATCTTTGTCATGCTGTCACTTTATGGCTCCTATCACCAAAGTGATGGATTTCTAATGGTATTTTCCCCACTTCATTTCTCAGAAGTAGGTGTGTTTCTTTGTAACCTGAATTCCCTGCTAGGAAACACTTTATTCCACTTGTTATAGAGTAGCAGTCACTCTTGGATATTTAAACCAGACATCTACAACACATTTTTTTTGCAAACATTTAATTAAACTCAACAAGTAGAATTCTCTCGACCACAGCCAAAGGGTAAGTTTAAAAGAAAAAAGGAAATGGATACTGAAAAGAGGCACACACCTGGGTAAGCCTTTGCCTAGCTCTTGCTTTTTCTTGGTTACTTGCTGAATGACCTGTTCCCAGTTGACATTTCTTCGAGATGCATTTAGAATCTGTCGAAGGGTTGGCTTGAGCCCAGATTCCTTCTCTGTCTCACTCTTTCGATGACCACTGATATTGCGGATGCGGCGAGCACTATTGAGGTTTGGCTCAGGAAGGTGTGCTCCAGTTTTGCTCTTCAAGCTAATGTGCCGGGTTAGATCTCTCTGGAGTGAGGCAGGAAAGCCAAGCTTGCTTAGTTCAGGCAGGAGGGGGCCTGAGGGTTGACCTATATCACTTTTTTGAAGCTCGGCATCCAAGCTAGTACTCTCAAAGCCTTCAGTTTCGTAAGATTCATGAGATTTAACAGGGTCATCAACCTGTGCATCTTCTAGAGAGGTTTTCAAATCTAGCAGTAAACCAGACTGTGGGCTGGCTACAGATGTCATTTGTAACTCAGTTTCTTTTTGGTGAACTGCTGAGTTACATGGGGAAGTGGATGGTTTTCTAGATGTTTCCAGGTTTTGGTCATCCCCCCTTTTCTCATCAGCAGCAGGAGTACTGCAGGATAAAACTTCTGTAGTTGTCGAACCCAGGGTTTCGATTTTTGTCTCATGCTTTTCTGTGTCAGATATCTCTCCATCACTTTCATCTTCTAATGTCTGTACTTGAAATTCAATCTTCAAAGATCCTTTTTCAGACTCTTCTACATTTCTACTTGCTTTTGCATAATTCCTGGTCCTTTTAGAAGTGCTAAGTGGATTTTGCAATGTCTCATGACACTGCAGCACATCTTTGGCTTTCTGTAATGTATCACTTAAATTTTCATCAGAATCCCTTTGAGTTCCAAGTGAACTTTTATTATTTCCTTTTAAAACATGAGGACCTGAACTTCGCATTTTGGATATGCAAGAACTCTGATTATCTTCCACAGTGTGTTTAGCCAAAGGATTTGAGTGTTCCCCAGAGAAAAAAGAATTAATTTTGGTGTTTTTTGAGGGATTCTTTGAATCTTGCTTTTGAGGAACTGATTTGCTGCCTGGAGTTGGAAGGAATGGGGATTTTAATGATGGCATCTTATTTAAATTAGGCTCTTGTTCAGGTTTTTCTGTAATGGGGCATTCTCTCACTACCTCATAAGAAGCAGTGCAGTCAGAAGAGGCTTTGTGTTTAAGAGATTCAATATGTTTTTCCTTTTTTGTTTTCAGTTTTTGAGAATTATTTGTTTTATCATTTGGGGGCTCTTTTATTCCCGTGGTTATCAAGCTAAAATCAAAGAGAGGCTTATCTATCATTTCTGACTTGTTACCAGTGACTTCTTTCATTCCTGATTGTAAATCCAGAGTCTTCTGTGAAGGGTAAGGAGTCCAGCGATGGAGCTTTTCCCTTGCTACACTGCCACTCTTCCCACCAATTTTGGAAGTGAAGGTGTCTGTTTGTTTAGTGGTTTGGCTTTCTAGCTGCTCAAAATTGAAGTCAAGCAAGCCTTCTGAATGAAACTTACCACTTGCAAATCCTTCAGAAGGACCTCTGTATGTGGCAACCGCACCAACTTTGTCATTTTCTTGCCACTGCCACTTATACCTGTCTTGATTGTATTTGTTTGACTTAGATTTCGTATTCCATAGCATATTCATGTCTTCCATTTGACAGTTAGAATTTCTGTTTCTGCCCGGTTGAAATTTGTCTCCGGGGCCACTGTAATTCCAACTATTTGTACCACGTGCACTGGATTTCCAATTTCCGTTACTGCTGTTCATATGCCAACTGGAAAAGCCACCTGCTCCTTCAGAATGCCAACTGGAATTCCTTCCTGTACCATTATGATTCCAATCTACTGTCCCACTGTTTGAATGCCAACCACCTCCAGAATTACTATGGTTGTGAAACCAAGGTGAGGGACCTCCTGCACCACCATTATGCCACCCAGAACATCCTCTTGATCCACCATTATTCCTTGAAGAATGTGTGAAGCTGTTTTTCCTAGTGTTACTATAGCCATCTTTCTCCCACTTCCTGTCCCACTGAGGAGGTCCACGATGATGCCATGCTGGCTGGCTGTAGCTCTCTCTGTCTTGGTAAGGGATTCGGTCTTCTCGTCTCCATTGGGGTCGCCTGTCATCAGAGTTTATTTCTTGGCTGCTATTGGAAGGTTCATCTTTTCTAGAAGAAAAACAGTCTTTTATTAGTGATTTAAAGGAGTTCTCATGATTCCTTTAAAGGCATAACCCACCAAACGTGCCCTCTGCCTTCTTCCTCTGTCAGTTAGAATATGTAACTTAAGAGTATGTAATAGTCTTATTTTTATTTCAAATAGTGATTGTTTTCATATCTTTACATGATATAAACTTATATTTCACAATTTACTGATTTAAAATTAATATATTTATCAACCTCAAAATATTAAAAACTTGACACATTTATACTATCTTTCCTCTCCTGCTCCTGTTTTTCTTAGCATATTTGAGGATTGTTTTCCTATCATCCAATTATTTCTATATTATACAACTTTTAGAAAAGAGGAGCAAGTATACTTTGTAGCTATGGTTAATTATCATAGTTAACACAATTTATATCCAGCTGTTCTTAACACCATGATTTCTTCAATAGTTGGTTCTTTCTGAAAACCCAGTTTCTTAACCTATTTTAAATGGTAAGATTTTACTCTGCATAATAACTTTCATTAATAAACACTTTATCAAGTACACATTCAATGACTATTAGTAGTGAAAGAAAACTTTTATGCATAGATCCTGTTTCTGAAGGGCTTATAACCTAGCTAAGGAAATAAGTAAGGTCACAAACAGGAATAAAATAGCACATAACAAGCAAGTAGGATCCACAATAAATGCCCATAAGGAGTTTCATGAGCCAGAGGTTTTTAAAAGAAGCTACAGCTGTTTCAATTATTCATGTTAGACAAGAAGCCCACAGAAATGTGAATAAATTTAAGCAAACATCATGGGAATCGGCATAAAACCATTTTCCTTCAAAAAGTACCTATGTTTTCCCTAACTCAGTACTTCACAGGTGGTAAGGTGCTCAAAAAACAGAATAATATTAACTAAAATTACTGAGTACCTACTAATCATAAGGCATTTATTGCTAAACACTTCAAAGATTATCTCATTTAATTTTCACAACTCTGCAGCAAGCATTATTATTTCTACTTTTAGATATGGAAACTGAGGATTAGAGAGGTTAAATAACTTGCCTAGAGTAAGATACCTAGTTAGTGTTATGGCAGAAGTTTGAACTTTGGCAGTCTAACTCTAGAGCCCACATTCAAACTGAAGTATAGTTGATTTGTAATGTTATTTTTTACTATAAAGCAAAGTGATTGAGTTATATTTGTATACATACATATATATATTCTTTTTCATATTTTTTCCATTATGGTTTAACACAGGAGACTGCATAGTTTCCTATGCTACAGAGTAGGACTTTGTTTTTTATCTGTTTTATATGCAATACTTTGTATCTGCTAATCCCAAACTCCCAATCCATCTCTCCCCTATCCCCCTCCCCACTGGCAACTGTAAGTCTGTTTTGAGCCCATACTCTTGACCACTAGACCTTGATAGAATGAAAATCTCAAAAACTGAAGTTTGATAGAATGAAAATCTCGAAGTTTCTGCAAGTGGGTTCCCTCCTCTGAATCTGAACCTGACATAAATTTTAAACTCAGTACTGACTTGAATAGCTTCTAATGTCTCTAAGATTTGGACACAAATTGGAATTCTTCTGTTTTTCACTTTTAGGATAAAAGCTAATTCACCTTAAAGTTCAAACATCCACTTACATTATGAATTACAACTACTGCTAAACAGGAGATCCTAAGTCCCCAAGTGTTCCTACAGACACTTGGAAGATTTTTATATCACCATTAACCAATTTGCTTTTTTTGTTTCTAAGCTGAATGCAACTTCTGACATCCAAGGAGATCACTGACTAGGTCTACTAATATCATCCAGAAATGAGAATTTGGCAATAAGTCAGTCACAAAGTAAAATTCCTAGATTATCATGAATTGGCTAGGTCAGGGGGACAACAGTATGCAGCTAAACCCACAGCGCAAAAAGAATAATCTAAATTAAAAACCTCATGAAGGAAAAAAGAAAAAAACCTCATGAAGAAATAAGTAGATGATTTTATAAATATGTCACCAAAGAGGCTTATTAAAATAATCAAAGACTAGTGACTGTAATATGAATGTCGAATTTACTGAGAAGCTTTTACTCTCTGACTTAATGTTTAATCAGTTACACAGATAAGCTAATAATGGCACAAGAATGTTAGAACAAAAATAGAAGTTAGTCTTCTAGAGGCTCCAGCGCCCTAAAACAAGAGTAAACTGCAGCTATATAAAAGTAGTGAGAATGTCATTTGAAGGATAAACAACTAAACAATTTAAGTATCATGCTGCTATGGACATTTTAAAATGAAGAAAGTCCCTTTCAAAGACCTGTTCAAAAAGGTTTTAGCATACAGAATAACAACTACTACTTTTTTATATTCAAACTGCATTCTAACTGAAAATGAGATACAGATCAGGTATAACTAGTATTCAAGAAGAATCTTTAAAATTTGTGGAATCTGAAATGCTTTTTATCATGTTCTAGAACTTAAAAAAATCACCCCACTTCATAACTGGTTCTGTATCTTTTACTTATATCTGAAATTTTATGCTTCATTAAACTTTTCAGACCACGAATCAGTAAGGTTAAAATACAAAAGGCTAATAACTAAATTATAGCTGTAGGTATGAAACTATCTAGTACAAGCTATAAAACTTACATTGTTGAAATGATTCTGACACTGTCCAATATACAGCATAAATTTATTCAAGAAATATTTACTGAAGAAATTAATAATAAAAGGATAAATCAAACTTAGTAGAAGCACCATGTTAATTCACATTAGGTAAAACAATTTTTTCCTAAGGAATGAAATAAGAAATGCTATATAATATATTCAAATGAAACTTATTTACTAATATCTTTCCACTAGAAAATTCATGAACATGAATTTATTGGTACCCCCTCCGCAAATTGGAACTAATACAAACAATTCTAAACATAGTTATCAGCATGGTAAAAATTTCAGATATGTAACAGCTATGGCTAGTTTTTAGATAGGGTCAATACTGAGGTTTGTTTTTTTTTAAGGAGTTAATACAGTAGTTCAAGCAAGCATTCCATTGCATTTTAAGATTAAGATGGCAACTTCAAGGTAAACTTTAAGGTAAATCTGTGACACAACATTGCAAATCAATTAAAAATTAAATTAAATTTTAAAAAAAGATAAATCTGAATGCCACCAGCTGAAAAGAATGGAAATGGAAAATGTATTCTCTCCTACACAGTTTCACATAGGCTTTTAAAAATATCAAATTATTACTCACCGACTTTGTTCTTTCCTTTGTTTTATTAACTGAATGAGTTCCTTGTCAAAATAATCTTCCTCTTCTTCTTCCTTTCCATCATCTTCTCTTTCCTGGGCGTCAACATTATCTTTGTGCAACTGGCCAGAAATGTGCTTTGCATATGCAGAAAGACCTACTTCTGTAACCCCGCACACTCGGCACTCATGACTACTGTCCCTAGGGAAAGAGGGAGATGAGGGACATTCAATGCTCCCCACTGGCATGGCACACTCACCAGATCTGTTATAGTTTCCTCTGAAAGACACTGCACACTTTGGCACAGTGAAAAATTAGTGCTAATCAATCTCAATGCTCCTTTCATCACTTTTAATAAGTTTGTTCATAAGTTACTTTTGAAATGAATTAAAGATTCTTTTCCAGCAATCAAGAGGCAATACACTTCAGAATAATATAGTTTAGGAGAAATCTTCTTGAATTGCTGTACTTAAAACCTTGCCAGAGGAAACGTGGTGAAAGGGGAGGCAGGGCAGGGGGCTCAGAGCAAACAGAAGTTGCTCTGGAGCACACCCATGATGCCAACTGCACTCAGAAATCCTGGTGACAGAGCTCACATTTAATCTCTGGCTCAAAAGCTTTCTCCCAGTGAAAAGTAAGGGGTGGGGAAAAGAGTAGGAGGCAGAGCCAATCACAGCCTAGTAACTAAATCGGAACAGCTGGAGCTCTGCCTGGAATGTGAAGATTCCGGACTCCAGGACAAATGATAGGAGTAGTCTCAGCAAACTTTTTTGGTCTCGATGATACATGTGATCCACATTCTGCTTCAGAAGGGTTTATTTTAAAGGGAATGGAAAGCATTTCAGTTGTAGGAAGTTAACAGCTGTGCTAGGCAAATGGTTTTTCTCAGGTTTCAGAAAAGAACACCATTTAGAGAGATGTAAAATCAGGTTCTCAGTTAAGAAAGATAATTGAGCAGGGTTTTTCTTCTTTTACTTTACATACTTAATAATGTATCTCATATGTGGCCAGTTTAAGAAGCCAAAGTCTTGAATCAATGACCAGAGCTGCAGTAGATGAATAATTTAACTGCATTTTTAGCTTCCTGAGTTCCTTAATCAGCTCAGCTATCCATGCAGTCACTATGAGAAACATCAGAACACCATGGGTACATGTGTAATGAATAGACAGTAATGTCCACTCAATAATCCAAATTGGCTTATCTCTGTATCATTTGTCTTGGGTTAATACTAGTGATATTTTTGCACTTCCTATGCCATTCTATAAAAATACACAAACATATACACAAAAAGACGTGTTGTCTTTAATAAGATAGACACAGACACACACACACAACTCTGCTTCATCTTTCCCCTCAAGATCCATCCATACATGGGCAGAATTCAGCTAACCAGAAGAGACCCTCAAAGCCCCTCATTTACTAGAAGATGGTTTCTGTCACAGACCATCTGAACATTCATTTAAAAAAAAAGAAAAAACAACTTATCGAGCAACTACTAAATTCCAGGCAACAAACTAAGTATATGGTTAATGGTGACAAATTACAAATAAACTATGCCAAATAAATTAAAACAAAAAAAAAACCCACTGTTTTTTCACTCTGTACCTATCATGAAAAACATCTCAGAAAAATGGAGAAAATTCGTAAGCTTCTGTTTTATTTTTTTGACTTTGTAACTTAAATGCTCTGGATGTAAAATAGTCTAGGATGCTAACATTCATTTTAATGAGTTCTGACCAGATTCCTCGAATTACCCTGAATATCTATATACTAATTCCTTCTAATTCTCCAGGAACTTAAATATATTATTTTCAGAGAGTTTTCCACTGTACTTAACACAATTATATACTTTAAAAAAAGAAAAACCTCAACTTTCTCCAGTTTACCACACTCATCTCTCAAGCAACTAAGATTACGGTAGTTCATGAATGTTAACTTGTAACAAAAAGCAAGCCTTTTCTCACAGCAACAAAGAACGAACTTTAAAATGAATATATAAATATAAATCTATCCCCAAAGGGCAGTATCAGAACAATCTGAAGTGAAGTGAAGTGAAGTCACTCAGTCGTGTCCGGCTCTTTGCGACCCCATGGACTGGAGCCTACCAGGCTCCTCCCTCCATGGGATTCTCCAGGCAAGAGTACTGGAATGGGTTGCCAGTTCCTTCTCCAGGGGATCTTCCCCACCCAGGGATCGAGCCCGGGTCTCCTGCATTCCAGGCAGATGTTTTAACCTCTGAGCCACCAGGGAAGCCCAGAACAATCTGAAGACTGTAACAAATTTAGAATACATAATTTCCCCTATAATAACAACTCAGATCAACTCAATTTTCTGGTTAGAAA
Source organism: Bos indicus (assembly GCF_029378745.1). NCBI lineage: Eukaryota > Metazoa > Chordata > Mammalia > Artiodactyla > Bovidae > Bos > Bos indicus. The sequence continues at coordinate 37,716,048 of NC_091769.1, forward strand.
ATCTTTTGGGCTTTAATCTCTCTACAATTGGAATGTGTTTTTAGTCCACTTTTCCACCTAAAAATTTATATAACACTAAACTGTATATTGCAGTACCAGGGACTTCTTTCTAAAAGGTATTCTTAAATAAAAACCCTGATTTTTTTCCTTACTTCTAAAATACAGAGGGTTTTTTTTTGGGGGGGGGGGCGCAACGGGGGGAGCTGTGCCTTATAGCTTGCAAGATCTTAGGTCCCTGACCAGGGATGGAACCCATGCCCCCTGCAGTGGAAGCCCTGAGTCCTAACCACTACACTGCCAAGGAATTCCTGCAGAGAATTTTTCATATGTCCAAACCATCAATATCCTTCTTTAAAAGACATAATTGGAAGACCACACTGACTTTTTAACTTATTAAGGAATGTAGACAGTAATTAACTCTTAAAAATAAATATTCATAACCACAAACCTAATTCACAATTTCCAAAGCACAATTATATGTTAGATATGCATCAAATACTCAAACACAGATATTTAAAACATTTTTGCTTTCATTGCCAGAAAGTGTATTAACCATAATTCTGAAGCTACATGAGAGAAAAATACCTCAAGATCCTACCCAGATTTGTATAGCAATAAGAGCAACATAAAGTTAACACTAAAAATAATTTATCAGAACACAGAAATCTCTAACATTTTTCTTACAAATGAAATCAAGTTTCTGGGGGTTTTTTCCTTTTTTAAGATAAACTTTACAAGAAACTTTATAAAGAGAAAAGAAAGAATTTACATTTATACAGGGAAAGAATAGGACAGAATGACCACATCTCGTGAAAATTCCAATGTGTCTGAGGTTAAGCATATTAATTACAATATGTATTCGTGCTTCCAAATAGGGTGTCTGGAAAATCACATGCTCTTTAAAGTTAATACCAAATAACATTTTAACAATGCTATTTTCCAATTCTTTATCAATAAACAGTTAAAATACTACTTCGTATAATATATAAAGTAATTGTTGGGAAAAAAGTACTGATGTACTTCCTGACTGCTGCTGCTGCTAAGTCATTTCAGTCGTGTCCGACTCTGTGCGACCCCAGAGACGGCAGCCCACCAGGCTCCCCCGTCCCTGGGATTCTCCAGGCAAGAGTACTGGAGTGGGGTGCCATTGCCTTCTCCGTACTTCCTGACTAATAAAGGCAATAGTTTTCCTCAGAGTGTTTAACAGAGGGCCCAAATTAGCTACATCCTGTTACCACACAATTTCCTCTCATACGTGAAAGGCAAAGCCTTCAGATATTCTATCCATAAGCGCCTCTTTATTAAGCTTGCTCTATCTATACCACAACAGCTGGTTGATAAATTAAGGTTTGTGCCATTTTAATAGTATCTATCTGTAAAAACTACTTACAGGCCATATAACTGAACAAGTACATTAGGAAAAAACAGGGAAATGTTCCAGATGTCTCCAATTGTGAACCAAATAAGGTACTCACTTCTCAGCTAGCCAGCATTCAAAATGTAAATAATATGCTCTTTACCTTTCTGTGTACGGCTCAGCTGGTAAAGAATCCGCCCGCAATGCAGGAGACCTGGGTTCGATCCCTGGTTTGGGAAGATCCCCTGGAGAAGAGAAAGACTACCCATTCTAGTATTCTGGCCTGGAGAATTCTGTGGACTGTATAGTCCATGGGGTCGCAAAGAGTCAGACACAACTGAGCAACTTTCACTTTACATTTCTTAATCAGATCACAACCAAAAATTAAGTGATACTTAACATCAGAAAGCCAATTCTTAAACATGAAATCCCGAGGAAATAATCACAAACTGAGGACAGGAAGAAAAAAGATGACTGATAACTATTTGTCCCTTTTGTACAAAATAGTGATGACTATTCGTTATGATAATAAATGTCCCAAGTCAGTAAATGATGTTTGAGATTCTGTTGTTTTTTTATAGCTTTGCCAGCTGTTTTTCCTGGCTACCTACTTGCCTTCTCCCTTATAATTTGTTACTGGCCAGAAACCCATACCAAACCTGCTTCCAAACCTGATAGCACCGTATCTAAAATATGAGTAAATTAAGTACCAAAGTGTCCTCCTCCAAATGAGTTTGGGTGCTAATGCTGACATTAATATTGTCAGTTCAGAGGCTTCAAATGCTTATTTCTTTATTATTTGACTATGTTCCAAATAACTGTAAACAGTAGACAAAATCTCCATGGCACAACTAAATTGACAAGTGGGAGGAGAGTGGAACAAGTTACAGAACAATACGTATATGGCATGTAGTTCAGTTCTATTAATAAGACAAAACAAAATCAAAACATATGTACACGAGTGTGAACATATGGATATAAATCTGTCTACATGCAGAGGAGAGGTTTGGATAGGGTATATACTACACTGTTGACTTTCCTCTAAGATTGGAGTAGGAAGATGGGGAGGGAGTGAAAGGGCCTCTACCTTCTTTACTCTTCATGATTCTGTATTGACTATGAACATGAATTTTAAGCTATCAAAAAGTTTTAAATGTTTTAATTAGCTGATTGGTGATTTTTTAATAAAACAAGGCATTCCTCTTAGAAAAAAATGGGCTTCTCTCCTAATGATTAGACTTACTGGCCTCATTTGTTTTATTTCATTTCATAACACAATACAGGTCACTGAGTAGCCTAGAAAAAGGTGAATTCCTGAAGGAAGTCTATGGGAAATGGGATCAAATAATTAAGACAACCCACAGATAGGTAATCAAAGGTTGACTGTATTTCATAGGTTCTGATGATAATGAATTAAAGATCATATATGTTCAAGATATTATAAGGGTTCTCCACACTAAATCTGAGTGAATATCTTTTTTTTTTTTTGATAGGTAAGAAGTGGGTTTGTTAGAGAGAAACATACTCCACAGAGTGTGGCCATCTCAGAGGGCAAGAAGCCTGAACACCTCTTTTACACTGCTGTGAAGACCTAAACTTCACAGTAAGGGACAGAGACCACAGAAAAATTCCTCTTACATGCTAAACAGATGCTGAAAGTTCAATAACATATTAATTTGCCCATACAACCTAAAACTATATTACTTAAAATACAGATAATTCCAAATGACCTAGGTTGGCATCTTGATCAAAGTCTGTAACCATTATTCATGGACTAAGGTATAATTCATATTTCTGTTTTCCAAAGTTTCTCTGTTCTATACTGTCTCCAAACTTAAAATTCACATACATTCAAAACATCAAAAAAAGGAAACTTAGTTGGGAAAAAAGACATGGAATATACATACATGTTACCTTAATATCTTAATTTCCTTAAACATCTCAAGCTTTAATTCACAAAACAGCATTCTTAAATACAGGTTTATACATGGATTTTATTTATACTAATGAGATTCAGTGCTATTTAGCAGACTTTGGACTTCTCAGACTATTCCAACAACCAGTAAAGGTTTATGGCATGTGATAATTTGCAAGCTGCTTAGGCAATAATATGAAATGCCCTAGCTGCAAAGCTGGTGTGCAGGAATGAGAAAGCTTACTAATGACAGAAGTAGCTCATCCCCACCCACCTTTGTCAAATCTATTTGCCAAAGTTGCTATGAATTCTACACATTTGAGATGTACAACAATTTATCCTTTTTGAATGAAACAAAACAAAACAAAAAGCTATTGTACCTATTGTTAATTCCAAAAGACAGTTCAAGGCCATAAGATAATATTCATTTTTGAAGCATTACTATAAAATAAACAGGCCCTCAGATTCCCCCACATCCACAAGTTTATGGAAGAGAAAGGTTCCATACCTGCCCTTCAGGTTCTCAAGTTCCCTGTGATGCAACATGCTCCGCATGTGTTCATCCATCTCCTTCAAAATTAGAGAAAGCAGATTAAACTAAGGGGGACTGCTTTGGAGAAAAAAATTTCTCTGCCCTATTCAATCAACAATCAGGGCTCAAGCTCCTTGTGTTAAAGTGCTGTTTGTGGTTTCTATTCACAATTCAATACTGAAAACAGTTCCTTATTAAGTAACTCTTTAGCCTGTTTTTGACATATTTTATTTTTAAATAAAGCAATAATTTTAAAAGACCTATTTAAGTGGCTTTCCAAAAAGGTTAGAAAGTTTATTGTATTTAGGAGGCAAAAGACTAAATAATAAACAAATAGGTAGAATTCTATCCCTTACAAAGTATTTACTTAAGTTTATTAAAAAAACAACAACAAAAATGCCTGAAATCACATAACTTCTCAACTACTTGGCTACTTTTCTTCATACTCTCTTTCCCCACTCAACTGACAGTTTCACAAGAGTATGGTATAATTCTTATCCATGTCTTGGCCGGGGCCTGACATACAGTTATTAATATCAGCTGAATGAACAGATGGATACATCAATTCTAGACAGAAGTTACAGACATAAGGGAATTTTCCTATGGTAGATCAAGATTTTAAAAATGCCTTGAACACAGCAGTTCTATCATGGCTTCATTTTCACTACCCACTCCCTTGCCTACAACAACTGATGTGTTTGGTTCCAATGAAAAGTTTGAGAATGTACTAGATTCCTCCCCCCATCCCCATCCCACTGGGAAGGAAACAAAATCTATGCCAAGAGTTTCCATTTAAATGTGCAAGTGTGACACACACACTCACACACCTCAAAAAACTCAAAGTTGTAAATGTCGGTCTCTCTGTCACACAAAATATATATATAGCCAGTATGTCATAATTAGAGAATGGCTGTTTACAAATATAAAACTGGCTCAGACGGTAAAGAATCCTCCTGCAGTGTGCAAGACCTGGGTTTGATCCCTGGGTCACAAAGATCCCCTGGAGAAGGGAATTGTAACCCACTATAGTATTCCTTCCAGGACGGAGGAGCCTAGTATCCATGGGGTCACAAAGAGTCAGACACGACTGAGTGACTTTACTTCACTTTTCACAGTATTCCTGCCCAGAGAATTCCACGGACAGAGGAGGCTGGTGGGCTTGAGTCCATGGGGTCCCAAAGAGCCGGACATGTCTGAGTGACTAATACACACATACAGGTTGAATATTACTATTAACTCTGCCCTGTGCTAAGTGTCTCAAACATTTTTTCACTTGAACCACAAAACACTGCTAAGGTAGGATTATTAACGTCATAACGACACAAGGATACAGAGAAGCTAACTTGTTTATTCACCAAATATTTATCAAGTGCTTCTCAGGTGTTAAGTACAAAGCTAGGCATTAAAAGGATAAATGTGAAAATATTCAGCCGTGCCCTTGCAGAGTCAGATTATCAAGTGGTGAAACTAGGAGTCAAACTCTGGCAGATCTGACAACAAAGCCAATGTTTCAAAGATCATGCCACCTAGTGCATTGAGGTATTTTTATTATATACAGTTCATTTGTGAAAAATGTACAACTATTCTGTAAGTTATCTATATACAGTGATATACAGTGTTGTGATTCAAAACACTTCCTTTAAATGGCAATCTTATTGAAGACGATCACCATTCCCTTCCTATCGCTACAAATGCTTTATCCAGAGGGGATACTTTTACACAAGATTGGCCATTACATGCTAGCTACAACTGACTGCCATTAACCAGAATGAACAATTAAAGAGCTGCAAACTGAGTGGATTTAGTGACAGGATAGAGAATGAACAAATCCAAGAACAATATACAACATCTGCTCTAATCCCTATGCTTCTTGCTGTTCAGTTTCTGTTTTCTCTTGTTCAATTTTTCCTTAGACTAAACATAAGACAAATCTCCTTTTCTTGAGCGATATTTAAGTGGGTCTGTTTCTTGCAATGAAACCATTCCTAACCAAAAGAGTATTAATTGAAATGGGTTATTCTCACTGATGTAAAAACCAATTCTATATTCTATTTCAGTAATAAAACATGTTATCGTTCAAAACTAGTTTTAAGGAGACGTTTTTTTTTTGGCTATGACACATGGCTTATGGGATCTTAGTTCACTGATCAGGGATGGAACCCCTGCCCTCTGCAGTGGAACCACAGAGTCTCAACCACTGGAGGCCAGGGAGGTCCTTAACGTAACTTTTGATTGTCTAGAATACTTCAATAATCTGTTTCTGAATTTACATGTGAAATCCTCGCCCATCCTGCTCCAAGCAAAGAATGCAAATAATGAGACAACTTGAGTTTTCAAAATAACTGGGAAATACCTACAGACACAGCTCCAAATGCATACCTGCAGATGTACCAAGCTTCTATTTAGTTCCTCTTATCAGTGTATGTTTTTAAAAGGAGGAGGAAGTCGGGGGCTGGGATTTTGGGTTGAACAAATTTGGAAAACATGAGTAACACAAAAATATTTTTAAATTCCGGGGCTTCTCAGACTTTCATAAGCTAAGAAACATCAGGATACTCAGGGATGTAACATACAGTAACCCTAGATTCTTTTCTCCTCCTGAGTGTATTTGGAGCAATCATGTGTGTGTGGGTGCTAAGTCTGACTCTTTTGCAACCCCATGGACTGTAGCCCGCCAGGCTTCTCTGTCTGGTATTTTCCGCTCAGAATACTAGAGTGGGTTGCCATTTCTTCCTCCAGGGGATCTTCCCAACCCAGGGATTGAACCTGTGTCTCCTGCATTGGCAGGCTGATTCTTATCACTGAGCCACCTGGAGCAACCATGGTAATACTATAATAGTTTGGGAAACTAGAGGAAAGTACATCAACATAAGTTGTTCTTAATCTCTCTGAGTTTATCCCTTTCAGTTTACCCATTAACTTCTTAACATTTAAATATCTTAACATTTAAATCATGCCATTCCCTTGCTTAAAAAAACTACTGTTGGCTTTCCCTAAGGCAGGAGATTTAACTACTCAGCTCTTATTTATTATGACCCATGGAAAAATATGAAGAGACAAAATATGTTTTAATCCAGAGTAGAAGAAATGCCAAAAAGACTTAAAATAGAAAAGTTGTGAGATATAACACGATAGGCCACAGACTCCACACAAGCCTGACACCACACCTCTGAGTAGCTGCCTATCCATCTCACATCTTCTCATCTTCCCTTCTCCCTCTAATCTAAAAGTAGGCATCAGTCAGTCAGTTCAGTTGCTCAGTCGTGTCCAACTTTTTGTGACCCCATGAACCACAGCATGTCAGGCCTCCCATCACCAACTCCCAGAGTCTACCCAAACCCATGTTCATTGAGTCGGTGATGCCATCCAACCATCTTATCCTCTGTTGTGCCCTTCTCCTCCTGCCCTCAATCTTTCCCAGCATCCGGGTATTTTCAAATGAGTCAGCTCTTTGCATCAGGTGGCCAAAGTATTGGAGTTTCAGCTTCAACATCAGTCCTTCCAATGAACACTCAGGACTGATCTTTAGGATGGACTGCTTGGATCTCCTTGTAGTCCAGGGGACTCTCAGGAGTCTTCTCCAACACCACAGTTCAAAAGCATCAATTCTTCGGCACTCAGCTTTCTCTGTAGTCCAACTCTCACATCCATACATGACTACTGGAAAAACCATAGCCTTGACTAGATGGATCTTTGTTGGCAAAGTAATGTCTCTCCTTTTTAATATGCTGTCTAGGTTGGTCATAACTTGCCTTTCAAGGAGTAAGTGTCTTTTAATTTCCTGGCTGCAATCACCATCTGCAGTGATTTTGGACCCAGAAAAATAAAGTCAGCCACTGTTTCAACTGTTTCCCCATCTATTTGCCATGAAGTGAAGTAGGCATAAAAAATTTTTATTCATTGAAAATTTGAGTAAACCTGGTCTAAATTTTTAAAATTAGAAAAGCAGTTCTTTTACATTTGTAAAGGGAGCAAGTATATTACTAAACATGATTTAAAAATCTCAGCTGAGTTTCCCAACACTAATTGAAATCCTAAATAGGGAAAAAGAAAAAAATTCTTCACCCAGCCTACTAAATGGATCACAATCAAACTTCTCAGTGGGGCAATCAACACTGTTTATCAACTATCTTCACTTAATTTATAAATTAAATTGTAGTCCTATTATTTCCAGGATGAAACTGTTTTAGTCAGATAAGCCTTTTTACCTATTCCTAGAGCTGTTATACTCCATTCTACCGCTGAATCTTTGTATTTTTCTTCCACCTAAAATGCCTCTTCTCCATTTCTTGTAAGCCATTTCACTCCCAAACATCTTTCACTCAGACTTGTCTGGCTAACCTCACTCATGATAACTTTCCTAGTTCTCTGTATATCCAATGGCAATCAAGAACATCTTAAAAGCATAGAGGGAAAGTTCTTCAGTATTTAAGCTAGATGAATTCTTGGAAAGCAAAACAAGAGGCAGGGGGTGGCGGGGGGCGGCAAAATATGAGACAAATTGCAGACAATTTCCTTAAAGCACAGGTAAATTCTTTTAGTTTTTAAAACAGTGTTTTTCTTTGAGCAACATCCCCACCTTGTGGATGTCTGACGATATAGTTAGAACCACTGCTGCTGTGCTGTGCTTCCCACAAGCACAGGCAGAGAACTCACAGGCTACAAATCCATGCCATTCCCTTAGCTAATCAGAAAGCTGTTACAATCTCAGCATGAATTTTAATGTATTTTCTCTGTAACTGGTTACTAGATGAATTTCTCTTTATCATACTGTTGAGTATCTTCAAATTCCATGTAGAGGTTTAATAATATAGTTACTGTCTTCATAAGGCAGTAATGAGAAAGAAACCAGTGAAATAAGACTAAGGTTTAGGAAAGAAGCATAAACGAGATGTTGTTAAAAGCATTTACTCATCTATAAATTCCACATGGTGTCTCTGAAAAAATGATCAGTCATAAAAGCCTCAGATTCTCTCTCTTCTATGATTACCTTTTTTGAGCTGTACACAATGTGGCACAATATGCATTTTCGTTCTCGTACCATAGTGACCAGATCTGAAGCACTCAACGTCACACCTGCAATGAGGAAGTAACATTTAGTAACATTTTCTTCCCAGATGTCTTGAGTTTCATCTTAACATAGCCCAATATACAAGTCCTGCATCTCCCTCACCTCCACCCTGCTCCTACCCCAGTCTACCCATCTTGGTAGATGAAAATTACAATGCTACAGGACCCCAGGGCAAAAACTTTGGGAGCCATCCTGGATCCCACCTTCTCATCCCATATTCACCCAATCCTGCCGGTCCCATCTTGAAGTACATCCAAAATCTAGCCACTCCTCACAGCTCAGCACATTCATCACCTCCCATGGCACCAGTCCACTGACCTGACTCCCTATTTCCACTCTTGTCTATACTCTCACGATCCATTCTCAAAGCAGGAATCAAAGATTCTCAGAATGGGATTTTAAAATTTAAGTTAGATCACTTAGGGCTTCCCTGGTAGCTCAGCTGGTAAAGAAACTGCCTGCAATGCAGGAGACCCCAGTTCAGCTCCTGGGTTGGGAAGTTCCCCTGAAGAAGGGATAGGCTACCCACTCCAGTATTCTTGGGCTTCCCTGGTGGCTCAGATGGTAAAGTATCTGCCTGCAATGTGGGAGACCTGGGTTTCATCCCTGGATTGGGAAGATTCCCTGGAGGACAGCATGGATGACCTGACTCTCTATTTTCACTTTTGTCTATCCTCACAATGATCTATTCTCAAATCAGCAACCAAAGATTTTCAGTTCAGTTCAGTCACTCACTCGTGTCTGACTCTCTGTGACCCCATGGACTGCAGCACACCAGGCTTCCCTGTCCATCATCAACTCTCGGAGGTTGCTCAAACTCATGTTCACTGAGTCGGTGATGCCATCCAACCATCTCATCCTCTCTCGTCCCCTTCGCCTCCTGCCTTCAATCCTTCCCAGCATCAGGGGCTTTTCCAATGAGTCAGTTCTTTGCATCAGACGGCCAAAGGACTGGAGTTTCAGCTTCAGCATCAGACTTTCCAATGAACAGTCAGGACTGATTTTCTTTAGGATTAATTGGTTTGATCTCCTTGCAGTCCAAGGGACTCTGAGGAGTCTTCTCCAACACCACAGTTCAAAAGCATCAGTTGTTCGGCACTCAGCTTTCTTTATGGTCCAACTCTCACATCCATACATGACTACTGGAAAAACCATAGCTTTGACTAGATGGACCTTTGCTGGCAAAGTAATGTCTCTGCTTTTTAATATACTGTCTAGGTTGGTCATAGCTTTTCTTCCAAGGAGCAAGCTATTAATTTCATGGCTGCAGTCACCATCTGCAGTGATTTTGGAGCCCCCCAAAATAAAGTCTCTGTTATTTATAAAGGAACTGTTTCCAGTGTTTCCCCATCTATTTGCCACGAAGTTATGTGGAACTCTTTTAAAATTTAAGTCAGGTCATTTAACTCCTCTGCTCAGAATCTTCCAACAGATGTCCGTCTCACTTATAGAAAATACAGAGTCCTTTGTCACGGGATGCAAAATCCGTTTCTCTCTCACGCTCTGACTCCATGTCCTATCACTCTCCCTACAGTGCTCCATTCAAGTTACACTGCCCTCCTTCCTTCTGTTCCTTGATCATACTAGGGATTTCCCCACCTGTGGCTTTCTATATGTCCTGTTTTCTCTGCCTGGAATAGTCTTCCTTCAGATATACTTATGGTTCTCATGGATCACTCCCTCACAGTTGCCTTATCGGGGAGGCCTTCCCTGTCCTCCTATAGAATTGTACTTCCTGCCCCCCATTTCTTCTATCCCCCTAATAACCTTCTTAATTTTTTACTTTTTAGTAGTACAATTGGAGAAGGCAATGGCAACCCACTCCAGGACTCTTGCCTAGAAAATCCCATGGACGGAGGAGCCTGGTAGGCTGGTAGGCCTGGTAGGCAAAGAGTTGGACATGACCGAGCGACTTCCCTTTCAGTTTTCATTTTCATGCATTGGAGAAGGAAATGGCAACCCACTCCAGTGTTCTTGCCTGGAGAATCCCAGGGATGGGGGAGCCTGGTGGGCTGCCGTCTATGGGGTCGCACAGAGTCTGACACAACTGAAATGACGCAGCAGCAGCAGCAGCAGTAGTAGTACAATGGTAGACAGCTTCCAAAGATGGCCACAACATTATTCCCCACCCCACGTTCTCTTTTGCGATGTGACTTTGTCACCACTGCCCATCAAAAGGTAGAGTCCGTCTCCGTGACCTGTTTTGACCAATAAAATACAATGGAAGTGACAATGCAATTTTGGAGGTCAGGCCTTAAAAAATCTGCAGCTTCGGCCTTTGCACAATGGGAACACTTCCTCTTAGAACCCAGACACATGGAGAGGCCAAAAGGAAAAAAACTGAGGGCACAGCTGAGCACCCAAACAACCAGCGCCATTTGACAGTCATGTTGGGCCCTCCAGGTCCAGCTGCCAATGAGGTATCCCAAGTGAGACCAGTTAAAGAACCAGGCAAATGAGCCCTTTTCAACCCAAAGAATTGTAAGAATCAATAAAATAACTGTTTCAAGTCAGGAATTTCACAATAGCTTGTTAAACAGCAAGAAATACCTGAAACAAGCATCTTTTTCTCTGTATCCCCAATTACAAATTAAGTTCCACAAGAACAAAGACTGTATACTTAATTCACTAGTACAGGTCTAACACTGAAAACAGTGTCTGGCATACTGTTGGCATTCTGTAATTATTTACTGAATTGTTCCAAACAGGATTATCTTGGGTTATTAAATATGAGTCAGAGATAACTGGATAAATAATGAGGTTTGGATTAAGACCAGAAGGGTCTCTACAACCCTCCAGCACTATCATACTTTCTTCCTGCATCTCTGCAAGGATGCCCTACCTGAGAATTTAATTCCACTCCCCAAGCAAACTTATTTTTCTCTCCACACATACAATACCAAACTCTATTTAATAGAGTTATTGGCATCCTCTCTGGGCTTTAAGTTCCTTATGGGACTTAAAACTGTGAGGTAATGAAGTTATAAACTACCCTAATTTAATCTGTAACGCCCTAGACAACATGGTGAAAGAACCAAGGAAAAAGAAGCCTAAAGGTCCTCTACTTCTCTTGACACACAGTAGTTTCCTTCTATTGCAACCCACTCCATACCACTACTGAATGTCTGAAATAATTATACTCAATAACAAAGTATCAAAACAAAAACGTAGGATAAAATTGTGAACATTTGAGAAAGCTGAATGTCAACTAGCTATTAAAACAAAGAAATATACCATCATGGATAGATATAGTACTATTTATGCCTTCAATATTACTAATTTATCCTAAATCTCAAAATTAACACAAACCACTCTAGTGCTAAGTGTCAAAGCATAATTCAGTTCAGCAGCTCAGTTGTGTCTGACTCTTTACAACCCCATGAATCACAGCACGCCCAGGCCGCCCTGTCTATCACCATCTCCCGGAGTTTACTCAAACTCACATCCATCGAGTCGGTGATGCCATTCAGCCATCTCATCCTCTGTCATCCCCTTTTCCTCCTGCCTCCAATCCCCGCCAGCATCAGAGTCTTTTCCAATGAGTCAACTCTTCGCATGAGGTGGCCAAAGTACTGGAGGTTCAGCTTGAGCATCATTCCTTCCAAAGAACACCCAGGACTGATCTCCTTTAGAATGGACTGGTTGGATCTCCTTGCAGTCCAAGGGACTCTCAAGAGTCTTCTCCAACACCACAGTTCAAAAGCATCAATTCTTTGGCGTTCAGCTTTCTTCACAGTCCAACTCTCACATCCATACATGACCACTGGAAAAACCACAGCCTTGACTAGATGGACCTTTGTTGGCAAAGTAATGTCTCTGCTTTTCAATATGCTATCTAGGTTGGTCATAACTTTTCTTCCAAGGAGTAAGTGTCTTTTAATTTCATGGCTGCAATCACCACCTGCAGTGATTTTGGAGCCCCCCAAAATAAAGTCTGACACTGTTTCCCCATTTATTTCCTGTGAAGTGATGGGACCAGATGCCATGATCTTAGTCGTCTGAATGTTGAGCTTTAAGCCCAGTTTTTCACTCTCCTCTTTCACTTTCATCAAGAGGCTTTTTAGTTCCTCTTCACTTTCTGCCGTAACGGTGGTATCATCTGCATATCTGAGGTTATTGATATTTCTCCCGGCAATCTTGATTCCAGCTTGTGCTTCTTCCAGCCCAGCATTTCTCATGATGTACTCTGCATATAAGTTAAATAAGCAGGGTGACAATATACAGCCTTGACGTACTCCTTTTCCTATTTGGAACCAGTCCGTTGTTCCATGTCCAGTTCTAACTGTTGCTTCCTGACCTGCATATAGGTTTCCCAAGATCATAGTTATTCTTCTAAGTCTTAACATTTACTTTAATTAGTATTTACAAGCACTATTTTGTTATTTCGTTCAGCAAGCATTGTTCTAGGATTTGCATAAACAGTGATAAAGATGATCTAGCCAGAAATGTTTTTAATACTGCTTCAAATTATTACCCATTAAAGCAAAACAGAAACTTGGAAGCAATAAAATCCATGAAAAAGATTTTCTGGCACAAGCAACAGTTCATTTTCCTTTTTAAGAGCTTCACGTTTCTAACTTGCATAGATTAAGTTTCATTTTTGTAAAAATTGCAACTTTCATAAAGAAGCAAAAAAGTGTAAACTGCTAACAAAGTATTTAATTACTAAGAAGGACCTTGTATTTAAAAACACGGAGTTGATGTGCTGCTGCTAAGTCGGTTCAGTCGTGTCTGACTCTGTGTGACCCCATAGATGGCAGCCCACCAGGCTCCGCCATCCCTGGGATTCTCCAGGCAAGAACACTGGAGTGGGTTGCCATTTCCTTCTCCAATGCATGAAAGTGAAAAGTGAAAGTGAAGTCACTCAGTCGTGTCCGACTCTGTGACCCCATGGACTGCAGCCTACCAGGCTCCTCTGTCCATGGGATTTTCCAGGCCAAGAGTCCTACAGTGGGCTGCCATTGTCTTCTCCAGGGTTGATATGATTCCAGCTAAAAAGACAAAAGCATTTTAATTTGCACATCCCTGACCTGGATAAAAATATAATTTCCATTACAGTTTCTAAAATACTGAAATTAACTCACAGCCTTCCATTTGGGAACCACTGTGGAGAAAGCAATGGCACCCCACTCCAGGACTCTTGCCTGGAGAATCCCAGGGACGGGGGAGCCTGGTAGGCTGCAGTCCATGGGATCAAAAAGAGTCGGACACAACTGAGCAACTTCACTTTCTCTTTTCACTTTCATGCACTGGAGAAGGAAATGGCAACCCACTCCAGTGTTCTTGCTTGGAGAATCCCAGGGATGGCGGAGCCTGGTGGGCTGCCATCTATGGGGTTTCACAGAGTTGGACGAGACTGAAGCGACTTAGCAGCAGCAGCAGCTCTCTTTAAAGGGCTTAACAAGGATTAGAAGCCAAGGAAATAGAAACCATCCAACTCTGCAATCTCAAAATGCTTGAGAAGTTACATTATACAGGTCAAGTAAGTGTGAATAAACAACTGCTGTCCTCACTTGGACCACCTTATATTTCCCCATATCACTTAAATATATTATGTAATCTTTCAAATTTTCTCCAATTATGAGAATTACCTGAAATATTTCTTAGTCATAAGTTTAAAAGTTAAAAAAATCCACTTTGGCCACCTCATGTGAAGAGTTGACTCATTGGAAAAGACTCTGATGCTGGGAGGGATTGGGGGCAGGAGGAGGAGGAGACGACAGAGGGTGAGATGGCTGGATGGCATCACTGACTCGATGGACGTGAGTCTGAGTGAACTCCGGGAGTTGGTGATGGACAGGGAGGCCTGGCGTGCTGTGATTCGTGGGGTCGCAGAGTCCGATAGGACTGAGTGACTGATCTGATCTGATCTATGTTACCTTTTCTCAACATCTTGATTACTATCCTAATACAATTATCATTCCCATAGGCAAAAACATATTAGATTCTTTCCTTTCAGTTTCTCATATTTAGTCAACAAATCCTGACAGATTTCAATTTTTAAATTTTTTTTATATACTCTTCAATGTGATAAACCTGTGTGAACTTATTTCTATTCTTCTCCCTTCCCCCAACTGCTATACTCACTAACATTTCCTGCCCTAACTCCTGCTCCCAATATATGAACAAGTTTTAAATCAAAGCAGTTCATTAGAATCACCTACATAGCTTATCAATAAAAAGAAATACAGCTGTTAAGGCAGAGCAGAACTATTACTGCATTAGAGTCTCCAGACATTCCATTCTGCACTTCCCCATGCTCTCCCCATCCTTCTACTAGTCACTCAAAAGTGACTTAAACTGGTAAGCAAGTCAGCCTTTAAGTAATCACTATCTCATAACACTGTAGTCCATCTCAAACATCAGTATCAGATTATTCCTCTATATATTTATGAAACTCAAGGCTGGAAAACATCATTTAGTATCAAAGAACTTTATCTGAAATATTTTCACATTATTCCATTTAACTGTTAAAAAAACCTGCTGTGTAAGTAATAACAGGTTGTTTGATGGTGGGTATGTCTGATCTCCCTGACCTTACCATGAGGAAGGAATCTGTCTTTTCATATACCTATAAATATAGGTTACAATTAAGCACAGTAGTACTTAAGATATTTCAACTTTGATATAAAGCCAAATGACAATACTACACTGTAAAATGCTGAAGATCAAAAGTGTAATTATTGGTCTCTTGGGATAGGGGGACTGGTGCTCAAGTTAGAATCCCTTTTCTGAATTCCACAGATAACTTTCTGCATCTCCCCATTAACCCCAAAAGAAAACTAACGGACTTCTGGTGATCAAGACAGAATAACAGAGAGACAGTGTTCTGTGACAGAACAAGTTTCTGCCATTACCCCTAGGTTGGCCAGTTTACAGATCAAAGACGTGACTGGCACTTCCAAAAAGTCCTCACTTTGTTGAGTAGGACTCCCCAGAAAGTTTCAAGGCTCCTAGCTAAGGAAGGGTTTTAGTAAGCTGACAAGAAAGGTCAGGAAGTATTTGGGGGCACAGGAACCTATAACCACAACTTTCAAAGGCTGTCCTATTTACTAGGTCTGAGTTCTAGCTGGCTCTTGTTTCCCAAGGTTAAGTGACTAGTGGTTTCCTGAATCCAGTATATTTGATGGAGCATAAGCTCATAAGAATTTACTAGCATTCTTATATTATCTGCCCTAACACAACACACAGAATTTACTAGCATTCTTATATTATCTGCCCTAACACAACACACAGCAGGAAAAGATATATATATATCTCAACCACTCTTTATGAAAACACAGGGTTAAAACAAAAACAGGAAGTTAAGGCTGTTACCCAGGAAAAGTGATTCAAAGTCAAGCATCCTATTAATGAAGCTGTTCAGATTGCCTATCACCGGGCAAGAAAATGGACAGGACAGACCACAATCTGATTCTTTATCTCAGAATCAGAACTATGATCAGATTCCAATACTTGTCAGTTCTGGAACTTGGAAGTATTATGTCCTAGAGGGAAAAATAACTGAGAAAGAAAACGGGGAAACGTCAACTCTAACAAAGTAATAAAAATGCTATCTAAAGTTACCATCACGTAACAGAGTAGGTCATAAGATAACTTATACAAACACTGTTTTAAAAGTTTAACTGGGTGGCTTGTTGCATTTATTTAATAGTTTTAAAAGTTTTCTTTTCAGCCCACCTGGGCTTCCCAGGCAGCACATTGGTAAAGAATCCACCTGCCAACAGAGGCAATGTGGGTTTGACCCCTAGGTGGGGGAAGATCCCCTGGAGGAGGAAATGGCAACCCACTCCAGTATTCTTGCCTGGAAAATTCTATGGACACAGGAGGCTGATGGGCTACAGTCCATGGGATTGCAAAGAGTTGGACATGACTGAGGGACTAACATTTAAAAAGTTTGCATTCCTGTATTCATCATTTATATATATATACACACATATATATAATATATATTATATATATAATATATATAATAATATAATGTAATATATATACATATATTATATATATGTATATATATATCTCTCTCTCTCAAAGCAACCCAAAAGATCCACATAGCAATTTAAAGTTCTATAACATGAATTATAATCACTGCAAGCTGAGGGAGCCTTGATAATTGTTTACCATTCTTCTCAAAAAGCTTTGTTGTTCTCCATGCATCTTACTGCTAACGGTTCATTCAATAATTTTCATCCACTTTATACAAGTATGATTATAACAGCAATTGTTTTCATAATTCTTCTTACAAAATCTTTTAAGTTAATGGGTGATCATACGACAATATTGGTGTAATGTGTAATACAGTAAAGCATTCACTTTTGTAGTTTTAATTGATGTTAATAGCTTTCTAAATGCCTTTGTCTTGTATTTTAAAAAATGATTAAGTCTCTGAAAAGGTCACCATATATTTTAGTATATTTTAAGAAGGCTTCCCTGGTGGCTCAGAGGTTAAAGCGTCTGCCTGCAATGTGGGAGACCTGGGTTCGATCCCTGGGTTGGGAAGATTCCCTGGAGAAGGAAATGGCAACCCACTCCAGTATTCTTGCCTGGAGAATCCCATGGACGGAGGAGCCTGGTGGGCTACAGTCCATGGGGTCGCAAAGAGTGGTCAGACACGACTGAGTGACTTCACTTTCAAAGCAGTGGTTTAAAGGGTTTCCCCAAGTGGAGCTAGTTGTGAAGAATCCACCTGCCAATGTAGGAGATAATAAGAGGTGCAGGATTGATTCCTGGGTTGGGAAGATCCCCTGGAGAAGGGAATGGCTACCCACTCTAGTATTCTTGCCCAGAGAATCCCAGGGACAGAGAAGCCTGACTAGTCCAAAGGATTGCACAGAGTCAGATACCACTGGAGCGACTTAGCAGGAACACACAAAGTAGTGGTATCTGCAAATTTAGTTTACTAAAAGTTCACATGCATTCTGGAATGAGGCAATGACATATCCAAAATCTCAGCAATGTAGTAAAAAATATGTTTAGACAAAAATTAGCTGCTGTTCAAAAGTACAGTATTCCAAGAGCTTGAAAAATTTTCCAGGCTCAAACTTAGCTTAAAAGTATCAGCCTAAAAAGAATACCTGTATAATATATCCTCCTAAGTGGTCTAACTGGTTCCAAATAGGAAAAGGAGTACGTCAAAGCTGTATATTGTCACCCACCTTATTTAACTTATATGCAGAATATATCATGAGAAACGCTGGGCTAGAAGAAGCACAAGCTGGAATCAAGATTGCCGGGAGAAATATCAATAATCTCAGACACACCACCCTTATGGGTGAAAGAGGAAAAAGAAAGTGAAGTGAAGAGAAAAAAAGAAAGAAGTGAAAGAAAGTGAAGAGGAACTAAAAAGCCTCTTGATGAAAGTTAAAGAGAGTGAAAAAGTAGGCTTAAAGCTCAACATTCAGACGACTAAGATCATGGCATCTAGTCCCATCACTGCATGGGAAATAGATGAGGAAACAGTGCAAACAGTGCTGACTTTATTTTGGGGGGCTCCAAAATCACAGCAGACGGTGGCTGCAGCCATGAAATTAAAAGACGCTTACTTCTTGGGAGGAAAGTTATGACCAACCTCAATAGCATATTCAAAAGCAGAGACATTGCTTTGCCAACAAAGGTCCGTCTAGTCAAGGCTATGGTTTTTCCAGTGGTCATGTATGGATGTGAGAGTTGGACTGTGAAGAAAGCTGAGCACCAAAAAATTGATGCTTTTGAACTGTGGTGTTGGAGAAGACTCTTGAGAGTCCCTTGGACTGCAAGGAGATCCAACCAGTCCATTCTAAAGGAGATCAGTCCTGGGTGTTCTTTGGAAGGAATGATGCTCAAGCTGAAACTCCAGTACTTTGGCCACCTCACTCGAAGAGTTGACTCATTGGAAGACTGATGCTCGGAGGGATTGGGGCAAGAAGAGAAGGGGACGACAGAGGATGAGATGGCTGGATGGCATCACCAACTCCATGGATGTGAGTTTGAGTAAACTCTGGGAGATGGTGATGGACAGGGCGGCCTGGCGTGCTGTGATTCATGGGGTTGCAAAGAGTCGGACACGACTGAGCGACTGAACTGAACTGAAGGATCAATCAGAGATCTGGATAACTGTATTACTCTCATTGAGTCATGAAGAAAAAAGAAGAGAAAAAAAGTAACTTCTAGATTTAAAAAGACTTCAAGAGATGTAACAGTCAAACTCAGTGCATAGACAGATCAAAAATTGCAAAAACAAGAAAACGGGATAATTTGGGGAAATTTTTAAAAAGGATCAAATATTAGATAACATAAACTGTTGTTCAGTGTGATTATTATACAGGGTTACACAGAAAAAATTTTCTTTTCATTAGAGACACATATTAAAGTATTTAGGGTGAAATATCAGGAATAAAAATAACAAATACAGCAAACTATTAAGGAATTTTAAAACCTGAGTGATCAATTTACAGGGAGTTCAAAATAGTATTTTCCCTACTTTTCTGGATGCTTAAAAGTTTTCACAATAAAAAAAAATAAAACAAAAAAAGTTTATAGAGAAAACTATTCCTCTCCCACTCCTTTTTCCTAGCCACCTCCACTTTATCACTGTTTCTTATGTATTCTAACAGAGATATTCTATGCATATATATACGTACAATAATCACCATTCACAGTTCTCCCTTTTTAAATATCTTCCTTTAAATCAAAGCAATTGCTTTTGAACTAACCTGATCAGACTCTACACCTCCTAACTCCTTCCAAGCCACTTTAAAACCATCTAGTACCTTTAATTAAGGCTATCATTTTCTAGACTAAATAGTTAACTCTAGAAACTGTAACTGTAGTATAGCTGCTTCTCAACAAAAGTGCTTAACAATATCTAACTTGATGTAACATGGGGAAAATTACCTTTCCATCCTATTTGAATTTCACCACTTCCCCAGCTAGGTTAGGCAAATTATCATCAAACTTTCCGTGACGTTATCTGAAATGTGCGCCAAAAAAAACACAACTTCCATTATAATATGTCATTAATTTTTTGTGACAGACCTGAGTGTATCTGGCACATGTGTAGTAGGTGCTAGATAAAACCTAACTGAACCTAATTATTATCTTCTATTGTTTCACTAACTTGAGACCAGGGCTCAAAACAAATTTTAAGATTTTCCAAGGGACTTAGAATAGTATTAGGCTCTTAGTAAGTGTTCAAAAGATATTCTGCCTTGAGTAAATCTGATATAAAACATTATGGTGGATAAAGACATTTGCTAGATTAAGAGAACTTTCCTTAACTACCATGGAGTTCCAAATTGTTAAAAGCCATGGGAATAAACTTCCAACAAGACGGCTTAATCTGATTCTCAAAGATGATTAAATTGAGCAGACTGAAGGGGGAGTGGCGTGCAAAGCATTTCCTCTTCATAATTATGCACTGAGATTCGGACTAAACGTTAAATTGACATATAGTAAGCTCTTCTTAATTAGTAGCTATTAAGACGCATCCCAACAGAAGTCCCAAGGAAGAAAAAGAACAGAAGCTGTCTGTCACAAGAGGTCGAAAGGTGTCCGCGGCGTGAGGCCCGTAGGCCTTTAAGGGGTACCTGGGTCTATGTATGGGCTCCCTGTTGCCCTCGGGGGCGAAAGTCAGCGACCTCCCCGAAAGGTCAAGCCTCTGGAGCCACGTTTCCCGCCGGAGCTGGGAGCAGAGCCGGAACGCCCCCGCGAGACACTGTATCCCGAGGCCAGAAGCACCGCCTGCCCGTAATCCCGCGCGACCCCTTCAAGAACGACCCGCAGCCCCCGCGCCGCAGTCCTCAGGCGCAGAGACCGGCCGCTTCCTGCACCCCCACAGCCTCCCTACAGTGGCAGACCACCAGGTCCCTGGGGTTCCGATACGCCTCGGCGCCGCCCGGCCCTTTGATACTCACACTCACAGCCGACCCCTCTTACTCCATCAGGCCGCCGAGGCGCCGGCGAGGGACCTCATTCACGCCCCAGCCACCCCCTTCAGCTTTGGGTCCGGCGCCCCGCTCCGAACCCGCTCCCCACCGGGAACCTCCGCCGCCGCCGCCGCCAGAGCGCAGGCGCACAGAGCTTCCGTCGCGCTCACTTTTATCCCCGCCTCGCTGCGGTCCGCCTTTCTCAACAACCTAGCTTTATTTGAACACACGAGAGTGAACAACGGACACAGAGGAACGAGACTTTACTTCAAAAGAATGGAAGATCACAAGGCAGACCAGCCGGCAGAAGAATTATCCCGCTGCACCGGACTCTGCTGTAACGCTGTAACCAGCCTCCCTCCTTTCTTTTCCATTCTTTTTGCTTTTTTTAGGCTTCCCTCTTGCTCCTATTCTCTTCCTAAGTTCTCACCGTTCTCCTAGGCAGTGGCAACTGTTGTGGCTAAATTTCCAATCACTCTTTCCTTGTAAAATTTACTGAAGCTTATTGAAAGATGCAAGAGCTTCAGAACAGACAGTCCCGAGTTCAAATCTTGACTTGCTGCTGCTGCTGCTAAGTCGCTTTAGTCGTGTCCGACTCTGTGCGACCCCATAGACGGCAGCCCAGCAGGCTCCCCCGTCCCTGGGATTCTCCAGGCAAGAACCCTGGAGTGGGTTGCCATTTCCTTCTCCAGTGCATGAAAAGTGAAAGTGAAGTCGCTCAGTCGTGTCCGACTTTTAGCGACCCCATGGACTGCAGCGCACCAGGCTCCTGCGTCCATGGGATTTTCCAGGCAAGAGTACTGGAGTGGGGTGCCATTGCCTTCGGTTCAGTTCAGTTTAGTCGCTCAGTCGTGTCCGACTCTTTGCGACCCCATGAATTGCAGCATGCCAAGGCCTCCCTGTCCATCACCAACTCCCGGAGTTCACTCAAACTCATGTCCATCGAGTCGGTGATGCCATCCAACCATCTCATCCTCTGTCGTCCCCTTCTCCTGCCCCCAATTCCTCCCAGCATCAGAGTCTTTTCCAATGAGTCAACTCTTCGTGTGAGGTGGCCAGAGTACTGGAGTTTCAGCTTTAGCATCATTCCTTCCAAAGAACACCCAGGACTGATCTCCTTTAGAATGGACTGGTTGGATCTCCTTGCAGTCCAAGGGACTCTCAAGAGTCTTCTCCAACACTCAGTTCAAAAGTATCAATTTTTTGGTGCTCAGCTTTCTTCACAGTCCAACTCTCACATCCATACATGACCACTGGAAAAACCATAGCCTTGACTAGACGGACCTTTGTTGGCAAAGCAATGTCTCTGCTTTTGAATATGCTATCTAGGTTGGTCATAACTTTCCTTCCAAGGAGTAAGCGTCTTTTAATTTCATGGCTGCAGTCACCATCTGCAGTGATTTTGGAGCCCCCCAAAATAAAGTCTGACACTGTTTCCACTGTTTCCCCATCTATTTCCCATGAAGTGATGGGACCAAATGCCATGATCTTAGTTGTCTGAATGTTGAGCTTTAAGCCAACTTCTTTGCTCTCCTCTTTTACTTTCATCAAGAGGCTTTTGAGTTCCTCTTCACTTTCTGCCGCCATTGCCTTAAGTACTAGTAATTTGTGATGTTGGGAAAATTACAAGTTTTATTGAAACTTACTTCCCTCAGAGTTAAAATTCAGATAGATACCGCAATCTCTCAGGGTGTTGCTGAGATTAAATGACATAATGTAGGTCAAGTGCCTGTCGGTAAAGCACATAATTCGTGCTGTCTATCATAAAGCAGTGGAGAAGGCAATGGCACCCCACTCCAGTACTCTTGCCTGGAAAATCCCGTGGATGGAGGAGCCTGGTAGGCTGCAGTCCATGGGGTCACTAAGAGTCAGACACGACTGAGCAACTTCCCTTTCACTTTTCACTTTCATGCATTGGAGAAGGAAATGGCAACCCACTCCCGTGTTCTTGCCTGGAGAATCCCAAGGCCGGGGGAGCCTGGTGGGCTTCTGTCCATGGGGTCGCACAAAGTCGGACATGACTAAAGCAACTTAGCATCATAAAGCAGATAATCCATTAATACCAATAATTATATTCTTATTAGTACTTGATTTATTTATATTCATTAAATTTAGCCCATGACCATTCCCTCAGATCATCTTTTAGTGACTAAAACTACTCAGATAAACCAAGTTACATTAAAGTTGATAAATTATTGAACTTCTAATATTGCTTGTTTAACAAGACCTTCAATGCCTCAAATGAAAGTAATCAGCTCCCTCCATCTATATGTAAATCCAGATTGGCTTCTGGAGGATTAAAGAATTTATTCCCATTCTGTACTTGTGACATCACAAGTCTTTGAAACACCAAGGTGTGGGGTATGCAGCGCATTCTTCTTTTAAAGGCATGCAATGGAAGAACTGTTTTACCTTATAAGCTCAGGGCCATGGTCCAAGGGAAAGCTTGTAGAAGACCAAGGTCAGCTGTTGGTGAGCATCAAGGTAATCCCAGATAAGGGTTTTTCAACCTTGGCTCTGTTGACATTTTGGAGAAAACTCTTGTGCTGTCCTGCTCTAGAGCCCAGGAGCTGCAACTACTGAGCCCACGTACTACAGCTACTGAGGCCAGCATTCGTAGGGCCCATGCTCCACAGCAAAAGAAGCCACGGCAATGAGAAGCCCATGCACCACAACTAACCCCCACTCTGCAACTAGAGAAAAGTTCACACAGCATCAAAGACCCAGCAAGTCACAAATTAATTAATTTAAAAAAAAATCATCCAGCTAATGCAGGAGACACAAGAGACATGGGTTCCATCCCTGGGTTGGGAAGATCCCATGGAGGAGGAAATGGCAGCCCACTCCAGTATTCTTGCCTGTGAAATCTGATGGACAGAGGAGCCCAGTGGGTTACAGTATATGGGATCACAAAAGAATCGGACATGGCTTAGGGACTAAAGCACAACCATACAGGCCCTCAAAACCAGTTACCACTCATACTACTGTTCCCTGGTCGACTTGCTCCATCAGTTTCTACAACAATATTTCAAATCTTCTTCACTTTCTTTAAAACTCCTAACTCTCTATCAGTAGATGACTTTGTCTCCTACTTCACAGAGAAAATAAGAGGCCAGCAGATAAGAAGTTCTTTAACTTCCTGTTACTAAACATACAGATTTACAAATACTTCCTGTCATTCAAATTGAGGAGATATCTTCTCCTCTTGTTTCCAAGACCTTTCCTTCCCTCAGTACTTTGGACTGCCTCTACTCTTACCCACTCAGGATCTACTGACTAGTGCTTCTCTTTAAAACTACTTTTTTTCTCAGTTGTATCTTACCTAGCATGCTTAAATTTTTCCTGTCTTAATTCTAATAGCAACCAAAAAAGCAGAAACAAAAAACTTGAACACTTGTCCTCTTCCCCCATTCCCCTCAAGACCATACTTTCCAAAAGCGTTCTACAACTTGTCCCCATTTCTGCATCTCCTCTCTCCAAACTACTGCAATCTATCTTTAACTTGTCATTTCATCACATAGCTTTCACTAAGATCACCAATGACCTCTGTGGTGGTATTTCTCAGATTACATCTTCCTTGACTCCTTAGGAATAGACAACTCCTTTGAAACTCCTTTTATTTCCAGCACTGTGCTGTATTCTCAGGGGAGCCTGGAGCAGTTTCCTGATCTGCTTTTAAACCTTTCAATATTCTCAGTGATCATGGTAAAGTGTAGGCTAACTTCCAAAAGTACAAGATTTTCCAAGACTTGGCCATTGCCAACTTTAAGAACTCATTTCCCGCTTCACCGGAAGATATGAGGAGCTTTAAGCCTCTAAATAGATGAACTACAAGGAAACTTCCAGAAGGCGCTATGGTCTTCTTGGACTCTCCAATGACCACAGTCTGGAAACCTTTATCTCCCTCCCGTACCTCCGGTGCAACTCCTACTTATCCTTCATGACTTCAAAACTCACTTCCTCCGGGAACCCTTTCTGATACCCTGAGAATAAAGCTCTTAGTTCATTGTGCGCCAGCGGCCCCTCGGATGTTCTGTATGCCAAGTACTATATTCTGTCCACTATGTTTTCATATCTATCTCCCAGTATAGAGAGAGGTCAGGGAAGGCATTCCTTTCGCAGCCTTTTCCTCAGCATTCATCCCGCACAAGGCCAGGCACATGGGTTGCCCTCAGTGAAAATTTGTTGTCTGAACACCGCCCACCTTTGGGTAATACTCGAATTATCCGGTAAACGGGTGAGTCCCAGGGCTCTCCGCCTGCGTGGCAGGGAGATTTAAAGCCCTCGCACGGTGATTGGCTCCAGCCTCAGGGGTGTGTCCGGGCTCGCCGCGCCGGGGAAGTGCGCAGGCGCGCAGGTCTGGCGAGCGCAGGCGCAAGAAGGGCGCAGCTGGGAGTTCGGCCTGCGGGTGTCCGAGCTGTAGCGGCCGGAGAGGAGTGGCTGGACCTCTGCTTGGTGAGTCTCCAGGAGTAGGGATGAGTGAGCTGGCCGGGGAGAAGATTGGGATCATAATCCCAAGGAGAAAGAGTGTATCGTGACGGTTGAAAAGTTGGTGAGGTCGGACTTAAGGGGAGAAGGTGGCGCTCTGACCGGGACTGGGCAGGTCCGGCCCTGATCGAGGACGCTGGACGCCGAGAGACTTATCAAGCGGCCAGAGGAGGAAGGGTGGAGGGATGATGGTTCTCTAGACTCTTCCTAGAAACCTAGCAGAGGTAAACTCCCACTCTCTAACTTCCCACCCTCACGGTGTTGCTGCGGTTGGGATTGTATGGTGGCTCCAGTGATCAGAGAAACTCTGAACTAGTTGTTTGAAGGAGGGTTCTGCGGTTCATAGCATTGGAGAGTCCATTCTGTCCAGGGAAGTCCAGTTTTACATTGCGGCTTTACTGAAGATACACGAAGGAAAAGGTCGGTAAAAGATCGAATTCCACAGGGTAAGCGGGGCGGGGGAAAGTCCTGGAAAGTGTTTCACATGGGACTTTTTCTCATCGTTAGTGACCACAATGCAAAGAAAGGCAGATGGGAGTTAGAGGAAACCGAAATTCGTCAAAGTTGGAAAAAGAAGATGAGAAAGGAGTATTAACTTACATCTCTCGGGGAAGGGTGGGGGCAATTGGGAGAGGAGAGTATGGAAATTGGCAGCTTCTGACAGTGATCCCTCAGCACTGTGAAAATACTGTAGCCTGTTAGTAGCAGATACTTTAAGAATCGGGAGTGATATTACTCCATCTGCCGTGGTGCCCTTAAGATCGGTTTTCAGATGTCCCAGTGAGATACTGCAAGTATGGCATAGAAATGGTTCTTCCACTTTCTTGTCTTGCCTGGAAATTCTTGAGACATCATTAGCAAGAATACTTTGACATCTCATCTTGAAACATTTCATAGTAAAAATTTTAAATATTACTGTTTCTGCCGCCAGCAAAGTTGATGCCAAGGCATGCAGTGATCACCTGTCATTCATTCCTTTGGCGAGAGGTAATGAGAAAAAACACATTCATGTAAATAATTAGGCGAAAACCCTTTTATTACTCTGCTCCTTTGACAGGTTATGTGAAAGTAAATAAAATGATCATATAATTTAACCTACAACTTAAATGTTTATCAGTGTTGCTAGAGTTCTTTTTTTAGATGCTTATGGTATGTGAATATGCACTAGAAAATTGCTTTTGTCTTAGTTCCAGAGTAGGAATGATTTATTTGTGCCATTATTTTTTTTTAACAATATTTACACTCTTTCCTGTAAACAGTAAAATTTCTGTATGCATCTTAGTGTTTGTTTCTTTTACTCCAAATCAACTTTAGTAACAAGCTCACTGAACTACAGATCACATCTTTTCTAATCATGGGGAACAATACCTTGAGCAAACAAACAGGCCCTGTTGCTCATGGGACAGTTATGGTGCTTCACTTGCTTTGAACCATTTGTTTTTTGTTGTTTAGGTCACTAAGTCATGTTGAACTCTTTTGCGACCCCATAGATTGTAACCTGCCAGGTTCCTCTGCCCAAGAATTTCCCAGGCAAAAATACTAGAGTGGGTTGCCATTTTCTTCTCCAGGGGATCTTCTTGAGCTAGGGATCTAACTCACATCTCTTTTGTTTGCAGGCAGATTGTTTACCACTGAGCCACCAGGGAAGCCCATGAACTATACCGCCATCATAAATTTTGCATTTTAGAAGTTTTACTTTACATTTTAATAGACTTTTAAAAAACATTACCCTCTTCCAAGGTGATAATCTGTGAAATCATGGTTTAGCTATATTTTATACCTTTTCTAGTACACATTATAATATGTAGCTATTAAGTACATAAGCATTGCTTATATAACAAAATCATTTCTTTTCAGCTTTAGTGTATTTTTTTAAATATTTTTTAATTGAAGGATAATTGCTTTTTACAAAATTTTGTGTTTTTCTGTCATTCATTAACAAGAATCAGCCATAGGTACACCCATGTCCCCTGCCTCCCAAACCTCCCATCTCCCCCTCAGCAAAATTGTTTCTTGTTCTTGCTCTGCACTTTGGAAAATGCTGCTTTGGGCCTAATCTACTCATTTTTAAAATAAAATGAAAATTGAACTACCTAAACTCTAATGTTGATGGACTCCAAAATTCTCTTAGCCTTGTGATGGCATTCATTATTGTGACACAATTCTAACAAACTTATCTGGTGAAACCAGATTAAAGTAGAATAGCAAAAGGGAAAAAGAGGATTTTGCTCTTTGACATTTTTGTGAAATCAGCTGAATTAAGGTACTTTGTTTTCCTCCTGTGGTTCCTATGTCTTAAACATTCTGAAATCTGTTTTTTAACTGTCTTTGTACTTTGCATTCTGTATATGTTAGCATTTATAATATATGACATTGCTTGCATCCAAGAGTGCTGAACTTTTTATTCCAGTGCTGTATTTTGTTTTCAGGTCTGTAGATTGACAGAAAAATAAATGACGGGACTGGTCTTTTCTTTGTCTTGGGGGTGGTGGTGGTAGGGGCTTGGAACAGATGGATCCAGTGCCTCTAACAATTGGAGGAAGTGGATTGTGGAGCCAGGAAACAGCATCTACTGTTCTTTTGTAATATTGGTGGGGGTGGAGATGGGATTCCATTTTACTCATTTAAGTTCACTGACATTTTAGTTTTGATTTCAGTTTAGATTGAATTATTACTAAAATATTTAAGTCACTATTCACTATATTTTTCTGGAATTCCTTCATCTTCTTGATTTTTGTGAGTTCTTGGATATAAAACTTGTTTAAAATTTATTTTAACAATGTTTTCACAGTTGAGATTACCTTTAGATTGCCTCTTGATGCTTTTGGCTGCAAAGGATGTAATCAATCTGATTTCGGTGTCGACCATCTGGTGATGTTCATGTATGGTCTTCTCTTGTGTTGTTGGAAGAGGGTGTTTGCTATGACTAGTGCGTTCTCTTGGCAGAACCCTATTAGCCTTTGCCCTGCTTCATTCTATACTCCAAGGCCAAATTTGCCTGTTACTCCAGGTGTTTCTTCACTTCCTACTTTTGCATTCCAGTCCCGTATTATGAAAAGGACATCTTTTGGGAGTGTTAGTTCTAGACGGTCCCATCACTTCATGGCAAATAG
Source organism: Bos indicus (assembly GCF_029378745.1). Lineage (NCBI taxonomy): Eukaryota > Metazoa > Chordata > Mammalia > Artiodactyla > Bovidae > Bos > Bos indicus. The sequence goes on from NC_091769.1 coordinate 37,744,430, forward strand.
ATGGGGAAACAGTGAAAACAGTGGCTGACTTTATTTTGGGGGGCTCCAAAATCACAGCAGATGGTGATTGCAGCCATGAAATTAAAAGACGCTTACTCCTTGGAAGGAAAGTTATGACCAACCTAGACAGCATATTAAAAAGCAGAGACATTACTTTGCCAACCTTTGTCTGTCTAGTCAAGGCTATGGTTTTTCCAGTGGTTATGTATGGATGTGAGAGTTGAACTATAAAGAAAGCTGAGCGCCGAAGAATTGATGCTTTTGAACTATGGTGTTGGAGAAGACTCTTAGAGTCCCTTGGACTGCAAGGAGATCCAAGCAGTCCATCCTAAAGGAGACCAGTCCTGGGTGTTCATTGGAGGGACTGATGTTGAAGCTGAAACTCCCAATACTTTGGCCACCTGATGTGAAGACCTGACTCATTTGAAAACACCCTGATGCTGGGAAAGATTGAGGGCAGGAGGTGAAGGGGACAGAGGATGAGATGGCTGGATGGCATCACTGACTCAATGGACATGGGTTTGGGTGGACTTCGGGAGTTGGTGATGGACAGGGAGGCCTGGCGTTGCTGCAGTTCATGGGGTCGCAAAGAGTCGGACACGACTGAGTGACTGAACTGAACTTGATGCTTTTAAAATAAAATTCAGGGACTTCTCTGGTGGTCCAGTGGCTAATACTCCATATTTTCAATGCAGGGGGCCCAGGTTTGATCCCTGATCAGGGAACTAGATCCCACATGCTGCAACTAAGAGTTTGATTGCTGCAACTGAAAGACCCTGCATGCCACAACGAAGACCCAGAGCAGCCAAATAAATAGTTTTAAAAAGAAAAAGAAAATCCAAATTTCTTGGTATAGTAGATAAGCCCTTCACAAACTATGTCCTGTCTGCCTGTTAAAGCCACCCTCGCCACTCTGTACACATGCACACACATACATACATGTTTTATTCCTGCATGTCTGTATTGTGGCACTTTTTTTTTTTTTGACCATGCTGTGCAGCTTGTGGAATTTTAGTTCCCTGACCAGGGACTGAACCCAGGCCCTGGCAGTGAAAGCACCGAATCCTTACTACTGGACTGCCAGGGAATTCCCTGTGGCGCTTCTTCAATAGTCTAAGATCACAATTTTTGTTTTAGAGTTGATTGTGCTTTATCTTGAGACGTTTCATAATTATTATGAAAAAGTATACTTTTACTGAGCACTACATTCTAGCAAGGTTTTAAATTCTTTGTATAAGTTAACTTAGTCCTTACCACCACACTTGAAGTAATTAGTGAGAAAACAAGCACAGAGAAGTTGAGCAAGCCGTAGTCACCATTTGAAACCATTGTGCCTCCAAATACTGGGCACTTAATCACTATACTGTATTGCTTTTTGTATAAACAAGAATGCCATTCAGTCTGCTGTGGGGGAGTATTCCTTTCTGGGGATTTGAATGCTTATGTTTTCTACCTGTGGCATCTGACTCCTCATATCAGAATATTTGAGAAGCTTACCAAAAAGGATCTAAGTGAACTTGGAACCAGGGCCAAAGTACTTGGATGGCTTAGGTGAATGTTTCACTCAAGCAGGATAAAGCCTTGCCAATCATCCCCACCTCACACTTGGTATTTCCCTGGTAGATACCGTAGGTATGTCTGCCAAATTGTGTCTTTCTGTTCCCCAGCGAGTGAGTGCTACATTCTTGAGCCTCCTTATCTTTCTTATAAATCATCCCATTTCTGTTCTCACAGCCTTTCTTTTAGACAGTACTTGATTACAATCACATCTAGATCTTCCTTCCCAGGATTATATCCTGGTTACTTAGAGTATAATTGTGGAAATGCCAAGGTTGAGCAGGACTTGAAAACTTGGTGTTGTACATCAAGCAATTAAGTTATAATAGATGTTTCTGTAAAGCTGAAGTGTAATTTTGATCATTTTGATTAGTCGTTTTAGTGGTACTTTCTCCTTCAGCAGTATTATTTCTGTCTTGAATCATGTGCTTCAGTGGTCTTTGAAACCAAGATATTTAATAGATATGATTCAGAGGTGTACTTCTTATATTTGCATAGTGTTTCTTTTGGCAGTGGGGAGCGGGGAGGGCTTGGTATAAGAATAAAGTTGTTCCTGTAGGAGGAAGTAGAAAGGAGACTTGAGAGAGGAAGTGAAAGGAGGAACCTAACATTAAATAACTCGTCTCATCTAAGTGCTTTCAGGAAGAATTAAATTTCCTAATCAGAGCATGGATTCTTTTTGGCCTCTCTAGGATGTTTCTAGTATTTTGGAATACCATGTGCCTGTACTTGTACTCACATGGTATTCCAGTGTGTACATCGGAATACCATGTGAGTATACATGTGAACATTTTTCCTTATTTTCTTCCTTCCTTGTGTGTCAGCACTTCTAATGTTCCTTGTTAAAAAGAGAATTTAAGAATGAAATCTAAAGAAAAACCAAATTCTTTTATTCAGTAAGTGATGGTTCATATCTGAACTTCTGCTTCATTCTCTGTAATCCTTTTTTTTCTATTCTATTTATCCTCTATTTTTCATCTTTAGGAGTCTTTAAAAAAAAAGAGCTGCTTAAGTGTAGTGTGTGTGTGTGTACGTGTGCACACACACACGCATGCTCCATCATGTCCAACTCTTTTGCAACCCCATGGACTGCAGCCCACCAGACTCCTCTGTCCATGGAATTCTCCAAGCAAGAATGCTGGAGTGGGTTGCTAGTTCCTCTTCCAAGGGATCTTCTCCACCCAGGGATCGAACCCACGTTTCCTGCATCTCCTGCATTGGCAGGAAGATTGTTTATCACTGTGCCACCTAGGAAGCCCATATTGTGCATATACTTTTACTTTGTTAGGTGCCATCCTAGACACCTAATAATTCATGACATGAGATACCACATGTGAGGTAGGGATGATTGGCAAGGCTTCCAACAGCCTGAATGAAATATTCACTACAACCATCCAAGTATTATGGCTCTGATTCTAAGTTTGCCTGGGAGCTTTCTGATTAGCTTCTCAAAAATTCTGATACCAGGAGTCAGATGCCATGGAGGATATAACAAATATCATGAGTGAAAATGGGTAAATTCATTAGTAATTGTTATTTCATGAGTCTTTACTCTGTGCTAAGCATGTTATGTAGCTTAACTATTAATAACTTTATTTCTGAAACAACCCTCTTGGTAGAACTGTTATCCTGATGAATGAGGAAACTGAGACTTGAATAGGTTAAGTAAATTGCCTGGGTACCAGAGCTAGAAGGAATTCAGGGTCTATCTGACATCAGAGTCTGTGTTATGAACCACTACATTATGCTCATTCAACACAGTATTTAAAGTATCTCACGTTATCTGGGAGTAGCAAGTTTAGTCACTGGAGAATTATAGCTGAAATCATATTCAACCCAACTAGGCCTTGACAGCATTTCAGATGGTCTTCGCCTCAGTCTAGGAAGACTATAGTCCTATTGAGAGGTAGAATTTATGTGCATAAAACAACTAGAAAACTGAAGTGAAATGGAAAACTGTGTATATTTGGAGGCAATAGAGAAGAATGCTTTATTTTCCATATCCTAACTGCTGCTGCTGCTGAGTCACTTCAGTCATGTCCGACTCTGTGTGACCCCATAGACAGCAGCCCACCAGGCTCCCCTGTCCCTGGGATTCTCCAGGCAAGAACACTGGAGTGGGTTGCCATTTCCTTCTCCAATGCATGAAAGTGAAAAGCGAAAGTGAAGTCGCTCAGTCGTATCTGACTCTTAGTAGACCTGGTAGGTCTGCAGCCTACCAGGCTCCTCCATCCATGGGATTTCCCAGGCAAGAGTACTGGACTGGGGTGCCATTGCCTTCTCCGATCCTAACTACAGTGTAGCATAAAATACACATTGCAAAAGAAACAAAGGTAATTTTCTTAACATCAGATATGTTCCTTTACTTGACAACAGATGCTTGAAAAATGCTTGTGGTATGTATTGAGAGAGACGTGTTCTAGGACCACGGTTCCTTTCTGCTGGTAGGAAAGGACTAGGTAGGCTGCTGACTCCTCCTTGCTCTGCAAGAGTTTTCAGTTCTCTTGGGGAGGTCACCATAGCTACATGGTACTTTTTACCTATTCCCTTCTGACAGCCCTGGCCTACAGTTTCCCTTTTCAGCTGGACTCTGTTCCCTCTTGCCATCTTATGACCACACTCCTCTGCCTTTTCTTTCCCAGCTGCCATCAAGTCTGTTCCAAAAAGTATACCCCCACCCCCGCCACTTCTCCAGTAAAGATTGTGTAATATAGAGAGAGCCTAAGAATTATACTTTATTCTCATAGCATAAAAAAGTTAGACTAGGTGATCTCTGAGGTTTATTTCCCTTTAGAGATAGTTCTCTGAGATGAGAATTAAAAAGAAATTTTATGCACATATAATTGGTTAATTAAGCATAAAATTTCTGTAGGCTTATATTTTCCAGTTGGTGTTCTGTGGAACCGTGGATTCTTTGGGATTAATAAAAAGCATTATTGGAAGGAAAGGTTTTATGGTCATCTATGTGTGAGTGGAAGTGAGAAATAGATTTAAGGGACTAGATCTGATAGACAGAGTGCCTGATGAACTATGGACGGAGGTTCATGACATTGTACAGGAGACAGGGATCAAGACCATCCCCAAGAAAAAGAAATGCAAAAAAGCAAAATGGCTGTCTGAGGAGGCCTTACAAATAGCTGTAAAAAGAAGAGAAGCAAAAAGCAAAGGAGAAAAGGAAAGATATACCCATTTGAATGCAGAGTTCCGAAGAATAGCAAGGAGAGATAAGAAAGCCTTCCTCAGCGATCAATGCAAAGAAATAGAGGAAAACAATAGAATGGGAAAGACTACAGATCTCTTCAAGAAAATCAGAGATACCAAGGCAACATTTCATGCAAAGATGGGCTCAATAAAGGACAGAAATGGTAGGGACCTAACAGAAGCAGAAGATATTAAGAAGAAGTGGCAAGAATACACAGAAGAGCTGTACAAAAAAGATCTTCACAACACAGATAATCATGAAGGTGTGATCACTCACACTCACCTAGAGCCAGACATCCTGGAATGCAAAGTCAGGTGAGCCTTAGCAAGCATCACTACAAACAAAGCTAGTGGAGGTGATGGAATTCCAGTTGAGCTATTTCAAACTCTAAAAAATGATGCTGTGAAAGTGCTGCACTCAATATGTCAGCAAATTTGGAAAACTCAGCAGTGGCCACAGGACTGGAAAAGGTCAGTTTTCATTCCAGTCCCAAAGAAAGGTAATGCCAAAGAATGCTCAAACTACCACACAATTGCACTCATCTCACACACTAGTAAAGTAATGCTCAAAATTCTCCAAGCCAGGCTTCAGCAATACGTGAACCGTGAACTTCCTGATGTTCAAGCTGGTTTTAGAAAAGGCAGAGGAACCAGAGATCAAATTGCCAACATCCGCTGGATCATGGAAAAAGCAAGAGAGTTCCAGAAAAACATCTATTTCTGCTTTATTGACTATGCCAAAGCCTTTGACTGTGTGGATCACAATAAACTGTGGAAAATTCTGAAAGAGACGGGAATACCAGACCACCTGACCTGCCTCTTGAGAAACCTGTATACAGGTCAGGAAGCAACAGTTAGAACTGGACATGGAACAACAGACTGGTTCCAAATAGGAAAAGGAGTACGTCGAGGCTGTATATTGTCACCCTGCTTATTTAACTTATATGCAGAGTACATCATGAGAAATGCTGGGCTGGAGGAAGCACGAGCTGGAATGAAGATTGCCGGGAGAAATATCAATAACTTCAGATATGCAGATGACACCACCCTTATGGCAGAAAGTGAAGAAGAACTAAAGAGCCTCTTGATGAAAGTGAAAAAGGAGAGTGAAAAGCTGGCTTAAAGCTCAACATTCAGAAAACTAAGATCATGGCATCCGGTCCCAATAGATGGGGAAACAGTGGAAACAGTGGCTGACTTTTTCTGGGCTACAAAAATCACTGCAGATGGTGATTGCAGCCATGAAATTAAAAGATGCTTACTCCTTGGAAGGAAAGTTGTGACCAACCTAGATAGCATATTCAAAAGCAGAGACATTACTTTGCCAACAAAGGTCCATCTGGTCGAGGCTATGTTTTTTCCAGTAGTCATATATGGATGTGAGAATTGGACTGTGAAGAAAGCTGAGCGCCGAAGAATTGATGCTTTTGAACTGTGGTGTTGGAGAAGACTCCTTAGAGTCCCTTGGACTGCAAGCAGATCCAAGCAGTCCATCCTAAAGAAGATCAGTCGTGGGTGTTCATTGGAGGGACTGATGTTGAAGCTGAAACTCCAATACTTTGGCCAGCTCATGCGAAGAGCTGACTCATTGGAAAAGACCTTGATGCGGGGAAAGATTGAGGGCAGGAGGAGAAGGGGACGACAGAGAATGAGATTGTTGGATGGCATCACCAACACAGTGGACATGGGTTTGGGTGGACTTCGGGAGTTGGTGATGGACAGGGAGGGCTGGCATGCTGTGGTTCATGGGGTCGCAAAGAGTTGAACACAACTGAGTGACTGAACTGAACTGAACTGAATGTGTGAGTGGGACAAAGTTGAACAAATTTCTTCACTGCTTAAGACTTCTGATTTCCAGTCAAGAATTTAATGAGCCAGCCAGTCTATAATGTGAAGATATACATGAACAGTAGGAGGAGATGGGAAGATAGAAGAGTTAAATATCATTATCGTAGAAAGTCAGTGAATGATACCCAAAATTGACAAATATCAAGAAATAACACCATAAGCATGATTTAGAGATTGGGAGTTAAATGCTAAAATGACTAATACTGTTGAAAATTTTTCTCTGGGGTCTTGGGAGCAGGAATTGGTTTGGGGGAAGAGGGAGGGCAGGTGAACTGCTATTTATTACTGCTGTAGAGCTATTTGATATCTCAAACCATGTGTATATACTTTATTAAAATTAAACATGGAAGAATATCACAGCTTCAAAAATAATTTTTGATAGCTGAATGACATTCCATCATGTAGTTATACCGTACTTTTTCAATCAGATCTCTTACCATTGGTTATATAGACCTCTTTGAATTTTTTAACATTATAAATAATATTGACACTAAGGTATTTTTGTCTTATCTGTGATTTTCTTCTAAATTGATAAAAATGAGAAAAGGCCAGAGAAGAGGGATATTTTAATTTTTCTTGTATATATTTCATTATCCTTTGAGAATTTTGATTTTTTAATCAGCATTTTATCTTCTAAAATAGTATTCAAGTTAAACTTTAATTGTATAGGAGTAAGAATTGAAATGGCCAGATCATCTGAATGCAAAATCCATCACTGCTTCCACTTTTCTGCCTTCTATTTTTCATGAAGTGATGGGAGCAGATGTCACGATCTTGGTTTTTTTAATGTTGAGTTTTAAGCCAGCTTTTTGACTCTCCTTTTCCACTTTCATTTAGAGTCTCTTTAGTTCCTCTTCACTTTCTGCCATTAGAGTGGTTCATCTGCATATCTAAGGTTGTTGATATTAAACTATACATATTTTTAATGTAGCATTAAGACTTATTGATAGAAATAATAGTGTTTAACCTTTTGTAATGACCATTTTAAGTCTTTCCAGAAAATCAGCGTTTTCAAATATACTAGCATGTAAATAATGCATTGGTTGTTGTCTTATTTAAATTTCGCTTTCTATTACACAGTTATTAATAATAGCCAGGAATACCAGTTTTAAAGTAATTTTCTCTTATTACAAGAAGTAAAATTTGAAGTTTTTTTTCTTTTAAAAATACAGAAATACATGTTTTCAGAATTCCAAGAAATTGGAAGAAGTTAATGAAGAAAGCTATAAGATGTATTTCTTAACATGGTTGTTCTGCCATTTTCCAACCATTTTTCTTACTTGAAAAGAAAGGTGATCCATTTAATATAAAATATACTTTTTATTTCAGTGGTGCCTACTCTCTAGCTGCTATCATATATTATTTTAACTAAATCTCTAACTTAGATTTTACACTGTGGCAGAGAATAGTTTGTTTCGCATAGTAAAAGCTACAAAATTAATGTTTTCCTTCCTGTCTTCCTTTTAATTCCTACTCAAACTTTTTTCTTTTATTAGTCTATTCTTTCTCATAGTCTTTCTCTACTCTTAAGACTTTTTCAGTTTTTTTTTTTGTAATTTAAGATATTATTCATATAAAATTCACCATTTTAAAGTATACCATTTAGGAGCTTTTAGCATATTCATATGACTGGAACCATCACCACTAATTCCAGAACATTTCCATTACCTGCAAACAGCCCCATACCTATTGATAGTCAGTCCCACCTCCCCCTACCCTGGCAACAACTAATCTACTTTCTGCCTTTATGGATTTATCTATTTTGGACATTTTATATAAATGGCATTATACAATATGGGGCCTTTTGTATCTGGCTTTGTTCAGTAAGAATTAGGCTTTTGAGGCTCATACATGTTATAGCCTTTTTATACAGTTCACAGGGTTCTCATGGCAAGTATACTAGAGTGGTTTGCCATTCCCTCCTCTAGTGGATCACATTTTCTCAGAACCCTACACTATGACCCATCTGTCTTGAGTGGCCCTGCACAGTACAGCTCCTAGCTTCCTTGAGCTCCTTTGCCATGACAAGGCAGTGATGTGGAAACTCTTAAAGAGATGGGATTAAAGAGATGGGAATACCAGACCATCTTAACCTGTGTCCTGAGAAACCTGTATGTGAGTCAAGAACAACAGTTAGAACAACAGTTAGAACAACAGTTAGAACCTTGTATGGAACAACTGACTGGTTCAAGATTGAGAAAGGAGTATGACAAGGCTGTTTATTGTCATCCTGTTTATTTAACTTATACTTAGAACACGTAATACAAAATGCTGGACTGGATGAATTACAAACTGGAATCAATCAAAATGGCTGGGAGAAATATCAACAACCTCAGATATGTGGATGATACCACTTTAATGGCAGAAAGTGAAGAGGAACTAAAGAGCCTGTTGATGAGGGTGAAAGAAGAGAGTGAAAAAGCCAGTTAAAACTCAGTATTAAAAAAACTAAGATCATAGCATCCAGTCCCATCACTTCATGTCAGATGGAAGAGGAAAAGATGGAAGCAGTGACAGGTTTCCTCTTGTTGGGCTTTGAAATCACTGCAGATGGTGGGTGCAGTCATGAAATTAGAAGACGGTCGCTTCTTGGCAGGAAAGCCATAACAAACCTAGACAGTGACAAAAGCAGAGACATCACTTTTGCCGACAAAGGTCCTTATAGTCAAGGCTGTGGTCTTCCCAGGAGCCATGTATGGATGTGAGAGCTGGACCATAAAAGAAGGCAGAACGCTGAAGAATTGATGCTTTTGAACTGTGGTGCTGGAGAAGACTCTTCAGAGTCCCATGGACTGCAAGGAGATAACTTTGGCCACCTGATGCAAAGAGCTGACTCATTGGAAAAGACCCTGATGCTGGGAAAGATTGAAAACAGAAGGAGAAAGGGTGACAAGGGATGAGATGGTTGGGTGTCATCACTGATTCAATGGACATGAACTTGGGCAAGCTCCAGAAGATGGTGGGGAACAAGGAAGCATGGTGTGCTGTAGTCCATAAGATTGCAGAGTCATACGCTACTTGGCAACTGAACAAGAACAACATGTTATAGCATGTAACATTCCTTTCTGTGGCTGAATGATACTCCATTGTGGACATTTGAGTTTTTCCCTGCCTTTTCTTTTTTTAATTGAAGTATGTGTGTAGTTGCTAAGTCGTGTCCGACTCTTTGCGACCACGTGGACTGTTGCCTGCCAGGCTCCCCTATCCATGGGATTCTCCAAGTGAGAATACTGGAGTGGGTTGCCATTTCCTCCTCCAGGAATTGAAGTATAGTTGATTTATAATACTGTGTTAGTTTTGGGTATACAGCATAGTGATTCAGTTATTTCTTTTTTTAGATTATATTCCACTATAGGTTATTGCAAGATTATAATTCCCTATGCTATACAGTAAATCCTGGTTGTTTTATCTAGTTCATGTATAGTAGTTCGTACCTGTTAATCCCTTACTCCTAACTGTCCGTCCCTCCTCCTTCCCCTTTGGTAACCATAAGTTTGTTTTCTGTGTCTGTGAGTCTGTTTCTATTTTGTATGTAAATTCATTTGTATTATTTTTTAGATTCCACATATAAGTGATATCATATAGTATTTGTCTTGCTCATTTGTCATTTCATTAAGCATGATCTCTAGGTCCACCCATGTTGCTGCAAATAGCAATATTTCATTCTTTTTTATAGCTGAGTAATGTTTCATGATATATGTATATACCACATCTTCTTGAAGTACTCATCTGTTAGTGGACACTTGGGTTGTTTCCATGTCTTGGCTATTGTAAATAGTGCTGCTGTGAAATTGGGGTGCAGGTATCTTTTTGAATTAGTTTTCATTTTTTCCAGATACATACCTAGGAACTGGGATTGCTGGGTCGTATGGTAGCATTATTTTTTTCAGGACCCTCCATACTATTTTCCATGGTGGCTGCAGCAACAGTGTAGGAGGGTTCCCTTTTCTCCACACTTTCTCTCACATTTATTATTTATAAACTGTTTGATGATGGCCATTCTGAATGGTGTGAGGTGACACCTCATTGTGATTTTGATTTACATTTCTCTAATAATTAGGGATATTGATTGTTTTGGCCACACCCTGCAGTGTGTGGGATCTTGGTTCCCCAAACAGAGATTGAACCCAGGGCCTCAGCAGTGAGAGCACAGAGTCCTAACCATTGGACAACCAGGGGAATTCCCTTTTGATATGATTTTAAATGGAAATTTTTTTATTTCTTTCTCTCTCTGATATTTCATTATTAGTATAAAGAAATTCAACAGATCTCTCTATTAATCTTGTATCCTGCTGCCTTTCTGAATTCATTTATTAGTTCTGGTGCATGTATGGATGTGAGAGTTGGACTGTGAAGAAGGCTGAGCACCGAAGAATTGATGCTTTTGAACTGTGGTGTTGGAGAAGACTCTTGAGAGTCCCTTGGACTGCAAGGAGATCCAACCAGTCCATTCTAAAGGAGATCAGCCTTGGGATTTCTTTGGAAGGAATGATGCTCAAGCTGAAACTCCAGTACTTTGGCCACCTCATGCGAAGAGTTGACTCATTGGAAAAGACTCTGATGCTGGGAGGGATTGGGGGCAGGAGGAGAAGGGGACGACAGAGGATGAGATGGCTGGATGGCATCACTGACTCGATGGATGTGAGTCTGAGTGAACTCCGGGAGTTGGTGATGGACTGGGGGGCCTGGCGTGCTGTGGTTCATGGGGTCGCAAAGGGTCGGACACGACTGAGCGACTGATCTGATCTGAAGGTTTGTCTTGGAGAAGGAAGTGGCAACCCACTCCAGTATTCTTGCTTAGAAAATTCCATGGACAGAGGAGGCTGGCAGATCACAGCCCACGGGGCTGCAAAGAGTTGGCCATGACAGCACACACAAGGAGTAAGGGTTCTCTGTATAGATATCCGTCACTGTTGTTCAGTTGCTAAGTCGTGTCCAAATCTTTGTGACCCCATGGACTGCGGCACACCAGCCTTCTCTGTCCTTCACTATCTTCCAGAGTTTGCTCAAACTCATGTCCACTGGTTATGCCATCCAACCATCTCATCCTCTGTCACACCATCTCCTCCTGCCCTCAATCTTTCCCAGCATCAGGGTCTTTTCCAGTGAGTCAGCTCTTTGCATCAAGTGGCCAAATTATTGAGTCTATAACATCAGTCCTTCCAATGAATATTCAGGGTTGATTTCCTTTAGGACTGACTGGTTTGATCTCCTTGCAGTCCAAGGGACTCTCAAGTCTTCTCCAGCCCCACAGTTTGAAAGCATCAATTCTTTGGCACTCATATCATCTGCCAATAGTGATAATTTTATCTTTTCCCTTCTTTGAGGGTAAGTTTGGTATTGCTGAATCCTTTTAATTTTTGCTTGTCTGAGAAATTCTTTAACTCTTGTGTTCTACATGATAATCTTACTAGGTAGAGTATTCTAGGTTGCAGGCTCTTCCCTTTCAGCACTTTGAAATATATCATGCCACTCCCTTTTGGCCTGCAGAGTTTCTGCAGAGAAATCAGCTGATACCCTTATGGGACTTTCCTTATGTTTCTTTTTCCTTTAAAATTCTCTTTTACTTTTACCATTTTAATTATGATATATCTTGGTGTGGGTCTGTTTCAATTCATCTTGTTTGAAACCCTCTGTGCTTCTGTTCCTGAATGTCTGTTTCCTTTAGGTTTGGGAAGATTTTAGCCATAACTTCTTTAAACATTTTTGGTCTACTTCTCTCCTCCTTTTGAATCCTCTGTTATTCATAGGTTGGCACATTTTTCTATTTTCCGTAGATCTTGTATGTTGCTTTCTTTTTTTCTTGTCATTTGTCTTTTTGTTGTTCTGACTGGGTGATTTCCATTATTTTATCTTCTAGATCACTTGTTTGTTTTTGTGTCCTTTAGTCAGCTATTCATTGCTTCTAGATTGCTTTTATCTCAGCAGTTGAATTATCTATTTGACTGGTTCATCTTTATATTTTCTAGATCTTTGTAACAGTGACCTGTGTTTCTGTTGATTGATTGTTGTTGTTGTGTAGTTGCAAGTCATGTCCAACTCTTTTGCAACCCCATGGACTGTATCCTGCCAGGCTCCTCTGTCTATGCAATTTCCCAGGTAAGAATACCGGAGTGGGTTGACATTTCCTTCTCTAGGGGATCTTCCAGATGATCTTTGAGCCTCCTAAGCCCTGCATTTCTACTGATAATCTTTCTTAATTCATTAGCATTTTTATTGCTGCCTTTTGAACTCAGGATCTGAAGCGACTTAGCAGCAGCAGCAGCAGATGATACCATGCAAGACTCTGTTCACCCTGATTGTTGGCAAGCCAGTACACGTGCACTCCTCTGAGTAGAGTCTAGGCTTCTCCAGCTCTTCATTCTGTCATGTTGGTTCTCCCTGCAGCCAGTAGAGCTTGTCTCCTTTGTGCACAGGTCTGAGATGCCCACATTGTTTCTTGACCTGCCCATTTCCCATGGTGAGAGTCCGCCCCTGCAGACCTTCTCTTTCTTCTGGATCCTTCCCAGGATGTAGATTCCAACCTGATGCCTTTTTCCATCCTTCCCTGTTAAATGGAGATCTCTCTTGTAGCTTTGGTTGCATAGGGATTTCCAGCAATTTTCCTTGAGAATTGTTGCACATGTAGATGTATTTTGGGGTGGGGGGAGGTGAGCTCAGTGTCCTCCTACTCTGCCATCTTTATCCCCCTCTCGTTTTTTTTCCCTACGTTTTGGCTATTACAAATGGTGCTGCTTTGAACATTGCTATACCAGTTTTTCTGTGGACAGTATTTTCATTTCTTTCTAACATGTAGGAATAAAATTGCTGGATCATACGGTAATTCTGTGTTTAACTTTTTGAAGCCTAAGTCGTTCTTGTCTTGGGTCGTTAAGTGCTAGCTAGTAATGTTTTTCCTCCATTAGGTACCAGAATTGTAACAGGGTAGAATATCATCCATTAGTACTTATTTGTACATCAAAAAGCAAAAACTTTTATCTTAAACAGTGGTTTTCAACCTTGGCTGCACCTTGGAATCACCTGGGGAACTTTAAAACCTACTGATACCTGGTTCCCACCCCCAGAGATTCTGATTTAATTCATGTGAGCAGCAGCTTTGGCCTCCAAATTTATAAAGGCTCATCAGGTGATTATAATGTGTAGCCAATGCTGGAAAACATTGCTCTAAAATGTAGTCTAATACTGAAGTTAAGCTTTGCAACTTGAAAAACAGATGGCAGGTATTGCAGGAAAGAAAGTGGGGCATGAGAGGATTTTCACATCCCAGGTCTTAGGCAAGTTCCTGGGATGGCCACCTATTGTGGGTTCTTGACTTCACACTGGAAAGAATTCAAGGGCAAGCCATGGTAAAGTGAAAAAAGTTTTATTCAGGGAAATACACACTCCACAGACAGAATGTGGCCCATTCATATACAGAATGAGAGGCCCCTGGGCACAGGGGAGTTGTCAGTTTTTATAGGGGTTTGCAGTTTTATAGGCTGAGTGGGAGGATTATTCCAACTCTTTTATAAAACGGTTGGGGATTTCCAGGAATTGGGTCACCATCCACTTTTTGGCCATTTATGGTCAGCCTTGGAACTGTTATGGTGCCAATGGGTGTGTCATTTAGCTTGCAGATATATTGATATTGTAAGGAGTGTATACTGAGGCTCAAGGCCTAGAAGTCAGTTATCCACCATCTTGAACCTAGTTGGTTCTAACCAGTTTATGTCTTCAGTGGCTATCATTCTTTTAAAGGTTGTGCCCTGGCCCTTTCCTGTCTCACAGGGACTTCATGTATATACTGGTTGCTCCTTGAACAAGGTGAGTTTAAACTGGGTGTGTACAGTTATACTTAGATTTTTTTTTTCCTCCAATGAATTCCTACTACAGTACTAACCTAGCCCCTGCATTGTTAAAGGGTCAACTGTACTTTTCTTGGGGCAGAGATTCTTTCTGGCTATAGAGTTGATTGACTTAATAATATGGCTCTCTATTCTCCATGTAATATGCTTAATAGTAATTGAAAACACATGCTCTGGAGCAGTCTGCCTAGGTTTCATCCTTGCTCTACTGTGTGACCTTGCAAAAGTTGCTTAACCTCACTGTTCCTTAGTTTGTACATATGTAAAATGTGGGATTAAATAGTGTTTGCTGTGGTCTTAATATTTGTGTGTCCTCCCCTCCAAAATTCTTATGTTTAAAATCCAAATTGCAGGATGTGATGGTGTTAGTAGATAGGGCATTTGGTTGGTGCTTAAACCATGAGGGTGGAACTCTCATTAGTAGGATGCGTGTCTTGTAAAAATGACTCCCAAGTTGCTAGCTCCTCCCACCATGTGAGGATGCTCCAGCTTTAAACCATAAAGAGGGTCCTCACAAGAACTTATAAAATACCCAGTCTGGTATTTTGTTATTGCAGCCTTAATGGACTAAGTGTTGTAACGATTAAATGAATGTGTGTATGTATATTCATATATATTTTTTGTTTCTAGAATAATGTATGTATAATGCTTTATAAGTGTCAACCATTGTAGTTAGAGTCCTCTCAATCCCCTACCCACTATCTAGACTTTCAAAATGATGAATAAAGATGATTAAAAAGTTAGCTGTCATTTACAAGTTTTTTTGTATATTTAAAAATTTTTTTCCTAATAAAAAGTTAAGAAAGCAACATAATGACCCTCCATGTATTATTCACCCAGCTTCAGTGATCATGGCCATTCTTACATCTTCTATAAACTCCCACTCATCTCCTTACTTTCGAATTATTTTAAGGAAAATCCTGCAGACTTTTATTTAAATAGCTTCTTTTTTTAATTTATTTGGCTGTGTCAGGTCTTAATTGCAGCACCCAGACTTCTCTAATTATGGCCGATGGGCTCCAGAGTGCTTGGACTCAGTAGTTGCTCCATGGCATGTGGGATTTTAGTTCCCCAACCAGGGATCAAACCCATGTCTCCTACATTGCAGGGTGAAATCTTAACCACTGGAGCAACAGGGAAGTCCCCGGATCATTTTCTTTAGTCTTTACCAAAAAAGCCTTACATCTGTTCAATAGGTCTGAAAGATCTGTTACCTATTTTATAAATGCTGAAACTGAGCTTTAGTGGGGACAGGTAGCTTGCCCAAGGTCACACAGCAAATATATTTTGGGATCAGAATTTGGCTGCTGGAGCTCCTGCTACTCACCACTATGCTAACCTGCTCTGAATGGAAGTTTCTACTTGTAAATACATTGGTTACCATGAAAGTCTAATCAAAATATGCCAAAGAGAATTGCAAATTTTATCAAACTCTTAAGAGTACAGTAATAACTGTGTAACTCATAGAGAAATTTACATTGTGATTAACTTTAAGAGAAGGAATAAAGTAGGAAACTAACTTAGTAGAATATCTTAATGCAAACTCCTTGCTTTCTGGTATAAACTGACTTAATACCTTATAAAATCATTCTTATATTGGTCTTGTCAGGAATCGATTTAAGGTGCTATTTCTTCATTACTTCCTGTCTCTCCATTTTTATCAATGAAGACCTAGATCTCCTGTTAAGTTCTAAGTCCTTTGTTCTTTGTATTCCTTCTTTCCAGTACTAGTATTTTCTTTTTCTAAATTAGTATAGATATTTTTCAGGTTCAAAATTATTATAAAACAGCTGAAAACCATGATTACTCTGGTCTTTCTAATTCTTCATTTAGTTTAACCATCTTTGAGTCTGTGGAAGATTTCATGGTATTACTATAGAAAGTATCTGAAATTTTGAAATGAGTCATCAGGTAGAGTGCTTAGCTTATTTTCTTATATTCAACAGTTCTCATATCTTATTAAGGGACAGTGCATTCAGCAGTAAGACTGTTTACTAGACCATGAACTAACCTTGATTTCAGAGTTAATTCAGCCTTGAATAATCAATCTGGTCTTTATTGACTCAGTCACCTTAGGCAAATTATGTAAACTCAGCCTTAGTTTCCCCACCTATAAAGTAGTATAACAGAGATAATATGAATATGAACATATATGAATAACTTAGATGAGTACAGACACATAGTACATGATCTGTGAGCATTTCTTCCTTCCCTCTCCCCCAAGGTTTTATAATAGAAAAGAAGTTAAGAAAGGTAAATTAGGAGTGTAGGAAGCCCAAATGAACCATAATAAGGAAAATAGGGTATAAAAGTACCATGTAGAATCTTACATTTTCATATCAAAGGCACACAAACAGCATAAGATCCCAGGAGCACTGGGAAAACGACACAGATATTTAATCTATTAGATTATGCCTAAGAAAAGTAAGTTTAATGGGATCTTTGTGTCAAGTGATGTTTCATTTTCCTTCCCCTCCCTCTTCTCTAATTCTCCTTAACATTCTGGATAGCCTTTCCCGATTTCATGAGAAAAAGTTCTGGAGATAATAAATATGAGTAAAGCTGTGTAGCTCATTCTAGCATACACCGTGCCTGACACTTCTGAGCAGTTTGCTGCTGCTGATGCGGCTGCTAAGTCGCTTCAGTCGTGTCCGACTCTGTGCGACCCCAGAGACAGCAGCCCACCAGGCTTCCCCGTCCCTGGGATTCTTCAGGCAAGAACACTGGAGTGGGTTGCCATTTCCTTCTCCAATGCATGAAAGTGAAAAGTGAAAGTGAAGTCGCTCAGTCGTGTCCGACTCTAGCAACCCCATGGACTGTAGCCCACCAGGCTCCTCCGTCCATGGGATTTTCCAGGCAAAAGTACTGGAGTGGGGTGCCATTGCCTTCTCCGTCTGAGCAGTTTAGTAAAGGCTAAAAAAGCCTGGGGAGTATTATTCTTTGTCTCTCTTGGGCCTTCCCCTTAACAATTCTGCTTTGTCTTTCTCACTCCCGTTTACTATAAATCATGTGCTCAACACCCTCAAAACTCCAGAGTAGAGCAGTCTTAGGCAGCTCTGTCCTGATACCAGCATGCCAAACATGTGAGAACTTTACAGAAGTCTGTTTCTTGTCTTGTGTGTCATCTGCTTAGCGAGGAACCAAAGAGTACTAGGCAGCACTTTGAGTTCAGTTAAAGGGTGTGTCCTACAAGATGACACCATTGCTGTGCCAGGAGTGACTCTTCACATCTGCTTCCCAGCTATATTTGCCTTTTTTTTTTTAATCTGCCTTTTTGATAATTAAGGCAAGACAATGGAATCTTCAAGTTTGACAGAGGTCAGTTTTGCATTCAAGCCTCTGTTTGAACCTACATGGAGTTTTGCTCATATTTACTAGGAGAGTAACAAATACTGACTTGTAATTAGCAAGAGTCACCTCTAGGAGTGGAATTAAAAATTACCCAGTTTGAGAGATCTGAGCTTCCTTACTTGCCAAATATTTTTCTACCCATAGGGTACTACATGGGAAAACCTAATATGGATATCATTTCCAGGTACTAATTGATTAGTGTGTATTGTTTTTCTTATCACTTTCTGCATTGTGGAGCATTTAGGAGTTTTATATGACAGGGACAGATAACTTTGGAGCATCCTGCCTAGGAAGAACTGGCTATAAAGGTACCTTGTAGGGGCTCTAGGAAGTAATGGGGAAGCACAAGGCTGCCTGGGCAGGCAGAAAGGGGTATTCTGCTACTGCTACTGCTACTAAGTTGTTTCAGTCGTGTCCGACTCTGTGCGACCCCATAGACGGCAGCCCACCAGGCTCCCCCATCCCTGGAATTCTCCAGGCAAGAACACTGGAGTGGGTTGCCATTTCCTTCTCCAATGCATGAAAGTGAAAAGTGAAAGTGAAGTCGCTCAGTCGTGTCCGACTCTTAGCGACCCCATGGACTACAGCCTATCGGGCTCCTCCATCCATGGGATTTTCGAGGCAAAGAGTACTGGAGTGGGGTGCCATTGCCTTCTCCGGAGGGTATTCTAGAAAGGAAAAGTGTACAAAAAAGATGAGGGGGTACAAAGCAGCTTCCTTTCTTTTCATAATTACAGCTATGAAAGATTGACAAAAGAGAAATTGTGTGTAACATGAACATATGTGATTAAAGCTAAAGTTTCATGAACAGTGAGCAAAGTAATAAAACATGTGGTTCTGTTTATACTTGTATCTAATGAATGATCAGTTCTTAATTTAAGAAACACCTTTATATCTTTCTTTAAATTTTGTATTTATTTTTGTTTTTTGGCTGTGCTGGGTCACTGTTGCTTGCAGACTTTTCTCTAGTTGTGACCAGTGGGTGGCTGCTCTCTAGGTTGCCATGCACGGTATGTGGACTTTTCATTGCAGTAATTTCTCCTGTTGCAGAACACAGACTCCAGGACGCATGGGCTTTAGTAGTTGCGGCTCCTGGGCTCTAGAGCACAGGCTTAAAAGCTGTGGCGCATAGGCTTAGTTGCCCCTTAGCATGTGGGATCTTCATGGATCAGGGATCTAACCAATATCTCCTGCATTAGCAGGCAGATTGTTTACCACTGAGCCATCTGGGAAGCCCCTATATCTTGATTATGTATCTTAGTATATGAACCTTTTGCTA
This sequence comes from Bos indicus, assembly GCF_029378745.1. Taxonomy (NCBI): domain Eukaryota; kingdom Metazoa; phylum Chordata; class Mammalia; order Artiodactyla; family Bovidae; genus Bos; species Bos indicus. The sequence continues at coordinate 37,763,510 of NC_091769.1, forward strand.
GAGCCACAAGTCATACTATGGCACATAAGATGTGAGGTTAAATTTGCAACTTTGGCAGTTTAATAATTTTAATAGCAATAATTTTATGAGCATTAATGTCTTTAATCAAGGCTCAAAATCTAAATTAAATCTTGAAATGGTTAGAAAGGACAGTAGAATTATAAACAAAACTCTAAATGTAATGCCTTCCTATCACTTTTTTTTAGATGGTTCTAATAAAAGTGTTGGTTAGCTATGGATGTGACTAAAAAGATCTGTATGTGACCAGCAGGCTATTCTAGATCATACACATGTTATGGCAGTTTTTGATTTGTGGTTCTGTTGTTTATTTGAAGGCTTTGTGCTACTATTATATGTCACTTTGTTTCTAAAGATCCACTTAAACACTTTTGAGAGTACATCTTGTTTTTCTACTTATTTGTTCATTCAGCACACATTTACTGGAGTACCAACTGTCAGATCCTGTTAGGTGTTAGAGGTACAAAGACATAACAAAATCCTTTCCCTCCAAGAGTTCAGTCTAGTATATTCGCAGTTAACAAGCCTCTCTGCTTGTCAATGAGTGTACTTCGCGGCAGGATTTCTCAACCTCAGCACTTTGACATTTGGGGCCAGACAATTCTTTGTTGTAGGAGGTTTGTGCCAAGGAGCATTATAGGATGTTTAGCAAGCATCCTTGACTTCTACCAACTAGATTCCAGTAACACTGCTTCTCCCTACCCCCCAACTCTTGACAATCAAAAAATTCTCCAGATATTGCCAGATGTCCCCTGATGATAAATCCAGAATGTGAACCACACTTTTATGTGTTGTTGACAAAAGGCTTTTATATAATTGGTTTTCAACATTTCACTACAAAGCTAGCAAATGTAATAAAAAGAACACAACCTAGATAAGTCACACAGTGCTTACTATTACAGGGGAGGGCTCAAAGAGGAATACTATACACAGTGTATCACTGTTAATAATTAGAAGGCAGGACTCTTGGAATCTTTACCTATTAAAAGTTTTATGTTTCACTTTGGATGTCTATGAGGTCACTTCCTGAGTTACTATGAGTTACTAAGTTACTATGTACTTAGTTACTAAGTCTTAGGGACTTCACTAAAATAACAAACCATATACTAATTGGAAAGGGAGAGTCTACTATTAATAAAAACTAGTTCTTTTCTGAGCTCTTTGTATCAGCAATATCATTTTCTTGTTAATAATGAAAGTATTTCATTTTCTCTGATGAGAAGCCTGGAAGACCAGCACATTTTTAGAATGGTCCTTGTGTTCTGTAGGCATATGACTTTGAATATTATTACTTTACTAAAGGAATACTACCTGGCTTGGACTTCTTCACGTTATTGCTTTTCTATATTCAAACAGCGTACAAAGAACATTCTACAACCAGGAATTCATTTTGATAGCTTCTTGAAGCTTGTCTTTTAATAATGCCTTCCTTCTCAAAGTAGAGGGACCACTTTCCTATTAGAAATAGTGCTTTCCTGAAAGTCCTGAAACCTGAGTTTTACATTCAGCTCTAGTACTAACTAGCATTTGTTTACCATCTCTCAGCCTTAATTTCTTCACCTGTAAGATGTAGATAGATAGATATTAGATAGGTTTATTTTATCATGGTTTCCAGATAAGTATCCTAAATTCCACATTCTTTGCTCAAATAAGCTTAGTTTTGTGTTCTTATTCTTACAGAATATCCACATTTCAGTTTCTGCACCTATCAAGAATTTTAATTCACCATGGATAATCTCTCAGCAGAAGAAATTCAGATAAGGGCTAACCAGGTTACTGATGAGGTAAAAGTTTTACTTGGAATAGGTCATTAATTCTCTTTTCAATTTTCACAGTGGAAGCATGAGAGGACCTTCTTAGAAGACCATTTTGGCCTCTCCCTAGTCTGTTTATATCAAAGAATGCATTTGCCCTTGAGTGCCATTACTACTAGCTTCTTATTTTGTCAACTCATCAAAAAACTAAATAAATGCAAACAGTCTGTATGATTTTTTTTTTAAATAGTCATTACTGAATAGTAACTTAGAACAAAGATATAGATGAAGAATTCTGGACATTTAATTTTAACAGAATTTTCTAATATCTGTGTAATATCCCTGGATTTCTGCTACATTACATTTTTATAAATCCCATTAACTATACTCTTTCAAATTTTCTCTTAAGCATCTGGTAGAAAGAAAATAACTAAAATTATATTAGTAAGCTTTATTTTTTATTTTAAAGAAGGGAGGAGTGGATGCGCTAGCAATCTTTAAAAATAAAGTAGCATCATCATGAATATGGCCTGTGATCAGATTTGGGGGGTGGGGCTGTGCTACATATTTTAGAATGCTAAAACTCTTTTTTTTTTCCTAGTCTCTGGAAAGTACAAGGAGAATCCTGGGTTTAGCCATTGAGGTAAGAAAGTGTTTAATCATCAAGTTAAGTATAGAAACTGTATAGAAGGAATTCTGATAACACAGACTGGAATTACTGTTGAATCAGAATGATATTGTATCAATAAGCTTTATTATTTGAAATTGGCAATTGCTGAAATTGTCAAACCATGCACTAATGGGCCTTTTTGGCTTTTCTAAGTGATAGTATTAGAATGTAACAGGGAAAACAATTCACCATGAGTTTGTGACTTAATTATTTGGCGGGGGTGGGGGGGTGGGGGTGGGTTAATATGTTAAGGTGTGTTGGTTTGGGGAGGTTAGTTTTCTTCTAATCCTCTGAGAACTTAAGTTTCTAATGCTTCTGCCTTGATGTTTTTCAGACCTTGTAGCTTTTGTTTCTGTTGGTTTGGTTGTGCTATCAGCTTTTTTTCCCTTCTTTTAGTCACAGGATGCAGGAATCAAGACTATCACTATGCTGGATGAACAAGGGGGTGAGTTGCAGTCATTGGCAGGAACTCTTGATTTGATTTAGAATGCCAAAAAGCCTTTTCAAATCAGCCACAGTTAAAATTAATTAAGCCTTTGGGAGTACCTTTCCTTTGTAAGATAAGAGTGATATTTTGCTTCTTTTCTTCTGATTTAATTTATATCATGTTTTGTTGCCTATTTGGGGTGGGAGGTCACACTATCCCATTGTCCACCAAGTATTTATTTATTAGGTAGCAGGGCTTATTGTGTGCACTGGTCATTTGTGTCCTGGACATTATGATATTCTTTCATCATTTTCAGAAATCAAGTTACATCCTTGTGGAATTGGAAACTTTGCATTTGATTTGGTCCTGAGCAAGCTGGTCTAGTTTTTATTCCTCTTAGGACAGTCTTTAGGTTTTGAGCCTATTCAGTAATAGAAATGCTAGGAATCTAGTCTAGTGAGGCCTAAACCAATCCTCACATGCTCCTGTTATACAAATTTCTTTAGAACAAATTTATCCACAGAGGCCAGATACCCTAGGATCGGTACGTGAAAGACTTTTAAATGCTGGACAGCATATAATGCCATCTGGCCCTGATATAGTCACTGTGATGAATTGTTGGTGGATTCGAGGTTAAAGTTTGCTCTTCCGTTATACTAATAATAGCACTTTCTGATTGGCAGCATGAATGTAACATAAAATTTAACTTCCACAACTTTTCTTAGAACAACTAAAACGCATAGAAGAAGGCATGGACCAAATAAACGAAGATATGAGAGAAGCAGAGAAGACTTTAACAGAACTCAACAAGTGCTGTGGCCTTTGTGTATGCCCATGTAGTAGGTGAGTTGATAAATCAAAATCTTTTTCAAATAAATCTAAAGTGAGAGTATCACCCTCAGAACCCCCCTCTCAGCCCCCAGTAAGTGTTGCAGGGCCTAAATAAGGAACTTGATTAGATCAACTTAATCTCTTTCTCCTTCAGGCAGATCAAACTTTTTATGTAAATAGGCACATTCACTGAAAACCATCACTTAAATTTGATCAATCTTTCAATCAAGTCCCAATTACATTTTTAAATAATACATGAAAAGCTTGGGAAATACCCATCTGGATAATACATAGCAGGATGAAATTAGTGTGTTTTCTTTTCAAATAAGGAGAATTAATAAAACATATATTCTGTGGTGGGCACAAGAGGGATGGCCAAGGCATCAAAGGACTTACCATGTGGTTGGATAAATGAGACAGAATAGCAGAAAGTAGAAGCTATAGAAATCTAGTGCTAGATCTATGATATCAATGGAGGCTGCTGCTGCTGCTGCTAAATCACTTCAGTCGTGTCTGACTCTGTGTGACCCTATAGACGGCAGCCCACCAGGCTCCCCCGTCCCTGGGATTCTCCAGGCAAGAACACTGGAGTGGATTGCCATTTCCTTCTCCAATGCATGAAAGTGAAAGTGAAGTCACCAGTTGTGTCCGACTCTTCGCAACCCCATGGACTGCAGCCTACAGCCTACCAGGCTCCTCCATCCATGGGATTTTCCAGGCAAGAGTACTGGAGTGGGGTGCCATGGAGGCTAAGGGTACAGAACTACTAAAGTTAGTTTGGAGTTCATCTTATAGGAGAGAGTGGACTTGAGTTGGGCTCTGAATAATTAGAAAGATCTTGATGGGCCCGGCAGAAGTGGGAAGACATTTCCTGTGGAAGATTTAATGTAAATAAAGACTACAGAGGAGCTTGACTCAACTGTACTACATGATTCACATTGAGAAGAAGTGGAAAATAAGACATAAGTAGGCAGTAAAGGCGGAGAAGGCAATGGCAACCCACTCCAGTACTCTTGCCTGGCAAATCCCATGGGCGGAGGAGCCTGGTAGGCTGCAGTCCATGGGGTCAGGAAGTTCAGTTCAGTTCAGTTCAGTCGCTTAGTTGTGTCCGACTCTTTGCGACCCCATGAATCGCAGCACGCCAGGCCTCCCTGTCCATCACCAACTCCCGGAGTTCACCCAGACTCACGTCCATCGAGTCAGTGATGCCATCCAGCCATCTCATCCTCTGTCGTCCCCTTCTCCTCCTGCCCCCAATCCCTCCCAGCATCAGAGTCTTTTCCAATGAGTCAACTCTTCGCATGAAGTGGCCAGAGTACTGGAGTTTCAGCTTTAGCATCATTCCTTCCAAAGAAATCCCAGGGCTGATCTCCTTCGAATGGACTGGTTGGATCTCCTTGCAGTCCAAGGGACTCTCAAGAGTCTTCTCCAACACCACAGTTCAAAAGCATCAATTTTTTGGTGCTCAGCGTTCTTCACAGTCCAACTCTCACATCCATGGGGAAGAGTCGGACACAACTGAGCGACTTCACTTTTCACTTTCATGCATTGGAGAAGGCAATGGCAACCCACTCCAGTGTTCTTGCCTGGAGAGTCCCAGGGACGGGGGAGGCTGGTGGGCTGCCGTCCATGGGGTCGCACAGAGTCGGACATGACTGAAGCAACGCAGCAGCAGCAGCAGCAGCAGGCAGTAAAGGAACTTGAATGCCATCCTAAGGGGTTGATTGATTGGAGTGGAGGATATAACTGCACACCAGGAGACCAATTAGGAATGTTTTGTAAGCTAGGCCTGTGAGCTATAACCTTATCATTAATTAGAGAGAAAAGTGTAAGTCGGATTCCCTTTAAATCAACTGAAAGAAAGAAAGAAAGAAAAGTGAAGTCTCTCAGTCATGTCCAACTCTTTGTGGCCCCATGGACTGTAGCCTACCAGGTTCCTCTGTCCATGGAATTTTTCAGGCAAGAGTACTGGAGTGGGTTGCCATTTCCTTCTCCGGGGGAATCTTCCTGACCTGGGATCAAACCCGGGTCTCCTGCATTGCAGGCAGACACTTTACCAGCTGAGTCACCAGGGAAGCCAACTGATTGTGTGTCAAATGTGAAGAAGGAAACATCAAAGAAGACTGAAGATTTGAAGCCTCTAGTAAACTAGGAAATGAGAAGTCTTCAAATATTTGTGTATAGTGTATGAGATAATACTTGACAAAAAAAGAATTCATTCATTTTAGTGACTTTATTATTAATATTTCAATTCTCTCCTTAATCTTGAGTAAAACAACCTCCATGTGTTGACAAATAATATGTGTATTCAGACAAAGATGAGAAGTCATCCATCAACTTTGAACTTCACCTTTGGCCAAAATGACATTGTCTGGAGATTAAATGACTATCTGTTCTGCTGAGCATATTCACTTTTAAAAGAGCTTTGTAACTATCCAGTTGTCTCAGCCGCTGTGATAAAGCAAGACCAAGATACAAAGGTTTACAGACTCAGCATTTTTTACTCCTCTAAAGGAGTTAGGAATGGAGGAGCTTTTGTTCTGTCATACTTTCAGTTAAGTGTTTCCATGTGACAATATTCTCTGTACTATTTCTACCTGAGAAAATATAGTTAAATTATTTATTGGTCAGCTTTAGTGTTTGGGCATAAGAAACCAAGAAAGACAAGTCTGTTGACCTGTTTAGACCTTGGTTGACTCTCCAAAAGTGTATATTTTAGTAGCAATCACCTGTAAATCAGGGTTTAACATATTAAGCAAACAAGTTAGAAACACACAGACTTTTTGATCTAAACTCTTAACTATGGTTTTCACACTCACTTGTGCTTTTCTCCTATGTTCTGTGTACGCTCTTAGAAGAGTTCAGGGGGAAAAAATAGTACGTGAACTTCCTTGAGATAGGTATTAAGAGAAAAGCAAAGAAGAGGAAGTTCTCTCTAGAACCTAGAGCAAATTATCTCTGAATGAATCCTGAGATAGTCTGATATCATAGAAGGTGGGAAAAATGGAGCTATAGAAGTATTATTTTTATTTTTCTTTGTGTACCCAGCCAAACATGGGCAGGATTTTCTTGGACACTAGGTAGAGTATGTTCTTAAAGCAGTCCATTCTCAGCCTCTAACATCAGCAGAGCCCTTTCCTAATGGGTCAGGAGAAGAAAGCTCTTCATAACATCTGGAATGAACAGGCTTCTATAACAAAACAGTTGTTCCTTGAAGAGAAGAGAGTAGTATTTCAATTTAAAGACTGATTTTAATTGCCTTCCTTTCACCCATTTCTCCTTTATACCATTGAGACCTTGCCCTCTATGGTGTCTCTTTCACTCCTGCCAGGGGCGTGATCTTTCTAAGTTTATCTGCTAATCTGTATTTCAGTTAGACTTATCATATGAATAGCCATAACATGAGCTTCTCAAGGCAGAGACAGGATCTTAGTTTTCTTTATAAAGCTAGTACTAATTATGGTACTAGTAATAACAGCTCAGGTCCATAATCTCTTATCTGCCATTTAGAAATCTAAAAATTTCTGAAAGCCAAAGGTTTGTTTTAAATTAGGCTACAAGATGTAACCTGAACTGAAGCTGTTTAATAATCTATCCCACTTAGTGTAATGTTAATCTCTTTCACTGCAGAAATATTGATATACGTGATTATGTGGTACTGCTCAAGATGTCCTCATCCAAAGGTTTGGATGAGATTTGTGAGCCTATATATTAATTTAGGTTCTTACTGTCCTGAACACTTGAAATGTAATCCTTACAGTAACCTTAATGTGAGATAGTTTCTCTTACTATCACCATTTTACATATGGAGAAACAGAGGCACCAGAATGCTATGCTAGCAAGTGGAAGAGCTGAGATTCAAAACCAGACGGAGCTCTAGTTTTTAATTGTGTGATGCTACATTGCTTGACTGGCAAGAAAAGAATGAAGCTTTTTGTTGCTACTATTGTTAGAGGTATTGCTATCTAGAAAATGTCTTCAGTAGATTTGTTCTTTGAGATTTCTTTTGTTCACTGGTATTCACTGAAGCCATGTCAACAGATCTTTTTCTAATAAAATGTGGAAATAGCTTCACTTAACAGAACCCTGTATTATAAGAGAAGGAAATTTTAATTTCAGCTCATTCTTTTTAAAGGACTACTAGAATTTAAAAACAAACTACCAGAATTAAACTTTAAAACTGTGAATAAATGCCATTTTTTTAGCTTGCTACTATTTGAATCCTAAAAGCAAAAAGCACAGATTCCCTATTAAAAATGTTATGTGTTTGTCAATAACTTGTTTTTTTGTTTTGGCTTCACCTTGTGGCTTGCAGAATCTTAGTTCCCTGAGCAGGGATTGAACTTTGGTTTCTAGCAGTGAAAGCGCTGAGTCTCCTGGACCACTGGGAAATTCTCTTTGTCAGTAACTGATAAGTCAAAATTCTAATTAACAAGAGTTTAAAAAGAGGCAGGTTTAAAATGGGAAGTCTTAGAATTGTAAACTGCCTAATGTCCCAGTTTAACCATTGTCAGACAAAGTAGTCTGTTGTCTTAACTTGCCTCTTTGCATTCTATGCTTATATTGCCAAACATAATGGCACATAGTTTCAAGACAGGTTGGTATTTCTGGGCAGCCTTACTAGAGAAGTTGAAAGTTGGTACTACAGGTTTTATACTATTGAATCTTAAGTCATATTATGGTATAAAGATTCAGCTCTGATTTGTTAAAATAAATATTGAATTACTGTATTTTAGTCAACGTATGAGTGATTCCTTCATTCTACTCACTGGAGATACAAAGTATTGAATATTTTGCCTTCTTTTCATGTTAATTCTCATAATTTTAGGACAGAATATCATTATTCAGACATTCTTAGGAAAAATGAAGTATACACTGGTTTAAATAGTTTTCTTGTTTTTCTTTTTATCTAGATTCTCAGATGTTGGTTGTTTCTATGAAATCAGGCAGGAATTTAAATGCATTGTGTTTTGAAAACTCCAAACCTGCTTCTGTTCTGTTTGAATGGCATTCACTACTTTCTGCATTTCATTCTCTCACTTAATCTCTTCCTTTCTAATCTGCTTACTAAAAATGAAGATTTAACATCAGAAGCTGAGCTCAGTAACTGATCAAAGGGAACTGTAAGATGCGGTCTTGTGGCGCAGTTTGGGCTGTTAACCTGCTGTCTAAAGGTGATGCTTCAGATGACTTTCCTGTGCATGTGCATGGATTTTGTGAATGGTGGAGACTCTAAAAGCTGTGCTGTGGTGTGTAATGTAAAGTGAATTTGTTCTTGATGAGTGCTATTTGCCAGAAGATTGGATTGACAAAAAGATCTTAATTTATAATAACATCCTTTGACTAATGGTTTTGATACTAAGTTTTTGCTAAAAAACATTTAAGATTATAAAACTTAAAACACCCCTAAAATTTCCTAAGAAGTTTTAAATAGGTTGATCTTTATAGAGAATTGCTGCATTCTAGTTCTGATTAAAGGTAAGGGGATTCAGTCTAAATACATGGACTTTGATTTCAGCTTCCTATCTTGTGTTAGGTTTTTCTATTCTTTTCTGGCTCCAGAATCAAGATTTCCTCAGTTAAAGTATTGCTTCTAATGATTTTGGATTCCCCATGATTTAGGCCACTACCAAATTGAGGAATTAATTGCCAATGTAAGTCATCTTAAATGCCATTTGGAACAAGGCGGGTATAAATTTAAAATGTTACCATATCTAGTATCTTCTTTTAAAAAATAAAGGTATGCCTTCTTTATATGTTATCACCTGTTTCATAATACCTTTTATGTCATATGTTAGCTTGCTCTGGTTTCATATTGAATTAATGCAGAGCTAACCAATCTTAACTTTTTATGGAAGTTAACCCTCCAGTTAGCCTACTGCTTATTATAATATTTGACTCCTTAATTTTGGATCTTTATGGGAACTTTGAAGACCATAGTTAAATGTTAGAAAATTGTTTGATTTCTACCCTCTGTTTCTTGCTCTTCTTTTTCTTTTTTCTTGTAACCTGGTCACTCCCCACACATGCACACCCTTGTAATCGTTATAACTGGTATTTAAAAAAATTTTTATTTATTTGGCTGTATTGGGTCTTAGTTGCAGCATATGGGGTCTTTGTTGAATCATGTGAGATCTTTCATTGTGGCACATGGAGTCTCTACCTGTGTCTTGCAGGCTCCATGGGCTTCAGTAGTTGCTACGCACAGGCTTAGTTGCTCCAAGGCATGTGGGATTCCATGTCCTCTGCACTGCAAATCAGATTCTTAACCACTGGACCACCAGGGAAGTCCCACAACTGATATTTGTTTGATCCCTTTTCTCTTTGGTATGAAAGAATTATAGCTAATACTGGGCTTTCTTTTTGCTATTTTTGTTAGTACTAATGTTGACAATCAAAGCTCAAAAGAGAAATTATTAGGTTATTGTGTTCAGATTTATAGCAGCTTCCTAAATTAGGGAGTATTTCAAATTCTTATTTTAATCATGCCCTTTTTGAATGTGATATTTATCTGAAAAAATGTGGTACTTAAAGAGTATTAATTGGGCTTCCCTGGTAGCTCAGACAGTAAAGAATCTGCCTGCAATGCAGGAGACCTAGGTTTGATCCCTGGGTCAGGAAGATCCCCTGAAAAAGGGAATGGCAACCCACTCTAGTATTCTTGCCTGGAGAATTCCATGGACAGAGGAGCCTGGCAGGCTACAGTCCATGAGGTTGCAAAGAGTCAGACATAATTGAGTGAGTAACACAACAAAGATTATTAAAGTCTTCAAAACTGATAGTCGAGGTAAATCTAACTTTCTAGATGGGAGTTCTTAATTACATTAAAATCTACCACAAATTTGCCTAAGCATTTTATTATGAAATCTAATTTTTTTCCCAGAGGGGCTGTTAATTTTGTTATGCAGAGGAGTTATGTTGCAAATCAGAATGGTTTCTTTCTTTCTGTAGACCAGAAACAACCCTGGCCCCATTGTGTTTTTATATAGCTATATTCCAGTTATTTTCAGCTGGTTGTAGATCTCAAAGCTCAGGAATGGTAATGGGTGAGAAGAATAAACATGCCAGTTGGTAATTTGTGCACTTAAAGCCATGAACTTTTTAACTAAGGATCAGATTGAGGTTGAAATGAAAGAACAAAAATATGTCTAAAAATATATATATATATTTGTCTAATACTTACAGAATAATTTTACATCAATTATCAACAGCTCTGTGAATTAATAAATATTGTTATCTTAGTTTTATATATAAGAAAAAGATGCTCAGAGATGGAAATTTGCATGAGACTCTATACCTACTGAATGACAGGTCTGGGATTAGAATTCAAGTCAGTTCAGTTCAGTCGCTCAGTCGTGTCCGACTCTTTATGACCCCATGAATTGCAGCACGCCAGGCCTCCCTGTCCATCACCAACTCCCAGAGTTCACCCAAACTCATGTTCATCGAGTCGGTGATGCCATCCAGCCATCTCATCCTCTGTCGTCCCCTTCTCCTCCTGCCCCCAATCCCTCCCAGCATCAGAGTCTTTTCCAGTGAGTCAACTCTTCGCATGAGGTGGCCAAAGTCCTGGAGTTTCAGCTTTAGCATCAGTCCTTCCAAAGAACACCCAGGGCTGATCTCCTTTAGGATGGACTGGTTGCATCTCCTTGCAGTCCAAGGGACTCTCAAGAGTCTTCTCCAACACCACAGTTCAAAAGCATCAATTCTTCCGCACTCAGCTTTCTTCACAGTCCAACTCTGACATCCATACATGACCACTGGAAAAATCATAGCCTTGACTAGACGGACCTTTGTCGGCAAAGTAATGTCTCTGCCTTTGAATATGCTATCTAGGTTGGTCATAACTTTTCTTCCAAGGAACAAGCGTCTTTTAATTTCATGGCTGCGATCACCATCTGCGGTGATTTTGGAGCCCCCCAAAATAAAGTTTGACACTGTTTCCACTGTTTACCCATCTATTTCCCATGAAGTGATGGGACAAGATGCCATGATCTTGGTTTTCTGAATGTTGCGCTTTAAGCCAACTTTTTCACTCTCCTCTTTCACTTTCATCAAGAGGCTTTTTAGTTCCTCCAATTTACTATAAATCTTGTGGCTTAGAAAAATCCTTGTTTATACATTTGCTTTCTCCAGATTAATTCCTCAGTGTCCCAATACGTAGAAATACTAAGGTAGACTACCAGAATAATTTAAAATATTCCTTCTGCAACAGATTGGAAGTCTCTTAGTGTTTCTCTTCCCTGGTTGGGCAGCTAAGTGACCTATTGAATTTAAATAAAACCATAGTGACAATAGAATAGTCCTAGGCTCCACCCCATACAAATTGAAATAGAATCTTCAGAGCGTAGCCTATTTACCTGTGTTTTCAAAATCATCCAGTTCACTTTGATGCTCAGTCAAGTTTGGGAAATAGTACCTTTTAAGGCACTTAAGACCCTTTGAAGGAAGGCAAATTAATTAAATCATTATTGTTTTTATTAGATACACAGCTGCCTGACAGTGCCCTCAAAAACAGGTATCTTTTAAGGTTTTACAACTCAGTGGGAGAAACTCCATGGTAACAGCATGTGGCAGGATCTTAAGCAAGCCTTATTACATGGAATACAGGTACTGAAAAGGGATGATGGTATGCCATCAACAACATATAAAGATCACTGCTTTGTAAACGTGCAGAACATGTCATAAATGCTTAAAGAAAACAGTATAGCATTTTTTCCCAACCCATTTGAAAATAAATATGAAAATTCAATTGAAGTCAGCTTTTTGCACCTTTTCCCTTTGATATTTGAAGAACGTCTTTAAAGATCCAGTCCTCTTAAGGAGGAAGAGTTTGATAACCAGTCTGATTTTGTTTTAAATTATGCTTTTATTGAACCTCATTCACAATATCATATTAAAACAATCTGTTTATACTTTATGCCCCTTATATCTAATTGAAGGAAGAATTCTCAGAAGTTGAAGGAATTTCAAATATCATTTTTTTTAAGGTTGAGGAGGTTGGAACTCATGTTAGACCAAGAGCCCACAAATCCTGTCCCAGTCCAGTGCTTATGTGCTAAGACTCTCCGAAGCACAGTGTCTTATTATTTAGTGACAGTTTGAATTCCAGCCCTCATTATTTAACCTGTTTTACAATCTGATATCCTAGTAAGAGTCCTACTTATGTTATTTCTATTAATGTTTCTGGTTAGCTTTCTGATAAACTTATATCCTGTTTATTTTGCTTAGTTACTATTACGCTGCTTTAGAATTTTGCCTGAGAATTTAGATAACATGTATCTTGTTAACAAAGAATACATGTAAATGGGTTTTCTACTGAACAGAAATTATATATAAATATTCATTTAAATAATTTTTATCCCCCCTTGTTCCAGGAAGGATTTAACATGGCTTATTAATAACCAAATAAATTGGTTAATTAAACATATAGTACCCTTTCTTTAGCACTGATGATTAAGGTCTAAGATCCAGTTCTTTGTTTGCCAAAAATGAATCCTCACATGATACTATTAAGGAAAGACCCACTACTTTGCTAAAATCTCTCTGTTTTGCAATTTCAAAACTTCCTCATTAATGTATCATGGAATAATTCAGAAACCAACATATCCATATACTACTTTTTGTTTATAGAAAAGAAGAAACTAAAATTGTGTGAGTGGAAACTTTACCTAGCCAAGTAATCAGTAAAAAAAAAGTTTTGTGTTTTTTGTAATAGCCACTTAAAAGTCATTTTACCAGGTTCCTTTTCTTGCCATTTATACAGATTTAAGTAGCAAATTCCATGGTAAAATTCTGACTGTGGCTAATTTTTAGTTATATCAGTTAATCTAAAGCATATACTTTTAAGAGGTTTGGATCTAGGATCATTTTTTATTAAGGTGGATAAGTAAACTCTTAAATGAAAAAGCCCTCAACCAAAGGAGACAATTGTGATTGGTAACAGTGTGGCCAAGTTATTCATTATCTGTTCAATTTGGAAATAATTCGTGCCTTTCTTCATGATGTTTGTTAAGAAAACTTTTTTTTTTTTAAGAATTTAATGTTAACAATTAAAGTTAACAATTCTAAATTTAAAAAATGGGTCAGGTGGAACTACTACAGTCTAAGTAAGTGGGCAGCTGAGGTGTAAGTACTGCCCATTCTCTCTCTCTTTCATCCCTCATCAACCTCTGAGATGCTTCTAAGAAACCCTTAAGGCATCCCAGAACACCTTTCCTAATTTTTTTCTAGTGTCCTTTAACCTTTTTTCTGGAGAGTCTCAGAGGCTAGGGGAACCTGAAGAATCAAATAATTACATTTTGCTACTTAATAACTGCTCAGTGAAGAGTTGGTAAAAGTAGTTTAACCTTCAAAAATTTATTTTTAATGTTGGTGGGGTTACACAGTTCATCTTTTTTCTACCCTAGATTGTGATGGAGCATGGTATAGATAATCTAGATCTAGCTGCATGTAGCTTTTATGCTAAGGGTGCTATGGCATCCCCAAGGTAACAAGCACTTATGATGACATTTCTCCCTTTCCTTCTTGGTATCTCTACACTCCTGACATAGGACAAAGAACTTCGAGTCTAGTAAAGCCTATAAGGCAACATGGGGTGATGGTGGAGACAACTCTCCTAGCAATATAGTATGTAAGCAGCCAGGCCGAGTGACAAATGGTCAGCCTCAACAAGCGACTGCAGGAGCAGCCAGCGGGGGATACATTAAACGGTAAGCCAGCTCTTCCCAATATTTTTACCCTTTTCCTAAAGGAATGTCTCTCTCTGGAAGTTGGGTGCATTTATCCATGAACTGTAACTTATCAATTAGAAATAGCATTTATTCTTTTTTTGGGGGGGAGGGGGGGATAGTTGGTTTTTTCATGGTCTTTTTTTTTTTTTTTTGGCTGCAAAGCCTGTGGGATCTTAGTTCCCCAACCAGGGATTGAACCTGGGCCCCCTGCAGTGGAATCACTGAGCTCTAACCACTGGACCATCAGGGAATTCCCTTATTCCATTTAAAAATTTGCCTTCTGACAAAATGGTGACTGGGATTATTGACCTTAAGTGATGGATTAACTTTTCTTTATAAAGTACTTTAAAAATTATTCAAGTAGTCATGTTTTATTTCTGTAAATAAGATGTGATTTAAAATGTATCATTTAGAGTAGGAGTTGGCTGGATCCCTGTAAGGATATCCCTGTAAGGGTAAGGATATCCCTGTAAAGGGTCAGATAGTAAATATTTCAGGTTTTCCAGGCCATAGAGTCTGAGTCATAAATACTCAATTCTGTTGTAGGGTAAAATCAGGTAATGGGCCACATTGGACTTTGGGCCAGAATTTTTCAACCCCATTTTTAGAGCAGTGGTTCTTTAGACTTAAGTGTGTATCAGAATCACCTGGGAGGTTTAGTGAAACAGACTGCTGGAGTCCCTTCAGGAGATCTGGAGTAGTCTAAGAATTGGCATATTTTCATGTCTAACAAGTTCCCAGGTTATGCTGGGAATTACACTATGAAAAACCTCTATTCTAAAGTCATTTCTTCATCTTCTCTTAAATGGCTTTAAGACATTGTTATCTCTTGAATCAGCCTTTCCATTTTCACTGTAGAATGTTTCCCAAGAATGGTAACCTGCATCTGTTTGGGTCTAACAGCTGATGTCAATTTGCTTATTTTTACAAAAACTAAATCCAGACTCAGTCCGTGTATAATTCACCCAAAAGTACTGAATTAAGTGTCTTTTTGTAATAGTATAACAAATGATGCCAGGGAAGATGAAATGGAAGACAACCTGACTCAAGTGGGCAGTATCCTAGGAAACCTAAAAAACATGGCTCTGGACATGGGCAATGAGATTGAAGCTCAAAACCGACAAATAGAACGGATCACAGAAAAGGTAAGAGCTTGTTACTGCCACAGGAAAATGGCAGAATGTACACTGCCTTTGTGCCGAATGACATCCAGCACAGTGTTCAGTAATAGACATCTGTGCTGTGTACTCTCAGGGAGAACAACAGGGATAAGATTCTGTCCTCACGGGCCTTACAGTTTTGATGAGTTTCTAACATGTTGAAAAATAACAGTTAGGTCCTCCTATCTCTTACTTATTTGGTTCATTTTATTTTCTGTTAAAATTTTTATTTTGCCTGAGCTAAGTAGTTCTGTTGATATACAGCAGCTAAAATAACTTTATTATTGGTTCATTTTGAAACCAAGACCTTGGGATCAACTGGTTTAAAAATGATAACAAAATTTCACCCATGAAACTCAAAATCTCTTCTAACCTTCCTGTGCGCTGTCAGGGTTTTTTGTTTGCTGTCTTTCCCCTGAATGAGCAGGTTAGCTTTTGGAATTTTATTGTGTTAGCTAATAACAAATTAGTAAACTCCTGAATCCTCATCTCATGAGTCAGTAGGTAACAATCAGTTCTGCGGAATGGTTCTTGTAGGGTGGACACATAAAAACAAGAGAGAGACCTGTGAGTAGCAAAACAAGTGTGGTTGCTATTTTTCACTTCATATGATCTGAAAGATGCTGAAATTAAACCATGTTCAGTGTTTGGTAGTGTCACAACTAAAAGCCGTTCTTGTTACTTCATTAAAATCTCAGTATAAAGATTGGGGTTTCTCTGTTGAATAATTTATGATGGATTTCACTTGGGCAAAGAGTGGTTCATCAGATATTTTCCATGCTGTTATGTGGGTGTAGGCTACATATTACCCATCATTTTCATTTACAGATTAATGTGGATGGCAGGACATCTGTTCCAGAGATCTTGGGGTAAATTATTTCAGTCTCTGGTTTAGATCTAGGGTAACTCCAGGTGAGATTTCTATGGTTCAGCTCAGGGGACTGCCACAGGATCCAGACCTATAGCAGAGAAGAGCATTCTTATATTTTCATTGCATCTAAATGCAATTGACTGTAAGATGCATCCTAGCTCCAGACACGTTAAACTGTGAAAAAAGATGTTACAGGACTCACGAAATATTAACACGTTCTTCTGTTATATCTTTGTCATGTTTATACACCCACGTTTTTTCAAATGCATTTGATATTCTGTCACTTCTTGCCCAAAATGAGTTTTGTAATGTGACTTTGACTACTTCCTGAATTTTCTCAGTATGTCAGTTACTCTCAGTGTATGAAATTTAATGCCTATTAGGACATCTTAACCTTGTCAAGTAATGCTGGTATCTTTTTCTTTTTTTCCAGGCTGACACCAACAAAGATCGTATTGACAATGCCAATGCCAGAGCAAAGAAACTCATTGACAGCTAAAGCTACTGCTGTACTTCTTTATCATTTATTTACTTTCCTAGCTCCTCCTTCAAAGTCATCACCTTTCCAGAGTTTGAAATCTTGGTTCCACACTCTTCTAATCAGGAGATGTGGAAGAAGATCTAGGAGTAACAGTCCCCCAATTTTTTTTTTTAATTTTTCTCGTTTTCCCTTGAGGGTATTCTTAGTCTTCCTTCTAGCATTTTCTTTCTCAGTCCATACAATTAGGTTGATTTTCATACATTTTTTATAGTTTTATTTTTCATCCTCTCCATTTACTTTAGCAGGTTCTTCTGCTTTCAAAATATGGAAGCATTGCCAAAGACAGCCACGTGAAAGGAAGCTGGAGGCAGTGGGGGCAAGCACAGGAGGGGAGGCAAGAGATAAGAGGTTGTTACCTCAGTAAAACCTACAGACCCTAAAGCCAAAAGTGGTGTAACCACAGTGAATATCTAGTAGGGTTTAATTTTTATTTTAAGTTGCAGTTATTGCCAGTTTAGGCCAGTGCTTGGTTTTGGAGCCTGGGTACACAATGTTTTTGTTATGCATCGCAACTTTGCAACCTCTGCTCCAAAAAAGAGCAGACTGAGCTTTTTTAAAATAAGCTTAATTTCTGAACTCTTGGTGATTCACCTTTGTACATAGATTCTATGATCCATTTCATATTGCACATATAGGAACACATGGTATAAATGAGTAGCTTTATTTTCATATTATTAATAGTATCACAGTCCCATTACAGGCCTATTAACCTCATAAATTTGTCATTAGTCTTTGAGGAAAAAATATGTAAATATGAATGTATAACATGAGAATTTCTCTCTACAGCAGGGCTTAAAATTTTTTTGAAAAGTTTGACAAAGTGTATCACGTGAATTCAGATTTACCTCAATGCCACAAATTATGTTTAGATAGGAAAAAAAACTTATTTTGATCTCAGGTAGAAAAATAGTTAGATTGCTTTGAGTTTTATGTAGTTGTAAACTTTTTTTAAACTAGAATTTATTGTTTAACTAAATGGTTTGGAAGATTATGCCTTTGGTTTACTTATCGATGATTGCACTATCATTCTTTTGTACTCAACTTCCAGAATCACATTTGTTTATAAGTGTTATAAGAATCTTACCGGTGTTTGTCACCTTTATTTAAAAACTAGCTTCTGCACACTTCAAGACTATTAATGTCGATTGGTTTGACAAATAACTACTACTGTTTGATCCTTACAGTTAAATTTTGTAACTAATGGAATTGTTTTTTCAAATAGGTAATATGCTTCTGCGACTGCTTTGGGGGGATGGGAAGCAGTAATTTTGTCAGCTTTAATTTCACAAACTGAATAAAGGAAAGGTCCATAAATCAAATGGCACTGCAACAAAGAGCTGACTTTAGCACCCTTCCCATGCTTACTGGAAATATAGGACTTTCGCATCTGTGATTTGTCATGAGATTCATTTTAATCATTACTAGTCTTTTATTCATTTGATCTTAAATATACAAGCGACTGAAAGTGTTTGTGGGTGAATACCACAGCCTACTTCTTGGAGGAGATAGTTAACATGGGAAACTTTCAAAGGCTGAAAGGAAAATATTTAAAGCAAGATGTTAATTAGGCCTTCAGAAATGCCACATGCTGAAAGGAATAGTTTGGCAAGTGGTAGTAAATGTGTAAAGTAAGGTATAAAACACTGTAGGCTGTTCTTTACATAAATGCCCTTCCTAAAAGCATTAAAAAATTTTTTTAATGCTATTATGGCCAAAGGAAATTGTTCTAAAGATACCAATATGCTGTTCCAACAGTATATAATTGGTTAGAAGTGTAAGCTAAGGCTCCAGATTGTCTGGATTTATGCTGTAGCTCTGCCACTTGCTGGCTGAGTGACTGTAAAGCCATTTCTGTGCCTCCGTCTCCTTGTGTGTAAGGAGGGATTAATGATTTCTACCTCATAGCATTGCTGGGAAGACTCAGTGTGTAATGCATGTAAAGCACTTAGAGCAGTGCCCAACAAATATAAGAGCTTATTTCATTAGACTGCTGATAGCTGCTGTTCTATCTAGAGTGGAGCTCTTTTTAGGTCAAGGACCTCTTTGTAAATTTGATGAAAGATAACACAGCCTGTCTCTCCAGAGAAATAGACACACAAGCATACACATGTGAATCAGGAATAAATGGGTCTTGAAAGCCCATCCGTGGATCCAAGATGACATACTTTTCCAAAGATTCTGCTACTGAGAAGAAAGGAATGAGAACCTAGAAATTAGGCTCATAATACACTAGGAATAGAAGCTGTTGACCTAAAGTTTTCTCCTGTAATATTGTCTGGAAACTTGTTTCTATTACTTTTGAAAGGCAGTAACTGAGATGGTTAGCACAAACTCTGGAGTCTGACCATCTGGGCTCGAGTTTTGGTTTTTACTAGTTTTGTGACCTTGAGCATAAAACTGACCCATAATGAAGGAGTTAAACAGTATCCTCCAGTGAACTTAATTTTTTGTTTAATGGTTAGCTCCCTCTTCAGGTTTCTAGTCTTCTAATGACAGTGATCTTTATCCCCTATAGTTGTGCCTGTTTTTTTTCTTTCTTCACACTTTTAATTCATTCTTCGTTACCACATTTCAACTCTAGATCTTTTCATGTCATGTATGGATTATGAATCTCCCCATAATTTTAACTTCTGCTTCCCAGACATCTGATACTCAATTGCACTCAGAATTAGTTTCATTAAATGCTGTTCTTTAGCATGGGGTCACACAGAGTCGGACACAACTGAGCAACTTCACTTTCACTTTTCACTTTCATGCATTGGAGAAGGAAATGGCAATCCACTCCAGTGTTCTTGCCTGGAGAATACCAGGGACGGTAAAATTCTAAGTTATTTCAATTACATTTCTAATCATATTTATAGTTCTCAGACTGATAATCAAGTTCCTTATTCTCTACTCATTTGTTTTTCATTCTAACGTAGTTTGCTCCAAGCTTTCTGTTTCTGTTTTACACTTGAAATAAAAAGCATTCATTAAGTGCTTACTCTGTCAATAGACACTATGCTAAATGCTTTTATGTATCTTTTCACCAAGACCTTATAACACACCTGAGAGGTAGGAGGTATTTCCCATATTACAAATAAGAGTAAATTGCTCAAATTCATAAAGCATGTAAATGATGGACTTTGGATTCAAAGCAGAATCTTTCTGACTCTCAGGCTCATGTTCTTACTCAGTATACTACACTGACTTCTAACTGAGTTCTAAAAGAACTTGAGTGACTTAGAACTGGTGGCCACTAGAATCCCAGCCTCCAGACCATAAGTCAGCCTACTTTATTAACTTATATTTAAGTCTAAATACTTGTGTACTATATCTTTAGGCATACTACATTTAGTCCTTGCCCTGAAGTAGCCCAATCTAGCAAGAGACAGATGAGTATAGAATCTGAGAAGTGCTACCATAACAGATGGAGCAGTTAATTCAAGCTTAGACTTCTAAGGAGGGGGCTTAGACATAGAGAAGGAACATGTTAATAAGAGAGGGCATTCCTGACTGAGCAAACAAGTAAAGACAAAGGAGAGAGACACTGCACTGTGGGTTTAATGAGAATAACCTGGTAAGACTGGGCAGGCAAATGAGGGCGGAGAGAGACTATCTGGCTGGGTCCAGGTTGTGAAAGCAGTCATAAGGGGACCCCATTAATAATTAAATGTCTGGAGACATTTAAGTTGTTTAATTTATAAGTTCTGATTTATTAGATAAGTACTGATAAAATATTTAGAGAAATGTTAAGTAGATCAGTAAGATTAAGCATGAAAGTTTATAAAAAACAAAAATTAATGTTGATAAACTGGCACCCCCATCCCTCCCCTAGTTGAGAAACAGAGAATGACATGGGAAAAAGAGAACCCCTAGACCAGATTTAAGGTCACAGAGACTTTCCCATATAAACACTAGATTCTTGTGATATCTTGACTTAATGGTTAAACTAGGTTTGTAAAATGAGAACTACCAATACATGGAAATAACAGCCCCTTGGCTGGGACAAAACTTCCGAAAACAGTGGAAGCTTTCTAAATGTTCATGTCAGTAGCAGTCTGAAATTATTTACTTTTATACCTTTAGTTTCTCTTAATAAGCATGGTTCCAGTACCACAAAAATATTTATCAGTCACCTGAAAGCATTTCAGTACTCTTGCAACCTAAACAAGAAGATGAAATATTCCCCCCTAATCAGTTTACTTTTTTGCTTTTACTTTTTGGCTGCACTGTGTGGCATGTGGGTTCCTAGTTCCCTGACCAGTATCGAACCCATGCTTCCTGCAGTGGAAGCAGAGTCTTTAACCATTGGACTCCCAGGAAAGTCCCATTAATTAGTTATTTTCAAAAGGCCATTTACAGGTTAAAGTTCCCCTGTCTTCTCCCTTTAAAGGATTAACCTTTCTTCCAGCCATAGTTATTAAAAAAATCTTTATTTAGTATATTCTCTTATTCAGAGAATAAAGTTGATAAACATAAGTTGTAAAATGTAGCAGTAGTTTTTTGATAGGTAATTTGATTATTAATAGTTATAAATACAAAAAGATTACCAGAAATAAGACATTATTTCTAATAAAACTTCAGGAAAAACTTGATTATTAAAACCCTTGTATCTTACAAATTTTGCATATACAGTTTTAGCTCTTCTCAATAAGGCACCTGCAATAGTTAAAAAAAAAAATTGCTACTGCAGCCTTGCAGAACACCTCTTAGTGTTGTGTTGTTTCTCTGGCAAAGTACACTGTTATTCAAAAGAGTCATATATTTACATACATCCTAAATTCTAAGAATAAATACTTGGAGGGACTGGAATAAAATCATAAATCCTCAGATTAACCATAGTGGCCTCTCACAAATTACCTGAATTTCATAAAAACATGAAGTGTTAACACAGAGGTGGAATGGCAACTGATTTTATGAAAGCTCACACATTGAAACACATGAAATTTCAAGCTGTTGTGTGGAGCTATTCTGGTACCAGGCAGCATCCCCTCCCTGTATACATAGCAACTAGCTACTGGGTTTCTTAAAGCCAAAGTAGTGATGGTTTTGAAAATCAACATTGTCCTTTGCCCTATCCATGACTCAGAATGGAGGACGCTTCCTGTCTCTTGATTCCTTTTAGCTTATTTAAGATGAGTCTTGGAAAGGAAAACGATCACTGCATGAAATGTGACCTCCTGGAGTATCATCTTCTTACAGCAGACACCCTTGACAACAACAGGAGCCTTTCAGTCAGCCAGATTGCAACAGGTTCCAAGTCAGTGTACTCTATAGTTCCCATGCTCCTGGAGGACATCATGCAAATTTCTTCTTGGTGGCTGTGAACCTCTCCATGTACTAAAAATCATGAAAGAATTAGGTGTTACTATGCCTGAGAAGGTAATTAACTTATTGGTTATTTAGGATTTTTTTTTTAATGGTTATTTAGGACTTGATGATTCTTTTTCCTTTAGGTTTTTATGGTTCTTCATTTCCTACAAAATCTACTTATTCTAGATGGAGATTTAAAGCACATGGTTTTGTGGAGTTTTTTCTTCCTCATATCCTAGTAGGAAACCTATCAAAAGATAAAGATGCTTTACAATAAGCTGTTTAGAGAAAAGAAAAATATCATCTTGGCACAATACCATTTGGCTGATTCTCAGAACCCACCTCCATATTGGGAACAAATCCTATTGACATAAACAGGATTATACTGTACATACATCCTGTATCTGTAAACATTCATGTGGGTTACTTCACCTTTCTCTTCTCTGGAACAGGAACTAGAAATGCAGAAGTACAATAATACATACCTTATCATAGCCTTCCAGTTCTCGAAGTTTCTTAATTTCAAAAAGGTTGCCTTCCACAGCAAGCAGGCAGATCTGCGAATCACTGAGGATGCTCTGTGGAAGCATACTGAGCTCAAGACAGTTCTCCTCCAGACGAAGAACTTTAAGACGAGGACAAGAAGATATCTTCACTGAGATCTGAGATATCTATTGAACAACAGTTTTTTAAAAAGGATAATAAGAAAAAGTACAAGCACTATAGTGATTATTTTTTACTAAATTAAAACAAAAATCTTTACTTGACTATTTGTCCTAGTTCTTTCTTTTACCACCCCCATTTTCTCACTACCCACTCATTCCAGAAGCCTCTTGTGTTACCAAGCTTCTGTTACTACTCCTCCAGTTTTTTTGGGGGAAAAACTTTTGAAGGTCACCAGTGGCTTTTTTTGGAGAAGGAAATGGCAACCCACTCCTGTATTCTTGCCTGGAAAATCCCATAGACAGAGAAGCCTGGTGGGCCCCAGTCCATGGGGTCACAAAGAGCTGGACATGACTGAGTGACTAACACAACACACAAGTGGCTTTTTGGAAACAAAACTCTGATAATAAAAGCACTGTTAATTATAGAAAATTCGAGAATCACGAGTTTAAAGAAAACAGCTACCCGTAACCCATCACTGTAAACATTTTGGTAAATTTACTGCCAATCTTTTATGTGTACGTAAATGCCAACCACTTTTCTGCCAAAGTCAAGGATTCATTGACCTCATTCCCTGTTGCATTTGACTGTGCTGTCAATCCTTTCCTTGAAACCCCCTTTTATACATACTAAGTGTTGTGGTTTGTTTTTTTCCTCCTATTTTTTGAATTACTCCTGATTTTTGGCTTCCCTTCTTGTTTCTATGGGCATTTTTCAAGCAGCAGTCCCTAGTACTTAATATTTGATTTTTCTAAACTTTCTCCTAGGAAAGCCTGTTCATTCTTAAAGCTATCCCTTCTGTTAAACTATGTATCTGCATTCATTTCTGCTCACCTCTATTTCCTCTCCAGTGTCTCTGATTTTCAATACTTTGGATGCTTCACCATCGTGCCCATTCCCAAGAGCACCACTCTTCTTTTAGCTCTTGAGTGCAATACGAAGCAGTTATCTTTGACTTATTCACCTCTTCAGCCCTTTAAATGTGCCAAGTCACCTAGTTATATTTACTCAGCCTAGTAATCATCTCAGACCTTCACTGGGACCTAGTTAAAACTCAAGTTCTCAGGCCCTAGCCCAGACCTACAAAATCAGAAACAATGAGTATGGGGGCCCCATGATCTCTTAACCAGCTGTCCAGGTTATTCTAATGCACACTAAAACCTGAGAACCATTGATTTAATGGAGAATAGGAATGTAGAGCAGGTGTTCAACTTGCTTAGCCAATTTTTTCCCCAAATATTCAGAATGTTTTCCCCAAAAGCTCAAGAACATAAAATAACTACTTTAAGGAAAAGATAAGAAATTCAGCCTCAAAGACTGAATTTCATCCTAAAGTAAGGTCAATACAATCTAGAATAGTTTTGATGAATAAAACTTAACTGCAATCTTTGGAATGTCCTACATCTCTATGCTGTCCAATATGGTAGCCATTAGCCACATATGGTTACTGAGCTATTGAAATATGGCTAGTGAAGCTGAAGAAATGAATTTTTTTCAAGTTTAAATGAATTTTAATGGCCATGTAGCTACTGGCTATTGTAATCGACTATGCAGATTTAGAAGCACAGACTAGAAAACTAAAGACGACCTGGTCTCACTGTGATTAATATTTCATCATTTGTGCTTTATTTCTAGATGAGATATTGTTTCTCCAGTCACCTACATGTTAACCAAAGAGCTTCTGAAGTTAAACAACTTTCAAATACTACAATTAAAGCTATCCAACAAAGAAATGAGCGATCTACAGAAATCTATCACTGATGGTTTTTCAGCAAAAGCACGATACACTTGACATGCCAAAGACAAGTGAATGACCCCTGATGTCCAACTCTGAGAACTTACGAGTTTAAGCCTCTTTTCCACTCTATCTTCCTGACATAGTTCCTAGATAGTTCCCTGACATAGTTGCTAGATAATCAGAGGTATTTGAGGACTACCTGAAGAACTCAAGGTTCCTGAGACAGGTTTCATTTTGGATATTACCTCCCATTATCTATCTCACCCTCCAAAGAACACCTACACAACAAACACATCCAGTGTCTCAACTAACTTCATGGTATGTTGGGCTTTGAAATTAGTCCAGTCCATAGAATATATCTCTCTTCTAACCTCTGATACCCCTCTCCATGAATATAGTGTAGAGAACAATTGATTATTCAGGAGACCACAAATCAACATAACACACTGTAGAAAAAAAATTGTTAAGCTCTAGACCTGGTTCTGGTTGAGGTTGAGTTCAATGACCTGCAGCTCCCCGACTGTATCCGGTATGCTCCGAATCTGGTTCTTGGAGAGATCCACTACATCCAGGTGCCGTAGGCTACACAGCTGCGGTGGCAGAGCTCTCAGCTGGTTCCCAGAGAGGCTCAGGGTCTTAAGGGCAGATAGTTGCCCAAAAGTAGATGGCAGCTCTCTCAACTGATTGTTGTTTAGGCTTAGTGTCTCCAGTTTCTTCAGATTGCATAACTCATCGGGAAGAGCAGCTAGCAAAGAAAAATGTAAAAACCTGAATCTGATACAGCTGAAAAACACCTTTGATGAAGTTAAAAAAAAAGTAGTCTGTTACGCCTCATGTTAAATATACATAGGCTTTTCCCATGTTGCCCCATTTTTAAGTATTGCATCTTTACCAACATAGTCTTCAAAAGGTGAGGGTGCCATCAAAATGCAGGAAAACATTATGTGTATAATGGGCTCCTTTTGTGAAGAAGCCACTGCACAATCCCACAGCAGTTTCGTGGGATTGGAAGGCCCTCTCCTTCCCATACCATCTGCCCTTCCAAATTAGCAGCAAAATTAACTGTTTACAGTACACTCCAAAGATAGTCCCTTTCAAGTCCAAATTAACTTCCTATCAATCATTAACCCACCAGAGGAGGCTTATAGATGTAATTCTAAGAGACAGAAAGCCTGGAGGATTCTGCCATTCTCCAGCGTCTGTAGTTCCCTGAAGCTTGTAAGAAAAACCCAAAAAACAAACAAACAAAAAACCCCACCTTTTTTTGTTGTTGTTAGATTCTGATACATTTACTTGAATTCCAGTTTAATAACATTATAATTATACTCCAAACTCTATTCCAAGAGAAAACCCACCCTTCTTAAAGCCAATTACTAGCAAAATTCCCAGGAGCAAAAGCCATACTTAATTTGTTATTGTTCAAGGAGAGGCTCTTCAGCAGAGTGAACTTCCCTATGATCATAGGCGGTAGATTCTCAATCTTGTTGTTGGACAAGTCGATGGTCCTGAGATTGCTTGTCAGCTTCTGCAACTCTGAGGGGAACTGAAGAAAGGGGTTCTCGGAGCAGAGAATCTCTTATCTATTAACTTCACCGCCCGCCGTCCCTCTCCCTTTACACTCCTTGGTTGGATCCCTCCCAGTTCTCACCTCGGTCAGCCCACGGTCCTTAAGTTGAAAGACACCAGTTTTCTGCGCGGTTTCCACATGAGCGCGGAGGGCACTGTTTCCCATCCTAACTCCAAGGCTCAGGTCCCTGCGGGAAGGAAGCGCAGCTGTCACCACTCGGTTCTAGCCGGCACCCAGCCACCCCGTCGGCCTCCCGGCTGCGTCTCAATCCCCAGCTGTCACCTCCTGCCGATCCTGGGATCTTGGAGGCCAGCTCAAGAGTGACAAGAAAGAAACAGAAGAACACCAGGCCCTGCCGATTTTGCAGCTGATCCGAAGCGAGACGCTGCTAGGAGTTGAGGGAAGATCAGGGATCCCCGAACTCGCCTCGTACAGCTCAGCTCACGGCAGGTTCGGCAGGGGAAGACCCGGGATCCGCGCTCACTGGGATGCGCTGCCCAGGCTTCCGCACGGGCGGAAACGCCCTGTGACGTCATCGAGGCGCGCGGTGCGTTCCACTCACTCTGCGCGCCACCCGGGAAGGTGGCTCACAGCCATGGCCGCGGCGAACCCCTGGGACCCGGCTACCGCGCCAAACGCTGCTGGGCTACTGCTGGGCCATTTCATTACATCGGAGTTGGTCACTGAGGTGCGTGGCGACGATGGCGTCATTAAGGAGGTGTACCCGGTAGCGACAGAAGCTGGCTGTGAGGTGGTGGTGCTGGCTGCCGGAGTGGGTGTGAGGGTGCTGGCTGGAGGCCGATAGGGCTGCTTGCTGGCAGAAGTGACTAGGCCGCGGTGGGTTATGCAAAAATGGGGCTCTGAGTAGATGGTGTCTGGCAGGCGAGATATCTCAGGTCAGTTCGTGGGCGATAATAAAAACTAATGTTTCCCCGCCTTTTTTCAATCCAGTGATAGCCGCCTCTAGATTGTATGGATGGCGGGGTTGGGAAATAATGGGTAGATAGTTAAAACGGACGTTCCCAAACGATGCTCACTGTGTAAAATATTGAAGCCTTACGAAGCGCTGGGCCCGGGAGGGCGCCAAGGGAAGCACGCATCTTTACAGGCTAGGGAGTCGGGGGGCTGGGGGGTGGGAAGGGGGTTATTGGCGAGAAAGACCCGAAAGGCCTGGATATGAATGGCAAAACATAACCACAGCACTCCCCAATTCTCATCTTCCTCACTTCTCTCCTGTGTTTTCTTCCTCCCAACTTGTCTAGGGCTCTGGGAGATAGTGAAGGACAGGGAAGCCTGTCATGCTGCAGTCCTTGGGGTTACAGAGTCAGACAACTTGTATAGTCCAGTTCTGTAACAAAGTAATTTGATAAATTCATACTATAAGACATTTTGGATTTGTCAGTCTAGAATGTATTGGTAGAAGATAAACCAAGGGAATAAGTCTCTGGTGAGTTAGGCTGCTGATTGCTTTGGGAAGGATCTTCCTTGTGTCCTTCAAGTAAGGCTAATTAGACATACTTGTTTTGCCAACAGGTAAGATCTACCAATCCATAGCTCCTTAAAACCATCTTATAATCTTACTACACAGCTAGATCCAGTGAGGAAACTTCTCAGATTTGTAGCATGATTCTACTTTAAGCAAACTGTACATATGAAAACCTATTTTTATTATAAGGATTTATCATTCTTTCAAATGATGTATTATACAGTCCCTTTAAACAGTCAGTACACATCATCCAACGTGCGTTAAAAATTAAGAGTGATGCTTAAAACTGTGTGATGTGATATGATACAACGCTTCTAGAAAATATAGCTTATTGAAGCTTTGTTCTATTTTGATCTGTCCATTGGAGAATGGTTTAGTGACAGAAAGGTAGGGTTAATTGTCTATAGGATAATACGGGATACTGCTTTGGCTTATGCCCTGTTGTTGTTGTTGTTCTTACCCTGTGACCCCAGGGACTGCAGCCTGCCAGTCTTCCCTGTTCTTCACCATCTCCCAGAGTTTGCTCAAATTCATGTTCATTGAATTGGTGATGCTATCTAAACATCTCATCCTCTGCCATCCTCTTCTTCTTCTGCCTTCAGCCTTTCCCAGCATCAGGGTCTTTTCCAGTGAGTCGGCTCTTTGCATCAGGTGGCCAAAGTATTGGACCTTCAGCTCAGCATCAGTCCTTGCAATGAATATTTAGGATTGACTTCCTTTAGGATTACTGGTTTGATCTCCTTGCAGCCCGAAGGACTCTCAAGAGTCTTCTCCAGCACCGTAATTCAAAAGCATGGATTCTTTGGTGCTCAGCCAACTCTTACATCCATACACAACTACTGGAAAAACCATAACTTTGACTGTACGGACCTTTGTTGGCAAAGTGATGTCTCTGCTTTTTCATACTCTGTCTAGGTTTGTCATAGCTTTCCTTCCAAGGAGCTTCATAGCTACAGTCACCGTCCACACTGATTTTGGAGCCCAAGAAAATAAAATCTGTCACTGTTTCCAACCTTCTCCCATCTATTTGCCATGAAGTGATGGGACTGGATGCCATGATCTTAGTTTTTTGAGTGTTGAGTTTTAAGCCAGCTTTCTCAGTGTCCTCTTTCACCCTCATCAAGAGGCTCTTTGGTTCCTCTTCACTTTCTGCCATTAGAGTGGTATCTGCATATCTGAGGTTGTTAATATCCTCTTAGTGGCTTTGTGAAAGTGTTAATCGCTCAGTCGTGTCCCACTCTTTGCAACACCACTCTTTGTCCCACTCTTTGCAACTGTAACCCTCGAGGCTCCTCTGTCCATGGAAATCTCCAGGCAAGAACACTGGAGTGGGTAGCCTTTCCCTTCTCCAGGGGATCTTCCTGACTCAGGGATCAAACCCAGTCTCCCACATTGCAGGCAGATTCTTTACTATCTGAGCCACCACAGAAGTCCTTACATCCCAGATATTCCAGCAAACTTTGAGTCACAGTGCCTTGATCTGAGCTCCCTCTACTGGCAATACATGTGATAAGAATCCGGACCTAAAAAAACCCCCTCAGAATCTATTTTCTAATAGAAAGGAAGAGTACTACACATACATACTCATATAGTCTATTTTCTGTGTACTGCTCTCTTCCGCACCTCGCTACCATTTTAGAGCCTCTCTGTTATGCTGCCTCCCTTTTAATGTCCCTAGCTAGAATTCTGTATGAAAAAGAAAGGACAGAGAAAAAAAGAAAGGATGCTCACAGATACAAGCATGAACAGATATATAGATAACACAGTGTTATCAGGATTTTTACGTGAATGTCTAGACACGAATGTCCTGGATTTCAACTTGTACCTAGCAGCAGAGTAAACAGAAATACCCTAAACAGATGGCCCAGTGGCATGTAAAGTTCATCTAATATATAATGGTAGTTGTCAATAGTAAAGACTTTCGAATTTTCCAATCCTTGCTTTTTTTTTTTAAGGTGTTCCCTAAGTCACAGTCCTCAAAACAGAATTTCCATTCACTAGAGGAATTTGACTGTTTTTTTCTCTCCTCTCTCCTTTTCTCTCTCCTTTTCTTGAAAATTCTTGTTTTCCCTCTGGTTTCTCTTGCATGTTTTTGGATAAGCTCCATTATCCTGTTGTTGAACCCAAGAGTTTACTAGTTTGCAAACGTGCAACCAAGATTAGTGTACAAACATGGAAGGATGGAGAGGTACCAAAGAAGGAGGAAGTTACAGTGAGAAATAGGAGATGTTTTAATTTACCTTCTTACCTTTAATTTACTTCTAAGAGAGAGCAGAAAGAGTCAGGCCAATATAATGGAAATGCAAATTGAATGTATTCGCATTTCAGTCCTGTTAACACATTGGCAGTATAAAGTTGAACTAATACTTAACCTCCCCAGTCCTCAGGTTTGCCATCAGTAAAATATCGTGTGTTGTCTACCTCAGTGAATGGTATAACTATCTGTCCAGTCACCTGAAGCAGAATCCTTGGGAGTCATTACTGACTTGACTTCATTCCTCATTCCCTGTATCAACTAGGACTTACAAATGCCATCTTCTTAGGAACTAATATCTCTCCCTCCCTTTCCTTTTTAACTGTTACTGACCTAATCCAGTCTTATCTTCTCACCGGGTATGCTGTGGCAGCCACCTGTCTAAATATCCAACCTCCAGTCCAGCTTCACTAGTTTTTTGTCTGTTTGATGTTGTTGGCGCATTACTAGAGTAGGTTGGGGTTTTTTAACCCCACAATGTTGTGAAACTATTTTCAAACTTTTCTTTATTATCCCCAATGGAATCCACATACTCATTAAGCAGACACTTCCCACTCCTTCCTCCCCTCATCTCCATTAATTTTATTTTCCATACTATCTCCATTTACATTTCTAAAATAGGTATTATATATGATTGTGTCACTTCATCAGAAAACTTTAAATTGCCCTCATTTTCTGAATTATGATTGCTTATTATAGCTATCAAGATCTCCCATGATTATGTAGGAAACTATGTTTCCAGATTGATCTTCCCCTTCTCACATATATGTTAGTACTAACTGACAGTTACTGAGCATTTATAATGTCTAGAATACCTTTTCCTTACCATCCATCATGAGCTTGTTAAGGGCAGAGAGCTTGTTTCATTCATCTTTGAATCTTCCATTGTCTAACTCAATGTTTATAAAATTGATTATCATCATTCAGCCAACTTTTGCTATGAAGGGCCGTAGAATAAGTATTTGAGGCTTTTAGGTCCATAGGGTCAAAACTAAGCTATTTCAGTATGAGAACAACATGAGATAAGTAAATGAACGAAGTTGAGTTTCAGTGAAACTTTATTTCTGGACCCTAAAATTTGAATTTCATTTAATTTCCATGTGTCACAAAATATTTTTCTTTTGATTTTTTTCCTCCAACAATTAAGAAACATAAAAACCATTCTTAACCCTTAAGCTACACAAAAACAGGCAATGGGCTGTATTTAATTCATAGGCGGTAGCTTCCCAGCCCCTGGCCTATATGGTATCTGAAGTTCTTTCCTGTGCCAACATTCTAGAAAAGAAAAAGAAAATAGAAAAAACTATGGATGAAGCCAAGAGATGAAAAAGATAATGTTCTTATTCTATGATAACCTGCAATTTAAAAAAGTGATATAACAGACTGAAAGGATACAAAGGAAGTGGGGCAAGGGGGTAGGCTTTTTACAAGAATAATTATGCCTGGACAAAACTATTCATCTGAGAGAGGAAGGATATGGAAAGCGACAGTATGAATGACTTGTAGCCAACAGAGGTCATTTAATGAATCAGATGAATGATTCTGTGGCCCAGAGTGTTTGATTTTAGCCTCTAATCAGCAAGGCCTAATAGACTAGGTCTTGGTCATTTGTGTAGAAGTGGTTCTCTAGCAAACTCAGCCTTAGAATTCTCTGGTAAACTATCAGTAGTGCCTATCTGGTGTGCATGATGCTTTAGGAAATAGTACAAAGTGATTTTGTTTGTTTTTCTTATTTTTTAAATATTTGGGCAAAGGATTTGTGATAGTGGAGGTTTTAAAAACAGGAAATACACATTGCTACTATTCTGCTCTGTACTTCATTTTTCAGGGGGAGTGCTGGATATATCCTCATATTTTAGAAATGTGGGCATGCTATTCCAGTGCACACAGAAACTTTTTCTGACGTACTACTACTTACTTTGTCTGTTCACTTACCAATAGGAGATGTTAAATATATCTAAGAAATCAACTTCTTGTTTTGTGAACTTCTCCAGACTACAGCAGATAACAGATATTCAAGCTGAAATCTACCAGGTAAATTTTGCTGGAGTTTCTACTTTCCACCTCTACTAAAGGAAAGCATCTTAATTGGTTCCAACAATTTTCTTGCAAGTACAATGGTATCTAGCACAT
This sequence comes from Bos indicus, assembly GCF_029378745.1. Taxonomy (NCBI): domain Eukaryota; kingdom Metazoa; phylum Chordata; class Mammalia; order Artiodactyla; family Bovidae; genus Bos; species Bos indicus. The sequence continues at coordinate 37,795,651 of NC_091769.1, forward strand.
AGCTGTGTAGGCTTTTCTTTGCAGTAGTTAATAACAGTAGTATTCATAGTAGTAATGAGTAGTGGCAATAGCAGCAACAGGGCTTAAACACCAAAATGAAAAGCTTCCATAACAAATCATCTTCCTGCTCCCTTTAAATATTCCTGAGTTAAAGACTGTCCTTTTTTAAAAATCAAAGTTTAAGCTTTTACTTCAGGTAAGCTAAGTGGTATTTTTGTCTCTAATGCAGAAAAACCTGGAAATTGAACTCCTAAGCCTAGAAAAAGATGCAGCAGATGTTGTCCATCCTTCCTTTTTGGGTAAGTGATTTAGTTAAATGAGTAATCATTAGAATGCCAACTTTTTCTTAAGATTACTTTAAATAAGCACCAGGATACAAGGTTATGATAAGTTTTCCAGATATTATGCCAAAGCTAACAAAGTCTGCTTTTCTGTGGGCTTAGCTATTGCAAATAGCATAAAAAGTGGCTGAGGTAGGAGCTCCTCAGTCAGTAGAGCTTAAAAGACAAAGGCTGAAGAATCTTACAGATGAAAGGATCCTAAAGGGACATGATAGCTAAAGCAAAGGGTAGCCATGGATTGAATATTTGATTAGAAAAAAATTTTTTTTGGTATAAATGACATTATTATTATTATTATGATATTTGGTGATTAAATATAGGCTGCATTAAATATTGGTAGTATTATACCAATGTTAAATTATCTGAATTTAATAGTAGTGATTTGATTCTCTTATATAACTACACTTGTTGTTACATTAGAGAATGTTCCTGTTTGGGAAGATACATGCTTAAGTTTTAGAAGTAAAAGGTCAGGACATCTGCAGCTTACTCTCAAATTGGTTATGAAAAATATATGTATGTGAGTGTAAAGAAAGAGAAAAAATGTAGCCAAATGTTGGTTCGTGAGTCTAGGTGAAATGTATATGGGAATTCAGTCAGTGAACTTTTCTTGAAACTCTTCTGTAAGTTTGAGATTTTTTAAAAATAATTATTTAAGAGTCAGTTGATAGCCATTAACTGAATTCTGGGGAAAATACTGACATAAAAGTAGCTGATAAGACAAATGTTTACTTTTTAGTGTTCATATAGAATATCAGAGGCAAAGACTTTATGTGAAAAATATGGCTCTGGCTATAAAAAGTAGGAGTAGAATTGGAAAACACTAAGAATTTAGCACTAGATTGGATAGTCAGTAGGAAAGTAAGAGAAAATATTAATAGTTGAAAATGAAACTAGTATTGGGTATTAAAGATAGCAAAGGGGAGATATTTAGGAGAGAAATGGTGGGATTGATTTTTGATGTTGATAGTGATTTCAAAACTTGTCCTGTTGCTAACTATAAATTCTGATTCTGGTTTGTGTAGCTCAAAAGTGTCATAGTCTGCAAAGCATGAATAATCATTTGGAAGCAGTGCTAAAAGAAAAGCGGTCCCTCAGGCAAAGACTGTTGAAACCCATGTGCCAAGGAAACTTGCCTATTGAAGCTGTTTATCACAGGTTAGACTACAAAGTAGACATTAACAGTTACATGTTTCCTGAGGGTAGTTTTTGTTTAGACTAGTAATTATTTCATAGCATAATTCATTGAATAGTATATGAGTGATTGTATCTGTTATTAATGCTGATACATTAAACCAGAAAGAAAACCCTTTACTTTTAAAGAATTATAGCAATGGTGAAGAGAAAGGCATTTCTTTTGCCCAGTGTCTTGGAAATTATAATGACTTTAATGAAAGAAATTAGATTTATAACATAGTAAGGTAGATGGCACCCCATAGTAAGGCAGTGGCACCGCACTCCAGTACTCTTGCCTGGAAAATCCCATGGACGGAGGAGCCTGGTAGGCTGCAGTCCGTGAGGTCGCTAAGAGTCGGACACGACTGAGCGACTTCACTTTCACTTCTTACTTTCATGCATTGGAGAAGGAAATGGCAACCCAGTGCAGTCTTCTTGCCTGGAGAATCCCAGGGATGGCGGAGTCTGGTGGGCTGTCGTCTATGGGGTCACACAGAGTTGGACACAACTGAAGCGACTTAGCAGCAGCAGCAGCAGCAAGGTGGATGAAATCATTTTTATTGTGTATAGACAGTTTTCTGTGATGTAAATTTATTATGTTAATATCTGTATATAAAAATTCTGTTGGGGGAGTTTAAGCAGGGACAGATGAACACAGGGTCAACTAAAAGGAGGAAAATTACAATTCTGATCTCACCTGTGCTGACTGTATGCCTCAGAGCCTTGGTCAAATGACTTAAGTTTTTTTGTTTTTCCAGGTGTGCAAAGATATATTTTAATCCTCACAGAGTTTTTACATACACTTTGAAATTTATAACAACTATCAGACCACGGGTGTTTTTTCATCCCATTATAACAGCAGGAGTTCACATCAGAGTTCATTAGTTTATGTCAAGTTCCACCCTGACAGATCTGCAAGATCATATCCCCTCAAAGTCAGAATTTAAGATTTCACATGAAATATTAATCTCTTACTCTTTCTTTCCAACAAACATACACTATATACAAATAATGTTGTGTCTCTCTTAAGGATGTGATAGTGATAATGTGATTTAGTTTTTTTCCATGCAAGGATTTGCAAAATTGGTTTTGTACCTCAGTGTTATAAGAGGGTTGTGGTCAAAGGAGATTTCCTTTGGAGAGTTGCTAAAGTGTTATGTTATGTCTGCCTTATTCTGCCACAGGGAGATGAGGGGGTTTCCTTCCCCCTTCAATTTAAACTTAACAGAGCCCAGACTATGTCTCCTGGAGTCTATGGAGCCCAAAAATCAATACCAAACACATATGAGGAAAAAACAAATGAAACTTGCCAACTATCTGCCTAACAGAGAGGTTGTCTACTTGAAAGTTACACAGTCGTGTCTGACTCTTTGTGATCCTATGGACTGTAGCCTGCCCGGCTCCTCTGTCCATGGAATTCTCCAGGCAAGAGTACTGGAGTGGGTTGCCATTTCCTTCTCCGTGACTTAAGTTTTTATCTTAGCTTCCCATTCCATAGAAGGGGCATGCTCTCTTTTTCTCAAAGGAGAATGGGAAGTATCAAATTGAAAGTGTAGGTTATTAATAATAAATAATAAAATTAAAAAGCAGGCATCTGGGGATCTGATTGCTTTCTCCAACCAGTGTCTTACTAACTGACCCTGAGCTGATCAGTATTTCCTTTTAAAAAAAAAAAAAAAATTATTTATTTGGCTATGACAGGTCTTAGTTACAGCATACAGGATCTTTAATTGTGGCATGCAGGATCTAGTTCCCTGACCAGGGATGGAACCCAGGCCCCTTGCATTGGGGAGTGCAGAGTCTTAACTGCTGGACCACCAGGGAACAGTATTTCCTCTTAAATGTCAAATCTTTTACCTTACAGTCAAATAATAGATATACAAATCCCATGCTTGTGAATATATTCAGTATAGTAAAACATCATTAATGTATATACTATACATTATAAATATCAGAAGAACTAAGTAATAATTTGAAGGCATTTTGCAAATACAAAGATTTAAAGTAGTTTCATGTGTAGGCTATTTCAGTGAAGCACATTTATCCTTGTCTTCACCCTTCACCAAGAAGAAGTGGATTGAAATGGAATGAGGTTTTACCTAGAGAAATTTTTTTACTTATGTGAGAAAATTATTAACATTCATGTTTGTCTAATATTAGGTAACAGTAGACACGATTAGTGTTGTCTCTCTCTGTTTTTCTGTTTGGATGACAAGCTAATCCTGTTTAAAATGAAAGAGAAGGACCTTTTTTATCACTGATATTTCCATGAATGCAGAAAGGTTATTAATGACTCATTGGGTAGATTGTAATTCTCTTATTTCATATTAAAAGTTCTAATTAAAGGGAAAAAAGAAAACACAAAATATCTGAAGTGGAAAAAAAAATAGTTGACCTTTTTTTTTCTCCTTCTTTCAGATACATGGTGCATTTGCTGGAATTGGCAGTAACTTTCATTGAGCGATTAGAAGATCATCTTGAAACAATTAGAAATATCCCTCATTTAGATGCAGATCTAAAGAAAATGGTGAGTATTACCAATAGCATTTAGGTACTTCATCATCTCCTTTCACCTTGCTTAACTATCATTGATTCTTTTATACTAGAATCTCAAATGTGTGATCTCTCTGTTTAACTTTTTGATGGCTAATATTATCAGTGAATTATTTTTTTAATCAGATGTGATCAATCCCTTCCCTCAGATTCTTAAGGTATATATTCTTGAGAATATATATATATTCTCAAAGCTAATATTATCAGTGAATTATTTTTTTAATCAGATGTGATCAATCCCTTCCCTCAGATTCTCAAGGTATATATTCTTGAGAATATATATATATTCTCAAAGTATATAAGATACTTTCTACTTTATAGTATTATTTGCCCAGTTAGTACAGCTGCTGCTGTTGTTGCTGCTGCTGCTGCTAAGTCGCTTCAGTCGTGTCCGACTCTGTGCGACCCCATAGATGGCAGCCCACCAGGCTCCCTCGTCCCTGGGATTCTCCAGGCAAGAACACTGGAGTGGGTTGCCATTTCTTTCTCCAAAGTATGAAAGTGAAAAGTGAAAGTAAACTTGCTCAGTCGTGTCCGACTCTTAGCGACCCCATGGACTGCAGCCCACCAGGCTCCTCTGTCCCTGGGATTTTCCAGGCAAGAGTACTGGAGTGGGGTGCCATTGACTTCTCCGAGTACAGCAGAGAATGATAAAGAAGATGCTATCTATTAAGCACAGAAAAAGGGGTGATTACTTTCACTTTTAAGAAGATTGGGACTAGAATAGGAAGTAGGAATACTTCAGTAAAGTTTTAAATAGGAGTTAGAAACAAGCTGCATCTTGAAGAATTAGTGAAAAAGAGTAGTTAAGCCAAAAGCAGTTTGAGAGAAGACATGAAAATTAGAGAGCATAGGTATTTGAGGGAAGAATGGTACTCCAGTTGATTTTTTAAGGGTATTGAGAGGGAGATTGGCTCAGGGTTAGTTCATGGAATATTTTGAAAATCAGACTAAGAAGTTTAGACTTTGAGTATTGGGGAACTGTTGGATGTTTTTTTCATTTGTTTTTAGAGTAGTGCACAGAGGGTTGATTTACTTAATCAGAACTGTAGTTTAATCATGGAGAAAACAACTGGGTAGAGTAGACTGAGCCTTGTCACTCCCAAGTATGAGCATAGCATCAGTATCTCCTGGAACTTTGTTAGAAATGCAGAACTTCTTCACCTTAGACCTTCAGTATCTGAATCTATAGTTTAACAAGTTCCTCAGGTGATTTCTGTACACATTAAAATTTGCTGAGCTGTGGGTTAGAGGACTAGGTAGAGGAACCAACGGCAAGAAACTTGGATAATAAATACAGTTTTTCTTTTTTTTTTTTTATTATATTTATTATAAATACAGTTTTTCAAATGAAAGATTTAAAGCATCTGAATACAAAGGATTGTGCTGATTATTTTAGATTCTGGAGGTCAAGTTTCTATCACATGGCTACTATTTGGACAAATGACACATCCAAGGAATGAAGTTTCTAGCCTTGGGGACTTGAGGATGAGTAGTATCAAGAGATTAAAGAAACCAATAATTTTATTTTCTGACATGTCTTATACAGAGAGTAAATGTTTAGTCATGGTTTGTTGAACTGTAGTTAAATTGAGTTTGAGATACTGAATATGCATCTAGATGGAGATTTCCAGAAAACTGAAATGTAGGACTGAACTTTAAGAAGGTTAGTTTGACAGTATAGACTGTCATCTACATGAAGGTGATCAGTAAAGACAAAGGAGAGTTGAGCTCAAAGAAAAAAAATGTGTAGGAGATTTAAGGAGCCTTTGTATTAAGAGGCTGGAAAAGATAAGTTGTTAACTTTTGGTGTCATAATTATGATGATACAGTAATGATGTATTAATGATAGACATGGTTTATCTCCTGTTTTCCCCTTCTTTCATATGTTACAGAGCACAGCTTTAGCAAAGATGGATATATTGGTGACTGAGACAGAAGAACTGGCAGAGAATATACTCAAGTGGCGAGAACAACAAAAGGAAGTTTCCTCTTATATCCCCAAAATATTAGCTGAAAAAAATTCTCTTCATAAACATGATGTTATAGTGCCTCCTTTACCTCTTACTTCTAAAGTTAATGTTCAAACTATTAATGCCAAGTAATTATCAACTGTTTATTTTTATTTAATTATATGTAATTGTGTGAAGCCCATTTCTAGTCAATTATAACACAGGTATTTATAGACTTTGCCACTAGCCAAACTGAAAGAGCCCTCTTTATATTGAAATACTAAGATTCCAAGTTCATTAAGACAAAACTGAGTTTTCTTTTGTTTTCCATGTATTTTTATTCCACTTTTCAGTAAAGCTCAAATATAAGTATGGCAGTTTATTAACATGAGTACATTAATCATATCTTAGGTAGCAGACTTTATTATGTTTTTTAAAAATGCATGTTTTTGAATTAGAAGAGTCTAGAATCTCAAAGTATGTTGATTATTCCTATGGGATTGTCACTAAGTGTGCAGAAGAATAACAGCAGATCAAAGGCCTGCTTGTAAAGTTGGACCTTGGCTGGCATCTGGAAACTTAGATTCCAAGAGGGTTCCCTCCACTCTCGTCAGTTAAGAGTTGCTTGCTGTGACTAAGGTGTTTGTACAGTGTGGTTTGTGCTAACACATGCCTTCTTCCTGGGAATCTAGAATTTGCATATATGCTAGGAAGGATGTACCTATGTGAATAGCCCACAATAACAACCCTGGCACAGCTTGTTTCTTTGTTTTGTATTGTTTTGGCCCTGCTGTGTGGCTTGTGAGATCTCAGTTCTCCAGCCAGGTATTGAACCCGGGCTGTTGGCAGTGAAAGCATGGAGTCCTGACCACTGAACTGCCAGGGAATTCCCTGGCGCTGCATCTTTTGTTTTTGTTTGTTTGTTTGTGGCACTGCATCTTTAATGAGGTTTTATGGTAGACAACCTTTCACACATGTCACAATTCAGTTGCTGGAGGAATTAAGCACATCCTGTGGGACTCTATTGGCAGAGGACTCTGGAAGTTTGTGCCTGGTTTCCCCCCAGACTTTGCCCTGTACACCTTTTGCTTTGCTCTTCTGCTTTGAATGCTTTTGCTGGAGCACACATCATAGCCATGAGTACAGTGATATGCTGAGTCCTATGAGTCCTCCGAGCATCTCATCAAACCAGGGTGGCAGGGAAAGGGGTTTATGGGGACCCGACATATGAAGCAGTTCCAGAGGGTATTCACTGGCAGCCTTAGAAACAGGCCAAAAAGCAAAGTAGAGCAAAGAAAAGAAAAAGGCACATTATGGTAAAACTTTGAGAGGTTTTACCTCACAAGTTGCTCAGATATTTTACATATCAGAGTTTATTATGCATACAAAAGAGACTGGGTATACTAAGTCTTAGGATGTATTTATTTGTATCAGGAGTAAAACTACTCTTGGCTTATTTTCAGACGTAAGGTTCTCTTTTGCTTTAAATGTATGCTTCAGTATTTTTATGCTATTGCATTCTCTATCACCGGAATTCACTTATCCTTATAGTCAGCACACTCTTAAAGACAAGAAGACCTCAACATAGTGGGTGAGTTAAGTAGTTATCCATAAGGAAACAGTATCATTACCCAAAACTATCCTGCTAAAACAACATGTTTTGAAGCCTGTTTTGCTGACCTTTGCAACTGGGGTATAGAAGAGTTGTCATAATGTCTTGAATATTGCTGAACATTGCCTAGACACCCCAAGCAAAACTTTTAGTTGTATTTCATTAGAAATCCATTCAAGTCCATTCTTGGTTTCAAACATCTTACTAAGCATTTTCTTCATGTAATTTCATATATGTATATATGAGTATATATATTTTTTATGTCACAGTTATTGATATATATGATTGTTTTCAGTATTATTTTTGCCTTTTTTTGTCTTTTATGTCTTTTTCAAAATAAATAAACATTTAGTTCCTAACTAAAATTTTGTGGTCCTTGTCTGAATTCTGTATTGAAAGGACAGATCCTTTATTTAGCATACACAGTTAAAAGTATAAGGATACAGGTTATCTGATTCACAAAAGCTTCAGGTAAGTTGAGACTGAGGTCTACTACAAAGAGAAAAACTAACTTAGTACTATGCTGAAGTCAATAAGTGTGGATCAGTTGTTCTTTTCCCCCAGCTTCTAGACATGTAGATACTATCAATGTTGTTTAGTCACTAAGTCGGGTCTGGACTGTAGCCCACCAGGCTCCTCTGTCCACGGGATTTCCCAGGCAAGAATACTGGAGTGGGTTGCCATTTCCTTCTCCAGGGGATTTTCCCAACCCATGGCTCTTGCATCTCCTGAATTGGCAGACAGAGTCTTTACCAGGGGAAGCGCCATGTGTGAGTGCTCAGTTGCTTTAGTAGTGTCTGACTCTTTGTGGCCCTGTGAACTGTAATCCACCAGGCTCCTCAGTCTATGGGATTCTCCAGACAAGCATACTGGAGTGGGTTGCCATGCCCTCCGGGGGATCTTCCCAACCCAGGGATTGAATTGAGTCTTCTGTGTCTCCTGCATTGCAGCAGATTCTTTAGCGTTAAGCCACTGGGGAAGCCCAAGGGAAGCCCCAGATACTATCAATAAAACCATCCAAACAAAAATAGTTCTGAATGTTTTTCTACTTACACTAGATGTGTGAGAGTTGTGAATTCACTTCCAACACAAGAATGATGCTACTTTATGAAGACCATTCTGAAGAAATTTGAATTGCCTGATTTTTCCAGCACTTTTCTTATTTTACCCCTTGCTCTGATTTGTGATTCTGCCAACCTGACCCCTGTTATCCTCTCAACGTTCCATATAGTTAGGCAAATAGTCTGAGGAACAGGAAAACCCAAAGGGTTTCCTGACATGCAAAATAGAGGGTTGAGATATTAATAAAATTAATCAATGTATTATGGAATTTCCTAAGGTGTAATCCCTGTAAAACATGAATTTATATGAGATTTATTCTGCAATTTGGGGAATCTACTCATGTAATTAATTTTATCTTAGAAATTAGTATAATTCAAGATAAGCAGATCATGTTCTAGAGTTCTTTTTATTTTGCCTTTTCTTTTTCCTTTCTCACCATTTCCAAGTTAATTTTCTCTTCTTTTGGAAAAACCACATAAATGTTTGTAGGAAAAGATTTACATTAGGATGTAGTAAGAGCAGGAGTCGAGCAATTTATGAACTTTTCCTAGGAGATGATGGACATCCAAGGTTGCACTACCCAAATTTAGGGTACCAAAACAGGAGTCAAATATCTTACTTGAGACTTAGAATCACTTTAGTGTAGAAGGCTAGTAAAAAGGAAGTCATTCATTTCCTGAAGGCTGTGGTGAGATAACATTTTCAAGGAGACCCTACACAGACTCAATATGCTTCCTTGTCAAAAATTAATTTACCTCAAGATGGCAACATATACTTATTTTTGATCAGTAGATACTAATAATATTTTCTGTAACTTATATTTTCTTTTCTGAGTCTTAGCTTTTGTGGGGCATAAAAATTTACCTTGGTCAATAAACATTTACTTGAAAAACTGCAGGATGGAAGGCTTTCTGCAGAAAACCTGATGATAGGTGGGACTCACTGAACAGTATATCAGTAATCTGAGCTGCCTTTTCTCTCCAAGCACATCTTATATTCTTTCCATCTCCCACTCCAAATTCAGAGATTTAGAGACAGGGCTTGTCTTTAGCTATTACATTATGGACAGTAATAGCAAAGGCGAATTAGATCTGGTTTTGAATCCAAGTTCCACCATTTACTAGCTGTGTATTCTTTCTAACTTATTTAGTATCAGTCTCACTTTCCTCATCTCTCAGATGATAACAGTACCTACTTCATGGATTCTTGGGAAGAGTAAACAAGATAATGCATAAAAACCATTCACTGCTGCTGCTGCTAAGTCACTTCAGTGGGGACTGCCCCCACCTGTTAGAAACTGGGTCCAGAACCTTTAAGCTCTTAATGAAATGATGATCTAATTAATTCAGAGGATGCTCATTAGTGGCTGCAAATAGCACAAAAAGAAAGACAGGTGCCAACTGATTTAATGAAGGCTCTAGATTGAAATACTAAACCAGAAAAAATACAGAGGATAGAAAAACAATTAAATATCACCTTAGTGATCAATCTGTTAAATTAGTCTGTGGGTAATTTACAGAAAAAGCTGCCTGGTTTCTTAAACAAATACATGCCAAAGCAGGAAAGGAGGGGGACAAAGAAGCTACTGAATAAAAGATTAAAAGACATATCAACCAATATTTGGATCCTCATTCAAACAAAGAGATGGTTAAAAAACTTATACTCATGTATTTGATGGTGTTAGGAAACTAGTGTCTTTAGTTGTGATAATTGTATTACGGCTATGTTAAAAAGGTAGACTTCATCATTCAAAGGCACATATTGAAACACTTATGAGCGATATAACTAAAAATATAGAGTACTGTTATGCCAACTTCTCCAATCTGAAGATAGAAATATACATGCACATAAGATATATATATATATATATATATATATATATATGCACACACACATACACACACACCTGGCTAGGACTCCATACACACACATTCACTCACACACACACACCTGGCTAGGACTCCATGCTTTCACCGTGGTCAGGGAACACAATGTGTGTTTATATAAATACATATATATATATATATGTATATATATAAAATGTATATGTATTTGGCTCCAACATTCGGCTTGCAGGATCTTAGTTCCCTGACCGGGGTGAAAGCACAGAATCCTAGCCACTGAACTGCCAGGGAATTGCCAAGATAGAAATATATTAACATAGCAATACTTCCCCCATCCCAGCTTTACTGAGAAATAATTAACATATAACATTGTGGAAGTTTAAATCATACAACATGATTATTTCATACATGTATACATTGTGAAACATTAATATTGGTTAATATATCCTTCATCTCACATAATTACCTTTTTTGTGTGTGTGTGTGGTAGTGGTGGTGAGAATATTTAAGATTTATTCCAGGGTGGGAGGGACGTCCATGGGGGAAAGGATATATGTATACATATAGCTAATAAGTGAAAGGCAAAGGAGAAAAGGAAAGATATACCCATGTGAATCCAGAGTTCCAAAGAATAGCAAGGAGAGATAAGAAAGCCTTTCTAAGTGAACAATGCAAAGAAATAGAGGAAAACAATAGAATGGGAAAGACTAGAGATCTCTTCAAGAATATTAGAGATACCAAGGGAACATTTCATGCAAAGATGGGCACAATAAAGGACAGAAATGGTATGGACCTAACAGAAGCAGAAGATATTAAGAAGAGGTGGCAAGAAAACATAGTAGAAGTATACAAAAAAGATCTTGATGACCCAGATAACCATGATGTTGTGATCACTCACCTAGAGCCAGACATCTTGGAGGGCGAAGTCAAGTGGGCCTTAGGAAGCACTACTATGAAAAAAGCTAGTGGAGGTGATGGAATTCCAGCTGAGCTATTTCCTAAATATATTTCCTAAATATTTCCTAAATATTCCTAAATATTTCCTAAATCCTAAAAGATGCTGCTGTGAAAGCGCTACATTCAATATGCCAGCAAATCTGGAAAACTGTGGCACTGGCCACAGGACTGGAAAAGGTCAGTTTTCATTCCAATCCCAAAGAAGGGCAATGCCAAACAATGTTCAAACTACCACACATGGCACTCATTTCACATGCTAGCAAAGTAATGCTCAAAATTCTCCAAGCCAGGCTTCAGCATTATGTGAACCGTGAAATTCCAGATGTTCAAGCTGGTTTTAGAAAAGGCAGAGGAACCAGAGATCAAATTGCCAACATCCTCTGGATCAGAGAAAAAGCAAGAGAATTCCATAAAAACATCTACTGCTGCTTCATTGACTATGCTAAAGCCTTGACTCTGTGGATCACAAGGAGATGGGAATACCAGGCCACCTTACCTGCCTCCTGAGAAACCTGTATGTATGCAGGTCAAGAAGCAATAATTAGAACCAGACATGGAACAACGGACTGATACAGAATTGGGAAAGGAGTACATCAAGGCTGTATATTGTCACCCTGCTTATTTAACTTATATGCAGAGTATACCACACAAAATGCCAGACTGAATGAAGCACAAGCTGGAATCAAGATTGCCAGGAGAAATATCAATAACCCAAGATATGCAGATGACATCACCCTTATGGCAGAAATCGAAGAGGAACTAAAGAGCCTCTCGATGAAGGTGAAAGAGGAGAGAGTAAAAGCTGGCTTAAAACTCAACATTAAAAAAATCATGGCATCCGGTCCCATCAGATCAGATCAGATCAGATCAGTCGCTCAGTCGTGTCCGACTCTTTGCGACCCCGTGAATCGCAGCACGCCAGGCCTCCCTGTCCATCACCAACTCCCAGAGTTCACTCAGACTCACGTCCATCGAGTCAGTGGTGCCATCCAGCCATCTCATCCTCTGTCGTCCCCTTCTCCTCTTGCCCCCAATCCCTCCCAGCATCAGTCTTTTCTAATGAGTCAACTCTTAGCATGAGGTGGCCAAAGTACTGGAGTTTCAGCTTGAGCATCATTCCTTCCAAAGAAATCCCAGGGCTGATCTCCTTCAGAATGGACTGGTTGGATCTCCTTGCAGTCCAAGGGACTCTCAAGAGTCTTCTCCAACACCAGTTCAAAAGCATCAATTCTTTGGCACTCAGCTTTCTTCACAGTCCAACTCTCACATCCATACATGACCACTGGAAAAACCATAGCCTTGACTAGATAAACCTTTGTTGGCAAAGTAATGTCTCTGCTTTTGAATATGCTATCTAGGTTGGTCATAACTTTCCTTCCAAGGAGTAAGTGTCTTTTAATTTCATGGCTGCAGTCACCATCTGTAGTGATTTTGGAGCCCAGAAAAATAAAGTCTGACACTGTTTCCACTGTTTCCCCATCTATTTCCCATGAAGTGATGGGACTGGATGCCATGATCTTCGTTTTCTGAATGTTGAGCTTTAAGCCAACTTTTTCACTCTCCATTTTCACTTTCATCAAAAGGCTTTTGAGTTCCTCTTCACTTTCTGCCATAAGGGTGGTATCATCTGCATATCTGAGGTTATTGATCACTTCATGGCAAACAGATGGGGAAACAATGGAAAGAGTGGCAGACTTTACTTTCTTGGGCTCCAAAATCACTGCAGATAGTGACTGCAGCCATGAAACTAAAAGACGCTTGCTCCTTGGAAGAAAAGCTATGACAAACCTAGACAGCATATTAAAGAGCAGAGACATTACTTTGCCGACAAAGGTCCATATAGTCAGAGCTATGGTTTTTCCAGTAGTCACGTATGGATTTGAGAATTGGACAATAAAGAAAACTGAGCACCAAAGAATTGATGCTTTTCAACTGTGGTGTTGGAGAAGACTCTTGAGAATCCCTTGGACTGCAAGGGGATCAAACCAGTCAGTCCTAAAGGAAATCAATCCTGAATATTCTTTAGAAGGACTGATGCTGAAACTAAAATACTTTGGCCACCTGATGGGAAGAGCTGACTCATTGGAAAAGATCCTGATGCTGGAGAAGATTGAAGGCAGGAGGAGCAGGGGATGACAGAGGATGAGGTGGTTGGATGGCATCACTGACTCAATGGACATGAGTTTGAGCAAGCTCTGGGAGATGGTGAAGGACAGGGAAGCCTGGCGTGTTGTAGTCCATTGGGTTGCAAAGAGTCTGACACAACCGAGCGACTGAACAACAACAATAATTACTAATTCACTTTGTTGTACAGCAGAAACTAAGATAACATTGTAAAGCAACTATGCTCCAATTAACAAAGGAAAAGATCAATGGATATACTACCTACAAAGCAAACTAGGAGCTAAAAAAAATGTATTCTCTTGGCAAATTCAATTTTCAACATTATTAAATAACATCACCCTGCTATACGTTAGATCCCCAGAACTTATTATAGCTGGGCGTTTGTACCCTTTGACCAACATATCCTCATTCTCCCTATCTACTCTGTTTTTATGAGTTTGATTTTTTAGATTCTCTATACAAGTGAGATCATACAGGATTTTTCTGCCTGAATTATTTAACTCAGTATAATGCCCACCTATGTTGTCTTAGATGGCAGAATTTTCTTTTTTGATAATGGATGAGTAATATTCCATTATATATATATATATATATATATATATATATATATCAGATGTTCTGTATCCATTCATCCTTCAGTGGACAATTAGGTTGTTGCCACATCTTGGCGAATCATAAATAATGCTGCAATGAACATGAAGATGTAGATATATTTTTGAGACAGTGATTTCATTTCCTTTGAATATATACCCAGGAGAAAGATTGCTGGATCATAGGTAGCTCTATTTTTATTTTTTTGAGGAACTGTCATACTATTTTCCCTAATACAGCCATTTTTCCCACTGCAAAGCACAGTGAGTAGAGAAGTCATTCAGAAGACTAGGTTTCCAGGTGAATTTGAATTGTAAACCAGCTGTCCCAATACTCCAGGGATGAGTCCATTCAAACAGATGAGAGAGGAGGCTGGATAGGTAAACTACTATTGGAACATGCCTGACATATAAAGACATCACCATGACTCTATTACTGCCACTGCAGTACTAAAATAGCCTCCACCTGGTCCCTCTTGGGCTTCAATCCTTTCCCTTTCCTGAAAATAGTCTCAAAACAGTAGCCAAAGTAAACCTTTAAAAACATAGATCACATAATTTTACTTAATTCTTAAAATTTTTACTGGAGTATAGTTGATTTACAAAGTTGGGTTAATTTCTGCTGTATAGCAAAGTGAATCAGTTATACATATACCTACATCTTTTTTAGATTCTTTCCCATAAAGGTCATTATATTGAGTAGAGTTCCCTGTGCTATACAGTGGGGCTTTATGAGTTATCTATTTTATATATAGTAGTGTGGATATGCCAATCCCAATATCTAATTTATCCCTCCCTCCCTGCCCCCATAACCATAAATTGGTTTTCTACATCTGTAACTCTAATTCTGTTTTATAACTAAGTTCATTTGTACCATTTTTTAAGATTCCACATATAAGCAATATCATATGTTATTTGTCTTTGTCTGACTTACTTCACTCAGTATGACAATCTCTTGGTCCATCCATGTTGCAGAAAATGGCATTATTTCATTCTTTTTTACGGTTGAGAATAATTTTACTTTTGTCCTTAACACTGTCCAGTAGCTTTCCAGCTCACCTAGAATAAAATCCAAAGCCTTTACCATGGCCTCATGCTACCTCTATGATTCTCTCCCTCTGTCACTCCATGCTATCCCCACTGGCTTTCCTACTGTTCCTCTAACATTCCAGGTTTTTACCAAGTGCAGGGGCTGTTCCCTGTGTCTGAAACTGCCCTTCCACAGAACAGCATCACTCTTCTTTTACAACCTTCAGATTTTTCTCCAGTGTCACATTCTCAAGGCCTTCCCTGGCCATATTATTTACAGTTTGAACACCCTCCTTACTCACTTCCTACCCTCCTTTCTGCTTTATTTTCACTCCTTAGCTAATCTGATATACATTTTACTTAAATTGTTTTACTTATTAGTTTCTCTCATCAAGCTGCATGAGGTCAGAGGTTTGCCTGTTTTCTTCACTGCTATGACCTTGATCGTAATACATGACTACTTAGGAAATACTTGTTAAATACATAAACTAATACCTGCAAGTGCTCCTCCCTCCAACACGCATACAGTTTCTGAAATCCTATATAAAGCAGCACCTTTCTCCCTACATACACACAGAGACCATCACTGAATTTCCTTACCGTGCTTTTTCCAAAAAGTTTCATTTAGCACCATTCGACATATTATATATTCACGTATTTACTCTCTTCTTCCCTTCCCTGTGGATTCTAATTTCCACCAATGTTAGGACTGTATCCCCAGGGCCTTAGAACAGCACTTGACTCTGAGCAGGTACTAAGTAGTTACTTCTTGGATGAATTAATAAACCATTTCTGTCCGATACTATTCCCTACAAGATCAGAAACTCTGTCAGGGTGGCGCTGAGCTTCCAGCACAATCTAAGAGAAGCTCGCCAGTGAGAACTCTAAACCCCTAATCCAGTGCCTCTTAAAGGAAAGACAATGCCCCTTGAAGGGAACAGCAAAAACACCGGTGTTTCCCACTTCATTTCTGCCCCTAAAATTTAACCACAGGATTGACAGATCAGGCAAATGCAGAGAATAAAGGATTTAGTACATTACTAAACGTACTAAACGGAGACTGTAAACTGTCTAGTGTTAACGAATTTACTAGACTTTGTAGTGCTTCGGACACTGGAAAAACAAAAGCTAGTTTCTCTGAAGCGGGAGCCAGCCTTACCCAGCCAGGATCTACACCACCCCGACCGCGAGGCCAGGATTGGTCCAGGCTCCTCAGGCCTGGCTGGGCTTCCGGCCCACTTGTGAGAGAGGCAGTCCCGTGAGGCGCGTGGGCGGAGCGAGGCGGGGCGGCCCGGGCGTCCTCCCGCCCACCCAGCTCAGGATTGGCCGAGGCTCGGCAGGCACCACCCCGGCTAGGCGTCGGCCCGCATATGGGCGGGGTCGTCTTGTGAGGCGCGTGGGGCAAGCGGGGCCGCACCCGGCCCGGGGCTGGGTCCTGGCTTGACTTGGGGCTGGGTCCGGGGATGCTGCAGCGGGGCAGACCTGCGGGGTTTGAGCCTTGGCCGACGGATGGCCAACGTGCGGGTGGCGGTGAGGGTCCGGCCCCTCAGTAAGAGGTGAGTCTGGGCGGGAGGGGGCGCCTGAGGCGTCAAGTGAGCTGAAGGGAAGGCGGGGTCCCCGCCTCTCCCTTCAGTGAGTCTGGCGCGGAGAAATCAGACACAAAGTGGCCCAAGGGGCCAGCGTCCGGAAACCGTAAAGGCCTGGCTTGGGTTGGGTTTTCGATTAGTGCTCTGGCGGGGAGCACTTAGTGGAAAGCCTCGGGGTGGGCTGTCCTGTCCGTGTCCCCGGAGTCCCTGTGTCCCGGCAGGAGTTTTGAGGGACCGCGCGCGGCTCAAGTTTTGATGCCCAGGTTGAGCCTTTCTCTTTGGATACGCTGAGAAGGGCTGGGAAGTATCTCTAAGTGGGAAGGGTCGGCGGTCTACTGTCTCTTCTTGGTGGCTCTGGAGTACCTGTAAGGACTGAGGGAGAATGGTGAGTTTCTGCGTGCACATGGGTTTCTCTGTGAAGAAGTGGAGGAAAGCAGGTTGTAAGGCATAAGAGAGAAATTGAGGCTCAGAGATCGTGGTTTCGTTCTGTGGGCGACTTCAGAAGTGTGAAGTAGGGGGAAGTCATTCTAAGCCCTTCCCTCAGCGTAGCCAGTTCCCGTTTGTTTGTTTGTTTGTTTGTTTTTCATGCAGGAATCTGATCCTACACTCCTCAGCTGTTGAGGCATCCAGGGTCCATAATTTCTTTCCCTTCATACTGATTTTTCCACTCACATGTTTGGAAAGTCAGGGAAGGCTTCACAGAAGGCTTGGTGTTTGAACCCAAACGCTTTTGCTGACAGGTAGAGGAGAAGGTGTAGAGAGCATTCTGTGAAAATACAGAGCGAGAGACTTAGGCTCTTAGGAAACAAAAGTTTCAGGCTTTTGAGGAGAGGCTGTGTGGAGGGAGATGAGTGGTAGGAGATAAACCTGGCAGAATGTGGTTTGGGACCTGAAGGCACATATTGGAACTATTTGAGAGGTTTAAAAATTTCCAGGACACAAGATGGCTTGAAAATTGGACAAAGCAGTCAGAAAAAGACATTGTCTCTCAGAACAAAATTCGGTTCTAGCAGGAGCAGGGCTTCCCTGGTGGCTCATTTGGTAAAGAATTTGCCTGCAGTGTGGGAGACCGGGGTTGGATCCTTGGGTTGGGAAGATTCCCTTGAGGAGGGCATGGCAACCCACTCCAGTATTCTTGCCTTGAGAATCCCATGGACAGAGGAGCCTGGTGGGCTACGGTCCATGGGGTCACGAAGAGTTGGACAGAGTTCACTGAGCGACTAAGCACAGCACACAGCACAGCAGGGTCTGTGTTTGTACTGACTGGAGGTGACTGGCTTGAAAAGTCATACAGTTGACAGAATAATGAGAGCAGTGTGATAAGGGAAAGGGACAAAAAAGTAGGAAAAGACAGAAGTAGTACAATGGAAACTTCACTGGTGGTCCAGTGGCTAAGACCTTGCAAATCTAACACAAGGGGTTTGATTTCGATCCCTGGTCCGGAACTAGATCCCACATGCTACAATGAAGAGTTGGCAAGAGTTTGGCAGTCACAGTAGAGAATAACATGTCAAACAAAAGTGAAGGGAAAAGAAGGGCACAAAAGCTTATTAAGTCTTTAATAAATTTTATTTATTATTATTTTGGCTGTCCTGGGTCTTCACTATTGTGTGTGGGGTTTCTCTAGTTGCGGCCAGCGGGTTTCTCGTTGAGGTGGTTTATTATGTTTTGGAGCATGGGCTCTAGAGCGTAGGCTCAGTAGTTGTGGTGCACAGGCTTAGTTCCTCTGTGGCCTGTTGAATCTTCCTGAACCAGGAATCGAACCTGCATCGCCTGCATTGGCAGGCAGGTTCTCAACCACTGACCACCAGGGAAGTCTGAAAAGCTTATTAACTTTTAGCTCAGGTTAAGAGCCTTGAGCAGCAAGGGGTAGAAGGGCAAGACAGCAGTTACCCAGGTATGAGAGGATTATAGCCTGCTGAAGATTCAGGAGCCGGGATGAATAAACCCAGCGTGACCCCAGCTAAGAAGTCCAAACTATTCCCCTCTTCTCACCACACTGTATTCCAGGGTTTGTTAACTTCCACCACCTTCGCTGAGGCTCATCTCAACATAGGCTATTTACTGATTATGTGATTTGTCCCAGCCTTCAAAAAAGTAATCAGCACAGATTCAGTTAACAAAGTCATTGGATCTTATGTGGTACTTGGATATAAATCTTAGAGCTCAAGCTTCCATTTTTTATTTTTCCAGATGAGAAATTGGTCTTGTTAAAGATCTAAAAGTAGGTAGAGCCAAGATTCCATTCACCAAACCAAGCTGCTCCTTCCTGAGGTTACAGAAAAATTGCACTTCTTTCTCAAATGCCTGTTTGCTCAGTAGGACTAGTAGAGACCATCAATAAAATGATAATATGGAAAACGGTTTTAGTGCACTCCCTTTTACCACACAGTTGTTTTCATAATCAGAAAATCTGTGTCTCATTGTAAGATGCTGCCGCTTGTTTGTCCCAAATCATCATTGACAGAACATATTGGCCAATACTGTAGGCTCCAGAACACTTTCCACTGCCCTTTCAAAAAGGTAATTATCATAAACTATATTCCCTTTATGTGCTCTTCTTTTTAAATCTGTGAAATAGTATAACTACTTCAATGGTTTTTTGTGAAGATTAAATGAAAGGATACATTAAAAATACTTAGAACAGAGCCTGGCTGCTTTTAAGTGTCTGATAAAGTGCTAGCTATATAATTTTTAACAGCTATTTTTATTCCTCCTTGTTCTTAGCTGTTTTTTAAAATTGTATAAATGAGTAGATAACAAGTGGAAATGGCTTGGCCATTTTCTAAGACAGTGATCCTCAAATTATAGGATACATACAGTTCACCTGGGGAGCTTGTTATAATACAACTTGTTAAGAGGAATTCAAATTAACTAGCTCCGAATCCCAGGGACGGGGGAGCCTGGTGGGCTGCCATCTATGGGGTCGCACAGAGTCGGACACGACTGAAGTGACTTAGCAGCAGCAGCAGCAGCTCCACCACCTCCTGTAATTCTAATGAGTGAAGCCTGTGGACCACACTTTGAGAAACTGTCCTAGGAGTCAGTGTGTAACTAAGGATTTATTCCTTTGCAAAACCTTTAATCCTAAGGAATGAATGCCTATTGGTAGAATTCAGGCCCCAGAGGCAAGTGGTGGTAGCCACAGCAGACTTCTTTGAACTCTGTGCAGTCAGCTGCCCTGTTGAGGTTGATGTTCTTTCTTTCTCTTCTGCTCAACTTTAATTTGTCTTCATTTTGTTTTAGAATATTTTGGAACCACTAGGTTACCAATGGCTGTGGGCCAGGCAGGGAAGGGGTGGCATCTCACCAACTATAGTGTCATATCCTTTTGTCAAGAGGTCAAGTTCAAGACCTTTTTTTATTTTGGCTGCTTTATGCCAGAGTCCTAGGTGAATCCTTAAGAAAGGGCTCACTTAAAAAAGTTAGATTAAATAGATTTGCAAAAGTTTTTCCTCTTACTTTCTTTGTTGCTCAATTTTATTATAGCCTGTGTATTTTATAGTGGGTAAAGGGAGAATCAAACCTACTTTTAAATGCAGAAGGGAAAAAAAAAATTAACACCAAAAGTGAAAGATTTTCTTTAGGAGAGCTAGGGGCAGGGGATGCAGTTTTATAATCCTGGGGGACAGAGTATATCCGTACTGCCTTAAGTTCTGTCTAGTATGAAATATGAAAGAAAGAGCATCAGAGCCTTGAGGAAATTAAGTACCAGGAATGCCATCACCTGGGAGAAGGAAATTTTTTTCCAGTACTTTATTCCAAATGCACTGACTAGTGTACAAAAATAATCTTAAATCTAAAGACCCCTGTCTCACTGTGTATCCCTTGCCATCCCCTCCCCCCAAGTCCTCAAGGCCACATCCTGGGAACGCTGAGGGAAGATAAAAATGACATTGGACATATTTTCTCAACTTTCAGGTCCCAGGCCAGGAATAATTTAATTGATAGTTTTCACTGTAGCAGAAAGTGCCAGTGAGTTAACTCCCATCTGTTAATATTCTGGCCTTGAGCACTTTATTTTAAAATATTTATTTACTTATTTGGCTGTGTCAGGTCTTAAGTGAGGCACGTGGGCTCAGTAGTTTCCCCACAGCACGTGGAATCTTCCCAGACCAGGGATGGAACCCACATGCCTCTGCATTGGAAGGCAGATTCCTAACCTCTGGACAACCAGGAAGTCCCTGGCCTTAAGCACTTTAGCTAAAGCTCTTTATGTTGTGAAAAAAGATTTCATATCTAGAATGGAGTGTATTCCATTCATTTTGGGCTTCAGTTTTATGAATCACTTGGATTAAGCCCCTTAAAGTGAATTTAAGTTAATTTGGTTAGTTGTTAGAAGTGTTACTACATAACTACAATTTAGGAAGATCCTTAAGGATCTTGGCTGTTATTCTGACTTAAGAAGATAATATAAGGAAAGGATTTAGGAAATATGTTCTCAGGTCTCAACAGAAAGGACTCTGAAACTTTTTTCATTATTTTATAATGAAATAAAATATATCATTATATTTATTTATGCTGAAAATATCGGAGGAAACGAGAAATGATGCCATGCTGTGCCGAGGATATTCTCAGGGTTTCCCAAGCCTGATTTCTGAGGCATATGGCTTTGTGCTTAGACAGATCTGGATTTAAATTCAGGCTCTGCCACTGCTAGCTGTGTGACCTTGGACAAATTACATAATTTTTCTCACCCTTAGTCTTTCATTTATTAAAAAAAAAAGATCTGTCAGGAAGCTATGTCAGGACGGTGTGTTAAGAGGATAGCATAGGATGAAGTATAGCGTATGCTGTACTTAATACAATGCTTAGCACATAGAGGGTACCCAATAACATTGACTCTTCACTGTTCCCAAGCCAAATTCTAACAATCCAGAGAAGCATGCCAGCTCGGGGACTGCTTCAGACACCCCAGTTGTGGAGATGGCAGTAGGGAAACATTTTGTCCTAATAGTGCTGGTCTCAGCTGCTCTTTTCCTGATTAATTTAAAAAATTTGTGTCTTGCTTCTAGGGAGATCAAAGAAGGGGGAAAAATTATTGTGGAAGTTAATGGCAAAGTGGCAAAAATCAGGAATTTAAAGGTAAGCCTAAAATTGTTTTCCTTTTTCTTTCCCCTGAAGAACTAGTATTAATTATAGTGACTTCTGGGGTGAAGGTGTGTATGTGAATGCATTTAGAGAGGGGGAGTGGAAGAGGAAAGGGCATATAAGGGGAATTGTTAGAAGAGCTTTGACCAACCACAAAGCAAATATAAAAATACAACAGGGAAGAAGTTCCGGGGATGTAGTTACTGGAACCCAAGTTCTACCAAATGGGGTACAGCTATTTTGGAAACTGGTTAGTAGTAGATATTTTGAAAGTAAACACATGGCCAGCTTAAATCATGTTGGGGGACAATTTGTTCGTATGTTTAACTTACCTGACCTTCTATTAGATGTTGGCTCAATCTTCTTATTGAATATCATTTCATTGAGAAGCATTAGCAGGGGTTTTAGTATGCATCTGCTAATACAGAACTCATTTTTAGCCACAGTGAGGCCAAGTAAAGACTTTAGATCCCAGAAGAGAGTTGGGCACTAGCCCAAGTCTTGCTGTAAATACTCTCCATAGATCTGACTGATCTTTGAGTCACAACTAGACAGACACTGGCAACTTCCTTCCCTACCCTTACTACTTCCTCTGGCTTATTTCCTCCATCCCATTCTTTTCTTTTCCCAGGCCAGGGGAAGTGGAAGGGATTCTTTCTTTCTGAGCCTTGAGTAGTGGAGGACAGGGAAGCCAGCCATGTGAATGCGGCTGTGGTCAGCTTGCAGGTGGTATTTGACGTTCCTGAGAGCTGAGGAAGCTGACTTGCAGGAGGAAGGTTTTCTGGACCCCAATCCCTCCAGCCACATCCACTCTTGTGTTCCTCCCGTGATGTGATCCATTTCCTTTTGTCAGTAGCTCACTGCTGAGAGAGAAACCTGCCAGACTTTCAACAGGAGCTCCCCAGGGACAAAAGACCTGTCATTCTCTCCTGTCTCTTATTTATATCTCTGTTGCCTAATCACTTCAGCTGCTTTGTTCTGAGAGCTTATATTTTTGGTTCTTAAGAATAAATCTTGGCCAAGATCACACTCTAATCTGCCCCCTGCTCACCTCGCTGGCCAGCTATCCTCTTTTCTGAGTCCAGTTATCCACTCAGAATCTCTTCGTCATTCTGTCAGCCTCATTCTACTGTGGGTTTTAGTACCCAGTTCGAGGGATTGTTTCTCCCTGTCCAGAATCTAAATATTAAGTAGTAAGATAGGCATTTCTGTGAATAATGCCACTCTCCCCAGTACCTGGAGGTCGGTAGAATTTCCAAGCTGCTCTCTTCTACCCCGAGCAGTTGGATTGGGCCCAGCTCTTCTGTCCAACATGCCTTCTGGAGGTGGATACCCCAGGGACTTCTGTGAAAGCTCTAGGTTGACAGAGCCTGTCAGGCCCAGGGACTGAATTACTCATACACGACTGGTATATTCTATAGCAATACTCAGAGAAGAAATGATAGTAAGAAGAGGAGGCCCAGGGAAGGAGAGGTTTTTTATCCCAAGCGGTCTTACGCCTCACAGGTCTGGTTTATATATAGATATGTGATAATATGATAGACATTTAATTCTCTGTTGCTTCATTGTACCTAACAAGATGAAGACAAAGGTTACTTTTTCCCCCCCTTTCAGGTAGATATCATAAAGGTTCTCATGATCAGTCCAGGTATCTCTATCTACAAGCAGAGGAATCAAGTGCCTCTGATTTGATTCTGATATTACAGTAGAGAAGATACTAGATTCTGTGTTTAATTTTAGGTGGATGGTCGACCTAATGGCTTTGGCGACTCCCGGGAGAAGGTTGTGGCATTTGGCTTTGATTACTGCTACTGGTCAGTCAACCCAGAGGATCCCCAGTATGCCTCTCAGGATGTGGTAATGTCATTTTCCTTCACTTTCCCAAGGTCTTTATAACTGGATAATTATTGGGAAATTAACGTGGAATCTGGGCCCTGGCTATTTCTTACTTATGTAGGTTGGTCAGAAACTAATGATGTTTTGGTCTGGGAAGTGTTGTCTGCAGCAGATCTGCTGAGGACTGAGAGGATGAGCCAAGCCTTTACTGGCTAACGCTATTGGTCATCCTTCCTGCTGCTTAGCTTTCCCACAAATTTCCAAGGCAGCAGGTCTGGTCAAGGAGGTCTACATAGGACTTCTGTTGCTGTGAAGCAGCAGCATTGTCCTGGTTGGAGCACTGTCAGAGGTCATGCATTTGGTCCCTGTGATGGCCAGCAAGCCTTGCCTGATTCACTTCTGTGACCACAGACAGTAGCTCTTATCCTAGCAGTTGCCAGGGTCCTTTCTAAAATTAGAAAAATAATATCTTTGGCTTTTCATATGTTCTTTCTTAAATGAGAAAGAGAATACTAGAGGAATATGTCCTTAGGAAAAAGTATTGAAAATGGATATATTCGGGGAAGAGCCCTAGACAACCATTGCCTATCAGTCTATATGCCTTTGAATAAAAAGCCATAGTGTCTTTTCTGCTTAGTATTTCAATCCTTTATGAAACGTTCCCAAATTATGCTAAAGATACCATTTTATCAAGTTTGAGTGATTTAGAGGACAGAATAGGCATACCTCATTTTATGACATTTGGTTTTATTGCACCTAATAGATACTGTATTATTTACAAATTGACTATTTGTGGCAACTCTGTATCGAGTAAGTCTGTCTGTGCCATTTTTCATAGCATTTGTTCACTTTGTGTCTCTGTGTGACATTTTGGTAGTTCTCATAATATTTAAAATTTTTAAATTATTATTCCATTTTTATGGTTATCTCTGGTCATGTCACCACTATGACTCACTGAAGGCTCAGATAATGGTTAGTATTTTTTAATCTTAAAGAATTTTCTAATTAAGATTTGTTCATTGTTTATAAACATACTGCTATTGCACTTAGTAGACAGCAATATGTATAAATTGTCTTTGGTATGCACTGCTAAGTTGCTTCAGTCGTGTCTGACTCTCTGTGACCCCATAGATGGCAGCCCACCAGGCTCCCCTGTCCCTGGGGTTCTCCAGGCAAGAACACTGGAGTGGAATGCCATTTCCTTCTCCAATGCATGAAAATGAAAAGTGAAATTGAAATCGCTCAGTCGTGTCTGACTCATTGCGACCCCATGGACTGCAGCCTACCAGGCTCCTCTGTCCATAGGATTTTCCAGGCAAGAGTACAGGAGTGGGGTGTCATTGCCTTCTCCATTGGTATGCACTAGGAAACCAAAAAATCCACGTGACTGCCTTTGTTGCAATTATTCACTTTATTGTGTTGGTCTGGAGCCAGACCTGTAACATCTGCAAGGTCTACTAGTACTGATTTTTCTGCTAGTGGAGACTTCTGAAGATGATTGGATAGTTCTAAATCATGGAAGTATAATTCCCCATCCTTCCCTTTTGAGGGGACCACGTGGAAACAAGATCCTAGACCACTGTGGGATTTGTTATTTTTGTTGGTCCCTTCTGTTATAATATGAGCACCTCACTTTTGTAGTCACAACTTATTTGCCATAAATGCTTAGCAGGTGCTGCTGCTGCTAAGTCGCTTCAGTCGTGTCCTACTCTGTGCGACCCCATAGACGGCAGCCCACCAGGCTCCCCCGTCCCTGGGATTCTCCGTCAAGAACACTGGAGTGCGTTGCCATTTCCTTCTCCAATGCATAAAAGTGAAAAGTGAAAGTGAAGTTGCTTAGCAGGTGCAGTGTGGGTATTACCTGGCCCCGACAAAGCCTTCTCTGTCCTTTGAAGGATGAGGGCTCTTGCAGATCCAGGCTTGTCTTGTGGCCCCGGACTTTTATCCCAATACTCAAGCATGTATGAGGTAACTGGTTTACTGGTGTTCATATTGTTCCACTGAGATCCTCCAAGAAGGGCCAGGAAAGGAACTGACTCTTAAGTAAGAGGAAGGTACTCCTAAAGCAGTTCACAGTTGTGACTGTATCTGTGGCATTGAAGACAGTGGCCTCTAGAAGAAAGTGTGAGCATTCCAATGGCTCCTTCCATTCTTCTTGGCCATGGCATACCTAGGACTGTTCTGCATATAAGAAACATTAACTATTTTGTGTAACATTTGATAGATAATCTGGGAAGTATATGTAAACAAAACAAAAATCACCATTTAGTATACACTGTACAGGTATAATTTTGTTTTGAGGCTCATATTTTGTATTTATGTAGCTTAAGTGTGTAAAAATTATCTAGTGGAAACCCAGAAGCCCATAGAGGAGGGGAATTCATAAATGTGATTCCTCTTCTGTTGCCTGATTTGAAATTCAGTGGATAGATCAAATGGGATTTGGACAGGAAGCCTGTGCAGAGAGATAAAACCAGTGCCTCCTGAAATTTATTCTGGTTTGTTTACTAAAAGTCTGAGGCATTCATTGGGTAGTATATGAGGGGGAAGGAAAGGAATCTCTGTCACAGGCTGGAGAAGGGCCAGAGTTTCCAGAATGTTGTCAACACTCAGATCCACCTGATTTGTTTGGAGGGATTCATCACTGACAGAAATTGGAGTCCAGACTTTTAACCCTAATCAGTATGGCTCTGAGGTCACCAGGGTTAGGAGAGGCAGATTGTTATAAAATAGGACTTGACATAGGAAAGAGTTTATATGTCATCTGGTTCTTCCTCTCCCAAAATACAGCAGTGCTTTTTACTGTCTTTCTGATCATATTGTGCATCATCCCCCAAATCTTCCATGCCTCTTTGTAGTCAGACTGTTCTCCTTAACCACCTAGCCCCTGGCAATGTTTTCGTCCCTACAGTTTTATCTGCTTCATAATGCTGTAAAAGTGTAATATAACAGTAGGTAGCCTCTTGAGTCTGCCTTACTTCACTTAGCATGATGTATTGAGTACTTGAGATTCACCTCTGCTGTGGTTTGTAATCTGACCTTGATTCAGACTCATGTAAATAATTTTCTTGCCCCAAAGGAATCTTATGGCTTTGAAAACATTGATTCTAACTGTAAAGAGTGAGGGACCAAGTCCCTGGAGGACTGTACCTCCTTTTATGAAGGAAGGACTGTCATCACCCTCAGAAATACAGCACTGATTTCAAAATATCCAGATATCTGCGTTGAAATATTCCCCACTGGTCTTAGGGGGCTTTTGAGCGACATCATAAACCATTGCATGATAGAAGTTGATGAGAATCCACCTATTTGGTGTTGGTGCTGTCTCCTCCTCATGGTCTTTTAGAATGTTAGAGCTTGAAGGGAACCTAGCAGTCATCCAGGCCAGGTTTTCCCAACCTCAGCACTATTAATATTCTGGCTGTGTAATTCTTTGTTGTGAGGAATCTGTTCTGGGCACTGTAGGATCTTTAGCAGTGTCGCTGGCCTCTAGTCTCTAGATGCTGGTAGTAGTCCTAAATATGACAATCAAAAATGTTTTCAGACAAGGCCCATCTTCTAGGCCAACCCTCTTATGTTCCAGATACAAAGTATAACTAACATAGGCTTATATAGGCAGTTAATGCCCAAGCAGGACTAGAACCTTGCTTGCTCTGGTGGCCTTTGCATTGCGTTGTGTCATTCTACCTCCTCTCTTTATGCATATGTTACAGCCTCAAAAAATTAGTTCAAGATTAAAATTCCTTAGTGCTTTAGCACTTCCCAGTCCTTAATGGTGACACACTTAAACACATAGATCAGGTGTCAACAAATGAGTCTGTAGAGAGCAAGTCAACTGTAAGTTCTTCTGAGAGGCAGCTTCCTCGTTAATTATCTATAGATCCTAAATGTTTATCATTTCATTTGACTCTCTCCCCAAAATCTATCAAACATATGTTTTACTCCGTTTTATAGATAAGGAAACTGAGGCATGAAAGGTTACAAGGCTTACCTGAGTCACTTAGCCAGTGAATAAGTAGTGAAGCAAGGATTCAAACCCAAGACAGCCCGGCTCTAAATTGTGTGTCGTGTCCACCAAGCCTCACCGACTCTCAACATTAAACAATTCTCGTTTAGTCTACTAGTGACCTGGTTCTCTCTTTCTACGTGTTACCTGTTTCCACCGTTTCAACTTGAAATGGAGAAGATTTTATCCTCTTTCAGTAGTTGGGGAAATTTAGGCTTAAAGAGATTATATGATCTGCCCAAAGTCACACAACAAGAAAATGAGTCTTGGATTTGAACGCAGGATCATGTGAATGCAAAGTTCATATTCTTTTATAAAAATATAAAAAGAGGTATATAGTAAAAGGAAGAGAAGGAAAATTGAGGAGAAGGGATGATGGGAAAGAGAGAGAAAAGGTTATGGTGAATGGGGATTGGCAGGGGATTATACTATCTGATTTGACATCAGAATCGTGGGGTAATGGACATCAGCATTCCATTTTTTTTTTTCCAATTTGAAAGCAATCGTTGTTTATTAACTGACTAGATTGCAAAAATAATTATGGTAGATATCTTAGTTCATCCTTCTAATAAGCCTGTTGATCTAGTCTTCCCAGTTGCCAGCATCTCCACCTTCTACAAAATGGGTGGTCTTTTTCTTCATTCCTCCTCATGGAGAAGACAATTTAAAGGGTCACAGGAAGCTGCTTGCTTCTTTGAAACATTTTCTAACATAGACGTCATGAATCATATCCTCCATACAGATGATGCCATATTTCCCAAGAGATTGTGCAATCAATGTGTTATCCATCAGGGCAATTCACTTCTTGTTGATTTTGCCATAACCTTACTTAAGAGATGAATTCATTTACAGACTTCAGATTTGGGTACCCCCATTCAATGTATTGGAGAAGGACATGGAAATCCACTCCAGTATTCTTGCCTGGAGAATTCCATGGACAGAGTAACCTGGTGGGCTACAGTCCACAGGGTCACAAAGAGTTAGACACTACAAGTGACTGAGCACTCTTGAAGTTAGAACTGGATTTGAATTCAGGCACAGCCACTTATTAGCTGGCTTTCTTCAGACAGATAACTTAACCTCTCTTAGTTTTTTTAGCTGGAGTTACTGTGAGGAGGAAAGAAAGAATGATGTGAAGTATTCAGTCTAGGGCTTGGCAACTAGAAGTTGAGTAAATGAGGTCATGAGTGTTGTGGCTTGGGCTGTGATTATCACTATCACAGTACAAGAGAAGCAAGGCTCATGCTTCTTTCTAAGAGCTGAACTAGTTTTGAAAATCTTTTCTTTGAATCTGTTGTGCTCACTTCTGGGACCAGCATGCTCCACTTGGAAAATTAACTTCCCTCCCTTCCTCCCGGTCAGGAACATCTGTTGGAGCGGGAGTCCTCTGCTCAAGCATATTGTGTTTGGGTGATTACGTGTTTGTAAAAATTTCCATGAAGAGCATTAGCTCAGCTTTACCCACCAAGGACTGTGAGTGGCTGTCAAAACAAGTGCAGACTGAGTCAACAGAAAGCCAATCAGGAACAAAAAACCACCCAGTCCTTGTGGGACGTAATTGCTTCTATACTCCTGGGAATCTTTATTTTAAAGTGCTTTTGTTATTTGGCTAAAACACAATGCCTAAAATGCCTGTAGCTTTTCTACATGAAAAGTTGTGTGAGTGAGCAGGGATTTCCTCCCCACAACTACCAAATTCAAAACTGAAATTCTAGTAGCACTGTGATTGTGTTTGTTGTTGTTTACATGTCCACAATACGCTGAACATCACACAACACACAAAGACCATCCTTGCTTACCCTCAAAGAGCCCTGGCAGGGGCCAGGATGGAGGCAGTGTGTGTGTGTGTGTGTGTGACGTGCATGCATGCATGTATGTTGGTGTTACAGGTTCTTTGGTGAACATACTCTCCAGTCCTGGACTCCAGTTTAAGGATGTTAGGCACCTGGAAAGGCTTCAGAGGAAAACCCCACACATCGCAAAATGATTAAAGGGCCGGCTTCAGGAACCAAGAGGAAAGCTACTGTCAGTGTAGTGCACGCCATGTGTGTGATTATTTAATGAAGAACATTGCTCCGGAGACAGGAAAGACAGGTGACAATAGTGCTTTGCAAGTATGGAGCATGATGATTTTAAGTTTATGCAGCGTTAGAACAAGCTGGTCTTCATTGCCACTAGGAGAAAATAGAAGAGAATTCCCTGGCCATCCAGTGGTTTGTACTCTGCGCTTTCATTGCTGAGGGCACAGGTTGAATCCCTGGTCAGGCAACTGAGTTTCCACAAGCTGTGCAGCACAGCCAAAAAAAAAGAAAAGGAAAAAATAGAGAAATTTTGGATTAAATTACAAAACACTGTTTGTAATTAGGACATGAAGAGTACCTTGTGCAGAGTTTTTGAATCCAGCTAAATAGTTTTGACTTTAGAATTCCAGAATTTTGGTGTTAGAAGAAATACTAGAGACCGTCATGACACATATTTGAAGGATAAAGGCATAGAGAGACAAAAATAGCAATTATAGGGTGTTTTTTTCTTTTTGGCTAGTCCAGAATTATGCTTGATGTTGTATGGAAATGTCTGTTGCTTATTCTAGCGACAGGGTCGTGAACTGCAACACAGAGTTTCCTGCAGGGCAGGAAGTGTGCTGCTTAACAGAATCCCAAGGAAAGATCTTGTTCTTGAGACTGGGCCTCTCCCTGGCTCTGTACTCCATCAAGATGAGGACATAGCATTGTAGCCATCTAGTAGTATTTGGCGGCATTGAACGCCTACTATTATAGGTTCTCTAATGTGACATATGCTTTTTTGTACAGTTCTTCTGTGTATTCTTGCCACCTTTTCTTAATTTCTTCTGCTTCTGTTAGGTCCTTGCCAGTTTTGTCCTTTATTGTGCCTATCCTTGCATGAAATGTTCCTTTGGTATGTCCAATTTTCTTAAGAGATCTCTAGTCTTTCCCATTCTGTTGTTTTCCTCTATTTCTTTGCATTGTTCACTTAAGAAGGCTTTCTTATCGCTCCTTGCTATTCTCTTGAGTATATCTTTCCCTTTCTCCTTTGCCTTTCACTTCTTTTCTCAGCTATTTGTAAGGCCTCCTCAGACAACCACTTTGCCTTCTTACATTTCTTTTTCTTGGGAATGGTTTTGGTCACCACCTCCTGTACAATGTTATGAACCTCCATTCATAGTTTTTTGGGCACTCTGTCTACCAGATCTAGTCCCTTGAATCTATTTGTCACCTCCACTGTATAATCATAAAGGATTTAATTTAGGTCATACCTGAATGGCCTAGTGATTTTCCCTACTTTCTTCAATTTGAGCAGTTCCACAAACTATGGAATATTCTTGATGAAATGGGAATACCAGGCCACATTACTTGCCTCCTGAGAAACCTGTATGCAGAACAAGAAGCAACAGTTAGAACTGGATGTGGAACAACGGACTGGTTCATAATTGGGAAAGGAGTACCTCAAAGCTGTAAATTGTCACCCTGCTTATTTAACTTATATGCAGAGTATATCATGAGAAATGCCAGGCTGAATGAATCACAGGCTGGAATCAAGATTCCTGGGACAAATATTAACAACTTCACATATGCAGATGATACCATGTTAAAGGCAGAAAGCAGAGAGGAACTAAAGAGCCTGTTGATGAAGGTGAAAGAGGAGAGTGAAAAAGCTGGCTTAAAATTCAGCATTCAAAAAACTAAGATCATGGCATCCAGTCCTATCACTTCATGGCAAATAGATGGGGAAAATGTGGAAACAATGACAGATTTCATTTTCTTGGGCTCCAAAATCAATGCAGACGGTAACTGCAGCCACAAAATTAAGACACTTGCTCCTTGGAAGAATAGCTATGACAAACCTAGACAGCATATTAAAAAGCAGAGACATCACTTTGCCACAAAGGTCTGTATAGTCAAAGCTATGGTTTTTCCAGTGATCATGTATGGATGTGAGAGTTGGGCCATAAAGAAGGCTGAGCACCAAGGAATGGATGCTTTCAAACGGTGGTGCTGGAGAAGACTCTTGAAAGTCCCTTGGACAGCAAAGAGATCAAAACAGTCAATTCTAAAGGAAATCAACCCTTTAATTGGAAGGGCTGATGCTGAAGCTGAAGCTCCAGTGTTGTGGCCACCTGATGGGAAGAGCTGACTCATTGGAAAAGACTCTCATGCTGGGAAATATTGAGGGCAAGAAGAGAAGGGGACAACAGAGGATGAGATGGTTGGATGGCATCACTGACTCAATGGACATAGTTTGAGCAAACTCAGAGAGATAGTGAAGGACAGGGAAGCCTTGTGTGCTGCAGTTCATGGGGTTGCAAAGAGTCAGACACGACTTAGCGACTGAACAACGACAACAACATTGTGACCAAGCTGGGGGCTACTTACTGCTTCCACAGAAATAGCATTTCTGTCTGGGGACTGCAACCCATTATAAGATGATAATTGACCTATGACCTCCTGCCTCAGAAAGCAAGTAGGGTGAGGCAGAGAGGAGTATGACCCTCACTTTTGTTGTTTCTGCTGTACTTGGAATGTGAATGAAGGCTTTGGAGAAGAGGAAAGAAGGTGGAAGAGTTACTGAAACTGAAGAGGGACCCTGGAGGAGCAGGAGAATGGGAAAACATGAAGAAGAAACTAAGGTGAGAAGGAATTTGAGAGTTTACAGAGGGGTTAGGATTATATCATTTTTTATAGTAGATAATCATTTCTAATTTGGGTATAGGAACAGGCTCGGATAGGTTGAGTAGCTTGCTTCAAGGTCACACAATCAAGTAATGGAGCCAGGATTCAAACCTTTGACTGTGTGATTCCGAACTCCAAGCTCTCAAATGCTGCACTATTTATACATAGTTCTCTTTGTTTCTGTATTTCCAGTGCTGCACGTCTTAAATGATCAATCAGTGGTTAGCGGATTGATAATTTCATTTATGGTTCAATGGATGAGAAACAAGCAGGACTGTGCCTTCCTGAATCTTGTGGCCTATTTTGAGAAGGCCTTGCAGTTTGCCTAAGCTAGAGAGCCACAGACATCTATGAATTTCTCTGTGCATCCCTTTCCCTAATGCATATATGTGCTAGGGCAGCTGGGGAGCGTGTGGGCGTCAAAGGATTTTCTCATGAATATTTGCAGAGCTGTGTGCATTCCATCGCTAGTGCTAGTTCTTGCCAACCAAGATGGAGACAGAAGTAGAAGGGAGAGAATTTTATAAGAAAAAGCCTTTTTGTGCAATAATTGGATGGGGCTCTGCAGGCCTGAGTGGGGGAAGGGAGATTACCATGAGTGTTTCATTTCAGCACATTCCCTCTGCCAACAGCACAGCTGCTTGGCTCCATAAGCGTGTCCATGGGCTGGATTTTAAAGGAATAAGGTCATTCTTTTGGCTTCATCTAAACTCATTTTTTCCCCTCTCTAGAAACTTGATTGTCAGTCTTTAAAGGGTAGCTTTTAGACTTAGAAAAAAATTTGAAGAACTGAGATCCTTGACACTTAATGCTTGCTGTTGGTGCTGGATGTCTGTACAAAAATGAACAGCAGAAATGAGAGAAATCTTATAAGAGGCAAAAGCTTGTTTGGATTTTTTTTTTCTCCCCTGTGAGCCAAGGGTAACAAGGAATTTCTGGTACTATCTGGAGTCCTTGAGATTTAGCCTGGAGAGAGAGGTTGTGTATAGGAGTGGCATGCCCAAAGCTTGATAGTCAGCTGGAAACTTGGGGCAGCCTAAGCATAAATACAGATACAGATCCTGAGACATGTCCTTGCTGTTCCTGCAGTGCTGAGAAGTTGCCCTATACTCCACTTCCTTTACACTTGAATTTGTCCTGGATTTAAAAGGATTGTCAGTTGATTGCTTGAAGATGAGAGGCATGATGAGAGATGATCACTTTGAGGATCTTTGGAAAAACTGATTTGCAAAATCACCCGAACAAGAGGATGTAAAATGAAGAACAGCCCTTTGAACAAAAGGTCTGTGTGTTCACCACAGTGGACACGTGTTCACAGGCAGACTGATAACAGTAAGCTTCTCCAATAGGAGCCACCTGGTCTGCATGTCCAGGCGCTGAACTCTCTCCACATACTTGCACAGTGAGCCTGTGTCTGGTCCCCTCTCAGCAACTTTCAGTGGTCCTGTTTTCGGGGAGCCAGTCCAGCTGACCAACAAAAGGCCCCTGCTAAGTGCAGTGTTCCGAAAAGGGTTCAGAAAGTGTCGGGAAAGAAATGGGACTGGTCTCTCTCTAGTTCTTTGCTCAGCAGAAAGCAGACAGCTGCATAAAATGTGTTAGTAGGTTAATTAATTAAAATATTTTGCTCTAAAGATGATACAAGCTACCTGGAAAATGTTCAAACAGTCCAGAAGGGTATAATGTAAAACCCCAAACTCCTTCCCCTTTCATACTTCCCTACTGGTCTCATTCTTCAGAGGTAACCACTTATCTTTATTTTTTTTTATTTTTATTAACCACTTATCTTTAAAAAAAAAAAAAAAGTACTAACAGGCTTACACTGTATATTTTATTTTCTACTGGCTTTACTTTATCACCTTATCTTGGCCCTAATTTATTGGCAATACCTATAGGCAATAGGCAATACCTATTAAAACAATAGGCAATACCTATTGTTTTAATGCTATATAGAATTCCATCGTACAAAGGTATTGTAGTTTAATTATTTTTCTAGTGATGTATGGTTTGAATATATTATATATAATTATAATTCCATAATTATGGATTCCTGATATTATAAAATATGTATTATATTATGTGTCTGCTGTTCTCTGTAATACTAGAGTGAGCGTCTTTAATTTCTAGTAGTATAGCTGCTTGTTTGGAAAGTAGTATATTTTAAATTTCAATATATTTTTGTCTAATTTCCTTCCCAAAAGATTATACCAATTTACATGCTTAACAGTAGTGTATCAGAATACTTTACCACATTCCTTGTCAATACTATGTGTTATCAAACTCTTTAATCTTTGCCTGTCTTATTAGAAATGGTATCCTATTTTTAGCTTTTCTTTATGTTATATTTTATGAGCATCTCTGTATGTTTCTGGGCCATTTGTATACTTTCTTCCCTGTGAATTATGTGTTCATGTATTTTTCCCCATTTTTCTACTGTACTGTTCATCTTTCTCTTATTTTTAAGAGCAGTTAGAATATTAAGGAAAATGTTCCATGTCATAGATGTTGCAATTGTTTCCCCTGTTTACTTTTGTTTTGATTTTGTAATTTTTCCCCTGTGTGTGTGTTTAAATGTAGTCAAATTTATTGACCTTTCTCTGTGGCTTTCTGGTATATTAAGCTTAGAAGGGCCTGCCATTCTGAAGTTATGAAAGTATTTGCTTTTTTTTTTTTCTGGTATACTAATGAATTTATCTTCTTAATTTAAATATTTGATCCATTTGAATTTTTTTGGTGAAGGAAATGAGGTGGGGCTTGAACATCCGTCCTTTCTCCGCTAATAATGTTACGGGAAACACACTGACTGAAGCTTCCCATCCTGGCCAGGCACCATAGTAACCATTTGGATGAGTTATTTTATGACAGGAGGTTCCTTACTAGGAACATGGAACTAATAAGCCACCACCAATAGGAATAGTTCTGGAAAGGTCAAAAGGAGATGCCACCTGTCTTACCACCTCCCAGAATCCTTCTCACTGGCATCCGTCTTGGCTGAGCAACCAGGAAGGACACTGAGTCAAAATGATTGGCCAGAAACAACCTGGAAACTAATCCCATCACCATAATACCTGAGACTGCAAGCCACATGGCAGAGCGGTCCTCCTGGGTTCCCCCACCCTCCTGCTCTCTGCCCAGGCACCCCTTCCCAATAAAGTCTCTTGTTTTGTCAGCACGTGTGTCTCCCTGGACAATTCATTTTCGAGTATTAGGGAAAAAACCCCTTTTGGGCCCTGGAAGGGGTCCCCCTTTCTGCAACAATATGAAAAAGCCATTTTTATCATTTGCTTAATTCCTGGGTATACCTGGGGTCTCTTTTAAAATTATTTTATTTCATTGATCTATTTGTACTTTTGTGCCAGAACTATATATAGTGTTTCAGAAGTTTCTTTTCCAAGATCTGAAGTTAGGGGTGGTCATTATTGTGTCTTGGCTCTAATTAGTCTGTGGTTTACACATATTTGCATAAGCTCAGCTTCCAGCAAAAATATCCTTTTTAGAGTCCTGAGCAGGGGCTTCCAGGTGGTGGTGGTGGTGGTGCTGCTAAGTTGCTTCAGTCGTGTCCGACTCTGTGCGACCCCATAGACGGCAGCCCACCAGGCTCCGCCGTCCCTGGGATTCTCAAGGCAAGAACACTGGAGTGGGTCAGGTGATGCTAATGGTACAGAATCTGCCTGCTAATGCAGGAGATTTAAGAAAGTGAGGTTCTATCCCTGAGTCGGGAAGATCCCCTGGAGGAGGTCATAGCAACCCACTCCAGTATTCTTGCCTGGAGAATCCCATGGACAGAGGAGCCTGGCAGGTGAAAGCTGATAGAGTCTCATAGAGTTGGACAGGACTGAAGCAACTTAGCATAGACACATGCAGAATCCTGTACAGGTGTGGGGATGAAGGGAAAGAATGTGTTTATATCTTTTTTTTTGTTTGCTTTTACCTTTTAACCCTTTTCTCTTACCTCTCCATTAAATCAACATTAAGTTTGATGTCTTATTTGTGAAAGTTCACTAAGATCCTATAATATGTGATTATTTCACCTTCTTCATTCATTCAACCTACATCTGCTGAAAAATAAGCCAAGAATTGTGCAAGGCACTGGAAATAATCCATAAGAGTTAAACATTGTACTTACCCATGAAAAACTTAGTTCTTGAGGGAGACAGGTACATAGAGTTAATTATCTTACAGTGTGGTAAATACTGTAGTAAATATTTTATTAAACATTTGAAAAATCTTGAAGAGAGAGGTTAGCCTTTTTTCATTGGGAGTGGGGGTGGTGTCAACAAGTCTAGTCCACAGGGTGATTTCTCTTTTCAGTACTGAATAGGATTTAAACATGTAGTTCTTTTCCAAAGGTGAGAAGGGCCTTAAGACTTGAAGGTGGTGGTTCACATGCATGGATTTAACTACACAATTTGGTGAGTTTCCAAAAAGATCAGTGACTTCTCAAAAGCATCACATGAGTCATTCGCTCATCTTTACTTGATTTCACTCCCTTCTGGTTTCATTCTAGATACCACTTAGTCTTATAAAATAGGTTTATGAATCATTTGATTGAGCCTGGCTGTACAGAATATTAACTTGATTTCTGATCATTATGAGAGAGCTGGGTTCAGTAAAAACTTCTTTTCTCTCTGCAGGAAAGGCAGAGTGGATGGTTTCTCAATTTTCAAGTGTGAGGCAGAGGAATATGAGCTATTTATAGATTCACCTCCCCCCACAGATGAACACAATAGAAGCCTGAAATCAAATGGTGACCAGATGTGCCCAGGCATCTCCCAGTCTGTATTTAGAAGCTGGAAAAGGCAGAGCCGCTAGGAAGTTGATTTCAGGGCAGAATTGGTTGGACTCACTCATAAAATGATCATCTGTATACAAACAGTCCCTTGCGTCTGGTCCGTAGGAGCAAAAGGGTAAAAGCAGTGTGTGCGCAAACTCATTTTTCTTGCTTCTTTTCCTGGCAGTGGGAGATTATTCTTTTGTTAGTCATTTCATTGCTCAACTCTTTCCTTTGTAGTTGGGCGGTTAGACAAAGTGGAAAAGCTTTCTGGGGATATGTGCTGAGTTGATGTGGGGTAAGAGCCAGTGTGGCTTCCATGCTGTTGGTAGAGGTAGTGGTTCTGCTCAGATGAGAAGAGATCTGACCGAAATGGAAACCCTCAGTTGCTTTTGCTTTTTCTCTTTACTATTCCTTCCTTATTAAACTAACCCCATCTTGCTTGTGGTGGTGTTATGGTTTAAAGCACAAACATGTAGTGGGTTCTGGCTGGTATTGCTTTTCCTTTCCTTCCCACATTAAAGATTTTTGAGAAAATAGAAGCAGCTTCCTCCTTTAATAAGCATCTGGCACCATTTGCATGGAGTTTAGAGACTCGATTTCAGGGTTTGGAAAAATAATGTTTAATTTTGGAGAATGTTCTCATGAACGAATCCTATAAGTGGCAAGAAAGAAAAAAATACCACGTTTTGAGAACCTACTGTATTCCAGGTACTGAACTGAGTGCCTAATTCCTCTCATTCACTCTTAAACAGCAACCCCATAAAGTGGGTTATTACCATCTCTGTTCTATAGATGTGAGAAACAGGGCTCAAAGAGGTTAGGGTAAGTTCTTTAGGTCCACACTAAGAGGTGGAGTCCGGATTGAAACCCAGATCTGGTGTCTGCAAAGCCCTTGCTCTTTCCATTACCCCTGCCATCGGTTGTGTGCCCTAACTCCTCCTGACTATGTGCTTGCCTCTGATATTTGAAGTATGATATGAATTACCTGACAATTAGAAGAATTTGAATTGTTGAACTTTGCATTTATCATAAGAAAGGATCCAGGAACCATAATGAGGAACATGTGGTTTCAATCCTTCCTGTTGATGCTTTTCTCTGAGATACGGAGAACACCATCTATTTTAAATTTTGTGTCTGAAGCAAGTGCTGTCTACAGGTGGAGTCAGGGTGTTTTCTACTGAACCCCTCAAATAACTAGTTGACCCAGTCACTTTCTGAGATGCAAGAAATAGCTCCTACTTTATAGCAAATGGATGCTTCGTTTTACCTATTCTGACCCAAGATGTTGTTATTGTTTAGTCATTAAGTCACGTCCAACTCTTTGTGACACCATGGACTGCAGCATACCAAGCTTCCTTGTCCTTCACTATCTCCTGAAGTTTGCTCAAACTCATGTCCATTGAATTGGTGATGTCATCCAACCATCTCATCCCCTGTCGCCCCCTTCTCCTCCTGCCCTCATTCTTTCCAAGCATCACGGTCTTTTCCAATGAGTTGACCCTCTGCATCAGGTGGCCAAAGTCTTGGAGCTTCAGCTTCCAATTAATATTCAGAGTTGATTTCTAAAGATTGACTGGTTTGATCTTGCTGTCCAAGGGATTCTGAAGAGTCTTCTCCAGCATCACAATTTGAAAGCATCAATTCTTTGGCACTCAGCCTTCTTTATGGTCCAACTCTCATATCCATACATGACTACTGCAATAACCATAGCTTTGACTATACAGACCTTTGTCAGCAAAGTGAAATCTCTGCTTTTATTACACTGTCTAGACTTGTCTAACTTTCTAAGGAGCATGTGTCCATTAATTTCATTACTGCAGTCACCATCAGTGGTGATTTTGGAGCCCAAGAAAAAAAATCTGTCAGTTTCCACTTTTTCCCCATCTATTTGCCATAAAGTGATGGGACTTGATGCCATGATCTTATTTTTTTGAGTGCTGAGTTTTAAGCCAACTTTTTCACTCTGTTTCACTTTCAGCAAGAGGCTCTTTAGTTCCCATTCACTTCTACCATTAGAGTGGTATTATCTGCATATCTGAGGTTGTTGGCATTTCTCTTGGCAGTTTTTATTCCAGTTTATGATTCATCCAGCCTGACATTTTGCATGATGTACTCTGCATATAGGTTAAATAAGCATGGTGACAATATACAGCCTTGATGTACTCCTTTCCCAATTTTGAACCAGTCTGTTGTTCCATGTCCAGTTCTAACTGTTGCTTCTTGACCTGCATACAGGTTTCTCAGGAGACAGGTGAGGTAGTCTGGTATTACAATTTCTTGAAGAATTTTTCACAGTTATGATCCACACAGTCAAAGGCTTCTGTGTAGTCAATGAAGTAGATGTTTTCCTGGAATTCCCTTGCTTTTTCTATGATCCAACAGATGCTGGTAATTTGATCTTTGGTTCCTCTGCCTTTTCTAAACCCAGCTTGAACATCTGAAAGTTCTCAGTTCATGTACTGTTGAAGCTTAGCTTGGAGAATTTTGAGTATTACTTTGCTAGCATGTGAAATGAGTGCAATTGTGTGATAGCTTGAACATTGTTTGGCATTGCCCTTCTTTGGGATTGGAATGAAAATGATGTTTTCTAGTCCTGCGGTCATTGATGAGTTTTCTAAATTTGCTGACATATTGAGTGCAGCACTTTCACAGCATCATCTTTTAGGATTTGAAATAGCTCAGCTGGAATTCCATCACCTCCACTGGTTTTGTTTGTAGTGATGCTTCCTAAGGCCTACTTGACTTCACACTGCAGGATGTTTGGCTCTAGGTGAGTGACCACACTCTTGTGGTTGTTCGGGTCATTAAGACCTTTTTCTGTATAGTTCTTCTGTGTATTCTTGCCACCTCTTCTTAATCTCTTCTGCTTCTGTTAGGTTCTTGCCATTTCTGTCCTTTATTGTGCCCATCTCTGCATGAAATGTTCCCTTGGTATCTCCTATTTTCTTGATGAGGTCTCTAGCCTTTCCCATTCTATTTTCCTCTGTTTCTTTGCAGTGTTCAATTAAGAAGGCTTTCTTATTCCTCCTTGCTATTCTCTGGAACTCTGCATTCAGATGGGTATATCTTTCCCTTTTTCCTTTTCCTTTTGCTTCTCTTTTTTCCTCAGGTATTTGTAAGGCCTCCTCAGACAACCATTTTGCCTTTTTGCATTTCTTTTTCTTTGGGATGGTTTTGGTCACCACCTCCTGTACAATGTTATGAACCTCCATCCATAGTTCTTTAGGCACTCTGTCTACCAGATCTAATCTCTTGAATTTATTCATCACCTGCACTGTAGTAATCATAAGTGGATTTGATTTAGGTTATACCTGAATGGCCTAGTGGTTTTCCTTACTTTCTTCAATTTTGCCTGACTTTTGCAATAAGGAGCTCATGAGCCACAGTCAGCTCCTGGTCTTAGTTTTGCTGGCTGTATAGAGGTTTTCCATCTTCAGCTGGAAAGAATATAATCAATCTAATTTTGGTATTGACCATCTGGTGATGTACATGTGTAGAGTCGTCTCTTGTGTTGTTGAAAGAGGGTATTTGCTATGATCAGTGTTTTCTCTTGACAAAATTCTGTTAGCCTTTGCCCTGCTTCATTTTGTATTCCAAGGCCAAACTTGCCTGTTACTCCAGGTATCTCTTCACTTCCTACTTTTGCATTCCAGTCCACTATGATGAAAAGGACACCATTTTTTGGTATTAGTTCTAGAAGGTCTTGTACATCTTTATGTATCTATTGAATTTAAGCTTCTTTGGCATTAGTGGTTGGGGCACAGACTTAGATTACTGTGATGTTGAATGGTTTGCCTTGAAAATGAACTGAGATCATTCTGTTGTTTTTGAGATAGCGCCCAAGTACTGCATTTTAGACTCTTTTGTTGACTATGAAGGCTACTCCATTTCTTCTAAGGGATTCTTGCCCACAGTAATAGATATAATAGTCATCTGAATTAAATTCACCCATTTCCGTCCATTTTAGTTAACTGATTCCTAAAATGTCAATGTTCACTCTTGCCATTTCCTGATTGACCATGTCCAATTTACCTTGATTCCTGAACCTAACATTCCAGGTTCCTATGCAATATTATTCTTTATAGCATCAGACTTTACTTTCACCACCAGACACATCCACAGTTGAGTGTTGTTTCCACTTTGGCTCAGCCTCTTCATTCCTTCTGGAGCTACTTCTCCACTCTTCCCCAGTAGCCAGGTTTTGAAGTGGACTTTACAAGTGGTGAAATGTGCCCATGAAGGAACCTGGGATCTGTGCACTAACGCTGCCAGCCGGTTGCTCCTTTCCTTCCTGGCACAACTCAGTATGACCTGGTACCTCTTTCTTTTTTGGCTGTACCACGTGGCATGCAGGATCTTAGGTCGCTGACCAGGGATTGAACCCGTGCCACCCACAATGGATGTGTGGAGTCTTAACTACTGGATCACCAGGGAAGTCAGCCTTTTTTTTTTGTTACCTCTTTTTAAAAAAAAAAAAAAAAAATATTTTTGCCTTTTCATACTGTTCATGGGGTTCTCAAGGCAAGAATACTGAAGTGGTTTTCCATTCCTGTTTTCAGTGGACCACATTTTGTCAGAACTCTTCACCATGACCTGTCTGTCTTGGGTGGCCCTACATGGCATGGCTCATAGTTTCATTGAGTTAGCCAAGGCTGTGGTCCATGTGATTAGATGGGTTAGTTTTCTGTGATTGTGGTTTTCACTCTGTCTGTCCTCTGATGGAGAATGACAGCATCAGACCTTGCTTCCATCACCAGTCACATCCACAACTGGGTGTTGATGAGTGTGAAAGAGGAGAGTGAAAAAGTTGGCTTAAAGCTCAACATTCAGAAAACGAAGATCATGGCATCCAGTCCCATCACTTCATGGCAAATAGATGGGGAAACAGTGGAAACAGTGTCAGACTTTATTTTGGGGGCTCCAAAAACACTGCAGATGGTGCCTGCAGCCATGAAATTAAAAGACACTTACTCCTTGGAAGGAAAGTTATGACCAACCTAGACAGCATATTCAAAAGCAGAGACATTACTTTGTCAACAAAGGTCCGTCTAGTCAAAGCTGTGGTTTTTCCAGTAGTAACCTATGAATGTGAGAGTTGGACTATAAAGAAAGCTGAGTGCTGAAGAACTGATGCTTTTGAACTGTGGTGTTGGAGAAGACTCTTGAGAGTCCCTTGGACTGCAAGGAGATCCAACCAGTCCATCCTAAAGGAGACCAGTCATGGGTGTTCATTGGAAAGACTGATGTTGAAGCTGAAATTCCAATAGTTTGGCCACCTGACGCAAGGAGCTGACTCATTGGAAAAGACCCTGATGCTGGGAAAGATTAAAGGTGGGAGGAGAAGGGGATGACAGAGGATGAGATGGTTGGATAGCATCACTGACTCAATGGACATGAGTTTGAGTAAACTCTGGGAGTTGGTGATGGACAGGGAGGCCTGGTGTGCTGCAGTCCATGGGATCACAAAGAGTCGAAGACAACTGAGCGACTGAACTGAACTGAATTATTTTTGGCTATGCTAGGTCTTCATTGCTGCACAAGCTTTTCTCTAGTTGTGGTGAGTGGAGGCTACTCTTTGTTGCAGTGCACTGGCTTCTCATTACAGTGGCTTCTCTTGTTGTGGATCATGGGCTCTAGGGTCTGGGGGCTTCAGTAGTTGTGCTGCACTGGCTCTAGGCTCAGTAGTTGTGGTGCATGGGCTTAGTTGCTCCGTGACATTTGGGATCTTCCTGGACCATGCACTGAACCCATGTCACCTGCATTGGCAGGTGGATTCTTTACCACTGAGCAGCCAAGGAAGCCCGTGGTACCTCTTTTTCTAAGTAGGTTCTTCCTCATCTGTGAAATACCCTGGGATGTCCAGTTTCATGTTGGGGAGGGAAAGATGAAAGCAGGACCTCCAGTTTGAATCCAGAAGAATCTTAATATATGTTTTTGAATGAGATGAAATCCTATATTGTTTTCTAGTTCTATCCTAAATTCCACCTGCTTTAATTTCCAAATATTTATTTTTCAATGAAGATGAACCTCATCTGCTCAGTATCTTCCACATAGCATTTATACACCAAAGAGAATGAGTCTCTCAGGCATTCATCAGCTTGTTAGGGCTTTTAGAGGTTTATCAACTATGCTTCTTTGAAAATCAGCCCCAAGTTTCTGAGTGACTCTCCAGGTTTGTGTCAGTGCATCTCTGGGTCATCACCAACAGATGACTTTTGAGCTAAGTGCTCAACACTGTCAGGTCTCTTTTTGATCACCTAGGTTTTTTTTTTTGTCTTTTGTATGCACTTTAATAAGTGCCTGTGACAACATCAAGAAGCACCTTTGTTCCAGGGCTATTGGCTAAGGCTGGAGTCACACTTTATTTGGTTGAGGTGACTTGAGATAAAGATCTGAGGTACAAGAAGCGCCACAAGACAAGTGTGGTTTGAAGTCTCGTGATTCTAACATGCAGCTCTGTCTTTTGCAAAGTAGGGCAGTCTTCAGGGTTGGAGGAGGAAAGTGTGGTTCGAGAGGGGGAAGCTGCCTGCCGGTGGGATGCAGGAGGCAGATGCTGTTCAGATCAACACGAAATTAATCTCTTTAACCAGACCTTGGATTGCTGAGAATGATATAGGCTTCAGCTGGGCTGCTGAGCCCGACTGTGAAACTGGAACCATGTTGGGGGGTTCAGCTCATTTGCTTCTCCAGCATTAAGATTGGTCTCTAGAGACCCATTCAGACTAAACAGTATTAAAAACAGGAAGTTTGCTCCTAGCAGCATAGTTGCAGGAAAACTTTTTTCCACTTAGGCAGGAATGAGAGTTAAAAACAGAAACTCCATCCTCCAGGCTTGTTTTCTTCTTATATAAAAGTAATGTTTGCAACTCCCAACGACTTGAAGCAGCTTGGCCCTACTTGACTGCCTGTCAGACTACTGCCTGAGGGGATTCATTACAGAAGGTGGTAAAGAGCCCTTGTGAACACATTAAAAAATATTAAGGCAGTGCTCTGTGGAGGATGCTGACTTGGTGATGTTTGTCTTCACCTAAGATCACGTATGCAGAATTAATGCTTGAAGCACTCAGGGGAGACCTAGAGAACAGCTATTGTTTAATTGGATTCAGCACCCATTTATGGTGTGTACTCTGGATTGGGTCCACGGGTTATGTATTCATTTATTCAGTCATTGTTAACTGAGCACGTACTGTGTGGTGTGCATGGGTGCCTCAGACACGTGATGTGCTTTTTATCCCTTTTGTACTGTGGGACCAGCTTGGGTTTGCTCCTGACAGTCAGCCTAGGGCAGCCCTGAATCAAAGGGTTCAACTCCTGGGACTGCTGCTCTTCTGCATAATTGGCTGCTGAGATTGATGGGGGTGGACAGGGGGACATTTTGGAAG
Organism: Bos indicus; assembly: GCF_029378745.1. Taxonomy (NCBI): domain Eukaryota; kingdom Metazoa; phylum Chordata; class Mammalia; order Artiodactyla; family Bovidae; genus Bos; species Bos indicus. Next base: position 37,840,251 of record NC_091769.1, read on the forward strand.
AAGAGAGTGAGGACAAAGAGGAAAGTAAAACCTTGAGAGGAGGGCTTCCCTTTCGGCTCAGTGGTACAGAATCTGCCTGCTAACGCAGGAGACTCAGGTTCTATCGTGGCTCCAGGAAGATCCATCATGCCATAGAGCGACTCAGCCCCTGCAGCACAATTATTCAGCCTGTCCTCTAGAGCCTGGGAGCAGGAGTTACTGAAACGTGCACACCCAGCCCTACAGCCAGAAAAAGGCCCGCACAGTAAACAAAGACCCAGCATAGACAAAAGTAAATAAATTTATAAATTATATATATATATATTTTAAAAAGCTAGAGAGGAAATGCTGTTCTTTTCTTCCTCTCCCACTGTGATGTCACTCTAAGTAGTCCAGCGGGGAGAGAGTGGACCAAAGGCCTCAGTGAACGTGAGTGACCCTAGCCTCTGTTCACCATGCTTGACCAATGTGTCACAAACAAGGTTCTATAGTAGAAGAAACTGTATGGTGAAAAGATTCTTTACAGATGTATGTCATTATTTTTTGCTGGTAAGAAAAACAGAACTGCTTTTTAAAACTTTAAAGTGGAATATATGCACAGAAAAGTGCACGTATTAGAAGTGAACAGCTTGTCACGCGAGTGTACGTTCCTCGGTTCTTTGTCTCGTCACAACAAAGATTTGGAGCAACGGACATTAAAGCCCTCGGCTCGTCACAGCTCTCAGGTCTTGGACAAACCGTGCTACAGCTCTTAGGCAAATCAGTGTTACAGCTCTATTTTATTTAGAAGATAGCAGGAGAGTGAGAGAGAAAGAGAGAGAGAGAAAAGAGCGCACGCACGCGTGAGAGAGAGTCCAAGAGAAAGCGCTTTGGCTCCTCCTTTTATATGTTTTTTTCCTCCACCTGGGCCTGCCCTATGCAAATTGGGCTTAGCCAGGAGTGCTGTTTGTTCTGTTTGTTCTGCTTGAAGTCTTCACTCTGGTCCTTGGACCTGCCTTGTCTTTTAGCCACCGCCATTTTGGACTCCTTTTCCCTATTCTACCTACCTAGCAAGCTCAAAGTTTCTATCCACTTGAACTTTTACAAACTGAGCATACCTACATAACCTGCATGCAGATCAAGAAATAGAGCATTACCAGCACCTCAGAAGTCCCACTTGTGCTCTGTTAAAATATACTGTAAAGCTCTTTCCTGGGGCTTTTTTCCACTGTATGCTCTGCAATGTTGACAGGAGAAATAATGTCCCTACCTAGCCTGCTAATCTCTGAAGAGGACAGGCAGGCCAAACACAGCCTTTCCTGGCTTTCTCCTCACCCTTCCTTTCTCTTTCTGACTTGCAGCTCTTAGTATCCTATTAGCCTTCTCTTACATTCAGCCCCTGATTTCTGGCTGTAGAAATGCATTTTTGAAAGCTTGTTGTTGAATCACACGAAGACACCGGGATTCTTGGCCCCTGGAGGAGAAGAATTCAGTCTGGGGCCAGAGACGAGACTTGATCGCTCAGAGCTTTTGTGTAATAAAGTTTTATTAAAGTATAAAGGAGATAGAGAAAGCTTCTGACATAGGCATCAGAAGAGGGCGGAAAGAGTACCCGCTTGCTAGTGTTAACAATGAAGTTATATAATCCAAAGAATGTCTGGAGGTTGTAAAGACCTCATCAGACCTACCCCCATAATTTACATTTTAAGATAACACTGTCCTCAGGCAGGATACATCCTTGTAAAGACCAGGTCTCCTCCCATAATTTACATTTTAAGATAACAGAAGGTTTAATCCAGAGACTGTCCTTAGGCAGGATACATTATTGTTATATAATCCTAAGGAATGTGGAGAAAGAAAAAAAGTTTGTCCTTTCTTCCTCCTTGAGAATTCCAGACCCCTCTCTCCTTGGGGACCCCTAGACTCCTTATCAACCTGCCTAGGAACTGACTCTCTCATTTTGATGTGTGTTCTCTCTCTCTCTCTTTTTTTTTTTTTTTTTTTTGTGGCTATGCCATGAGTCATGTAGGATCCTAGTTCCCCAACCAGGGATATGAAACCCATGCCCCCTGCATTGGAAGCTCAGGGTCTTAACCATTGAACTTCCAGGGAATTCCCCATTTTAGTTTGTTTTTGCTTTGTGTTTTACATTTATAAAATATACTGAAAGTGAACAGGTGCATTTCTTTATAAAAAATAATGTTACAGAGAACATCTTCCAAACAGAGTAGATTAGCAAGGTTTTAGTATGTGTGCTGCTTTAGTATCCTCCTCAGTTTTGGTACTCTTCAGGCTGAGTATATGCCAGATTTAACTGTTGTATGTAGGATTATATTACAGCCCAGCATTATGAGTTATTATCCACATGCAAGCAGAGCAGTTGGCAAGCTTTCTGGGAAGCTGTGCCTTTGCTTAGGGTAGCTTCACGCTTGATCACATGGCCCACATAGAAATGGAAGGTATATACATAAAGGGGAACTGATAAGAAGAAAGGTCATAGAGTTAGAATTTTGTAAACTGGTCAGACTTTATGATGACTTTTTAAGATGACTTTAAAAAGTCATGCATCATGCAATTGTGGTTTTTGTTAAGACTGGGCTGTAGTGCCACAGAGTCTGGGTTGGAACCCCATCTCTGACATTGCTAGCTGTGTGACAGGGCAACTTTCTGGACTGCTCTCTGATTTAGTTGTTTCATCTGTAAAATGATGATAATAGTATCAACTTCATGGATTATTGTGAGGAGTAAATTATTAATGTATCTAAAGTGCTATGAATATCATCTAGTATATTTCAGTAGTGAATAAATGTTGTTCTTGTTACTTTAACATCTGTCATAACACTAGATTGGCAACTGTCTGAACCTCTTCTTTTTTTTAAATCTAAATGCCAGTCAATGTGGCATTGAAGTAGAATATAGTTTCCACTACGGAAGTTTACTTCACAGCCAACTTCATTTGCACATGTTTATTTCATAAGATGAGGACATATATCCACAGCATGGGAAAGAACAATAACATTTTTTAAGGCTTAGTCTTCGTTTTCCTATAAATTCTTTCTATAGTAACGTAGAACCATTGTAAACTTCTTATCAGTTTCACTTTGCAGAGGTGGCTGAAGTTTTCCTTCTCAAAGAAAGTGAAGTTTCCACATCAGCAAGATTGATATTACCTGGGAACTTATTGGGCTCTACCTCAGACCTACTGAATCCAAATTCTAGGGGTGGCATCCATTAAGCTTTTTAAATAGCCCTCCAGGTGATACGATACATTCTAAAATCCAGAACCACCACTTTACAAATTTTCTACTATATGTAGACAGTGGGGAAACATAGTCATAAGTATAGGTTGGGGGAAGGATCAGTTGGGAAACGCATTATCTTAATGAGCAAACTTCTTCCCAGTGTGATATTCTTTAGTTTACAAAGTGCTTTCACATATATTGTAATCGTCACATATATTTGTCACAAAATTTTGTTGTGGTAGGTACCATTATTTCCACATCTTATTTTTTATGTTTTTGGCAGCACTGGGTGTAGGATCTTAGTTCCCCACCCGGGAATTGGACCTGTGCCCCCTGCAGTGGAAGCACAGATTCCTAACCAGCAGGGAAGTCCCTGTTTCTATATTTTAGAAGAGGATAAAGACTGCTGTCACCTAATAAGTTGCAGAACTGGGAACTTTGTCATTTGAAGTCTCCTGAGTCCAAATCCTGACATTTTTCTGTAGCACTGCATAGCCTTTCTGTCCTTGAGCTGTGAGTGGGCTGGTTTTTGTCTGGCTTTCTCAGTAACAGACCCAGAAATGAGGAGCTGTGAAGGTCATTTATGAGGAAGTATTGCTGGAAAAGGAAGTGGTTGGTAGGGTGGGGAACTGAGACTAGCAAGGACAGGAAGGAGGAGGCCAAGCAACTCCATAGACATGCTCTGAAGACAGAGTATAGTGAAGTGAAAGTCACTCAGTCGTGTCTGACTCTTTGCGACCCCATGGAATTCTCCAGGCCAGAATACTGGAGTTGGTAGCCGTTCCCTTCTCCAGGGGTTCTTCCCCCCAGGGATCGAACCCAGGTCTCCTGTATTGCAGGCAGATTCTTTACTAGATGAGCCACAAGGGAACTCCAAGAATACTGGAGTGGGTAGCCTATCCCTTCTCCAGTGGATCTTCCCAACCCAGGAATTGAATTGGGGTCTCCTGCATTGCAGGCGGATTCAGAGTATAGAGTTTTCTGAATCAAGAATCGAACCTGTCAATCTTAAGGGAAATCAACCCTTGAATACTCATTGGAAGGACTGATGCTGAGGTTGAAATGCCAGTAGTTTGGTCATCTGATGTGAACAGCTGACTCATTGGAAAAGTCCCTGATGCTGGAAAAGATTGAAGGCAGAAGGAAAGGAGGGCGTCAGAGGATGAGATAGGTGGATGGCATCACTGATGCAGTGGACATCAACTTGGGCAAACTTTGGGAGATGGTGAGGGACAGAGAGGCCTGGTGTGTTGAAGTCCATGGGGTTGCAAAGAGTCAGACATGACTGATTGACTGAACAGCAACAGCAATCAAAAATGTCCTGAGTTTCCCTGCATCCATCAGTCACTGGTAATAATTGCCTTTTGAAGAACATCTGGCTCTTAAAAGGAGTTCCTGAGGGCAGTCCTCCAAAAAAAGAGACAAAGAGATACAGATACTAACTTTTGGAAGTTAAAGCACACCCATTGGCTGGTACACATGAAAATAGTAAAGAAATCCAAATGTTTTATATATAGATGTAGAACATACAGCACCTGCTATACCATCAAAGCTGGTCAGAAGAGTGTGGTAGGAAACTAAAGAATTCTGAAATACATGCTGATACCAGAGTGGGCTATGGAAAAACCACTCTGTGTGTCCTGTCCCTAAGACTTCCTGGGAGAGCCCTGTGCCTCCCGCCATTGTGTCTTCTAGTTAGGTCTGTGGTCTATAAACAGTCTCCTGTATCTTCTACATCTACCAGTGTGGGCATTAAGAATTGATATTCATAAAGATGACTTCAAGTCCTGCCATTGCCAAATCTTTAGACACTAAGAAAGAATATACTGAATAATTTGAAATTTTTAATGTACATGAAGTTGACAGTGATTTCTGGTTAACTAATATATCAGAAATATATTTTTATTAAGAAAATCTTATTTTGTGATCGTTTAGCCAAAAGTGGCTTGGAACTTCCTTGGTGGTCCAGTGGCTCAGACTCCATGCTCCTAATGCAGGGGTCCCAGGTTCAATCCCTGGTAAGGTAACTAGATCTTACATGCCACAACTAAGACCCTGCACAGCCAAATAAATAAATTGAATAAATAAAAGTGGCTTAACCATTGCTATGTGAAGATCATTCATGCTGTTCACTGAATATTCATGGCTGTTTATCTCCTATTGTGTGATACAGTTTCACTTTCTGGTCCCATTGTGTGTGGGGGGAGGGGTGTTGCATATGATGAGCTCTGTGAGTATATTTAAGAAGAAATGATGTCTAAGCCTTCAGTTGCTGATCTATGACCTTGCAAAGCCCTCTTTCCTTCTGGCATCAAGATCAGTAACATTGGAGATAGATAGTTCTGTCAGAGAAGCTACAACCACCAAGAGCCAGAAATAAGCTTTTGTTGTTTTCAGCTACTATGCTTTAGGGATTTGCTGCTGCTGCTAAGTCGCTTCAGTTGTGTCCGACTCTGTGTAACTCCATAGATGGCAGCCCACCAGGCTCCCCTGTCCCTGGGATTCTCCAGGCAAGAACACTGGAGTGGGTTGCCATTTCCTTCTCCAATGCATGAAAATGAAAAGTGAAAGTGAAGTTGCTCAGTGGTGTCTGTTGCTCAGTTGTGTCTGACCCTTAGCGACCCCATGGACTGCAGCCCACCAAGCCCCTCCGTCCATGGGATTTTCCAGGCTAGAGTACTGGAGTGGGGTGCCATCGCCTTCTCCCTTAGGGATTTGCTACAGTAGCCTGACTTTGTCCTAACTGCTAACTCTTCAATGTTGAGCTTGTTGAGTAACTTTAACTTTAGTAGTGCATGCATGCATGCATGCTTCAGTTGTGTCCGACTCTGTGCGACTCTATGGACTGCAGCCCGCCAGGCTCCTCTGTTCATGGGATTCTCCAGGCAAGAATACTGGAGTGGGTTGCCGTTTCCTCCTCTAGGGGATCTTGCTGACCCAGGGATCAAACCTGATCTCTGGGATGTCTCAAATGCATTAGCAGGCAGGTTCTTTACCACTAACACCACCTGGGAAGCCCAACTTTGGTAGAGTATCAGGTATTTTAAGAAAATGGGTCAAGGTGATTTGTTCATGTACTTTCATTTATTTTCAATGATAAATGATCTTAATGTGTTTCAAAGTGTTGTTGTTCAGTGGCTCAGTCATATCCGACTCTTTGCATGCCCATGGACTGCAGCACACCAGCTTCCTTGTCCTTCACCATCTCCTGGAGCTTGCTCAAACTCATTTCCATTGAGTCGGTGATGCCATCCAACCATCTTGTCCTCTGTCTCCCTTTCTCCTCCTGCCTTCAATCTTTCCCAGCATCAGGGTCTTTTCTAATGAGTTGGCTCTTTGCCTAAGGTGGCCAAAGTATTGGAGCTTCAGTATCAGTTCTTACAGTGGATATCCAGGACTGATTACCTTTATGATTGACCTAATTAAAATTCAAAGCTTCTGCACAACAAAGGAGCCTATAAGCAAGGTGAAAAGACAGCCTTCAGAATGGGAGAAAATAATAGCAAATGAAGCAACAGACAAAGAATTAATCTCAAAAATATACAAGAAACTCCTGCAGCTCAATTCCAGAAAAAAACGACCCAATCAAAAAAATGGGCCAAAGAACTAAACAGACATTTCTCCAAAGAAGACATACAGATGGCTAACAAACACATGAAAAGATGCTCAACATCACTCATTATCAGAGAAATGCAAATCAAAACCACAGTGAGGTACCATTTCACACCAGTCAGAATGGCTGCGATCCAAAAGTCTACAAGCAATAAATGCTGGAGAGGGTGTGAAGAAAAGGGAACCCTCTTACACTGTTGATGGGAATGCAAACTAGTACAGCCACTGTGGAGAACAGTGTGGAGATTCCTTAAAAAACTGGAAATAGAACTGCCATACGACCCAGCAATCCCACTGCTGGGCATATACACTGAGGAAACCAGAATTGAAAGAGTCACGTGTACCCCAATGTTCATCGCAGCACTGTTTATAATAGCCAGGACATGGAAGCAACCTAGATGTCCATCAGCAGACGAATGGATAAAAATGCTGTGGTACATATACACAATGGAGTATTACTCAGCCATTAAAAAGAATACATTTGAATCAGTTCTAATGAGGTGGATGAAACTGGAGCCTATTATACAGAGTGAAGTAAGCCAGAAAGAAAAACACCAATACAGTATACTAATGCATATATATGGAATTTAGAAAGATGGTAACGATAACCCTGTATGCGAGACAGCAAAAGAGACACAGATGTATGGAACAGTCTTTTGGACTCTGTGGGTGAGGGCAAGGGTGGGATGATTTGGGAGAATGGCATTGAAACATGTATAATATCATATAAGAAACGAATCGCCAGTCCAGGTTTGATGCAGGATACAGGAAGCTTGGGCCTGGTGCACTGGGATGACCCAGAGGGATGGTACGGGGATGGCGGTGGGAGGGGGGTTCAGGATTGGGAACACGTGTACACCCATGGTGGATTCATGTTGATGTATGGCAAAACCAGTACAATATTGTAAAGTAAATAAGTTTAAATTTTAAAAAAACCTAAAAAAAAAAGAAGGCTTTCTTATCTCTTCTTGCTATTCTTTGGAACTTTGCATTCAGATGGGTATATCTTTCCTTTTCTTCTTTACCTTTCACTTCTCTTTTCAGCTATTTCTTTGTAAGGCCTCCTCCAACAACTATTTTACCTTTTTGCATTTCTTTTTCTTTGGGATGGTTTTGATTACTGCCTCCTGTACAGTGTTATGAACCTCCATCCATAGTTCTTCAGGCACTCTGTCTATCAGATCCAATCCCTCGAATCTGTTTGTCACTTCCACTGTATAATCATAAGGGATTTGATTTAGATCATATTTGAATAGCCTAGTGTCTTTCCCTGCTTTCTTCAGTTTAGCCTGATTTTGCAATAAGAAACTCATGATCTGAGCCATAGTCAGCTCCCGGTCTTGTTTTTGCTGACTGTACAGAGATTCTCCATCTTCAGCTGCAAAGAATAAAATCAACCTGATTTTGGTATTGACCATTTGGTGATGTCCATGTGTAGAGTCGTCTCTTGCATTGTTGGAGGAGGGTGTTTGCTGTGACCAGTGCTTTCTCTTGGCAAAACTCTGTTAGTCTTTGCCCTGCTTTATTTTGTACTCCAAGGCCAAACTTGTTTGTTACTCCTGGTATTAAAAGTGTTAGAAGGCCTTTCATGTATGCAGGACCCTGTTTAGTTTTTCTTTGACTCCTTTTCCTCTTGGAACCCTCAAACCCACTTATATTTTTGAAGAAGTTGGCTCTAAAAAGGACTTTCGCCCTATAGCTCTGGATGACAAACTATTAATATGGCCTGTGGACGCCATCTGACCACCACCCGATTTAGTAAAGTTTTCTTGGAGTGTAGCCATGCCATTTGTTTGTGTAGTATTTGTGGATGCTTTTGTACTACAAAGGCAGAGCTGAGCAGTTGTGACAGAGACCATATGGCCCATAAAGCCTAATATATTTGCTGTGTGGCTCATAATAGAAAAATTTTGCCAGCTCCTATCTCACAAATCCTGATTACTAGGAATAGTAATATTCTCAGATGATTTGCCTGAATTGTTGCAGATACCTAGCTCTTGGAGGTTCTGTCTGATAGAATGAAGGTCTTCTCCTGGGTCTGCTGTTGTTGTTTAATCATTAAGTTGTGTCAGACTCTTTGCAACCCCATGGATCTGCAACATCCCTTTATTTTATCCACTACCTTGAAGGCAATGAAACAGCATATCCCATTTGGATTCTGCCTGTGAAGATCCAAAGATGCCCTCACACCTAATAATCCAACCACCTTCTTTGTCTTTGTTCAGACCAGCTGCTGGGCAAGCTGCTAACAAGTCCACTTGCCATGTGACTGCTGCTCAGAGATCCTGCTTTGTGCCTGTTGGTGATGACAGTTAAAGCTGCCATTGTGATAGGGCTTTTTCAAGCTGCCTGGGAGAGAGGTGATCAGGTTGTCTCACACGATGGGTCATGAGTGTGAGGCTATGTGAGGAAATCAGGAAACTGGAAACTGTCTGCCGTGTCCACCGTCACACAGCCAGGCCACACAACAATGGAGCATTATTCATCACCGCTCAGAATCCAGCAGTAACTGTAGGAGGCCAATAGCAGCTCTCTGTCTACCATTCAGAGCTCCCCAAGAGAGTTCCTCTTTAACCGATTTGGCATACCCTTATTAACATTCTTTTTTTTTTTTTTTTAACGGTGCTATCTGTTTATTTTATTTTGGGCTGAGATGTGCAGCATGGTGGGATCTTAGTTCCCTGACCAGGGATTGAACTCAAGCCCCCTGCAGTGGAAGCACTTAAAGTGTGGAGTCTTAGCTACTGGATCCCAGGAAGTCCCCCTTATTATTAACAGCATCCTTATTTGGGGTCATCTAAAGGTTGACAAGGGTTTCCCTGGTGGCTCAGTGGTAAAGAATCTGCTTGCCAATGCAGGAGACACGGGTTCAATCCCTGGGTCAGTAAGACTCCTTGGAGGAGGAAGTCGCAACCCACTCCAGTATTCTTGCCTGGAAAATCCCATGGACAGAGGGCTACAGTCCATGGAGTCTCAAAGAGTCAGACACGACTTAGCAGCTAAACGACAATGCTTGACAGTCTCTCTTTTGCCTGTACTTACTTTGCTTGGGGCTTAGTCAGATGGGGCGTAGAAAAAGGGTTAAATGACAAAAGACGTGGTAGATAGATTACAATCAAGGAATCGCTTGTGATCATCTTTTTAAAAGCGGCTGTGGGAATAGCAATAGTCTTCGATTCTGTTCCCGTAAGTCCACCTTTCTTCTTTTCTCACATAAACTTGTCTAAGGAATCTCTTTTTGCAGGGAGGAGGGAAGCGGTAGTGCTAGATGGCCATGTATCTGTCCTGTGAATTCCTTGCTTATGTCCAGAGAGTACAAAAGGCGCATATGGGACCTACCAGATCTCACGTGCCACTTGGACAGTTGTCTATGGGAACATTCCTTAGCAAAAAACACTGTTAGAAATAGACTAGTCTTGTATAAACAAAGATATGTGTTTTGGTGATCTCAAAGTTCAGTTTTCTTGATTCCTTCAGGAACTAGGGACTTAAACTAAAAATATGAATTTATGTTTCTGTGTGTATATCAGTTTGAGTATTTGCTGCTGTGTGCAATTGCATTTTTTTTTTTTTAAATTTATTTGTTTGGCTATGATGGGTCTTAGTTGCTGCACTTGAGAGCTTTGATCTTTGTTGCAGCATGTGGGATCTAGTTCCCTGACCAGAGATCGAGCCTGGGCCTCTTGCATAGGGAGCAAAGGGTCTTAGCCACTGGACCACCAGCGAAGTCCCCAACTTTATTTTTCTTTACTTTTTTCTCTTTGCATAAAAAAGAAGCCCTAGATAAGTAGACAGGGATTTCTGTTTTTATCTTTTTAAAACATAATTTTATGTATTTATTTTTGGCTGTGCTGTGTCTTCATTGCTGCACATGGGTCTTCTCTAGTTGCCATGAGTGGGGGTTACTCTTTAGTTGCAGTGCTCAGGCTTCTCATTGCGGTGGCTTCTCTTGTTGTGGAGCACAGGCTCTAGGGCATGCGGGCTTCAGTAGTTGCAGCACGTGGGCTCAGTAGTTGCAACTCCCAGGCTCTAGAGCACAGGGTTAATAATTGTGGTGCATGGGTTTAGTAGCTCCATGGCATGTGGAATCTTCCTGGATCAGGGATTGACCCATGTTTCCTGCATCGGCAGGCAGGTTCTTCACCACTGACCCACTAGGGAAGCCCTGTTTTTATCTTTTGAATAAGTTGATAAAAGTTGCATTCAATAGAGAGGGTATATTTTAGGGTCTGATATTAGAGGGCCCCTAGACTTTCATCTCCATTCTAGATGAAGGGTGGTGAAGTATGTGGTTAAAAGTATGGTTTGTTTTCCAGTTTCACAGATTACTTGCTGTGATCCTGGGCTAGTCCCTTTATCTCTCTGTGCTTTACTTATCTGTAAAAGGGTGTAATGATACCTACCTCAGAGTTGTTGTGAGGACTAAATGAGTAAGTAAATATAAAATACTTAGAACTGTGCTTTTGTTGTTGTTTAGTTGCTAAGTCATGCCCGACTCTGTTTCGACCCCATGGACTACAGCCCACCAAGCTCCTGTGCCCGTAGGATTTCCCAAGCAAGAATACTGTAGTTTCCATTTCCTTCTCCAGGAGATCTTCCAAACCCAGGGACTGAACCCACGTCTGCTGCAGTGACAGGTGGATTCTTTACCATTGAGCTATTAGGGAAACCCAGAACAGTGCTTTGGAGAAGGCAATGGCACCCCACTCCAGTACTCTTGCCTGGAAAATCCCGTGGACAGAGGAGCCTGGCGGGCTACAGTCCACGGGGTCGCTAAGGGTCGGACACGACTGAGCGACTTCACTTTCATTTTTCACTTTGATGCATTGGAGAAAGAAATGGCAACCCACTCCAGTGTTCTTGCCTGGAGAATCCCAGGGACGGGGGAGCCTGGTGGGCTGCCGTCTATGGGATTGCACAGAGTTGGACATGACTGAAGCGACTTAGCAGCAGCAGCAGCAGAACAGTGCTTAGCAGATAATAAATGCTGCTGCTGCTGCTAAGTCTCTTCAGTTGTGTCTGACTCTGTGCGACCCCATGGACGGCAGCCCACCAGGCTCCCCCGTCCCTGGGATTCTCCAGGCAAGAACACTGGAGTGCGTTGCCATTTCCTTCTCCAATGCATCAAAGTGAAAAGTGAAAGTGAAGTCGCTCAGTCGGGTCTGACCCTTAGCGACCCCGTGGACTGTAGCCCGCCAGGCTCCTCTGTCCACGGGATTTTCCAGGCAAGAGTACTGGAGTGGGGCGCCATTGCCTTCTCTGATAATAAATGCTACGTAAGTATTATTATTATTAACTTCTTGATACCTGATCACAGTCTTATCCAGCATACAATAATTTCTCCAATACCTTTTCTATTCACAATAATATGTCCCTCTGTCCTCTCTGGTAGCATGTGCATTTTAATAGAGGCACTGTGAAGTTACAGCTAACTCAGATGAATTACTATACTGGAGAGAATTTCTAGTATTCTACAGGGTGGTGGGGAAAATCATTTAGGGGCACATTGTGACAAGAGGTTGAAGAATCGGGGACCATCGTGTGCTTAGAGAGTATCTAGAAAGGTAGAAAATTGAATATGTCTCATCTTCCTTCCATTTCTAGCCCCAAATTTTCTAAAGTCAAGCAGTCATAGGGTCTGCACAGCCTTCTGTGGAAATCTGAGCTGGCTCTGTAGCTTCCTTGCTGTGTCTCATAACCACGTTCAGCAACAAGAATGCTAACTGACCACTGATTGCCCTAATAGATTCAAGGGCACAATAGTAAGGAAAGGATGCAGTGTTGAGTACTGGATAGCGTGGAACCAAGGAAAGCTAAGCTAAGAAGAACAACCAGGTGCTGAAAAGGAGAAATGTAAGGTTGCTTCCTGATGCTGCTCCTTCTCCACTGCCGGAAAACTGAAATGACCAGGGCGCTGTAAATCGGTCTGTTGTTGATACTGTCAAAGACATCAGTAGCAACACTTTGGAAAGCCAGCTCAAAGCTACTCAAGCTGCTGGGAAGCTGCCTTCTAGGAAAAACAACCCCCAGTAGGCAACATAATCTGGGCTGGTTTGATTCCAAAGTTTGTGTCCTTCTTGGGCAGAACTCATTGTAGTCCTGTTCAGTTTGAATCTACTTGAGTGTTCACCAGCATTGCTTCCAGAATGTCAGAACAGACTGGGGCTGCGGTAGGTAGACATGCTGCCCCAGCATTCATTTCTCTACTGGCATCTCCCTATGATTACATCAGTGAACAAGCTGCATGGGCTCTTGGAAACATTGCAGGTGATGGTTTTGTTTTCCAAGACTTGGTTATCAAGTGTGGTGCCATCAATCTGCTGTTGGGTCCTCTTGCAGTTCCTAATGTATCATCTTGAATATGCAGTTACTTGCAGCACTTAGTTGAATCCTTGCTAGATGCTACTGAGTAAATTTTTTTTTTAAGTAATTAATTTTTTGCTGTGCTGGGTCTTCATTGCTGTGCATGGACTTTCTCTACAGCAAGTGGGGAATACTCTCTAGTTGCGGTGCACAAGCTTCTCATTGCAGTGACTTCTTCTGTGGCAGAGCATGAGCTGTAGGTACCTGGGCTTTGGTAGTTGCAGCACACAGGTTCAGTAGTTGTGGCTTGCGGGCTCTAGAGCATGGGCTCAGTAGTTGTAGTGCACAAGCTTAATTGCCCTGACGCATGTGGGATCTTCCCAGACCAAGGATCAAACCTGTGTACCCTGAATTGGCAGGCAGTTTCTTATCCACTGGACTATCAGGGAAGTCTGCAAATTCTACTTTGCTTCATCTCCTGTATCATGATGTCCAAAAGTACTAGCAAATGCACAATGTCAGATATTAAAGCTGGCCACCAGCACCAGATCCAGTGAGCTGTGAATCATGGTTTAGTCCCATTCTTCATTGGTGTTCTAAGGCAGACTTTAAGATGCAAAAACAAGCTGTGTGGGCTGTGAACAACCATAGAAGTGGTGGAACAGTTGAACAGATTGTGTAACATCATTCATTGTGGCATAATAGAACTGTTGATGAACCTCTTAACTGTGAAACATACCAACATTACCCTAGTTATTCTGGATGCCCTTTCAAGTATCTTGGGTTGCTGAGAAATTAGGTGAAACTGAGAAACTTAGTGTAATTGAAGAATGCAGAGGTTTGGATAAAACTGAAGCTCTATAAAACCGTGAAAATGAGTCAGTGCCCAAGGCTTTATTAAACCTGATCGAGAAATACTTCTGTATGGAGGAACAAGAATATCAAAATGTTGGGCCAGAAACTACATCTGAGGCTATAGTTCAGGATGGCATTCTGAGACCATTATCTTTCAGACTATACAACTGAAGCATAAGTTTGTTATACCAAACATGTACTATGTTTGGTATAAGTTTGTCTTTCTGTTTCTCTACTAAGAATTCTTTAAATGTGGTTTGCTATTGTAGCACTTTTTACAAGGAGACTATACTTGAACAGTTCCAAACTGTACATATTGTGTGAAGCTTCTCTCAGTGGGTTTATTTCTGTGTGGAATTTCATATTTTGCAGTATCCTGTAAATAAAGATTATTTCATCCTTTATTAAAAAAAAAAGCAGCAGCTGCTGTTGTGGGTTAGCAGGCAGTCAGGGCTTACATGGTTCAGGGGAGGCCTCAAGCTTTGCGGCAGTTCTAATAGAAGAAGTTGGACTTTATATTTTGTAGTGCCTATATGTAAGGGATGGAATGCATGGATTGTCAGGGAATCTTGGTGCAAGGTGAGCGAAAAGTTGTCATTGGTCAGTCACAGTTCTTGTATTTACCCAAAGGAGTTGAGAAATACATCCACACAAAAATCTGTGCTCGAAATGTTTATAGCACCTTTATTCATAGTTGCCAAAATTTGCAAGCAGCCAAAGTGTCCTTCAATAGGTGAATGTGTGAACTGTGGCACCTCCAAATGATGGGATAGTCAGCCTTAAAAAGAAATGAGAGGGCTTCCCTCGTGGCTCAGTGGTAAAGAATCCCCCTCCAGTGCAGGAGACACAGGTTCAGTCCCTGGTCTGGGAAGATCCCACGTGCCATGAAGCAGCTAAGCTTGTGTGCCACAATTACTGAGCCTGTGCTCTACAGCCCAGGAGCCACAACTACTGAGCCCAAGTGCCCCAGCTGCTGAAGCCTGAACATCCCCTGTGCTCCACAACAAGAGAAACCAATGCAATAAGAAGCCCGTGCATTGCAACTACAGAGCCGCCCCTGCTCACTACAGCTAGAGAAAAATCCACACAGCAATGAAGATCTAGCACAGCCATAAATAAATAAATAAATAAAATTTTTTAAAAATAAAAAAAGAAATGAGTTATCAAGTCATGAAAAGACATGAAAGAACCTTAAATGCATATTACTAAGTAAAATAACCTCAGATATGCAGATGGCACCACCCTAATGGCAAAAAGTGAAGAGGAACTAAAGAGCCTCTTGATGAAGGTGAAAGAGGAGAGTGAAGAAGCTGGCCTAAAACTCAGCTTTCAAAAAACTAAGATCATGGCATCTGTTCCATCACTTTATGACAAATAGATGGGGAAGAAATGGAAACAGTGACAGATTTATTTTCTTGGTCTCCAGAATCACTGCTGATGGTGACTGCAGCCATGAAATTAAAATGTACTTGCTCCTTGGAAGAAAAGCTATGACAAACCTAGACAGGATGTCAAAAAGCAGAGACATCACTTTGCTGACAAAGGTGTGTATAATCAAAGCTGTGGTTTTCCCAGTAGTCATATATGTATGTGAGAGTTGAACTGTAAAGAAAGCTGAGCACTGAAGAATTGATGCATTCGAACTGTGGTGCTGGAGAAGACTCTTGAGAGTCCCCTGGACAGCCAGGAGATCAAACCAGTCAATCTGAAAGGAAATCAACCCTGAATATTTATTGGAAGGACTGATGCTGAAGCTGAAGCTTCAATACTTTGACCACTGATGCAAAGAGCTGACTCACTGGAAAAGACCTGATGCCGGGAAAGATTAAAGGCAGGAGGAGAAGGGTGTGAAAGAGGTTGAGATGGTTAGATGGCATCACTAATTCAGTGAATATGAATTTGAGCAAACTCTGGGAGATGGTGAAGGACAAGGAAGCCAGGCGTGCTGCAGTCCATGGTGTCGCAGAGTCAGACATGACTGAGCAACTGAACAACAACAAAGTGAAAGAAGCCAATCTGAAAAGGCTGTATATTATATGATTGCAACTATATGACACTCTGGAAAACTATGGAGACAATGAAAAGATCAGTAGTTTCCAGGAGTTCATGGGAGGGAAGGAGGGATGAATAGGTAAAGTACAGGGGATTTTTTTTAGGGCAGTGAAATTATTCTTTATGATACTGTGCTGCTGCTGCTAAGTCACTTCAGTTGTGTCTGACTCTGTGCGACCCCATAGATGGCAGCCCACCAGGCTCCCCTGTCCCTGGGATTCTCCAGGCAAGAACACTGGAGTGGGTTGTCATGTCCTTCTCCAATGCATGAAAGTGAAAAGTGAAAGTGAAGTCGCTCAGTCGTGTCCAACTCTTAGCGACTGCATGGACTGCAGCCTACCAGGCTCCTCCATCCATGGGATTTTCCAGGCAAGAGTACTAGAGTAGGGAGCCATTGCCTTCTCCATATGGTACTGTTCAGTTCAGTTCCCTTCAGTCGCTCAGTCGTGTCCGACTCTTTGCAACCCCATGAATCGCAGCACGCCGGGCCTCCCTGTCCATCACCAACTCCCGGAGTTCACTCAAACTCACATCCGTTGAGTCGGTGATGCCATCCAACCATCTCATCCTCTGTCGTCCCCTTTTCCTCCTGCCCGCAATCCCTCCCAGCATCAGAATCTTTTCCAAATGAGTCAACTCTTCACATGAGGTGGCCAAAGTACTGGAGTTTCAGCTTTAGCATCATTCCTTCCAAAGAACATCCAGGGCTGATCTCCTTCAGAATGGACTGGTTGGATCTCCTTGCAGTCCAAGGGACTCTCAAGAGTCTTCTCCAACCCCACAGTTCAAAAGCATCAGTTCTTCGTTGCTCAGCTTTCTTCACAGTCCAACTCTCACATTCATACATGACCACTGGAAAAACCAAAGCCTTGACTAGACACTGTAGTGGTGGTTATATATCGTTATGTATTTATAAAAATTCATAGAACTGTACAAAACAAAAAGTGAATCCTAATGTGAACTTTGGACTTTATTTAATAGTACTACATCAGCATTGGCTCATCAGTTACAACAAATGTATGATAGTAATGCAAGATGTTAATAATATGGGAGACTGAGGAACAAGAGGAAAGAGGGCTGAAGGGGTGCATGAGACCTTAGTAATTTCCACTCAACTTTTCTCTTAACCTAAAACTACTCAAAAAATTGCCTTTAAACTTAGAAAAAGGTGAATAGATTAGGGAGAAAAATATTTGCAATGCATATGGCAGATTAAGGACTGCTGTTTATAATATACTAAGAAGTCTTTCATATTGACAAAAAAGAAAAACAATCCAGTAGAAAAGTGGGCAAAGGATATGAATAGACTCTTTTTGGAGAGAGCAAATTTAAATGCTCCCGCCAAAGAATGATGACTTCAAACTCACTGTTATTATAGTAACATTAAGATATGAATTTTTATTGTTCAAATGAAGAGCAGTTAAAAAGATTCCTGGTGGGAATATGAAGAAAAGCATTCTCTTATTAATTTTCTCAATAGAAATGTAAGTTATTATAATCTTTTGGGAAAATAGCCTTAATATTTATGAAAATAAGAAATATTTTAATCTTTGACCCAGCAGCCCCATTCCTGAAACAGTCTATAAAAAACATCAATATATAAACATGTATGTTCAAAGATATTTATTGAACCATTATGAGTAGGGATAAAATAATAAAAACAAGTGATTGCCCATTTATAGGAGAGTGATTGACTCAATTTTGGCACATTTACACCATGGAATATATTGCAAATTGTGTTGAGTGAGAAAAACAGTGTATAATGACATCCCATTTTTTAAAAAGAAGTAACAAAAACCCATAAATGTGTAAGTGCGTGTGCATTCATGATTATGACCATGGGAAGTATGAACAATTATGCCAGTTGTTCGCATGTTACCCACAGGTGGGGGGTCTATGTATGAGAGAGGAAAAGAGGAAGGGGAAAGACAGGTGGAAAATAAAAGGAAATAAAACACAGCCCGGTTATTTTACATTGTGTTTGTGTAACTGTGGCTGTGCATGTGCATGAAAAAAAAGTTATATCTATGGGAAATAACCTATATGTTCATGCTATGTTAGGTGATAAAAAGGAAGCTGCAGGTTGACATATATTATTTGTGTCTATTTCAAAGAAAACAAAAAATGAAGAACTGTATATCCTAAGATATGTTGATAAAGGTATGGAAGGACATACCTGTTGCTTATATCCTTTCTTTCCTCAGTACTTGAAAGGGACTTGTTGGGTACTTAAAATGAGTAGGGTTAGGGGTGGAAGTTTACTTTTTTCTTCATGCATTGTATTTTTTCTCTTGGTACAAAAAGTTGGTGTACTTTGTAATTTGAAAGACAGCAAAGAAAAAAATATGTCTCTCTTTAAGGCTTCCAATTCTTGTCATTTAATAATGGCAATGTGGGTGAAATTTGGGAATGAAATAATTCTCTTCACGTGCCAATTAAAAGGTTAATGGGACAAAAAGGCTGCAAAAGTGATTAGCAAATGACAGAAGTATTCAGATTTGATTGTTTTTGGCCAAAGGTTAAAACAAAATTTTACTGAGAATTCTATTTAATAGAAATACTGAAAGGGAGATTTGGTAAAGTTTCTCCCAATGTGAAGCAAAACAACAGGAAATAAGGAAACCTTGAAGAACAGTTTTTTTGTTTTTTTTTTTAAACTTTACATAATTGTTTTAGTTTTGCCAAATATCAAAATGAATCCGCCACAGGTATACATGTGTTCCCCATCCTGAACCCTCCTCTCTCCTCCATTCCCATACCATCCCTCTGGGTCGTCCCAGTGCACTAGCCCCAAGCATCCAGTATCGTGCATCAAACCTGGACTGGCATCTCATTTCATACATGATATTTTACATGTTTCAATGCCATTCTCACAAATCTTCCCACCCTCTCCCTCTCCCATAGAGTCCATAAGACTGTTCTATACATCAGTGTCTCTTTTGCTGTCTTGTACACAGGGTTATTGTTACCATCTTTCTAAATTCCATATATATGCAAGGATAATAGCTTAGTGTTCAACAGATAAAATTTGTGTTTCCTGATAATTCTGGTGACAGTTATTTTGCTAGTGGCAGAATATCACAGTGGTTAAAGGCAACAGCTTTATTTAGAGGTACTTACTACCCATGGAACTTCAATTTTCTCATGTGATAGAGAATTTTGATAATAGTAACTATCATCATAGATGTATTGTGAGGATTAAATGGATTAATAATTTAAGGTGCTAAGAAGAAGAGAGCCTAACACAATTGTTTCGTGTTACTAGGTGTACAAATCTAAAGCTCTGGTTTTGAATAAAACACTTTTTTCATAAAACTGAAGTATGGTTGATTTTTAATGTTGTGTTAATTACTGCTGTATAGCAAAGTGATTCAGTTATACATACATATATATATATATATAATATTCTTTCCATTGTGGTTTATTATAGGATACTGCATATAGTTCTCTGTGCTATATAGTAGGACCTTATTGTTTATCCATTCTGTATATAAAAGCTTACATCTGCTAACTTTATGCATCTATTAAGTTGCAAAGCGTGTCTTCTTAACCATTAAACCTTACGTGTAGCTGTTTGGAGGAAAGCAAATCATTGTAAGTCCTTTCCCCAACTGCAGGCCCCATTAAGTTATATGTTTTATGTGAATGCTCTCTCTTCAAATAATAGGCCCTGACGTTACTTTTCTAACCCGCAAGCTTGGAGAGAGGATGTATCAGTAGATCCACAAAGAGTATCAGCTGTACCTCACCGTCTCTGTGTGATGAGAAGTACAAGTACAACTCTGGGTTATTTGAGGCTTTCCTAAGTAACAGCATTAGTGAAAACATGTGTTTGAATAGTTTCCAGAGTTGTCTAGAATTATTTTCCAGTTTAAAGATGCCTGCTAACAGAATTAGTTTTTCGATTCTTTTAACTAATTTTTTTTCTCCTCCTTGAAATGACCCTCGTCTCACTCATCAACAGTTTCTATTATCTGTATTTGGAATCATTATTTATTTCATCATTTTGAACCCTTTTTCATCCTAAATTGAAGTCACAGGTTTTTTTTTTGTTAGGAGTCACCTTGGGACTCAGAGAACATAGTATATAATAAAGAACTACAGAACTACCAAAAACAAGCAAACAACAACAACAAAAATCTAACTGAAAATTTTCTTTAGGAAAATACAGAGCAACCTTTAGTTTTGGACCTTAAATAGTCATCCTTAAATCAGAGACATAAATCCAGAGACTTAGTTGATTCTAACCGGTTTTAGGAAGGGTATATCTGATAAATGTTGCTGTTATCAGGGAATTCCATTCCTTGAGATTTATCTTGTGGGTCTTTTTTGAAAATAAAGTTTATTTGTTAGAGCAATTTTAAGTTTACAGAAAAATTGAGCACAGAAATTCCATATACCTCCTTCCTCCCACCAGGTGGCGCTAGTGGTAAAGCACCTGCCTGCCAATGCAGGAAACACACGAGAGACAGGTTCAATCCCTGCGTCAGGATGATCCCCTGGAGGCCGCATGGCAACCCACTCCAGTATTCCTGCCAGGAGAATTCCATGGACAGAGGAGTCTGGCGGGCTACAGTCCATGGGATCACAAAGACTCGGACATGAGTAATTGACTAACACTTTCACTTTTCATACATAATTATAGTATCACATATAGAGGCGTTTCACTGCCTTAAAAATCTTCTGCATCGCACCTATCATCTGTCCCTCCCCGGACTCCTGGCAACCACTGATTTTTTCTTTAATTGTCTCTATAGTTTTACCTTTTCCAGCATGTCATGTAGTTGGACTCATACAGTGTGTAGCCTTTTCAGATTGGCTTCTTTCACTTAGTAAGGTGCATTTAAGGTTCCTTCATGTTTCTTCATGCCTTAATAGTTCATTTGTTTTTAGCACTGAATAATATCCCATGTTCTGGACGTACCACAGTTTAGACATTCACCTATTGAAGGACATCTTGGTTACTTCCACGTTTTGACAGTTTTGAAGAAAGCATCTATAAATATCTGTGTGCAGGTTTTTGTGTGTATGTAAGTTTTCAGCCTCTTTGGGTAAATACCAAGGAGTGTGATTGCCTCACTGTATGGTAAGAGTAATATGTTTAGTCTTGCTTAAGAAAAAAAAAACTGGCATAATGTCTTCCAAAGTGGCTGTACCATTCTGCATTCCCATCATCAATGAATGAAGGTTCCTATTGCTTCATCTCCTTGTAAGCATTTGGTGTTGTCAGTGTGTTGGATTTTGGCCATTTGTGTAGGTGTGTGGTGGTGCCCCCTTGTTTTTCATTTGCAATGCTAATGATATGATATTGAACATGAAAAATTCTGGTTCCTGGATTCAGTCGCCCCTATGAAATAGGTTTCATATTTGAGCTTGAGCTTCAGGTATTGTGAGTCCCAAATCAGCAGCATCCAGTGGGCTGTCCCCAATCTAGTGAATGCTTAAAAAGACTGGAAGTTCTATGTCACATGAAATTAATCTATCTATCAAATGTGTTCTTGTACTTATATTCCAGAAAAAAAAGTTACATTGCCCATCTCTCCTCTTGAACTGGATCTTCTAGATTATTAGATTCTAATCCTCTATATTAGATTGCCCTTTGGTAATTTATTTTAGCTTTCGAACTGTTTTTGGTATTCATATTGAGCTGTTCCCATATGCTTTATTATAATAACCATGGTGAGAGTGAACCACAATGTCATCTGGTTCTGTTGTGCTCCGTTTAAGAATTTATGATGAGCTAAGCCTCACGGTTCGTAAAGAATGGAATCTTAACAGTTTCTCCCAATTCCACGTTTGGAGCCTACCAGTTTTGCTTGTTCACACCTTTTACTGTTGAGTGGAAATGGCATCTTCAAAAATGTTTTTCATAAAACCTCCAGGTGATTATTTGAATTTGGATAAAGACATGGGCAAAGTAACATTCTCCTGTCTTCTTTCACAATCCACTGAGCTCATTCTGCCTGCTGTGTGAGTGGTGAGAAATAAATAACACTAGATGTGGCCTTGCTCTGTCTGCACCTCTGTTCCCACTTTCTGCTGAAGCACTGGAAAGAAAGGTTGAGTTTTGTTTCCAACTAGTAAATGGATGGCTGCCAACTCAAGTGTTCTAATTCAGAGAAATGATTCCTCCTTCAGTCCCTAGGAATTTAACCCAGACAGATGTCAGGAGGCACAGAGAATTCTGCCCAATTTTCAGCTTTGCAAATATAGAACCGAATGAATAGAGAGTACAGAGCTGGGAGGGAGATTGGGAAAGGCGATGGAATGGTATAACATCTAGATCTTTCACCTCTACTTGGGTTATTATGGCCCTATGCCTGAATATTAGAAGCACTAAAAAACAAAATGCAAATAGTTCACTGATCAAGAAGCATGTCTGCAGCTGCTGAAACAGAATAGTGTAGTGTAATCTCAGCTCAGCAACCCCTATCTTCATCCTCATGGTCCCTAGTTACATGTTACATGTATTATCTCACTTAATCTTCACAACGAACCTGTGATATAGACATAAAATATCCAATTTACCAGGAAAAAAAAAAAAAAGTTTAAAGTTTAAGTAAATTGTTCAAGATCACACAGCTATTAACCATAAGAACCAGGTTCCTATTTGGAACTGTATCAGGAGATTCATAGAATTGAAGGGAAAGTAGAAAATGGGCTGCAAACCAAGAGGCCTTAAGTCGCAGGGAGGCCAGGTAAAGCCATATCACGGAATAGTCTAGTTTGAGTTCTGTGCTTGTTACTTGTACACTTCAGGTGCAGTACTGTTGGACTCACGATGCCAACAAGGAGACTTGACTAACTCTTTCTTTGCTTTTGTGTCATTCTTTGAAATTTCAAGTTTTGCGAGCCTCATTTCACATGTTCACATTCTATCCTCCAGGAGATGGAGAGAATTATCTGGCCTATTTGACTTCTGTTGGGAGGGTTGGGCCCTGCTTCCCATGAAAACTGAAACAGTTTCCTCCCAGATCAGAAGAGTATTTGGATGCTGAGCAGCAGCAGTGCAAAGAGTAAATGCCCATCATACCAGCTGTGTATGCAGATGTCATGTGGCATTCTGCTGAGGACTGGTTCAACTGAAAGTTATGGCTTCCCCATAAGCAAGGCTATTTTGTCCTGAGCCTGGGGTCTGCCTGGCAGTCCAATAGGACTTTCAGGCACTACATAAAGTATAGGGGTTTTCCTGGGAGGGCCTCTAGTTGTTTCTGATTCACTAAAACTACAGAAATGAGTGAGAGCAGAAGCAGTCAGCTGTTAGGATCAGTCTGAAGAGGCAGAATGTAGAAAAGGGTCCCACAGGGAAAACCCTCCCTAATTTCTGGGCTTAACTGACCCTCATTGTAGTGTCTTGAGACCCTGAATTTGTGTGATATGTTCCTGGGCAAAATTTCATTGTACTTTTACCTGATTAACCATATTAAAGTTTTTTTTTTGTAATGGGAAGGAAAAAGAATTCATGTACATGGTTTTCCTTCACTAATTTGCTTGCATGTCTTTGCCCTTCTCCTGGACTCTTTTCCCCTAAAGATTAGGAACCATATCAATTTTGCATCTTAAATATCTAGCCTTGTGCCCAGCATACAATAAGCACTTTAAAAAATAATTGACTTACTGAACAAATGAATTTTCCTTAGCAGTCTTTTTTTTTTGAAACTGAATTGATTCTCATAGAGCAGTGGGGAATTTATAGTCATGGATGTTGAAACATTTTATAATATAAAAGGCTGCTTTGGAAGGTAGGAGCAGAGTGACATGCACTCTGTTTTTATTGTTACAGGTGTTCCAGGACTTGGGGACTGAAGTACTGTCTGGAGCTGCCAAAGGCTACAACATATGCCTTTTCGCCTATGGGCAGACAGGCTCTGGGAAGACATACACCATGCTGGGCACCCCAGTGAGTGTTGGGATGTGATGTCTTCTTAAAGCCACATCAAACCTGAATGTTGCATTGTCCTTGCCACTGAGAGAGGATGTGAGTTTCATAGTCAGTCGGCTTCAGTCAGATTTAAAGGGTTCTGTTTTCTGTTAAGAATACATTTCTTAGCACCTTAATTGACAGGTAAACTTTGAATAACTAGCTCCTTTTTATTACACCCTGAAGAACCTTAGAATTTTCCAACTCTCTTTGATGAAACAGACCTTGTCAGTCCTTCTGAATTTCTCATATTTCTCTTACCATTTCAAGTTCATCACTTGTAGCTTTTCAACGCCTCTAGTGTAGACAAGTCCCAGACTGCTTTAAGTGCTGGCTAAGGCCATGTGGATGTGGGGCTGTGTGTGTGTTAAATCTGATTGTTAGAAAGAAGTGGGAGAACCAACCACTGGGATGGGAGCTTTCAAAAGTGTGTAGGACTTATGAGAGCCTTCTTTTATCATGGAAAATTAGGGGGGTAGAGTTCCTTCAGAATACTTATTTGTTTTAGGCTTAGAAGACCCCTGGTGAGATGAATTGGTGGGGCAGGTGATAAATAACACCATATAAGGACATTTTTCTAGGATATTATTCCTCCTTAAAGATTGTCCCTGCTGCCATGGGCCCAGATCATTGCTTAATTAATCTTCAGTGGGATGTCTTGAGACCTTAAAGGTTCATGTTTGGTGTGATTTCATATATTTTAAAAGAAGAAAAGACTCAGTAATCCAGGGATATAAAGCCATTAACCTGAATACAAGTTAGCACTGAATCCAGTATGAAGAAATAAGTCACTTCTCTCTAAATGTGTGTTTTGAACATGCATGTACTCTGGTTCTCCTGTGTGTGGGGGGATAGGAGATAGGGTTCTGGGAGGCACCACTGTGGTAAAGTGCGCTTATCCAAGAAGGATGTCACCTCCTTGGCATGAAAGCAGGTACCTGGGTTTGTTAGCTTTTCCTCTCTTCCTTCTTATGGTGGTGGTATGCCCCTCATCTGATACTTTCCACCTGTTTGTTTCTGAGATCACTGGCAAATAGGGTCTTCCACATACCATTGGGGGTACTGCCTGAAGTGAAGAGGCAAGAGCGAGAACACTATCCTTGCTGAGCTTGGGTCCTGGGTGTTGGGGGAGAGCATTAGCGTGAGTGGACAGTAATGCTTTCTTCTCTTCTGCAGGCCTCTGTTGGGCTGACACCGCGGATATGTGAGGTATAGACTCTCTTTTGACTGGATCCTCTCAAAGTAGGTCTGTCTTCCTTGTACATCCCCTTCAGTGAAACTACAACCCTCTGGTTTATGCAGGGTCTCTTCATCAGGGAAGAAAATTGTGCCCCACTGCCTGCCTCCTGCAGTATAAAAGTAAGGTAAGAACCTGTTGGGCTCTGCAGCCTAAAGTGTTTCTATGTCTACTCCAGAGCTGTCCTCTCTGCTTCCAGAGTTACCCAGAGGAATGGGGAAAAGTCACAGCAGAAATATCTTGCAGCGCTTGTCACATGAATGTGCGGATGTGTTGTAGGAAACTTGGTTTCTACCCTCAGGCTTAACAAGTTAGTGTCTCCTGTGGACCAGCTTCCGTTGGCTGGCTGGTTTCCCTTCCTTCATTTTCTGTTCAGTTTCATACTAGCTTCTGGAACTTCTCTTCCAGCCCCTTCCTGGATTGTTCTCCAGGTTAGTAGTTCCCAAACTCTTGTGTGGTGGATGTGGGTGCATGCATAGTTAGATCTGACTCTGTGACCCCATGGACCATAGCCTATCAGGCTCCTCTGCCCATGGAATTGTCCAGGCAAGAAATCTGGAAACTCTAGTAACCCAGACTAGTGCTGGCTACCTCCAGTGTGATGTTACCAATTGCCGTTAATTTTCTGTATTCTTTTTTTTTCTTTTTGGTATTTAATGTCCTTGTTTAAAAACATGAGACATAATTCACATACCATAAAATTCACACCTTTAAAGTATATAGTTCAGTGATTTTTTTTTTTTTTTTTTAGTATTTACGAGACTGTTCAACCATCATCACTATCTAATTCCATAACATTTTCATTGCTGTAGAAAGAATAAATGTCCTTTTTAAAAATTAAATGGTTGGGAACATTATTTTTACATTTTTAAATTTGTAAAGTAAAAATTTGCAGTATATATTAAGTGTTTTATTGTCCATGAAATCTGGGGACCACTATTCTAAGAGCTATCTGGGGGTTCCTATGTCTGAATTTGAAATGATTAAGAAGGGAAAATTTATAAGGAGTGTGTGCAGAGAGCAGCTTTGAGCTGGAGCCTTTTTTCTGATTGCGGGCTCCACAGGCAAGTATCCATGGTCCAGTGAGGAAGACCTTTCTGTGAGAAGTGTGCTTTCTTATTTAACAAAATATTTACTGATTTTAATTAAGAATTGTAGCTGTTCTATTATTTTAAAAAGTATGAAATGCCAGTAGATACCAATAAAACAGAGCATGTCTTAAACAGAATCCCAGTGTATAAGATAGGTAAAATGAGAGTTGTGCAACTTAAATTAGAAGTGGGAAGCAGAACCCTTCTCAGTTAGCTTCCCTTATTGCTCAGCAGTGGTCCTTGAGATGCCTTCCATGAATAATAGAGCTCAAAGATCAAATTTGAAAACCGCTTCAAGAAACATGCTTGTAAGACTGTACGCAACAGGGAACTGATAAAGGCACAGGCTGATGGCAGCCTAAACCCATCCTCAAACAGCCTCTTGAAAGCTGAACTTGAATCAGCACTCACAGTGTAAACCTGAAACTGGAGTAGTGCCAGCCAGTGCTAAAAACCCTGTGTACACATGTAGAAAGAGGCTCAAGGGGGAAGTCTGGAGTGACCAGTGTCTCAAGAGTATCAGAGATACTCTGAACAAGAACTAGAACAAGAACTAGGACCTTCTGATTCTGGGCTTAGTGTTTTTCCCACATCTTTTCAAAATCTAATTTTATGCCTTTTTCTCTGTGTTTCTAGCTTCCTGGAAATCTATAATGAACGAGTGCGGGATCTGCTAAAGCAGTCTGATCAAAAAAAGACCTATAATCTGCGGGTCAGGGAGCACCCAGAGATGGGGCCCTATGTGCAAGGTGAGCCACTATGGTCCTGGAAGTCAGAGACCAAACCAAAACCTGGGAAGCTCTCCTGATGGTCACTGATTCATTCAACAAACTTGTAATGAATGCTTATTGTGTGCCAGCTACTGGTATGAGAAGCCCAGTAGGTACCAATAAATAGAAAAGACAGGCAAGCTGACACTGTTGTGGGGCATAATGTTAGTCAACAAGCACTAATCACAGTTGTGATAAAGGCTAATAAAAAAATAGATACAGTGATGAAAAAGAGCATCTTTTTGGAGTGGTCAGGAAAAGCTTCCTTGAGGAGGGTGGTAACATTTTAAGCTGGACCCGGAGGGGCACAGGAGCCAGTCATGTGAAGAATAGCATGGCAAGGGGAAGAGTGTTTCAGGTGAAGGGAACGGCATGGGCCAGAGCCCTGCATGAAGGGGTTGCTTGGTGACTTCAAGGAGCTGGTGTGTCTAGAGCATGGTGAGCGAGAGGTAAGTGGCATGGAATAGCATTGGGTCTGTGGTGCCAGGTCCAATGGGCCTGGGACGGATTCCCACGTCAGCCAGGGTCTGTTTTGGGGGTACCTTCCTGTTCCAGAGATGGTGAGAGTCAGGGTCGTGGGGAGACACCAGACATGGAGCAGGGTCTATGCTGCTTTCTCATCAGACATTGGTATTTGATGTTTGCTTCCATTTGTCTTCTTCCATTAGACTAGGCCTTGCTGTTGGGTGCTTTTGTCGGGGAAGCTTTCACTCTCTCGGGCCGCTCATAATAAATAACATGAATTTTATGTTCCTCTTTTCTCCACAATATGCTATTAATATCCCCACAGGCAGAGGGACAGGAAAGACCAAGAGCTGGTCTCTTCTCTGATTAGAGCATGGCCAATGGATGACTCAGTAGGTGTGCCAGTCAAAAATTCTGCTGCTTGAGTCTTTCCCCAAATGTTTCATCCTAATTGGTAGCTGGAAACAATGGTTAAAAAAATACCACTTACTTTGCCGGGAACCAGTTGGAGTTTCCACTGTAAAAATCTGTGTATACACATTTCTGTGTAAAGCAGTACTTGGAAGGCAGGCCATGAGTGGTGGTAGTAGTGCCACAGTTTCTCATCTTTTTGTTTATTTTTATCTTAACGTGTTTTTATATGTAAATGTGGGGGTAGATAGTAACTAGAGGAGACCTCAGATGTAGTTCTAATGTCTTCACTGCACAGAAGATGATATGAAGTCTGGAAGAAGTTAAGGGACGTTCCCAAAGTTCCACAGCTACTTGGGGCAGGGTTGGAACTAGGAACCTTGTCTAGGACTGGAAGAGAGGAATGGGACAGAATCCTGTACATGGATCATAGGAAACCTACGAACATAGGTTCCTGATTGGCGTAGTACCTGAAACCCTGAGAATTCATGCAAGGTGGTACAACTTGGATTATACACCCAAGGTCGGTGACAGGATCTAAGACTTAAATCTAATGGCTGTTTGGATGAAGTGAACGCCGTTCTTTGTTCATGGAGTGAACCCTTGTGGGGAGGGAGGAGGCTTGGTGCTTGGTAGGAAATATTTCTAAACAAGCAAAAAGTCTCTTAGGTCCTTTGGATTACATGTTTCTTAAAGGCGGTATGAACTTTTTCGATCATTACAAATATAGGGGACATTTCTCTTATTTCTTAGTGAAGGAGCCATGAGCTCAAATAGTATAGAACCAGCCGTGGAAAACAAGACCCTGAATAGTCACACTGAACAATGTTATTTCCATTACTACCCTCTGATGGCATTATAGCAAAGTTTTTTACTGGGGTCCAGCCCCGGTTGGATCCAGGGATTTCCTCAGGATGACAGCATTGGCGATTAAGGGATAGCAAAGGCTGAGAGATTTTTTAGATGCTCAATAATAATTGGTTTACACGGGAAATCAATAAAATTTGTGACACCAAACTTTCTCTGACCACGGAGGCCGCAGGCGCCCTCTCGAATAGTGGAAGGTGCCCCACCTTAGGCACCTTCTCGAGTGGGTCTTAGAAGCCCAGGCAAATAAGTGGTCGCAGAGGACCCCTGCGCTCCAAATTATTTTGGCATGAAGAAAGAACAGAAGAGACAAGGAGGAAAAGGAAACAAGAAAGAACGACACGGGGAGACCAAGCTTTGGTGAGCAAGGCCCGTAGCTTTATTTTCAACAGGGGCTTTTATACCCTAAGTTGCACATAGAGGATAATAGCGGGTGTGAAATCATGCAAAGTCAGCAGTCTTTGATCCTTATTGAGACCAGGCTTTCTTTTCTGTAAATTTATCGTATACAAATGGTTTAGGTGATTTACATCATCTTTTGGCCAGAAGGCCTGTTAACATTTTATGACTCTGACAAAGGTTTGTCAACCGTAAGACTTATTTTCTCTAAGAGTAATTATTTTAAAGTTTGGCGCCATCCTCCGAAGGTGTTAAAGTTGCATTCCTATAGGGCAAAGGTGCAATGGGTTTACAACAAAGGAAAGAATTTATTACCTTAAGGGTCTAAAGTTGTTAACACCAAGGCCACTACTTATTTTTTCTACATACCAACTGTATTAATTAATACACTTCCAAGGATACAATACAGGGGATGTGGAAACTTGGCAGCAAGCATTGGCTCAACAATGAAATCTTCTACTAGTTCTATTCTGACAATTTCTAACTCTCTGAGAGGCTCTATACTATTTGAATATCTTAAGCTTCCCGTGCCTCTCGAGGCTGGGAGACTGTAAACAATCGTATGCATAGCTGTAGGAGTCTGGGTAAGCCTGTCAGGCAAATTAGAGGGCCATCTGAGGGGTTTGTGAACTAAAACACTCTTGTCACACCCAGAAACTTTATTAACTGGAGCTGTAAGTTAACTCTTTTTCAGAGAGAGAGATGGTGGTTGGGGGACAGCCCCCCGTAAAGTCAGAGGTGTAGATGAGAGCACAAAGCAGTAAAGCAGGCAGACTCTGGTTTTGGGGTAGACGCTCAGGCAGGCCCAGAGGGGCACCCCTCGAGTTCTGGCTCGCTTTGCCCACCAGAACTCTCCCACATAACCTTGTTATGGGTGGGGACTCCCGTGCTGGCTCCCGGCAGTTTTTATTTTTTTTAAATGTTTGCTTGCTTTCTTCATTTATTTTCATTGTCTGCCTGTCTGTCTGTATTTCGCTATCTTTGGGCTCATACATTCTGTGAACATGATTCCAATGCCGAAAGTGGTTTCTGCTTTGAAACCAATCTATAGGAATTTATTAAGTACCTGCTAGATTTCTATTCTATTCAGGGTGCCATGGGAAACATGAAAATACAAGAAGTTATAATTTTAATGTAAAGAATTTGTAGTTCTAGTTCAGAACCATAAGCTGGAACTTGATAGCTGCCTAAATCCAGGGAAAGATAAGGAGTAGCCTCTTATTTTTCATTAAAAAGTTCATTAATTAGATGACAGGTTAAGTTGAAATCTGAAATGTACAGAACCCTGTCCAAAGCATACATAAGAGCCCAGTGGTTACCGGGTCTAAAGGGATAATAAGTGAGGCAAAGACAGTATTATATTTTTGCTTTGGCCTTTATCTTAATATACAGGGATGGGTACAAAGCAGGAGGTTGTTGGAAATGAGTAGTTGGGACTCTGAAAAAAATTGTTTGTGTTTTCTTTGTATTCAGTCTGCACATAACAGGAGTATTATTGTTTTTTTAATTCTTACACCTTTTTATTCCTTGTCTTTCTACACCAACTAGAACCCTATTAAAATGGTAACAATATTTAGTTTTGTCCCTAGGGAAAAACTTCAACATTTTACTATGATGTTGCAATAGCATGCATGTGCCCTCAGTCGTTTCTAACTCTTTGCAACCCCATGGACTGTAGCCACCAGGCTCCTCTGTCCATGGGATTTCCCAGACAAGAATATTGTAGCGGTTTGCCATTTCCTTCTCCAGAGGATCTTCCTGACCCAGGGATTGAACCTGCGTTCTCTTGCATCTCCTGCATTGGCAGGCAGATTCTTTACCACTGTGCCACTTGGGAAGGCCATTTTCAATACCATGTGTTGTTAATAGATAATCGTATCATACACTTCTCAGACTGTCTAGGGGGAAGGACCAGTTTTTGTTTTGTTTTTTTAAAATTCCTATCCATGGCAAACCAATACTTTGATAAAATGAAGATGAATTACTAGAAAAAAAGTAAAAGACATATTAATTGTAAGCCCAGTTCTTCTTTATTCGATTTAAAAGATATATAGTCTGTCATATTGTTGTAAAGGTTTCTAACGCTTTCAATTTCTGTACCTATCTCATCACACATCAATAACAGTTTGAGAACTGACTCCAGTCTGTGCAGCCACTTTCAGAAGCATTACCTTAGCAGGTTAAGGAAATTCTCTCTTTATCTTAGTTTTCTAAAAGTTTTTATTTTTTTAATCTTGAAGAAAACTTTTGAAAAAGTTGCTAGTATAAAGAACTTTTTTACTTGAACCATATGAGAGTAAATTGCCAACCTAATGACCCATATACCCTGATTATTTTAGGGTATTTTTATTTCAAACAAGAAGTACTCCTGTGTAGTTACAACATGAAATCCACATCAGGAAATTAACTTTTATTCATTACTACCATCTGATCCTTAACACCCATTTAAGTTTCACAAATTGTCCCAGTGATTGTTGCTTTGAGTCCAGAGTTGCCTTTGGTTAGTGTCTCTCTCTAGTGTTCTCCAGCTGAAAAGGCTCCTTGGTCTCACTTGACTTCATGAACTTGACAGCATTAAGTGGTGCATAATTTTGATATGTCTATATTCATTATTTTTAATTTTCTTAGCTAAGGTCATACCTGCCAGGCCTCTTTACTCTGAAATTGCTATTTTCCTTTTGTAGTCAACAAGTGTTTATTGGTTGTGGAACTGTAAAATCGTGTGTGTCTTATCTTCATCTAACTTTCAGTTTATTTATTAACTTATTTATGTTGGCATAGACTCATGTTTCCTATTGTATTAAATGTTACTATTATTCTTTATTTTGATGCTCCGATTATCCCGGATTTAGCCAATGGAATCCCCTTCAAGTGTGTTCATATGACTTTTTGACATATCACCATCATTCTTTGAGCACTTCCTTGCTTTCTGACAGGAGGTGTTCCAGGCTCATCTACTTTCCCTGCCTCAATCTTTGAACCAGCCATTTCTCCTAGGATCCCTGGTTCTTTTTTTTTTTTTTTGAAGTATAGCTGACTTGCAATATTGTGTTAATTTCTGCTATACAGATAGGCATTACTTCCAACATTATTCTAACATTGCTTTTACCCCACTCTCTCCTTGTGGAATTCCAATTACAGGTTTATTAGACGTATTCCTTATATATTTTTTGATTCTTACCCTTTCTTCTATATTTTGTATCTTTTGGCTCTCTAGGCTTTATTTTGGTTATATGATTTTGACATATGTTTCACCTGTATCTAACCTGCTGTTAAACTTACACATTGAGTTCTTATTTTCACTTATAGTACTTTTCACTTCCCAAATCTACATTTGATCTTTTTGTTATAGTTTCCAGTTTTCTCTTTTATAATCTTGTTTTTAGTCCCTTGAAAATAGTAAGCAGAGTTACTTTAAAGTTACTATAACTCCAGGATCTGGATCTGTTTTAGGTCTCTTTAGATAGTCTGTGTAATTTTTGCTAATTTTCACTTATGTTGTCAGATCTACTTGTGTGCTGGTGTGTTACGGTTTTGTGCCAGACAATATTTGCTAAATTGCTTGTGGAAATAATTGAGAGGCAGAACAATAATATCTCCTGGCGGAGAAGACTCGTGTTTACCTGTGCCAGGTTCCTGCACAAACACGCTAGGAATCCAGAATCAACTCAGTCCAGGTGAAGGACTAAGAATGTTCAAAGTTGAGCTGAGGTCCCTTCAGAAAATGTTTACTTCTAATTCAAACTTATTCCTGTGTTTTAGCCCTTTGAGTTTCCAACTCAGAGAGGTGGGGTGCCACAGGGCCCACATGGGCCCTGGACTGTGTAGTCTGTGTCTCTCTGTATCTGTGAGGTTGTCAGGAGAACTGCTGTCAGCCACTTCTCAAGATATGGGAAATGCTCTCAGAGGGATAATGTCTGCAAATGCTGGCCTGATGTTTTTGGGCTTCCATCCTTCCCCAGTATATGGCCTGAAAAAATTTCACTATCTGGTCATCCCTCTGTGCCCTCACATTGATGTCTTTTATATTCTGTCCAACTGTTTCTAACAGTCTTTGGCAGAAGTGTTGGTTTATATTATCTAATTTGCCATTACTGAAAATGGAGGGTCTCTATCTTTGGTTAAATTTTTAAAATTCTTTTTCTTATAGAGAATTTTGAACATTTTGAACAAAAATAGACTAGTGTAATGAACCCCATGTTCACAAAACCCATAACCCAATGCTGCTGCTGCTGCTGCTAAGTCGCTTCAGTCGTGTCCGACTCTGTGTGACCCCATAGATGGCAGCCCACCAGGCTCTCCCGTCCCTGGGATTCTCCAGGCAACAACACTGGAGTGGGTTGCCATTTCCTTCTCCAATGCATGAAAGTGAAAAGTGAAAGTGAAGTTGCTCAGTCGTGTCCCACTGTTCACGACCCCATGGACTGCAGCCTTCCAGGCTCCTCCATCCATGGGATTTTCCAGGCAAGAGTGCTGGAGTGGGGTGCCATTGCCTTCTTGGCAAATTCTGCCTTATCTACATTCCTGTCCACATTCTATATTATTTTGAGGCAAGTTCCAGATATCAATTCATGTATAAATATTTTAATATGTAGCCCTAAAAGATAAGGAATGTTTTGTTTTTTTTTAAAAAATGGCATTCACAAAATTATTATCACATCTAAATAATAATAATAATTCCTTAAGATAAAAAATCCAGTCAGTGTTCAAGTTAATTATGTTAATTTTTAGTGTAATTGTATTCAGCTATGAGCCCATGAAGATACTTTGGTTCCTGAATCTCTAATAAAGAGATTCTCTAGCACAGTTGTGAAGGCCTTTTTTGACTTGGTGGGTAACCAGCCATAGAGATTTACTTTTGTGCCCTTAAGCGCCTCCTTACCTTTTATCTAAAGCTACCCATTCTCCAGTGGCTAAATTCAAGTCTCGCTTCCTCCATGGAGCTTGCCCTGACTTTTCCTCTGATTTCCTCAGCATTTATTATCTTACTACTCCTGTGGCACTTGGCCACATTATCTTGTATGATTTCTCATGACTGTAAACTGTGGGAGGATAAGGACACGTGTACTGTGTTTTGTATGTCAAATTGAGTCCACCATTTTGTGGGGCATTTAGGCCCTATCTACCTCAGAAATTTGATGAGGGCCAAATGAAGTAATTCATGAGAACTTTTCTTATAACTTAAATATAGTACAATTCTAAGGATTTTTTTTAAACTTTTAATTTCATCTTGGGGTATAGCTGATAACCCACAATGTTGTGACAGTTTCAGGTGAACAGCGAAGAGACTCAGCCATACATATACATGTATCCTTTCTCCCCCAAACTCCCCTCCCATCCACATAACGCTGAGCAGAGTTCCATGTGGTATACAGTAGGTCCATGTTGGTTATCCATTTTAAGTATGGCTATGAGTACATGTCCCTCCCAAACTCCCTAACTTTCCTTTCCCTCATCCTTCCCTCTGGCAACCATAGGTTCGTTCCCAAAGTCCATGAGTCTGTTTGTAAGGAATTATTATTATTATTTTTGTTGTTAGCATAACCACTATATGAATTCTAGACTATAATCTCTGGGAGCGTAGAGACTGATGTTTCCAGAGAGACTGTCACAGTGCCTGACAGTAGGCTCCCAGTAAATATTTGTTCATTTAATCCATTATCTGAATGAATTAAGTTGTTCCTCAATTTTTGTCTGCCAGCTAATATGAAATAGGATAATAAATTTAATTACCTACAAGAAAAGGTTAAACTTTGCCAAAAAATTTTATTTAATCTCTTTTTTCCTCCTCACAAATCTGATAGGTTTATCTCAACACGTAGTTACCAACTATAAGCAAGTAATTCAACTCTTGGAGGAGGGAATAGCAAACAGGTAACAGGTTTGTTTGTCCCTGTCATTCTTTCAGTCTCATTCTCCTTTCCTGTGTTCTCACTGCCTTTTTGCAGTATAGATTCTCTCTGCAGCTCCCCACATTCACAATCAGGAGGCCTTTGTCAGAACAAAAATGTACCCAGGGTAGGGGGACATGGCTGAGATTTAATGCTCTTCTCACTGGTGGTGAAGCTGGAGTTTGTCCTGGATATAGTAATACTAGGTAGTAAGCCCAGAAAATTACCCTATGTTTTGTCTTATAATACACAATTTCTGCTGTTTTCATCAAAGAAATGATTCTTGCCTGCATTGTCCTTTCCTTGATAGAGATACTATAGTACAATATAGTTTAAAATTTTTCAGAAAACCATTTTTTGTTCCAGAAAAGTTTTGCATACTGTAATTGTTATTGAGTCACTAAGTCGTGTCCAGCTTTTTTGCAGCCCCATCTCTCCTCTGTCCATGGGACTTCCCAGGCAAGAATACTGGAGTGGGTTGCCATTTCCTTCTCCAGAGGATCTTCCCGACCCATGTCTCTTGTATGTCCTGCATTGGCAGGTGGATTCTTTACCACTGCGCCATCTGGGAAGCATGTAAAGTTTACTCAAAAAGACTGTTTAGAATCAGCTATGAAATACTAGGTGCTGTAGACTCTCCTAAAAGCTATTGTAAATTATGATAATACTCTATATTTTTAGTTACTGTGGAATACCCACAATGTTATTAATATATGCCCCCCAAATAGCCTTTTTCACCTGAAAAAAAAAAACAAACTGAGGAATTTGGAGTCTTCTATGTCCCCTGTTAATAACATGTCTGAGTTAATTGAACATAAAGGAAAAGATTTAAATTTAAACTTCTGTTCCTTGGTTTTCATAGAACTATCCTGGAAGCACTTACTTCCTGTCTTCAGGGTACCCTGAGTTCCTTGATTGTTAAGTGTCAGGCTTCACCTTGTCCTTTTTATCCTTCAGTTGACCAGCCTCTAGATTTTAACTCTTCAATTCTGTAACTTCTCTGAGAACAGAAGTCAATGAGTTGGTCTTAAACTGAAGCCATATTGACTGACTTAGATTTAGATAAAGAGAGGACTCTTCAGACTTTAAAGGTCACCATTGAAATGAATCTCTCAGGGAGACTGTGCATTCTTCACCTGGCTTAAGCATGATGTTCATGTAATTCAAGATCTCAGTTTTAAAGCCCTTCCTGGCACCATGAGATTAATATTCTTAATAATGACTTACTTTCGCTGTCTTTGAGCCTTCTTCTCCAACAAGTTCTCCATATCTACTTGTCTAATTTAAATAGGTTTGTTTTAGGGAATTCT
Organism: Bos indicus; assembly: GCF_029378745.1. Lineage (NCBI taxonomy): Eukaryota > Metazoa > Chordata > Mammalia > Artiodactyla > Bovidae > Bos > Bos indicus. Next base: position 37,876,635 of record NC_091769.1, read on the forward strand.
TCCAGGTTGATGATTCTCTAGTATCACACCTTTCCATTCTGATTTTTAACTTCTATTGCTTAAAAAAAGTTCTAATTGTGGTTTATTATGAAGTTATACTCACTGTTGTTCTCAGATATCAGTACCTGGAACACTGCTTCTGCTCTCTTGGGACCATTCTCCTAACTTTAAAAGACTAAATACTGGTGTTTCGTGATCCTCACTTGTGAACCTCAGCACTAACATTTTTTCTTGTGTTCCCCATGGATCCTTAAGGATCCACCATGCATAAGCAATCTTGTCCTAATTTTCTTCCCTTGTGTACGCAGAATCACAGCAGCAACCCATGTTCATGAAGCCAGCAGCAGATCCCACGCCATCTTCACTATCTACTATACACAGGTTGGTTACCACTTAAATGTTTGCTCAGATTTCTTCCTTTCATTGTTCCTTTTGACTAATTTTCCATCTTCCTGTTTTTCTTTCTTTCTACCCATCCCTTTATAGGTCCTCTGATATGACCTAATATTATAAGTAGGACCTACACACAATCTACTAAGCTGCTCACCCAGAATGGCTAGAGGCATTTCATAAAGACTAATCAAGTATCTTTGACTAACATTTTGCTTTTAACATTTCAAAGCACTTTCATATCCATATGATCAGTCTGGGCATTTAAAATAAAGCAAGATTGAAATGAAAATACACATTAAAATTAAAAAGTAGAAGCTTCGCTTTTATTATGATGGAGTGAGGAGGTTAACAAATCCTATCCTCCCAAAGCAACAGTAAACCTAGACAAAACTGTCAAAATAAGTATTTCAGAATAGATCAAAGCCATATAAACTGAGAAGCATGTATTCAAGAGAGCTACTGAATTTCTGGCAAGAGTACAAATGTATGGCATGTTCCCTTGGGCTGCTCCCATCCCCACCCACACCCCAATCTTTGTCAGTGAGGAAGTTCAATCAGAGAAGGGCAGATGGTGGAAGCCAGCAGCTCGGTTGCTGCCACTGCTCGAGGGGTTCACTTGATGGGGAGCATTGTCAGTTAAAGGGGGTGATCTTGGTGGCAAGCTAACAAGGAGATCAGTGGCTCCATTAACCTGAGATTGTAGATCTGCTTCAGGCAAGAAGTGAACTGGAAAATTATCTGGGGGTTTAACTGGGAATTCTGGGAGATGATATGGCCATAGGGAGCTTGATAAGATTTTCACATATCCTGGGTTGAATGGAAGCTGTACACATAGGCATCAGAGACTATGTGCCCATATAGCCCTGACTGACAGAATCTGCACGCATGTGCAGAAAAGACACAAGAGGGCCCTGTTGGCTACTGAATGCTGGAGTAAACTTAAAGTGGCCAGAATTTTTAGTGAATTTCCCAGCTTACACATAGATCCATCAGCAGAGAGTAAAAGTCTATTGGCTCAAGGTGTTTAATTGCAATTTCTGACCAATCTTTGGCTCAACATTAAGGTATGCAGACACTGGTGGCCCCCTAGAAGCCAGGCCTAAAATTAAAAACAACTAAAGGAAAAAAGCTGAATTTGGCTGCATGTTGTAGAGGAGTCAGATTTTAGAGCTTTAGTACAGGCAGGTTACCAGACAGACAAAGCAACAATCACTATCACCTTCAAGAGGAAAAAGATCAGAATCCAGGGTTGTTATGGTGTTATCTAAAATGTCTGGTATTCAACCAAAAATTAAGACATGCAAAAACAAATAAGAAAATGCAGCCCACACCTAGGAAAATAAAACAGTCACTAGAAACTGCCTGTTAAGTACTCCACTTGTTGGATTTAGCATACAAAGACTTCCAGGCAGCTAATAGAATATGTTCAAAGAGCTGAAGGAAACCATGTTGTAAAGAATTAAAGGAAAACATGCTGATTATGACTCAAGGGAATTTCAATAAAAGGATAGAAGTTATTTTAAAGGGGGAAATTCTGGAAATGGAAATGTATAACCACAGAAATGAAAAATTCACTAATGGGACTCAAGAGTCAATTTTAGATGTCAGAAGAATTAATGAAGTTGAAGATAAAACAATAGAAATCATTCAATTTGAAGAAGAGTAATTGAAGAAAAATGAACAGAGCTGCACAGACCTGTCGGATATCAGGTGTGTCAGCATAAGTATAATGGGAATCCTAGAAAGAAAGAAGAGAAAATAGGCATAAGAAAAATAAAAAAATAATGGTGGCCAAAACCAGTCAGCAAACGTGTTGAAAATCATTAGTGTATATTTTATTAAAAAATTAACCAAACTGGATCATAGACACTCATGTGAAACCTAAAACATTCAACTTGTATGATAGAAAAATAACATGGGTGAACCTTGTGACCTTGGACTAGGCAAAGGTATTTTTAGAAATGGCACTATAAATATAAATTGAACAAAAGAACAAATTGCAATTTGGAATGGGTCAAAATTTAAAACTTCTGATCTTCAAAAGATACTATTAAGTAAATAAAAAGAAAAGCCACAGATAGGCTTTTTGTAAAATGTATGTCAGATAAAAGGCTTGTGTTCAGAATAGATCCAAAACTCTCTAAACTCAGTAAAACAACTCAAAAAGATGGGCAGAAATTTTGAACTGATACTTAAGAAAATATACAGATGACAATTAAACACTTGAGAAGATGCAGACATCATTAATTATTAGAGGAATGCAAGTTAACATCAAATAGCTATCACTGCCCACCTTTTAAAATGGCTGAAATTAAAAAGAATGATTATACTAAATACTGGCAAGATGCGCAGGAATTGGAGTTCTCATACATTATTGTACTGGTGGGAATGTAAAATGGTACAACTTTGAAAAAGAATTAGTTTCTTAAAAAATTAAACACATACCTACCGTATGATTCAGCCATTACACTCCTATGTGTTTTCTCAAGAGAAAAGAAATCATATGGCCATAGAAAGACTTACACACAAATATTCACAGCAGCTTTGTTAGTAATTGTTCAAAACTGGAAACAACCCAAATGTTCATTAAGAGGTGAATGGATGAACAAACCATGATATATTCATATAGCTGATACTATTAATACTTAGCAATAAAATTGAGCTTTTGACATGTACTTCAATCTGAATGAATCTATAAATAATTATGCACAATGAAAGAAGCCAGACATTGTATGATTCTGTTTGTGTGAAATATCCTGAGAAGACAGATTTATAGATAAAAAATTGAGTGTTGGTCTGGGGCTGGAGATGACAATGGAGATTGATTGCAAACAGACTTGAGGGAATTTGGGAAGTTATTGGAAATGTTTTAAAACTGGATTTTGGCCATGGATGCACAACATTAAAATAAAACAACAAAAATCCCATATTGAATTAAAAAAAAAAGCCAGCGTAGTTTTGCTCTTGAGGACTGGATGTCCCTGCTTAAAACACAGAGAGAGTCCTGCCCAGCAGATTAATAACATGCTGTGACTTAGGCTGTGTTCTGCTGCTGCTGCTGCTAAGTCACTTCAGTTGTTTCTGACTCACTGTGACCCCATAGACGGCAGCCCACCAGGCTCCTCTGTCCCTGGAATTCTCCAGGGAAGAATACTGGAGTGGGTTGCCATTCCCTTCTCCAAGGGATCTTCCTTGGGTTGCCATTCCCTTCTCCAAGGGATCTTCCCGACCCAGGGATCAAACCCAGGTCTCCTGCATTGCAGGCAGACTCTTTACTGTCTGAGCCACCAGGGAAGCCTGTGAGAGGTTAACAAGAGGCAACCCCCTGCCCAGCACACCGCCACCTGCTGTGGATCTCTACTGATGAGTCAGAGCCTCCCAGAGCAGAGTTGAGTATTTACCTGGTAAATTGTGCTCAGGAAACTTTGTGGGGGATGGGGAGGAGGTTGCCTACCTACTCTATGGAAGTTTTGCTCATATTTTTAATGAAGGAAGAACCCAGGGCTTACTAATTGTACCTGTCAGATATTGAGAGCTCATCTGGTTCAGAGGACGTTAGAATACAGATTTCTTGAGTGAATTGGCTAAAAATCCGAATATCATCTTGGTTAGGAGGGGGTCTGTGGGGAAAACAACAACACGTCATTCCAAATGACATTCTAAATCTATTTCATCCCTCAGGCATTCCTGGAGAACAACCTCCCCTCTGAAATCGCTAGCAAGATCAACCTTGTGGACCTAGCAGGCAGGTAAATTAGGATCTCAAAACCAGGTGGAATTATTTCCTTGACAGTGACCCTGTTCTTGCCCATTTTACAGGGAATAAACTTTTCCCCACCTTTTACACATTTCAATCATCCTGAGAAAAATTACAAAAGAAACAAATTGAATGCTAGGTTAAGAAATTATAGTTTTCTAGGGCTGAGAAGTTCTGTGTTAGGGGCTCTCAATCTTAGCTGCCCACTGAAGTCACCTGGACCTTTCAGAGGTCCCAGTGCCTAGGCTGCACCTCAGATGAAATAAATGAGACTATTAGTGGAGTCAAGGGGAGTGAGGCTGTGTGCAGCCAAGATGGAAAACTGGTGCTTTAAGTATAGGTGACTGAACACACTTTTTTCCTTTGACCTAGTATTGATTTTATGCAGCTCTACACATCTCTTCAGAAAAAAGAAAAGCTTTAAAAAACATTGTGGTATTGGGGATAAAATACTGCCTTTTTAAAAAGTATTAGATGAAAGCATGAATTTTACTCATTTACATATCTAGAAAGAAGAAATTTTCAGGAATAATGTAGTCAGAAAAGAGTGTAACATGAAATAAGGCAAATTTTCTTATTTTAAAACTATTAAATAATTAATATGGTACAGTACTCCCTTAAAAGCTTAAGTGCTTTCTGAAAGAAACTGTATCAGCCAACTGGAAGTGTGAATTTTTAATATTTCCCATTTATTTGAATAAGGAATTTGAAACTGTTAATGACCCAGATACCATAAAGCCATTAACATGTGAAATTAAAACAGTAAAGAAAAGGGGAATGGTATATAACAGAAAGCTATATTGGTATCATTACAGTAAATGAGTATTACTTTTAGCTCAAAGTTCTTTGACAGCCAAATGTAATGAATTATTTGATTTTTATTGCCTGGGGTGTAGAAGGATGCCAGTTCATGGCATGACGGTAACATTATTTCTGGAACTGAATTCTAAGGGGAATTTATTATATGGATCTTTTACATGAAGGGCAACACAATGGATAGTGTTTTTCAACAGTGTTAAAAGGATAGTGTCTTCTTGTTTGCTTCTGTTTCTGTTTTCATCGACTGTGTTTTAGTGAAAGAGCAGATCCCAGTTACTGTAAGGACCGGATTACTGAAGGAGCCAATATCAACAAGTCTCTTGTGACTCTGGGAATCGTCATCTCCACCTTAGGTATTTTGCCAGTAACCTGGAGGACCAGAGTGGGAGGGAGACTTTGGAAAACAATTCACATGTTTTCATTTTGCCAGAATAGGGTAGGTACTTAAAAGGTTCTCTTTAATAAAGTTTACCTTCTGGTTTGGGGCATGAAAAATGGATATTTATGGTTTTTGATTACAGCATTACCATCATCCTACCACTCATTACAAAAAGAAGAGAGACTGAGAAATTATGTGTCTTCAATATTCCATTGCTTGAGTCCAGGGTCTAATTCAGGGCCCACATTTAAAGCCTCCTGACATAGACCGAAAGGGATTAGGGAGTATGATGTTTGTGTTCTCCAGCCATTGCTTTGTTTTAATGCATTTGTTTCATAATTACTTTTTTTTTTCTTCCACTTTTATTATTGTCTCTTAAGCCCAGAACTCTCAGGTATTCAACAGCTGCCAGAGCCTCAACAGTGCAGCTAGCGATGGTGGTGACAGCGGGCTCCCTAGCTCTCCTTCCGGGACCAGCAGTGGAGCGGGACCCTCCCGGAGGCAGTCATACATCCCCTACCGAGACTCGGTGTTGACCTGGCTGCTGAAGGACAGCCTCGGAGGCAACTCCAGAACCATCATGGTTGCCAGTGAGTGGGCTGTGGAGTTTGTTCTGTGTTGGGTCTGGTGCTCTGCCTCAGAGTAAGGACCATGGCTGCCCATTTCATCAAGGGTCTTATTCAGCCTGGGTGATAGCAGCAAGGCCAGTGGTCATGGGCTGGGTGGGAAGGGCTCGGCGTGTGTTTTAACTTTCTGCTTCTACCCCAGCCATTTCTCCTGCACACACTAGCTACAGTGAGACCATGAGTACATTGAGATATGCATCCAATGCCAAAAACATCATCAACAAGCCGAGGGTAAATGAGGTGAGACCTCCCTCTGAAGTCCTGGTTTCCTACAGCTCACACCAAGTTCTCCGGTTTTCCTCCCATTGATTTCTCCTTGTACTCACCCCAGTGGCCAGACTTGTTCTCCAAGTGATGAGAGAGCAAAATTCTTTCTTTTCTCATATCCCAAGTGGCTTCATCCAGTTGCCTTTTAAAATAATTTATTTTAGGTGTTTCCCTATGGCCGTTGATCTTAATATCCCTGGTACACTATTGCCACTGGAGGAAAGATCACTTAAGAGTGTCTGTGTTTACTGCCTTTATTCTGAGTTTATGTTGCTTTGTGCCTTTTTTCATATGCAAATTGCAGTGACATCTCTGTTTTGGGCTAAAAGTGGCATATGAAGAATTTTTTAGCCTTTAAAGCTGAATTAATGATGAGAATATTCTAAAAGTTCCTCATTTGCTTTTCAGTTTTGGTAAAAAATTCCAGGGCAGGAATTACAAATGGGTGGCCCACGTATAGCTCATCTGTGGACTGTTTTAAAGGGCAGTGTATCAATAATTAGGCACTAAGTTTAGTCACACATAATACTGGAAGATTAGCATACTCTGGTGTTCGTATTACCTGCCTGATGTCCTGCTCTAAGGCAGTGATTCTGAAATTTCAATGTGTATCAAAATCACTTGGATGGTTTATTAAATCAGCCCTGAAGACCTTATAATTTAGTAGGTGTTAGGGCATTGTAATGGCACCCCACTCCAGTAGTCTTGCTTGGAAAATCCCATGGACGGGGGAGCCTGGTAGGCTGTAGTCCATGAGGTCACTAAGAATCGGACATGACTGAGTGACTTCACTTTCACTTTTCACTTTCATGCATTGGAGAAGGAAATGGCAACCCACTCCACTGTTCTTGCCTGGAGTATCCCAGAGACAGAGGAGCCTGGTAGGAGGCTGTCTATGGGGTCACACAGAGTTGGACACGACTGAAGCGACTTAGCAGCAGCAGGGGCATTGTAGGGAATGGGGGTCCACAGATTTCGTATTTCTCACTAGCTCTTAGGTGAAGCTCCTGCTGGTCCTGGGACCACACTTTGAAAAGACTGCCCTAGAAATTACTCCAAAGGAATGATCTGCCTCTTCCAAGCTCATTGCGAGTAGCACCTCATAGCCATTTGGGCCTTCATATCAGTCAGTGGTGACCGAGTTCTCCCTGTGTTTCAGGATGCAAATGTGAAGTTGATCAGAGAACTCAGGGAAGAGATTGGGAGACTGAAAGCCATGCTGCTGAGCTTTGAGCTGGTATGTGGGCATCAGGAGTTTTCTGTCCTCAGGAGACCCTTCTCTTCTGCAGAGGATCTGAGCCCTGCTGCATTCTGTGTTCTCAGTCAGGTGATGCTTGAAGAACAGAGTGGGAGCAGAGACAGGACAGGAGCTATGATTACCTGTGTAGTTTCAGAAGGGATGGGCACCCTTTTACTCTATCATCTCTGCTGTCCAAAGGGCATCGGCCTGCATGACCCTTGTTCTGTATGTGGGCAGATACAGGGTGTGAGAAAAAATTACCAGAAAAATTTACCAGAAAAAATTACCTCGAATTCTCCTTCTTTGTACCACTCTGAGCCCAATACTTAGCCTTCTGATTTGCTTCTGATTTTAACAATAAGGTCTTTCCTTTATCTGCACCTTTCTTTCCTAAGAGTAAGGGTGGGGCCCATGAAGCACATCTCTCTCTTTGTACAGAGAAACTTCCATTCATTGAATGAGGGAAAGGATGAAAACCTGAAGGCGCTGATTCTCCAAAATGAATTGAAGGTGGGTATGTTGGGGGCACTCTGTTGTGCTTCACTTCACCTTGGGAACAGTTCTGACCTCCCTCCATCATTCGTGGGCCAGGACTGCTCCCTCATCAGGACAGAGAGGTTCTATATAGAGAAAACTTTTGTCTCCATTGAGCCTTGAGTTTGGGGATGTTTGTCTTAGGGCTGCTGATTGGCTTTCTGACTCTGCTTTGTTCTCTCAGGGGATCATAATAACTCCTTTCAGACAGTACAGTAGCGTAGAAAAATATTATTTTCCAGTAAATAAGTAAATCAACTAAATGACAGGTAGTCACTGAGTACCAAATAGGTGTTCAGCCTGATGCTGCAGGAGACACAGAGAAGTCCCTGCCCTCAAGTGGCTTGCAGTCTAGTTGGAAGCACATTTAGAGAATGATTCAATGCAGTAACTTACGTGAGTTAGATGGAAAGAGCTTCAGAAGGAAGAAATCATGGTGGCTTGGAACTTTCATTGACAGCTTCAGTGCTGGAGTAGGAAGGCAGAGAATTTGAACTAGACCTAGGAGGATGGATAAGGTCTGTTAGATAAGGAGATGGGCTGAGGTGTCAGGGTAAGGGAGGGATGACAGAGGCAAAGCCACAGAAGTGAGAGAAGAGCTGCTGTGAGAGACCATGTAGACACATGCAGTGTGAGGACCTTGGAGCCAGCCAGGATACGTGCTCCTGATAGAGGCACTGAGGGGAGGAGAGGGCCGGTTTAGGAGGTGTGTACTTGACATAAGCAGGTTACTCATAGCTTCTTAAACCAAGTTGGTGACATGATAAAGGAGTATATAGGGGGAAATTAATATGACAGTTGCATGTAGGATGGATTGAGGCCTGGAAACAGAGAGACCAACAAGGAAAGAGACTGTTTTTGTGACCCTGTGAGGGTGAGTATATTTGGGGAGATTGAATCAAATGGTAATTCCTGGAGACATTTAAAAGGAAGAAGTGGTAGGCATTATTTGGTGACAGGTTGGATGTAGGTCTTATAAATGAATGTCCCCACTTCTAGTGTTCCACTGCATCATCCTTGTATGTTATTACAATATAACGTACAGTATAACATAACTGGCTATGTCAGTATTTTGTTACTCAAATGAAACTTTAAGACTATTTCAGATATTCAGAAGTTTCTCAAAAATTGTGTTTAGCTATATGTTCTGATTTTTGCTTCATTCCAGGCTTATTAGCATTTTTACATTATACAGGCTGGCAGACTGGACTTGAACCTGCCACTTCCTGGCCTTACAACTTTAGGCAGGTAGGAGTGGGTGATAAAGGTCTCCAGAGGGGAGGTGTCCTCTGCAGCACCTTCAGGGGAGTGTGCCCTGCCACTCACCTCTGCCAGCCCTTCATAGGTATCCTGTAGTTTTCGAACTTCAACTTAATGATTATAATATTAAAAAGAATGTTTCAGGAATTCCCTGGCAGTCCAGTGGTTAGAACTGTACTTCTGCTCCAGGAGGCATGGGTTCAGTCCCTGGTGGGGGAACTAAGATCCTGTAAAACATGTGGCATGACCAAAAAAAAGAAAAGAATATTTCTAGGATCATAAAATACTTCTACCTAAAGTTGGCATGATTTCTTTTTTCTTAATTAAAAATAAATTTTTTAAAAAATTAAATTTTCTTCTTTATAAGATTAAGAGTTAGCTGAATCTAGTTCCTTTTCTGGTCTTCCTCAGTTCTTCACTCCCAAAGGAAGTTTCTTGCCCTGACATCAATTTCTACCACAAGAAGGAAAAAGGACCCCTTATTCAACATTGTTCCTTCACATTTCCCCAGTGGGGTTAGCTTAAGGCCTCTGCTGCTGCTGCTAAGTCCCTTCAGTCGTGTCCGACTCTTTGCGACCCCATAGACCGCAGCCCACCAGGCTCCCGCGTCCCTGGGATTCTCCAGGCAAGAACACTGGAGTGGGTTGCGATTTCCTTCTCCAATGCATGAAAGTGAAAATTCAAAGTGAAGTCGCTCAGTCGTGTCCGACTCTTTGCGACCCCATGGACTGCAGCCTACCAGGCTCCTCCATCTATGGGATTCTCCAGGCAAGAGTACTGGAGTGGGGTGCCATTGCCTTCTCCTGCTTAAGGCCTCTAAGCCTTAGTATATTTATTTTTTAAATTCTGTTCCTAGAAAAAAAAAGAAAAGAAAATCCTGTTCCTGATCCATAGTAAGCCGTCAGTGTTTTATTGTTACTGCTGCTGTTACTTTACTATTGCATGGTCTTTTGGACCAGTTTTATAGCCTTCATTCTCCCTGGGGAGACTGCTATTGGTGCTTTGTGGGTCTTTGAGGGGTGCGCAAACTTATATTAGAACTCAAGTGGAAGTGTTAGGTCACAAGAGGACTCCCAGTGTAGATAACACAGGATGGTCGTGCAAAGAAGGGAATTTAAACGATGTTTGACTCATATCCCAACTAATTTTTTTTTATATTTATTTATTTATTTGGATGCATTGGGTCTTAGTCTCAGCACGTAGGATCTTTGATCTTCAGCATGATGGATTTTTTAGTTGTGGCATATAGGATCTAGTTCCCTGAGCAGGGATCGAACCCAGGTCCTCTGCATTGGGAGCACAGAGTCTTAGCCACTGGACTACCAGGGAAGTCCCCCAACTAATTTTCAAAAATAGCATTTATGGTGCTTTTTTCCCCCCTAAAAACAATACATGCTCGTTGCAGAAAACTTTAAAAATAACATTTATTGAATTTCTATTTATAAAATTAGTAGTAACTATTGAGTAAAACTTAGAAAGCACAGAGAGCTTACAGAGGAGGTGCAAGGGCCTCTGTGGGGCCTTGAATAGTCCCCGGGGAGGAAAGTGAGGATGTGATGCCTGGAAATGGGCCAGGATGGCACTGGCACTGTCTGCTCCTCGTGCTGAGTGTCCAAGACCACCCCTCTGTCTCCACAGACAGACCAGCTGTCTAAAGACTGGGCCCAGAAGTGGAATGAGTGGCAGGCTCTCGTGGAACATTACAGAGTGGACATCAACAAGAGGCAGGCTGGGCTGGTCATTGACTCCAGCCTGCCACACCTGATGGCCTTGGAGGACGACGTGCTCAGCACAGGTGTCGTGCTCTATCACCTCAAGGTGAGCAGGCGGGTGCACCCCCCCCTCCCTGAGCTGCAGGCCCCAGAGGTGCAGGAGGGAAAGGCCAGTGGCAGCCGAGGCGGCGGAACTGCCCTCAGGAAGCCAGGCCTGCCCACCAACTGTGACCTGTTTCATTTTTGTATGAATAGAGCAGAAGACTAGAAATCAGAACTAGAAATCAGAATTTGTTTTTCAGCTGCTACTACTGTCGCTCTTGTTTTTGCTTTCTGTGCCTCAGTTTCCTCATTAAAAATAAGAAAGATGCGCTTACATTCTTTTTCTGGCTTCCTAAAGCACAGGAGTGCACTCCTGGAGGTGAAATCCCAACCTCATAATTCCACCAGCACTCTTGAGCGCTCCCTGCAGATACAAGCAGCTCACAGACGGCTTTCAGGGGCTAAAGGGATCAAAGGATAAGAAACGGTTCCCTTCTAGTACTTACCCACTTCAGTCAACCCCCCTTCTCCATTACTAGGTTTGCCTGGGAAAGAAGAGAGGAAGTTGATTTAGGAAGTTTATTAAAAGCATGCAGAACTCTGGAGAGCTGATGGGCTAAGGGTGACCAGGGTGCGACATGCAAGCACCCAGAGAAAATAGAGTGACGTGAAGCCCTTCTGCAAAGACCTGGCTCCCGTCGTTCTTTGTCACCTGGAGGCCACCTTACTTCTAAATGAAGCATTTTGAGAGTTAGTGACACATGGTAGGTAGAGTCTTATATCCTGTCCTCATCAAAAGTGTTTGTCCTATTGTAGAAGGACAGTCCCCGTGGATGGGCTAAACATGCATTGAAGTAAAAGTGTTAGTCACTCAGTTGTGTCCGACTCTTTGCAACCCCATGGACTGTAGCCCACCAGGCTTCTCTGTCCATGGGATTCTCCAGGCAAGAATGCTGGAATAGGAAGCCATTCCCTTCTCCAGGGGATCTTCCCAACCCAGGGAGCAAACCTGCATCTCCTGCATTGCAGGCAGATTCTTTACCATCTGAGCCACCAGGGAAACATATTGTATGTGGCCAGGAGCCCTATGCTCATTGGAAATCCAATCTGCATTTTCATAATTGTCCCCAGCATGTTAAACCGACATTTAAAAGGAGCAGAGTTTATGGGGATATGTGATGCTGCCTTCATCCCTGGAGAAATTAGGTTGCTGTTGCTGCAGTGTCTGTGGTGGGGAGACCTCAATAAGATTCATGCACTTATTAGCAAGTCTGTGTTCTGAGGTTGAGCCCTCAGGGAAGTTGTCGGAGACTGAGCCTCCCAGACAGAAAGTTAAAGTAGCTTGTTTTTTGACACAGCATAAATCATCTCAGTGAAAACGCTCCAGGCAGAAACGGCTGTGACTTTAATAACAAATCTAAACACCAAAGGCAATCGATCGTTCCATTAGTCAGAGCCATAGGGAAAGATTGGAGGTCAGGAGAGACCAGATGGAATAAAACGCTTAGTATTTGAGTAGAACTGATGTGATATGTTGACTGGATGTGGAGTGAGCAGATGAAGGTAGACATCATGTGACAGAGTTAGGGTAGCAGCAGAGGGTTGAAGGATGAAGGGCAGATTGAGTTGGAGACGGGAGATGGATGATCCTGGGTCACTGGCATCCTTGCGGAGTCAGTGCACTGAGACTCACTCACTCCCTCACACACTGATAATGAACCTAGGTATGAGGTCCCAGTCTACTTTTGGTGGGGAGGCTCATCTAGGTTGCAGTGCGTGGGCTTCTCTAGTTGCAACATGCAGGCTTAGTTGCCCTGAGGCATGTGGGATCTTTGTTCCAAGACCATGGATCGAACTCACATCCCCTGCATTGGAAGGTGGATTTATAACCACTGGATCACCAGGGAAGTCTCTCAGTCTACTTCTAATCCTGGCATTTCTATGGGTTTTTACCCATTTCCCCCTTTTCATTTGTTTACATCCTGGGTTGGGTAGTAGTATAACAGTATTCATTCTAGATTCTCTGTTTTTATTTGCTAACTTGGTTCCAGACCCAGACCTAGTCCCTAACAATGGCCTGGGAGCTGTTTGCCTGAGTCACCTCGGGAGGCAGCTTGGGTGGGGAGTGAGCAGCAAAAGGGTGGGAGGAGCACAGGTTATTGATATCCTGGACTTCACCCTCATAACTGCTTTTGTGTTGTTGTTCCTCCCAAGTAAGAGGCATAAAGCAGCAGAGGAGCAGCAGGCGCTGGCTCAGCCCACGTTAAATGAGATGCCAGCACGTTTTGGGTGGTTTCTGCTCTGCAGATCCAGAGGCTGGGATGTGTTGTGGCCTTGATCCCTTTGGGAGGAATGTGCCTCATCACTGGGGCTGACCCTGACCCCTCGAGAGCAGTCTTGACCCCTCTCCCTCCATTCTGGCTGGTGGAGTCTGGAGACCGGCATCCATTGGCTCATGTGATCCTCAGTGGCTAAGCAGGAAAGCCTGGGTTCTGGGTTTTGGGAGAGAGCCAGATCCTCATTTATTACTTCCAGGAGTCTTTCTTCACAAGTGATTTTGGGAGAGCGGCAGGGCCCTCCCTTCTGGCTGCTGACAGTGAAGCCTAGCATGGAACTTTCTAGTCACTTAAAAATCATCAGTCACCAGGCAGGTGGTTTGGTGAGGTTGGAATAGCATGGGCACAGGACCAGGAGAGAAATGAATTCTAGCCAGAGTTGTCCTGTGTAGTATGTGGGCCCCCAGGGCAGCTTATTTCCTATCAGCTTCAGATTCCTCCTCTATGCAGAGGATCATAATACTACATTCTGGGTGTTAAAGTACTAAATGAGAGATGTCTGTAAAGCACTCGGCACGGTGCCCTGTACATAGGGGATAGTTAGTAAATGATAAATACAGCTCTAGACTCAGCTCTAGACTCGCATCTCTGTTGCCACGTCACTGCCTTCCTCAAACAGAGCTGTGTGCTCTTAAACTGCCTTGTTACAGTTTCTACTAACCCAGTGATTCATTGATACTAACTCCAGTTTCCACCTCCTCTCTTATACTCTCTTTCAGTCTTTTTTGATTCTAGATGTGTTTTCCTCCTTTTTGTGCTTTATTCTTCTTAGAATCTGGTGTCTGTTAAACTTCATCTGTGGATCAAGAAGGTAAAAATCCTGTGCTTCCATACATCGTCATAGAAAGCATGTCTCTTTGAGACTGACTTGGACCAAACTTGGGCCACACTAACCTTAGTACCTGGGAGAAAGCTGTACTCATGTGCCCACTTCCTCAGACTAGAGAAGCTCTGACTGCCTAACTCGAGGCTACAGAACAGAAAGGAGCTGGCCAGTGCTAGCTGCTGCTAAGTCGCTTTAGTCATGTCCGACTCTGTGCAACCCCATAGACGGCAGCCCACCAGGCTCCCCTGTCCCTGGGATTCACTTTGCAAAAAGCTCAATGCTTTTTGCTCTGTCCTGCATTGTTTTGCCCACACCTTCCCAGGGGCATCCTGGGCTGCATAGTGAGTGGGCAGAGCAGTCAGAGCAGCCTAGACCAAAGCTGAGAAGTGGTGTGGAAAAGAGGCTAGGGAGGGCATGGGGAGACAGTGACGGTGCTCAAACAGGTGGACTCTCCTTTGGGGCAGGGCTGCATCCCTTTTTATTCTCCTTAAAATGGCTTTGTTTTTCCATTTAGGAGGGGACAACAAAAATAGGAAGGATTGACTCAGAGCAGGAACAGGACATTGGTGAGTGACAGCATATGGGTCTGATGCTCTGTGTAGGTGTTCATGCCCGACAGGTTTCTTCCGAGGAAGCTGAGGGTTCTGAGAGGAAGGAATCTTGGAGTCCTGAAGGGCTGCTCCTCTTTTGCTGCCAGGCTGTGGGTTTTGGACATGAGACGAGGAGACGCACACTGTGGGGCCATCTGGGTCAGGGTGATTTCAGGTGGTGGCTCTTCCTCTTCTGTCATGGTGTGAGATCTTCCAGAAGTGGATTCTGATCTCATCAAAAGAATGGTGGAGATGTTTCCTGGGCTATGCCTCCACCTGAGTGACCCCCCACCCCCACCGCCTCCGTCATCTGTAGTCCTGCAGGGTCAGTGGATCGAGAGAGACCACTGCACTATCACCAGCACCTGTGGGGTCGTCATCCTACGTCCTGCCCGCGGGGCCCGCTGCACAGTCAACGGCCGAGAGGTCACCTCCTCCTGCCGTCTCACCCAAGGTAGGACTACCCACAGCCCAGTTTATGCTGGCATGAGTGGTGGACCAGCTCTGTTCTCAGGAGCCAGATCCAGAGGGCTCAGTGAAGCAGGCTTTAAGAATGGAACCACCAGCCTCTGCACCCAGGGATCTGAAGATTTCCTAATACGCTCCTTTTCCTGTAAATAGAGAAATTCCAAGTACAGGGCCCCAGAGTAGAGAATGACTCTCTGAAATTAGTACCTGTGTTTGTTAGCTGTACATCCTTGGGAAGGTCTCTGAGCCTCAATTTCCTCATTTAGAAAATGGGGATAATAATAGAATCATTGTGAGGATTGAATGAGCTAATCTGTGTAACAGTGTTCTTTCACTCAGAAAATACTCATTATGATGATTAATGCCATTATTACTACTACTATTAATCTATTTAGATTCTGTGTTCTTTGTGGGTGAACTTGGGTACCCCTTCTTCCATGAAGCATTCCCTGAGTGCTCCACCTGAAGCTCCACTTGCTTTCCCCTGGAATACCAGAGCTTCTCCTGTTTATCTCATTAGTTCAATGCATATGCTGTACGATATCCAGGGAGTGCAGATCTTATTGACTCAGCTAAGTGATCACCTTACTGAGGGTAGGACTTAGTCCCCCAGAACAGTGCCCTGCACATTACTGTACTCAGAACATGAGCTGTGGCTTGAATTTAGTTTGGTGTCTATGCCACAGGAGCAGTCATAACCCTGGGGAAAGCACAGAAGTTCCGGTTCAACCACCCCGCAGAGGCCGCCGTCCTTCGGCAGAGGAGGCAGGTGAGCACATGGTGTTCTCCACGTAGCTGTTGACCTCCCTGCTTCGCCTGTCTGGCGGGGGAGCTGAGCTGTGTCTGTATCTGTTGGGACAGGGGCGATGAGGCTTCCTTCCTTGTCCACAGGTTGGAGAGGCTGTTGGCAGCAGTGGCTCTCTGGAGTGGCTGGACTTGGGTGGAGATGTCACCGCCTCCCAGATGTGTCTCTGCCCTTTGCTTTGGAAGGAAAGGTGAGAGAGAGTTGCTCGTTCTGCTGTGGAGCCTATTGGTTTCGCTTTTAATTCATTACAACATGGAGCAGGGAAGAATTGAGTGTAGCAGCCAAGTTGGGAATGAAGCCTGGTCTGAACCACCTTGGGTGGGTGGTCTGAGGATGGTGAGCTAGCCGCTCAGCCAGTGGGTGGCAGGGAAGTGTTCATGGTCCTCATTCACTTCCCCTTGGATATCACACTTCCTTCATCACTGAGAGAGGTATGTACTAATATCACTTGATGTTTCCTGTGGCCACCTTCTCTGTCCGCAAGATTTACATGTGATGTGACTATGGATGTCTGTTGCTGCTTTCAGACCTGCCTCCCATGGATCCCACTGAATTCTGGCCTGCCTGTGTGTGAGCTCACATGTGTGTCAGTTAACTTCCAAGACCAGCTTCCTCTGAGTTTTTTAAGTTATTGTAGGATTGAGAAGCCTCTTTTCCTCGTAACCAAGGGTTCAGGAACTCTAGGAACAACATGAAATATCTTGGGCTCCTGCCCTAATCTACCTGCTTTGCCTGCCTTGAGACTGTGGAGTATGGAGTCAGTTTTCTATGTGATTCGTAGCAACTGCTTTTCTTCTTCACAAAGTTGTCCTTTGTCCACTTCTGCGTAGGAGCTCCCTCCCAGATCGAGATGCCTTGTGGGTTGGATACTGGGAACAGTGGTATCCTTCCATTCTGAAAGCCACCAGTGTCTCACGCCTGGGGGACTTCCTATAGCAAATGTCAGCAGGGAACCTGGTGTCTGTGAGGCCCTGGTGCAGGGTAGTTGTCCCACACCATGAACTCAGGGTGCCTGGGAGGGTTCTGACAGCCCCCGGGCTCCTGCTGCTCTCTCCTCAGGCCAGGAGCGGTGATGGAAGCTGAGGAGAGTCTTGGGTTGGACCTTGATGGCCAGATGTTGGGTGAGGACAGGAGTGCTCTGAGCCCAGGAACACGAGAGCAGGCAGGTGCTCCTGGGAGGGCTGCTGAGGCCTGGAGGACAGAGATCCCGGCCTCAGGGAGGATGGCCAGTGGAGGGCGACTGGGGGCCCTGAGGAGTGGCATAGAATAGAGCGCATCAAGACCAAGGCGGGCTCAGGGCTGAAGCCAGGGCTCTTGTTTTGTCAGAATGACCTCCCTTTTTGTAGTGAAGTCATGAAAGGAGGCCTTATCATAGGTAAGTTCTGTTGGGAAGATACACTGAGGCTGTGTTTCTCCCGAGTCCAGAAGTTTACAGGAAATGGCTCTGCAACTTACTTTTTAATTAAAATTATATATTTATTTATTTATTTATTTATTTTGGCCGTGCTGGGTCTTCGTTGCCACATGGGCTTTTCTCTAGTGGTAAGTGGGGGCTACTCTCTAGTTGAGGTGCTTGGGCTTCTCCTTGCGGTGGCTTCTCTTGTTGGGGATCACGGGCTGTAGGGTGCGTGGGCTTCAGTAGCTGCAGAACGCAGGCTTAGAAGTTGCAGCTCCCAGGCTGTAAAGCACAGGCTCAGTAGTTGTGGTGCATGAGCTGAGTTGCTCTGCGTCATTTGGGATCTTCCAGATCAGTGATAGAAATCTCCTGCATTGACTTCTTTACCATGGGCCCACCAGGGAAGCCCTGGCTTTGCAACTTAAAGAGCCACAGATACTTGAAGAGATACTGGCATTGGGTAAAGTAGCCTTACCTCCTGGCTCTACAACAGGAAGCTGTGTGATCTTAGGCAAGCTACTAAGTCTCTGAGCCCATTTTCTCACCTCTAAGTAAGGGTGCTACCATCTGTCTCTCAGGGGTCCTTGTGACAGGCTGAAGAAGTGGGTGCACATGGAATGCTTTGCCCAGTGCCCGACACCCCACAGCCCTGCTGCCCTGGAAGGTGGCCTCTCTTTTGTTTTCTTGTCCTCGTATCTCACCCTAGCAGACACATTCACCCCAGAAAAACACTGGTCTTCTGTCTTTTTGAAGTCTTGTCAAGCTCTCTACCCCCATGGGCATGGACGTGACCTTTTAGCAGCACCAAGAATGACCCCTTTCATTCAGAGGACAGAGGGTGACTAGAGAAGCAGGCCTCTCCCCCTTGCTGCATCCGATCTTCAGCTCCAGTCCTGGGAGCCTGTGGGCTGGGATGGTCCTACCCAGTTGCCATCACCTGCAGGCATGCGCCAGCCCCTGGCAGCAGTGGGTGGGGTGGGGTCAAGCCTGTGATCTGCTAGACGGGCTGGAGAGACCGTGAGCATAAGGGGCCCAGCACGTTGTCAGCGGGGCTCCCCATCTGGGTGTGTGTCTCCATGAGGGTCTCTTATTTGCTCTTGGGTGATGTAGGCTCTGACGCCTCCTCGTGTCCCAGGTTTCCTTTCCGTCCCCTCTCTCTGGTGGGGCACTTCTCTGCTGGGAGCCTGCAAAGCTAGCACTGACTCCAGAGCAAGGGAGATCGGCCTGTTGGCAGTTATCTGGACCTGAGAGCAGTTTGTCCTTGAAGGCTCTTTGTCATCCGTGTTCTTAGCATTGTCCCATTTGGAATTTGGGGAACTTAGCCTTAAGTGCCTAGAACCCAGGGACACTGTTGCTGCTGCCACTGTTACTGCCTCCTCTGCAAGTGGGTGCCTCTGCATTTCTGCTGCAGAAGCCTCCAGAGCTGAGCAGCCAGAAGGCCCGATAGAGTCCTGGCAGTAGCTGGAGGTGCTGGGGTCCCCCAGGGTGAAGGGCACCATCTGAGAGGGACAGAGGTCCTCAACTGCAGGTAACTGAAGACCGGCCCTTGGTCATCTACCCAGCATGGAGCATTAGGCCAGCATGTTCTTTTTCACTTGCTTTCTGGGAACTTGACAACGTGCTCAGCACAGGAGCCGTTTTTAGTCTGATGGTGTGTGACTCTTCAGGTGAACGTGCAGGATCTGTGGGGATTCTTCCAGACTGCCTCTCCTTGCATGCCTTCTGCCACTGTTGGGTCTGCAGAAGCTGATGGCTAGCTGCAGTTTTCCCCGGGGGAGGTGAAGGAGCTGTCTTCTAGGGAGAAGCTGATTGTACTGGGTTGAAGAAAAAGTTCGTTCAGGTTTCCATAACAGCCTGCGAAAAGCCCAAATAAACTTTTTGGTCAACCTAATAAATCTGAGAGTCAGGAAGGAAACTGAATATTCTCAGGGAATTCGGAATAAATGTCTCCTCCCTGCCTCTTGTAATTGATGGTCTGGATCTTTGTTGGGTATGTCTTAAGACCTTGTGATGGGTTCAGGTTTGTAATTCATCCATGTCCATGGTCAGACACAGTTTGGAGCTGTGATGCAGGTATGATACATACAAATTATATGTGTAAAATGTTTTTCATCAACTGTTTTTTCTGTTTGTGTGGTGCTCGCTGGCTTTTTATTCCATTTGCTAGCCTCTGCCGTACATGTTTTCTGTACACTCCACTGTGTGTGTTTGGCCTTTTGATCGCAGCAGCAGCACCTGTCTTCCCCAGAGCACACTGGTGCAGGTCCCTGGACCCACTGCAGTTTGAGCCCCACACAGCCTCCTTTCTACAGAGGATCCTGCCACTGTGTCAGCTCCCACCCACGCCCCTGTGCCTGTATTCACTCTCCCACCCATCCATCCTTCACTGTCCTCCTCAGGTTACATTAAGACATCTTAATTTCTTCTAAGTCAAAAGCAGCAGACTTTCTGTGAAGGGCTGGATTGTGTTTTACGCTTTGCTGCAGCTATTCAGCTCTGCCAACAAGGCACAGAAACCCCCTAGACAATACATAGACCTCAGGTGTGGCTGGGTTCCAGTAACTGGATTTGCAAGAACAGGCTGTGGACCATGTGGCCCACATGCTGTAGTTTTTGGACCTCTCCTTTCATTCTTCTCTACAAGGTGGTAAATCTCCTAAGTGGAGTGGACTCCTCAGAGTGCATTGCTCAGCCAGTTTGCCATTTGCTTCTGGTGTCAAGTCACTGAGTGAGTTTCCAAGCCTGAGAGCCATGGGCTCCTGGGGTTGGAATGAGGGCCAAGGGTAGGCTAAGCACGGCTAGATCCAGCTTATGTGTCAGCTTCCAGCAAACACTGAACCTTCCTGGATGCTTCCCCTCTGACCCCAGAGCAGAGCGCCATGCATTTGGCTCTTTTAGAAACCTGAATGACAGGAATGGAGAGGCCCTGAAGAAACAGCATGGGAGGCCCATGCATAGAAGGCATGTGAGACCAAGGGAGAGGTTACCATGAGGGGAGAAGCTGTCAGTCTTCAGAGGAAGGCTCTGGGCACCCGTCCACAGTCCTGCAGGAACCTGGTGGCAGAGTAAAGCATGACTGAGTCTAGAATTTTTTTTTTCTTCTTTTGGTAGAGGTGCTGGCGAATGAATCTGAGTCCTTGTACAAGCCAATAGAACCTTTTAAAATTTTGTATTATTGGAAAATTCAGCTGTACTACAAATGATCAACTCATGGCTAAATCATGTTTCATTCACATCCCCAACATGTTCCCAATGCCTCCCCACTACATCTAAACACATCCTGGACAGTTTCACCAGTAAACACATCAGCAGGTGTCTCTGAGAGGTGAGGTTGAGCCTAAAGGTCTTGAACCCTCTTGCAGGGCTCGCTCCCTGAGACCAGCCCTCCCCTGGGGATCCTGGGGCACGTGGAGGTCAGTGTACGTCTGAGTTCCCTCTCCTCCCACTACTAGATCGAGAGGTGCAGTCGTGGGCTCTGAACGTGGATGAGAAGTTCCATTCCCACCATGTTCCCAGAACTTATGCTCTACTCTCATTATACCACATTTTCAGTGGACACCTTTTTATTCTCTTCTTTTTTTTGAATGACAGGGTTTCTTTATTTAGCTAAAATTTTTTTTAAAAAAAACAACCATTTTACTTTGCTGTTTTCCTTAACCAAAATGAACCTGTGTTTCTGCTGAGCCCACAGCCTAGGAATCTGCTAGCCTCAGGACTGCTCTCTCCTCCCACACTGTGACATCACCAGCTGCCTGTGACACCGTGCCGGTGTGTCCCAAGCTGTCAGGAGTCCGGAGCCCTCTGTGCCCTGTCCAAGGGAGAGGGCTGAGGCCACTGTGGTTTGTACTGAGCTGTGTTTGCATTTCCCCCGGGTGACCCGGCCCCTGTGACAGGAGTGCGCTGGGAGAGCAGAGTGACAAGGACCACTGGCCACTGAGGGCTGGAGAGACACCCTACGGGACCCAGATCCCGCAGCAGCAGCAGCACCTCGTGGGGGATGTGAGGCAGCAGATCCTAGTGGGACAGATTAGAGCCAAACAGGAAGCGGAGCTGGAACAGCTGCACACCGGCCTGCGGGTTGAAGACGGTAGGAGCTTGCTTGCCATTCCCATCTCTCTGTGCCCCCCTCCCCCGCCTTCTGTATTCTTTCCTTTGTTTTCTTTGTGATATGATGGAATCTATGGTATTAGGGGTTCTCTCCCCTCTTTTAGAGACCAGAGGCTCTTACAAGGGGCTGAAAGCAAGAATAAGGAAACAGCCTTGTTTTTGGCCCCTCATCGGGGTGATGGTTCTCCTGCCTGCTCCTTCGTGTGCACACATTTGTCCAGGCTCTGCTACTGGCCCGTGTGTGTGCCCACTGCCCTGCTGAGGCCAGGGGCTACATCCCCTTGCCGTGTGGTCAGGGGGGGCCATCACTTGCCCCAGATGGCCCTGTGGCCCTCATCCCACCCTGTCAACCTGGCCAGCTCTTCACTCTGCGCAGGTGCAGCTGTGGCCAGAGGTGCCTGAGTCCAGGGAGGGAGGGAGGGCTGACCTTCTCTTGGGGTGTTTTTGGTTTGCAGACCAGCAGTGGCTGCTCAGAGGAGGGACCCGGCTGGCCAGCTCGTGGCAGCAGCTGCAGCAAGACCACGCAGCAGAGAAAGAACTTGAGGCTGCAGTGCCTTCTGATTCGTGGTGCCAGACAGACCCCAAGACTCAGCCGTACCCCCAGGTCCGAAGCCAGAGCAAGGTGGTGCACCCACAGTTCCTGTGGAGACACGAGCGGAACGTCCGGCGGAAAAGAGCCTCATTCAAGCTGGAGAGGATCATCAAGAAGCAGAGGCTGCTGGAGGTCCACAGGGGACCGGAGCAGCTCAGGGCACTGTGCTGGCTCCAGGATGACCGCCCCCGGAGGACCACCTTCCCAGCCCTCTGCCCCGGTGCCCTGGTCCCAGGGCCTCATCGTAGAAGCAGGTTGACAAGCTGCAGTTCTCCGCGCCTCCGAAGGCCCTGCGGCTGGCACTCAGCCCAGCTGCGCAGGTATAGCCCAGGGAGGCCGCCTGGAGGCACCGGCTGAGGTTTACAGCCCCTTCCCAGGGCCTCAGTTTCTTCCAGCTGTGAAACGGAAAGATGTGTTTACTCTTCTCTTGCTCATCGCTTTCTCTTTCTTCCGACCACTCTTCTTCTTTCTCTATAGTCGGACTCTTCTAAGACTGCTCCTGCCCCACTTTGAGCGGCAGCTCTTGCTCCTTTGGTGACATCTCCTGAGGGAGAATCTCAGCCTCATCTTCCCCGTGCTCCAGACCGTGGCTGTCCACATATGCCTCCTTGTGTAGGTGCTGCCCCTCCATCTCATGCTGCCCCAAACCGCAGTCTGTTCCCACAACAGTCTCCCTTCCCCTCCCACCCAACCAGCAGCTCCAGTCAGTGTCTTAACCCCCACCATACTGAGCACGCGGAGCACTGTCTCTCTGACTCCTGGTTCAGTTTGGGATCCTCCTTTTTCTTTTCTCCTTCACTCCTCATGTTCAATCAAGCGAGGATATGCTGTCTCCCAGACTGCTTGGAACAGAGGGCTGTGTCTACCTCTTCATGTGCTCTGGGCCTAGCAGGGGGCCTCGCACATATTAGGTGCAGTTAATGTCTGTCAATGTTACGTTTGCTCACCGATCAGTCTTAGTCTTCAGAGTGTGTGAAGCATTTCCAACACACAAGGTGGGAAGAATCATGCACCTGTCACCCAGCAGGTGTCATGATTTGCTTTGTCTCCCCTTCTTCATTTTGCTGATGAAGTATTTTAGAACAACTCCTATACAGCATGTCATTTCAATCCTACAGCAAATATATACAGTTCTGATAAAGAAGGGCTTTCCTTGTAACCATATTGTCATCACACCCAACAAAATTAAAATAATTACTCAGTATAATAAAAAACCTAGGCCATATTCAAATTTCTCTAGTTGCCTCAAAATATATATTTATAGTTAAATTAAGATCCAATAGGATATATACACACTGCAAGTGGTTATTATATCCTTCAAGTTTCTTTTAATCATCCTTTTTTGCTTTAATAATTTGTTCATATCATTAATTTGTTAAAGTGGGTCAGTTCTATATGATGTGCTTCTTTATAGATTTGTTTGTTTGGCTCCTTGTAAAGCTGTTTAAGTTATTCTTCAGTTCCTCATGTTGGAAGTTTTCCCTAAAGACGTGATTCGATTCGGATTCCATTCAACCTTTTTATAAGTAAAGAAAATGAGGAACACAGTGTACTCAGGGCTACTTTAAGAGCCAGGGCTCTAGTGTGAAGTTGCCTTATGTACCTGTAGAGCTTTCTTCTGACCCTAAAGGCCATGAAATGAAGTGACAGTTGGTCAGTTGTATCCGACTCTTTGCAATCCTGGACTATACAGTCCATAGAATTCTCCAGGCCAGAATACTGGAGTGGGTAGCTGTTCCCTTCTCTGGTGGATCTTCCCAACTCAGGAATCCAACCGGGATCTCCTGCATTGCAGGCGATTCTTTACCAACTGAGCTATCAGGGAAGCCCAAAAGGCCTTAGGGACCTAGTTTTAATAATTTTATTTATTTATTTTTGACTGTGCTGGGTCTTCATTGTTGCATGTGCTTTTCTCTAGTTGCAGCAAGCAGGGGCTACTCTCTGGTTGCAGTGCATGGGCTTCTTATCGTGGTGGCGTCTCTTGTTGTGGGGCACAGGCTCTAGGGCATACAGGCTTTAGTAGATGTGGCATGTGGGCTCAGTAGTTGTGGCTCTCAGGCTCTAGAGCACACCCTCAGTAGTTGTGGCTCAGGGGCTTAGTTGCTCCGCACCATGTGGGATCGTCCAGGACCAGGGATTGAACCTGTGTCTCCTACATTGGCAGGCAGATTCTTTACCACTGAACCACCAAGGAAGCCCTGGCCTAGATTTAAATCTCTTTCAGAGCAAACTAAGCGGGACTTTATAGTCCCTCTGTCAGCAGGAAGTAGGGACCTCTGACCTCTGAGATGGCTTTCCTTGTCTCCACAGCGTTTTCGTGAATCGGGATCGCTCCACCACGTTACCACCTATGCCTGACCCTACTGAGCAATTATCAGAAGAGTATCTGCCCCTGGCTGCTTCTTACCCCCCAAGGATAGGGCATCTCATCCAGCATGCCCTCTGTTCCTCAGGCGAGGGGCAGTTTGGCACAGCCAGGAAGGCCCTGGCCTGGAAGGGAGCCTCACCCCTGGGCATGTGTCTCACCGAGAGCTCAGAGTCAGCCAGTGTCCAGGAAGTGGAGAGAATGGGTAAGCAGCCCCATCAGATGGTGGCCCAGAGTTTAGTATCTCTGGGCCAGTCAGCTCACAAGTGAAAGCCGTGGGATAAGCTGAAGGTCCTTACCCCTTCCACTCAGACCAGGAGGGCTAAGGACACGTACGAGCAGGGTGGTGAACAGAAGGGAACCTTGGGCCCACGAGGCTGTTGAGGGAGCCAGTTGCAGTTCCTCACATCTTCATGGATCCAAATAGACATTTGGGCATGGAAAGGCAGCCAAGACTTTCTGGGCAGGATTCATACCACCGTCTCCAAGCAGGGCATCAAAAAGACAGCAGAGGGTCCTGGCAGCTAGGGTTGAAAAGTCCTCTTGCTTGTCTCATGGCAGCCTTTTGAAGAGGCAGCACAGAGTGGGGGACCCAGACACCATGGCCTCACTCAGACTCCAGCCCCATAGTGGCTCTTGCAAGAGAAAAAGGTGGTGATGTATCTGACGCAGATAGCGGTTACTCAGTAGGTTCTCTCTCCTGTGTCTGTGCCAAAGCCCTGCCAGCGCCGCTGGAGCTGGAGGAGCCCCAGGGGAAGGAGCAGGACCTCCCAGAGCCAGACAACTCTGAAAGTGACGACAGCCAAATATCTGAGGACTCGCTGGCCGAGAAGGGGCCCGGAAACCCACGGAACAGCTCAGGACACAGTTACCTCACCAGCGGCTGTGGCCACAGCCAGGCCAGAGCACGAGCCTCTGAGAGGGGCTTCACCACATCCTCAGGCAGTCGACCATTCACCTTGGCTCACAGGAGTGTTTCCCTCGACAGCCTGATCGATGCTGAAGAAGAACCAGGGGACCATTGGCAAGGAAAGCCTTTCTTTGGTTCAACTGATGAGATGCCCACGGAGACTTTCTGGCACCTGCAGAGCCCCATTCTGCCTGCAGGGGGCCAGGAGGCAGTGTGCAGGCTTGGTCCCATCAGTCACAGAAGAGCCCCCAGGCTAGATGCCATCTTGCCAGTGAGCAGTTCATTTTACCTGAAACCCCAGCCGCAGCCGCCCTGTGAGCAGCCTGAGGTGGCGGTGGAGGGAAGCCCCACCGAACCGGCCACCATTCTCCAAGACATACAGCCCTCCAGAGGGAGCCCTCTGGTGTCCATGGATTCCTGGTTCTCCTGTGACTCCAAGATCAATCCCAGCAGCCCCCCACATTCTTTATGTCCAAGTCCCGACACCCAGGAGGTTCAGTGCTGTGGTTGGGAAAGGCCTGGATACTGGCTCAATACAGAAGAACTCAAGTCACCAGGTACAGAAACCATCCTGCCTTTCAGCTCCACACTGCCCCCAGCCAGCACTGAGCTGCCTTGCAGCATTAGAAGTGTGTATACAGACCCTGTTTCTGGGTCTGTGTCCCTCTGGGACCCTTGCAGCCTTCTTCAGCCAGGAGCTGAGGGTACCTTTCAAGCCAGTGGGGTCCCTGAGACGGCCCAGCAAGGCGTCTCTGAAACATCCAATTCTAGTGTGTCCAGCTTGTTGGCTGCCTCTGCCAGCTCATTTACTTATATTGGCAGCGCCTGTGAGAGAGACTGGGCTGCCCTCCAGCAAAAGTACCTCCTTGAACTGTCTCATCCTGTTTTGGAGGCCACGGGAGCCCCCAGGCCAGTTTCCACCTCCCTTAAGGAAGACTCTGGTTCTCCGATTCAAGCTTCCGGCAGGGGAGGAGATGCTATATTGCCAGTTGGTCCTGGGGCATCTAGCAGCCCAGATTTCAACAATGTTCCAACCCATCTGTCCAAAATTAGGCGTTTGAGAGCAGAGAAAGAACAGGACAGTCTGAATGTCAAGGTAGGAGGTACTTCAGATTTCTTTACAACTAATGAGAAAGAGGTAAGTCATAGTGGAAGTTACTCAGCAGATGTAGAATCGTTGACTTCTGGACCTACAAACGCACAGGTCTCTGCAGCAGAGAACAAGATGGTATATCCCATGACGGCAGCACAGGGAGTCAGAAAGAGCAGCTTGGAGGAGTCCTCTCAGAGCAGCAAGAAACCTGGACTCATGACGTCCTCTGATGAGTGTTTCATCCTGAAGAACCCTTGTCACCATATTGTCACCATAGCCACCAAAGACCCCCATTGGCCCCGAGGCTGGGCTCCTTTGAGGAAGAAGAGAGCAGGCCCAGTGAGGCGATTAGGTCAGAACAGCCACCGCCCCCCACAGGAAGAGAAGACAGACTCCCAGGAGAGCTCCGTGGAAGCGGACGGAAGACACAGCAGGCCTTCCTGCCCCTTTCCGTCTGGCCCAGAGCTCTACCTTCACTCTGCTCCCTGGAATCCACTTCCGTCTTCCCTGCAGCCACCTCCCTTGGAAACATTCTATGTGACCAAAAGCCGAGATGCCCTGACAGAAACTGCCTTGGAAATTCCAGCTTGCAGAGAAGCAAGGGTGCCCTCCCCACCCCTCAGGGAAGCCTGGGGCTTTGGACATGAACACCAGGTCCTCCAGAATGTGTATGTGGAGAATAAGTTGCCAGGACAATTACAAAACCAGAATTCCAAGATTGTATCATCTCAGCAGGTCGCAGCCGAGAGGCCAGTTGATTTGAACACCAAGGAAGTTTGCAGAGAAAAAGGGAAATGCCTTGGAAAGGTTAAAGAAAGAAGCCATAATTCGGTTTATTTTTTTGTCACTCAGAATGGACATTTTTTCCCATCTACCAGCATAAAAGTATGTGAATTTGAAAATCAAGTTGGAATTTTAAATAAACACAGTCTTGCAACGCTCGAGCAGGGAGCAAAGGCTCCTGTGCAGTCCCACTGCAGTGTCTCCTCAAACAGTTCTGGGTCGGGGAAGCCTCTGCTTGCGTGTGAATCTGAGACGGGCAAGGAAGAAGAGCAGGGGCGGAATGCAGTCCTCACACAGGCCCAGGCCTTTGACGCGAAGAGACACTTTCCTTCCAGGGTTAAGTCTGATTTCACCTGTAAAACCATCTGTTTAGCCCCCGACAAGGACAAGCCACAGGATGCTGCTCTTCCTTTGAAGTCTAGATCAGTACGTCATGAGGTAAGCAGCCCAGAGACAGTGGCCCTGGGTGAGAGTCCAGCCCATAAGGAGGAATGGAGGAATGGAACTGGGCTTCTTGGAAAAGCACCCCATTCCAAAGACGGCTCAGAAGAGTTTAGGCTTTCACAGACTGAGTCCACATATGAACAATTCCAATCAGTTACATGCTCTCAGGAAAGAAGCCTCAGCGAATGCAAAGTCCCTGGAAAAGCGCTTAAAGCAAATCCCAAAGAAGCACCTCCTGGAAAGACATGGGATGAAAGAGTTAATAATGCTGATGAGATGGCTAGGCTAATTAGGAGTGTGATGCAGCTGGAGAATGGCATCTCAGAAATTGAATCCAAACAGGGTAAGCAGCTGCACGCTTCCCATCCACCAGGAGTCAGCAAGGAGTTCATCTTCCAGTACCAACAGGACCAGGAGACGGCTGAGGGCGTGCTGAGGACAGGCAGCTTTGGAAGCCACCCGCCCTTCAAGGATCAGCCGACTTCTCCCAAATGGACAGACAGTGTTATCTGTAGGGATGATGAAGCTGGGGAAGTGGAGGTGAATGGTAGCACTGATCCCCGGGGACCTGGCAGCAGATTTGTGAGAGGGCACACCTACCCAGCTGTGCTTGACACACCTGCCAGGGACTCTGGTGGTTATTTAGGGGTGTGCACTGTTTGCAGAGAATGCACCAATGCCTCTGCTTACCTGAGGATGAAAGCATCAGCCAGAGCTCTGCCATTGCAGCCCAGGCCCGAGGGGACTTCTCAGGAGGGCAAGGTTGTGAATGCAGTGCACCTCAGACGTCAACCCCGCAGCTTGGGAAGTCTGGAGGAGCTGGAGACTGTGGAGGGTGTTCAAGAAAGCCATCCTGCCAAGTGCATCCATCATTCTAAGCAAGAGGAGCCAGCAGTTCAAGGCAGAGTGGAAGAGATGGCTGCTCAAAGAGGGAGCCTAGAGGAGAAAAACACAGTCTTGTCGACTCAGAGACTCCCTGGCCTGTGCCACTGTTGTGTGCACACACTGTTCAGCCACAAGACCGGCCTGTCACCAAGCCAGCCAGACTCCTGTATGGCTCCTCGCCAAGACCTGAGTCATACCTTGCTCTTGAATTCAACAAAGCTGCCAAGAAGCTATCTTTATGCACCTAATACTCTAGGCATTTCTTCTGTTGACTATGTGTTGGATCCTACCATGCTGAAAATGCCCACCAGTCCCTTGGTAGCTGGAGCGGGGCAGCAGGACGAGAGTGGAGCGTCCAGACACCATAGCCTGAAGGGAGACAACAGACAGGGCTCCACTGTGGCGTACTCTGCTTGGCCTGTATCTGTGACATCCATGGCCATGGGACCTCGTGGTCAATCCAGTGCACCAGGGAGCATTCCCCTGGGGGCAGAGGGCAAGGGGTCAGCAAGCACTGGTCTCCAGGACCAGGGAGGGGACCTTAGAAGCAGCTCGATGGGCCTGGGTAGCAGGGTAGGCTCTCCTTCCAGAGCCGAGGCAGCTGAACCAAGAGGACCAGACAGAGCTGGTGCCCTGAATGGGGCCTTTAGCCTGCTTGAGAGGAGGGTTGGCAGCCCCTTGGAAGAAGGAGACGACCAAGGCAGAGAGGTAAGGCAGGAGGCCGAGGACCTCAGTCCTGCTGGTGGGGCTTTCTCAGCGCCTATGTCCCCACCAGTGGTGCCTCAGCTGGAGCCCTCTGCTCAGCCACCAACAAGCTTGGCTGTTTTGGAGGAGACGGGACAGGCAAAGACTCAGGGGAAGCCGCTTTATGACGTGGTGGCTGGGGGCACAGTCCTGCTTTCCAGCAAGACTTTATTAGAACCTGAATGTTCTTCAAGTGCCCCCGGCAGGCTGCAGTGTCCTCAAATGGGCCAGTCAGTGGCCAACAGGACCACAAATGAACCTGAAGCACGGGATCACATGGCATCTCTCTCCATTGAACCAGGACACCTATCAGTTGACAAGAGGACAACTGTCCTTCAGTCCATACCCCCCTCTGCAGACAGGTTCCATTCTCTGCCCAGCACTGACACTGACATGGGGCCACAGTGTCCCTCACGGACTCCCTCCCACACTGAGCCTACTCCAGGTGGGAGCCATTGCACCGGAAAACTGGAGCATTTCCTGGGAGCAGA
Organism: Bos indicus; assembly: GCF_029378745.1. NCBI lineage: Eukaryota > Metazoa > Chordata > Mammalia > Artiodactyla > Bovidae > Bos > Bos indicus. The sequence goes on from NC_091769.1 coordinate 37,906,499, forward strand.
TGAACAATCTATGTGTCACACAAGCTCTTCTGAAATCACAGAGAAAAACAAAGAAGCAACCAGAGCGCCTCCCTCTGCTGATGCTCTGGGTTCAGATAGTCTTCCTTCTTCAGCAGCCTCCAGGGAGGAGGACAGGAGGGTGATGACAGGTGAAGTAGTGGCTGCCTCACTTTCTCAGGCCCCTTTTGAGGATTCTGGACAGATTGCACAGGGGAGAGAGCTATTGGCTGTGGCCGAGGGCATGCTCCCTGGCCATCAGGAGAGCAGCCCAGCCCACCAAGAACCTGGGACTCTGGACTGCACATGGGGAGGAGGTTCAGATAACTTCCAAGCCATTGCACAGGGAGGAAAAACAACCTGTTTTGAAAGTCACCTTGTGATCTCTGTTGTTCAGAATTCAACCAGCCTCTCAGAGCCTAACCAAGACCAGGGCCAATGCCTCAAGGCTTCCACCAGCTTAGAAGAAGGGAGGGCAAGCCCCAAACGGGGTACTGTCCTGCCTGGAGCCCTGAAGGGGGTTGGACTGGAAGCTCCCTCACAGCCATGTGTGAAGCGGGAAGGGAGTGTTGGCTCTGGGCCAGCAGAAGCCTACAGGGCTGGCATGGAAGGTCCCAGGCCAGCTCTGTTGCCGGATCAGAGCCCCGGGGGAGTCAGAGAGGAAGCCCTGAGCAGATGCCCACAGGAAGACTCGGGTTTTGGTGTCTCCTCATGGAGCCCTGGTGGCAGCAAGACCCTTGGCCTATCCCAGGGCCAGGAAGAGAGTAGATCTGGTCCTTGCTGGCAGCCGCGCAGCCCTCAACCTGTTGTTTGGGCTGCCCGTTCCTCCCCTCCCTCCACCTCACTATGTTACAGAGATGGTGACTTGGGCAGGGGGCCTTCCACGGCCCCTCTACACCCTCACCACCCTGCCAGGGTCCCCTCCAGGGCCTGGGGAATGGAGAGAAGAGAGGGCCATGGCGGGGAACCTGGCGTGCTGTTGGCGCATGGCTTTGAGCCCAAAGGCATTAATGTGGAGCTGGGGCCAGCAGACGGCAGCACCCTGGAGGCCTCCGCCACTGCGGTCCTGCCTCTGACTGGGGGCTGCAGCTCCCCTGCTGCCCCCGACATGAGGACGAGCCCCCCCAGCCACTCGCTCACTCGCTCCAGATCAATAGGGGATCCTGAGAAGAAGGCTGCGGAGAAGAAAGTCCGAGCCAAGCTTGAGGCTCTCCCTTTCCCTGAGGGCAAGTGCTCCGAGACACCCGGGAGGTTGCAGGACAGCTCTGTGGGGGGCCAGGGTGCGAAGGGCTCTCAACCCAAGCCAGCAGCACTGGGGGGACCACACACCCTGAATTTAAGTGAACGATGTGTTGAGAGTGAGCTGCTGGAGGGACTACAACAGGGATGTTTGGGAAATGACATCAGATGCCTTCCAGAAGAGCCGCAACTTGCCCCAGGGTCCAGGGATCATGGTGGCTTGCATCCCCAAGAAAAATTCATAACAGAGTTAAAGTATATCTCCAGATCCCAGGTTGACAGTCTATGGGAGGAGGAAGAGCAGCAGAGAGACCAGGCTGCAGGTGGCCGTGAAGACCCTGCGGGGGTCAGGAGTCCTCCATGTGCTGATGAAGGTGGCTCGGACAGCTGTCAGATTAGAAGTGCAGACAGAGAGGGCAGGACGGTGGCCAGGTCCGTGTCCAAGACGATCTCGCCCAGCTTTGGTGACTCAGCCGCTGTCTCCTTAGGGCAACGCAGAGCACACTGGCCGGCAGCGCAGGGCCCCAGGCAGCCCTCTTCTGGTGGGGAGCAGCCGGTGCCCCACCACCGGAGTGCACGTCCTATAATTGCAGTCTTCTCTGGTCGCAGATACTCCAGACCGCAGTTCTCTGTGGTCAGCTCTTCCCGGTCTCTTCAGGAGCTGAACTTGAGTGTGGAGCCTCCTTCCCCAACAGAGGAGGATATCGTGGAGCCCAACCGATTGTGGACCTCACACCCCAGGGGCACTTCCTCAGAAAAATCTGCGGTGAGAACATCTCTGAACGCTGAGGGCTGTGATCAGGAAGCCTCCTCTGACTTGGACAGTATTGCTGCTGATCTCAGGCCCCTGCCACCTGCACCCCCGCCTTACTCAGCGACTTCAGGTTTCTCGAGAATGCCGACCCCCAATCTCACGTCTGTCCATCCATCTGGTGCTCTGGAACAGGCCCAGTCAGGAAAGCCAGAGAGACTGGGTGGCCAAGCCAGGCCAGAGGAGTGGCACTCCACGGATGTGGACAGAGGAGCCCTGCTCTTGGGCCCCAGTGACGTCAACCCCTGTATCCTTCCCTGGCATCCCAAGGGGCCTGCACGCGCTGGCTGGAGGCGGCATGTGTTTGGCGGTGCAGTCAGTGTCTCCCGCCGCCCCACGTCGCAGGGCCTGACACCACCAAACGTGGCCCAGAGCAGCATGGATAGCCACGTAGAGGACCAGAGCTCCTTGTTCCGCTCCCACCTCAGCACCTTGGCCAGCGCCCAGAGCCTGTTGAACAAACGCAGCAGCGTTGGAAATGCCCGAGGTTCACGTAAGGCCTGGGAGGTATGGGGATCCTTGCCTGCCCTGAGGAACCCTGACACCCTGATCAGCTCTGAAGGAGCAGCCCCCTCGAAGGGTCCTGATAAGAGAGCCCAGTTCCTGGGCACCCCTGATGAAGTGGGTTCTCTGAGGAGGGAGCCTCCTTGGGCTGAGGAAAGCACTGCAGGTCCAGTGGATGAGATTATGCTGCTGTATCCATCCGAGGTAGGTGGTCCCATAGCTCAGTCCAGGATGGACACCTTGGAGCAAGGCACGCAGACCCTGGGCTGTGGGTCCCACTGGAGCTATTCTGACTTCTCATCTGCCCAGTCAGATCTGGCCTCCTGGGCCAGCATGCACAACCTGTCTCTCCACCTCTCGCAACTCCTGCACAGCACCTCGGAGCTGTTGGGGAGTCTCTCCCAGCCAAGTGTGGCCGAAAAGGAGTGGAATGCCAAGAGGGACACCCCTCATGAGGTGCCCCAGACTCGGATGACAGACGGCTCTACTCAGACCACCGTGGATGAGGGCATCCAGACTGACCTGGCCTCACCACCTCTCCACCTCCAGGCCCCAGAGGCCGACCCTCAGAAGGTCAATGTGATCCTTGAAGGGCTGGGCTCAGATCTCACTAGTATGTGTCAAGGAGAGGGACGTGTTCCCAGGGCACTTCAGAAGAGAAAGGCAGAGGAGACAGTGTGGAAAACAGCAGGGCCCTTAGATCTTCAGGGAGAAGACAATCTTTGCAGGCCCCAGAGTGCCCCTGTACCCTCATTCCACTTCAACTTGCAGAAAGGCCCCTTTGGGCAGAACCTGCCTTCTCTGAGCCCCCAGGCTTCTCCAGATGCCCTTCTGCCTCCCAGCTCCCAGGCAGAGGAGCCCTCCTGCCTGGCTGTTGGCAGACCCTGCCTCAGCGCGTTTTCCTCCCCAGGGCCCTGCCCCCACCCTGTGGAGTCTGTTGGGGAGCTCAGGGTGCAGGAGCAGGGGTCCGCCAGCACCTTGCTGGTGGACAGGGCCTCCTCCCCGATCCTCACACTTAGTGCCAGCACCCCAGGGTCGGGGATCCCCCCAAGTGCCTTGTCTCTTTCATCTCCCTCAGCACTTTCCCTTGACAGCCTCCAGAAACTCGTGTCCAGCCCAAGCCTTCCCCTTCCTGCCCCCCGGCCTCCAGTGGGTAATTTTTCTCAAACCACTGATGAGGCAGATGGCTCTCAGAGAGCAAGGGCTCCATGTGGAGAAGGTAGAAGTTCCTTAGAAGGGGGCAACCACAGGCCCTTCTTTGGGGTGAGCTCCCAAGGCAACCCACAGCAGAGCACAAAGCTCCAAGTCCGTTTTGTGCAGCAGCCCCTGCAGCAGTGTCTGCCCAGGACCACTGCCGGGGTGCAGAGCAGACTGTCACCCCCTCCACTGGGGAACAGGAGCCAGAGGCTGGCTGACAGCTTTCTGCCTGAGGACATGGCCTCACTAGAGTGTGGCCCGCTGAGTAGAAGGGGGCCAGGTGGATGGCAGAGCAGGGTGGAGAAAAGGGGTGAGTGCTCAGCATCTCCCGCGGAGCTGCAGCCCTCTCTGGACGGTCCCTGTCCACGGGGGGTCCTCCAGCGCCACAGCCCCTGCCCTTTCTCTGAGTTGACTGATACCCCAGGGCTCCAGGGTTGTGTCTTGGGCCCGCCTGTGGCCTGCCAGCCTGGGGGACTTCTGCCCCCCGGTTCCCAGATGCACACGGCTCCTGAGCCCCAACATCATGGTCTGAGGGACCTCCCCGTACATAACAAATTTAGCGACTGGTGTGGGCCTCAGAATAGCTCTCCTGGAGGGCCAGGTACCGTGGATTCTCTGGGGACCAGATGTGATTGTAGCTCTGGAGAGCAGTCCCAGAGGCTCCCACAAGCCCCTCAGGACCAGATTCGGGCACCTGAGTGGCCCCAGAGGGAACAGATCCCCCTGAAAGTTGGGGCCCAGAACCTCTCCCTCAGCACAGAACTCACAGAAGCAAAACTGCACCATGGCTTCGGGGAGGCAGACGCCCTGCTGCAGGTGCTGCAGAGCGGCACGGGGGAGGCGCTCGCTGCCGAGGAGGAGGAGCTAAACGCCCGGTAAGGACCCGGCCCTGGGTGGGACGCCAGAGAAGGCTAACAGCTGGCTGTTCCCCTCTCCCTGGCTCAGCTCTGGGATCTTCCAGGGGTCAGAGATAGATCTTAAGATGGAGAAGGGGCTTCAGGGTCAGCATCAGTGACTCAGTCACGTTCTGTCTCAGGCCAAAACACACAGCAGAGACCCTCCAGAGGAAGCGGGCTGAGGGACTTCAGAACTCCCGTTGGACGCGAAGCCTCAGCCCCAAGAAACAACTGAGCTTCGCCCGGGACTTTGACCTCCCCAGCCGGCGCCGAGAATACCTGCAGCAGCTGAGGAAGGATGTTGTGGAGACCACCCGGTAGGTGGACCGAGTGCCCTGCGGGGAGCCGGTTCGGTGTGGGGTGAGAGCATGTGGGGAGCGGGGCCCGGACTCTAGTGTCCTGGACACCAGAGGCCACAGCTTTGTATGCCAGGAGTGGGTCCTACATGCCTGTGGACAGTGGTAGGCAGCTGTGGAGAGAGAGGCAAAGGGGAAGAAGAGGGTGGGAGGGAGCTGTGGAGGGGGTAGAGTGGATAGAGGGGCCATGATGTGCTATGTAAGGCTGCAGGCCTGAGCCTCAGGATGTTTATAAAACCAAACTTGAAGACCCTGTGGGCAAAGAGAGGATGGGTCTTTCAAGAAGGCAGTGTTGCGGGCCTGGACCATTGCCCACTGACCACGTTAGAAGGCATCTCTCCACCCCTCTGGTTTTCCCCAGGAGCTCAGTGTCAACATCAAGGTCTTCTCACCCACCCTCTGACATAGAGCTGATGCTACAAGAATACCAGCGGGCCCGTGAGGAGGCCAAAGTGGAGATTGCCCGGGCCCGGGACCGACTGCGGGAGCGGACTGAACAGGAAAAGCTGAGAATTCGCCAGCAGATCATCTCCCAGCTGCTGCGGGTGGGGAGTGGGGCAAGCCTCTGATTTCAGGGTGGGCTTGGGCCTGGGGCAGACCTCAGACTGGGTCAGCCATCACCATGCTGCCTCTGAGTCTTGGAATGTAGCATCTGGAGGAAGATGTCGGGTCCTGGTGCCTGTTCAGAGCTGCTTCGCTCTTTGTTTAGATGTCATCCTCATCAGACCAGCTCTGGTCCCCGGGCGAGAGTCTGGAGGAGGCAGCTTGGAAATATAGTTGGGATTGGGATGGGGGCAGCCTGAGGGTATGAGGCTAAGGCAGGAGGCGCTGGGAGGCGATGGGAGTGTGGTAATGACGCACCCGAAGCTGGCTGATTCTGATCTGTCCTTCCCAGGAGAAGGAAAAACTACACACCTTGGCCACCTCTGGCTCCCGGTGCACCAGCTCCGATGGAAGCCTCTCATCTGGTGTCACCTCTGGCTATAATAGCAGCCCAGCCTTGCCAAGCCAGCTCCAGTCCCCAGACAGTGTGGTGAGTAGCAAATGCGAGGCATGAACCAGGGGCCAGGCCTGGTAATACTTAGGAAGTTGTGTCTCCTAGAGGCCACTCACTGCTGACATGAACCCTTATGAGCAATGGCCTTTGTTCTTCCCTGTGGTTTTGTCTCCCTTCCCTGTTCATTCATTCATTTATTCAACAGGTATTTATTTTGTGGGCACTATTTTAGTCATTGGGCAAAATTGTTCTTGTCCTTAAACAGATTATTAGAGGGAAGTAGCTTGTTTTATGATTAATTATTGTTGTAGAAAGTTCCATGAAGAAGGGGTGCAAAGACAATATGAAACAGGAACCTGACTTAGTCTGAAGGATCAGCAAAGATGCTCTGAAGAGACTGTGATTAAACAGAGACTGGAAAGGTGAGAGGTAGTTAACTCAGTAGAAGTTGGTGTCTGGAGATACTTGTGGGGCAGAAGAGCTTTCCAGGTGGAAGACTCAGCAAATGAGTCTTTAAGGGAAGAATTTTATGTGGAACCACAAGAAGGTTAGTGTGGCTGGAATGTAAAGAGTGAGATGGAAGAATCACACAAGAGAAGACTAGAAAAGGCAAGGTCATGTAGACTCTATTGAAAATTCTGACTGCTTTCTAATCCATATGATTATGCTATTTCCCGAAGCTGCTGCTGAATTTTTTTAATGGGGAGAATGACAAACGTGCCAGAGAAGAGGCAAGAACAGCCCTGGTAGACCCACTCATGACTGACAAAGCTGAGAGATGACAGTTGCTTGGTTCAGGGCACTGTCCAAGTGGAGAAGCCGACGTGCATGTGTTGACTAGAGAATCCACAGGCACCAGGGTAGATTGGAAGTTGGAGCCAGGGAGTGGGAGGAGTCAGAACCACACACACTTTGGGCTCAAAGGGCTCGTGATGTCCATGTGACGAGGAGCCCTGGAAGGGACAGGTTTTGAGGGGAAGATCACCATCTAGTTTTGTATTGACTGTGTTGAAAATACTTGTGAGAAATGCAGGGGAGTAGTTGAAAATCAGGCAGCTGGGATCCAGATCTGGAGCTCAGAGGTGAAATCTGGCTGGGGATATAAAATCTGAAAGCAAAACTTTTACGCCTTTTATAAGCAAAACTTCACATAGTAAAAAAAAAATAGTACTCAAATAGTAACAAAGATACAGAACGTCAAGTGCATCTTTAAGTCTCCTTTTTGCCTCCCCAGAAGCATTCATCCATCCCAGTTTGCTGTATATTTCCAGAGATATCCTGTGCATCTGTTAGGATATGTATATCTTTAAAAAATATGTGTATCTTTTTGTAAAGTTCATGAATGGAAGCATACTGTATCCATTTTCTCTCTGCTCTTTTTCCTTAAAAATATTTTTTAGTTTTATATCAGTAAATCTTGTGCTTTTTTAAACAGCTGAATAGTGCTTTTCTCTATTATTGCATGTTGTTTTGTTTCTGTTTTGTAAATAAGTTCATTTGTATCATCTTTTTAGATTCCACATACAAGTGATATCATACAATATTTGTCTCTTCTCTGTCTGACTTACTTCACTTAGTATGATAATCTCTAGGTCCATCCATGTTGCTGCAAATGGCTCTATTTCCTTCTTTTTTTATGGCTGAGTAATATTCCATTGTATATATGAACCACGTCTTCTTTATCCATCATGACTTGTTGGACATTTAGGTTGCTTTTGTGTCTTGGTTATTATTGTAAACAGTGCTGCAGTGAACATTGGGGTGTGTGTATGTTTTTGAATTATGATTTTCTCCAGATATATGCCCAGGAGTAGAATTGCTAGATCATATGATAATTCTATGTTTAGCTTTTTAAAGAATCTCCAACTGTTTTCCATAGTGATTGTACCAATTTATATTCCCATCAACAGAGAGGGTTCCCTTTTCTCCACACCCTCTCCAGCATTTAGTGTTTATACAGTTTTTGATGATGGCCATTCTGATTGATGTGATGTGATGTCACATTGTAGTTTCAATTGATTCGATAATTAGCGATGCTGAGCATCTTTCTATGTGCTTTTTGACCATCTGTTTATCTTCTTTGGAGAAATGTCTGTTTAGGTCTTGTGAGCATTTTTTGATTTTTTTTTTTAATATATTGAGCTGCATGGGCTGTTTGTATATTTTGGAGATTAATCCCAGGTCAGTCACTTTGTTTACAAATATTTTCTCCCATTCTGTAGGTTGTCTTTTCATTTTGTTTATGGTTTCCTTTGCTGTACAAAAGATTTTTAAGTTTAATTAGTTCTTATTTATTTTTGTTTTTATTTTCATTACTCTAGGAGGTGTATCCAAAAAGATATTGTGTGGTTTATGTCAGAGTATTCTGCCTATGTTTTCCTCTAAGAGTTTTATAGTATCTAGCCTTAAATTTAGGTCTTTAATCCATTTTTATTTATTTTTGTGTATGGTGTTAGTGTTCTAATTACATTCTTTTACCTGTAGCTGCCAGTTTTCCCAGCACCAGTTATTGAAGAGTTTATTTTTTCTCCAGTTTATACTCTTGCCTCCTTTGTCATAGATTCATTGACCACAAGTGTGTGGGTTTATTTCTGGGCTCTCTATCCAGTCCCATGGATCTATAAATCTTTGTGCTAGTACCATACAGCTTGATTACTGTAGCTTTAGTATAATTTGAAGTCAGGGAGTCTGATTCCTCCTGCTCCATTTTTCCTTTTCAGGATTGTTTTGGCTGTTCGGGGTCTTTTGTGTTTCCATACAAATTTTAAAATTTCTTTTTTTTTTTTTTTAATTTAGAAATTTATTATGTTTAATCCACAAGCTTTATATAGCTTTAGTTAAAAAAAAAACAAAACCAGAAACAAAAACAAAACAAAAACAGTGAAAACAAGACACTATTTCAAAGTCTGGGCCCTTCCAGCTTTCCAAATACAAGATCTCTGAAAGTTGTATATACTGACTGGAACAAGACAAAATTATGAATGCAGCCATGACATTTCATAAAACAAAATTTTACGTAACTGAAGGGTCCTTCCTGGGGCTAATTAATTGCCTTTACAAAAAAAGAGAAAAGAATGAAATTCCAGTGTTCCAAATCAACTTGTTACACATCTATATAAACCCACAGTGTCCTGGCAAACAACATGCTTTCATTTTCTGTCTCATCTTAGAGCTCGAATCCTGATTCATTTCAGCAGAGACTCCACAGGCAACAGGAAAGATTGTGGCATTAAAATATTCATTTATACATTTGTGGTAGTTCAACAGTGGTCTTATTTCTGGGCAAGCTTGCAAACCATCAAGGTTGAAAGCATCATAACTTAAATGGGTGCTAAGACTCAAATGAGAAAAAGGAAAGAAAAAGTAGAAAGAAAAACCTCTGGGAATAGCCAGGGGTATTTAAAGGAACCATAAGAATGCCAACAATATTTAAACCCCCTTTTTTAAAAAGGGGATTTTTCTTTTTTGGTTTAAAATATTTCACTCTAAACGAAGTTATGTCAGCTGTCAATGAAAGAATGTCACTAATACACTGTGGACACCTTAAAATTTCTTGTTCTAGTTCTGTGAAAAATGCCATTGATAATTTGATAGGGATTGCATTGAATCTGTAGATTGCCTTGGTTAGTATGGTCATTTTGACAATACTGATTCTTCCAATCTAATAACATGGTATATCTCTTCATCTGTTTGTATCATCTTCAGTTTCTTTCATCAGCACCTTATAGTTTTCAGAGTATAGGTCTTTTGCCTCCTTAAGTAGGTATATTCCTAGCTATTTTTTTCTTTTTGCTGTGATAGTAAATGGAATTGTTCCCTTAACTTTTGTTTCTGTTTTTTCATTGTTAGTGTGTAGAAATGCAAGAGATTTCTGCATTTTAATTTTATATCCTGCAACCTTACCAAATTCATTTAGCTGTAGTAGCTTTCTGGTAGCAACTTTAGTATTTTCTATGTATAGTATCATGTCATCTTCAAACAGTGACAGTTTTACTTCTTTCCCAATTTTTCTTTTACTTTTTCAATTTTTCCAGCTTCTTTTTTTTTTTTTCCGGAATCACGATTCTTTTTATTTATTTATTTTTTTTTTAGCTTTTTTTTTTTTTTTTTTAACTTTACAATATTGTATTAGTTTTGCCAAATATCGAAATGAATCCACCACAGGTATACCCACGTTCCCCATCCTGAACCCTCCACCCTCCTCCCTCCCCTCCCCTCCCTCTGGGTCGTCCCAGTGCACCAGCCCCAAGCATCCAGTACCGTGCATCGAACCTGGACTGGCGACTCGTTTCATACCTGATATTATACATGTTTCAATGCTATTCTCCCAAATCTCCCCACCCTCTCCCTCTCCCACAGAGTCCATAAGACTGATCTATACATCGGTGTCTCTTTTCTCTGATTGCTATTGCTAGGGCTTCCAAAATTATGTTAAATAAAAGTGGTAAGAATGCACATCCTTATCTTGTTCCTGATCTTAGAGGAAATGCTTTCAACTTTTCGTCATTGACTATGATGTTAGCTGTAGGTTTATCCTATATGGTCTTATTATGTTATGATAGGTTCCCTCTATGCCCACTTTCTGGAGAGTTTTTTTTTAATCACAAATGGGTGTTGAATTTTGTCAAAAGCTTTTTCTGTACCTGTTGAGATGATCATATGGTTTGTATTCTTCAACTGATTAATGTGGTGTATCACACTGATCAATTTCTGGATATTGAAAAATCTTTGCAGCCCTGGGATAAATTCTACTTGATCATGGTATATGATCCTTTAATGATACTATTGTTAGATTAGTTTTGCTAGTATTTGTTGAAGATTTTTGCATCTGTGTTTATCAGTGTTATTGGCTTGTAATTTTCTTTTTTTGTGATGTCTTTGATTTTGGTTATCAGGGTGATGGTGGCCTCATAGAATGTTTGGGAGTGTTCCTTCCTCTGAAATTTTTAAAAATAGCTTCAGAATGATAGATGTTAAGTCTTATCTAGATGTTTGATAGAATTTGCCTGTGAAGCCATCTGCTCCTGGACTTTGGTTTGTTGGGAGTTTTTAAGTCACGGTTTCAATGTCAGTACTTGTGATTGGTCTGGCTCATATTTTCTGTTTCTTCCTAGTTCAGTCTTGGAAGATTGTACCATTCTAAGAATTTGTCCATTTTATTGGCATATAGTTGCTTGTAGTAGTCTCTTATGATCCTTTCTATTTTTGTAATTATAACTTCTTTTTCATTTCTAACTTCATTGATTTGAGTCCTTTCCCTTTTTTTCTGGTTGAGTCTGGCTAAAGGTTTGTCATTTTTGTTTCTCTTTTTCAAAGAACCAGCATTTAGTTTCGTTGATCTTTTCTATTGTTTTATTTCTGCTCTGATCTTTGTGATTTCTTTCCTTCTGCTAACTTTAGGTTTTGTTTGTTCTTCCTCTAGTTGCTTTAGGTGTAAGATAAGGTTGTTGAGATTTTTCATTTCCTAAGGTGAGATTTTATTGCTATAAATTTCCCTCTTAGAACTGCTTTTTCTGCATCCCAAAGGTTTTGGATCATTTTCATTTGTCTCTAGGTATTTTTTTATTTCCTCTTTAATTTCATCAGGAATCCATTGGTCACTGAATAATATTGTTTAGCCTTCATGTGTTTGTGTTTTTTACAGTTTTTTTTCCTTGTAGTTGATTTCTAATCTCAGTATTATGGTCAGAAAAGATGCTTGATATGATTTCAGTTTTCTTAAATTTGCAAAGGTTTGCTTTGTGGCCCTGGAGAAGGTTCTGTATACACTTGAGAAGAATGTGTATTCAGCTGCTTTTGGATGAAATGTTCTATAAATTAAGTTCATCTGGTCTTATATGTCAGTCTTTTATTGATGATTGTTCAGCAGGTGTGATTTTGGTGTTTTGAGAGAGGAGGTAAGGTTAAGTCCTTCTACTCCACCATCTTGTCTCCTCCCCATAATGATTGTTGAATAGAGTAAAATTTAAATTCTCCCTCCTACCACAAGCTTATTCCTGTGCTACTCTATTATGTAATTTCAAATCACAAACACCACCCTCCCCAAATCACATGTTCACCAACTCTGAAGCTCTGTAATATATTCCTTCTTGTTTGCTTTTACATGAAAGTTAGGATTAGCTTGTTTAGCTCAATTATAAAAACTTCTTAGTATTTTTAATGGGGCTATATTAGATTTATAAATCAACTTATAGAAAAATCACATCTTATCCTGTGTAATTTCCTAACCAAGAATATAGAAGGTTCAGTCCTTTTTATGATTTAAAAGTTTCCCTTCATGTGTCTCTAAAATTACATATCAGATTTCTTCTTACTTTATCTTTTTTATTTCTGTTATAAATAGGTTTCTTCTTCCTTTATGTCTTCTGTCTGGTTGTTTTCTTGTGTTTATGAAAGTTAAGTTGAATGCTGTGTGTTAATTTTGTGCCCATACTGTTTTTTGACTGATTCTCTAGGTGTACATTTATACAGTAGTCACTAACACAGGTAGCTTAATTTAATTATGTTAAAATTTCAGTTAAGTCACACTAGCCACATTTCACATGGTCAGTAAACATATGTGGTTAGTGCTTACCATATTGTGAAGCTGTGCCCTTGATTTTTTTTTTAAGATATACAACCACATCCTCTGCAAATAGTGATCATTTGACCATTTGTTTTCTAATTTTTGAACCACTATTTTCTTCTTCTTTTCTAATTGAATGAACCTAATGCTACTGCTAAGTTGCTGCAGTTGTGTCCGACTCTGTGCGACCCCATAGACGGAAGCCCACCAGGCTCCCCCATCCCTGGGATTCCCCAGGCAAGAACACTGGAGTGGGCTGCCATTTCCTTCTCCAATGCATGAAAGTGAAAAGTGAAAGTGAAGTCGCTCAGTCATGTCCGACTCTTAGCGACCCCATGGACTGTAGCCTACCAGGGTCCTCCGTCCATGGGATTTTTCAAGCAAGAGTACTGGAGTGGGGTGCCATTGCCTTCTCCTAATGAACCTTATGTCCCAGCATAAATAAAATAATAGTGATGACAGTAAACATCCTCATCTCTTATTTCAGGCTTTAGTGGGAATTCTTCAGGAATTTCCTTCATTTAAGCTGAACGCTAACATTTGAGCTGAAACAGATGTATTTTGCAATACTAAGGAAGCATTTATCTATTACTATTTTATAGAGTATTCTTATCCAGAAGGTTATTTCAGAGTCTCTAGAGATGAGTGTTTAAAGATCTGGGGGCTAATAATTAATTCATACATTCTTATAATACTTTATATACTTATACGTAGGATATCTTCTTTTAATGTACATTCAGAGTCTGTTTGCTAATATTGTATTCAGAATTTTGTGTCAGTATTTAATGAATTTTTTTCCTGTAGTTTTTGTTTTTACAGTATATTTCAGATTTTTGTATCAATGTTATACTTTTCATAGAAAAAAAAAGGTTGAAATTTTCTTTTTCAATGTTTAGGAATAGTTACAAAGATAATGGAAATGTTTACTCCTATTGAATTGTCAGATTAAAGTCAGATGATGCCAGGTCTTGGGGACGTAGGAACCTTATAAAGTCTTATGACCCAGCAGTGCTTGCCAAGATTATGAGGGAACATGTATGAAATTATTTCCTAAAGCATTATTTGAAGTGATAATGAATTGGAACCCAGTAGCGATGGACATGAGTTTGAGTGAACTCTGGGAGTTGGTGATGGACAGGGAGGCCTGGCGTGCTGCGATTCATGGAGTTGCAAAGAATCGGACACGACTGAGCAACTGAACTGAACTGAACTGAGAGAATGCCATGGATATATAAGATGTGGTCAATGCACATTTGTAATACTATGTAAAAGTCAGTCAGTTCAGTCGCTCAGTCATGTCTTAACTCTTGGCTGACCCCATGGACTGCAGCACGCCAGGCTTTCCTGTCCATCACCAACTCCCAGAGCTTACTCAAACTCATGTCCATTGAATCGGTGATGTCATCCAACCATCTCATCCTCTGTTGTTCCCTTCTCCTCCCGCCTTCAACCTTTCCCAGCATCAGAGTCTTTGCAGATGAGTCAGTTCTTTGCAGCAGGTAGCCAAAGTATTGGAGCTTTAGCTTTAGCATCAGTCCTTCCAATGAATATTCAGGACTGATTTCCTTTAGGGTTGACTGGTTTGATCTCCTTGCTGTCCAAGGGACTCTCAAGAGTCTTCACCAACACCACAGTTCAAAAGCATCAATTCTTTGGCGTTCAGTTTTCTTTATGGTGCAACTCTCAGATCCATACATGACCACTGGAAAAACCATAGCTTTGACTAGACAGACCTTTGTTGGCAAAGTAATGTCTGTGCATTTTAATATGCTATCTAGGTTTATCATAGCTTCTCTTCCAAGGAGCAAGCGTCTTTTAATTTCATGGCTGCAGTCACCATCTGCAGTGATTTTGGAGCCCAAGAAAATAAATTCTGTCACTGTTTCCATTGTTCTGCATCTATTTGCCATGCAGTGATGGGACTGGATGCCATAATCTTACTTTTTGAGTACTGAGTTTTAAGCCAGATTTTTACTCTCATCTTTCACTTTCATCAAGGGGCTCTTTAATTCCTCTTCTCTTTCTGCCATAAGGGTCAAATTATCTGCATATTTGAGGTTATTGATATTTCCCCCTGCAGTCTTGATTTCAGCTTGTGCTTCATCCAGTCCGGCATTTCACATGGTATACTCTGTGTATGAGTTAAATAAGCAAGGTGGCAATATACAGCCTTGACTTACTTTTCCCAATTAGGAACCAGTCTGTTGTTCCATGTCCAGTTCTAACTGTTGATTTTTGACCTGCATACAGATTTCTCAGGAGGCAGGTAAGGTAGTCTGGTATTCCCATCTATTTAAGAATTTTCCACAGTTTGTTGTGATTCACACAGTCAAAGGCTTTGGCATAGTCAATGAAGCAGAAGTAGATGTTTTTCTGGAATTCTTTTGCTTTTTCTGTGATCCAGCAGATGTTGGCAATTTGATGTCTCGTTCCTCTGCCTTTTCTAAATGCATCTTGAACATCTGAAGGTTCTCGGTTCACGTACTGTTGAAGCCTGGCTTAGAGAATTTTGAACATTACTTTGCTAGCATGTAAGATGAGGATAATTGTGCGGTAGTTTGAGCATTCTTTGGCATTGCCTTTCTTTGGGATTGGAATGAAAACTGACCTTTTCCAGTCCTGTAGCCACTGCTGAGTTTTCCAGATTTGCTGGCACTTTCACAGTATCATCTGTTAGGATTTGAAATAGCTCAGCTGGAATTCCACCACCACCACTAGCTATATTCCTAGTGATGCTCCCCTAAGATCCACTTAACTTCACATTCCAGGATGTATGTCTCTAGGTGAGTAATCACACCATCATGGTTATCTGGGTCATTAAGATCTTTTTTGTATAGTTCTGTGTATTCTTGCCACCTCTTCTTAATCTCTTCTGCTTCTGTTAGGTCCATACCATTTCTGTCCTTTATTGAGCCCATCTTTGCATGAAATGTTCCCTTGGTACATCTAATTTTCTTGAAGAGATCTCTAGTCTTTCCCATTATATTGTTTTCCTCTATTTCTTTGCACTGTTCACTTAAGTAGGCTTTCTTATCTCTCTTTGCTATTCTTTGGAACTCTGCATTCAAATGGATATATCTTTCCTTTTCTCTTTTGCTTTTCACTTGTCTTCTTTTCTCAGCTATTTGTTAGGCCTTCTCAGACAACTATTTTGCCTTTTACATTTCTTTTTCTTGGGAATGGTTTTGATCACCACCTCCTATACAGTGTTACAAACCCTTGTCCATAGTTCTTCAGGCACTCTGTCTATCAGATCTAATCCCTTTAGTCTATTTGTCACTTCCACTGTATAATCATAAGGGATTTGATTTAGGTCATACCTCAATGGCTTATTGGTTTTCCCTACTTTCTTCAAATTAAGTCTGAATTTTGCAATAAGGAGTTCACGATCTGAGCCACAGTCAGCTCCTGGTCTTGTTTTTGCTGACTCTATAGGGCTGCTCCATTTTTGGCTGCAAAGAATATAATCAATCTGATTTTGGTATTGACCATCTGGTGATGTCCATGTGTATAGGCATCTCTTGTGTTGTTGGAAAAGGGTGTTTGCTATGACCTGGTGTGTTCTCTTGACAAAATTTGTTAGCCTTTGCCCTGCTTCATTCTGTACTCCAAGGCCAAGCTTGCCTGTTACTCCAGGTATCTCTTGACTTCCTACTTTTGCATTCCAGTCCCCTATGATGAAAAGGACATCTTTTTTGAGTGTTGTTTCTAGAAGGTCTTGTAGGTCTTCATGGAACTGTTAAACTTCAGCATCTTTGGCATTAGTGGTTGGAGTATAGACTTGGATTACTGTGATATTGAATGGTTTTCCTTGGAAATGAACAGAGATCATTCTGTCATTTTTAAGATTGCACCCAAGTACTGCATTTGGGACTCTTTTGTTGACTATGAGGGCTGATCCATTTCTTCTAAGGGATTCTTACACACAGTAGTAGATGTAATGGTCATCTGAGTTAAATTCATCCATTCTGGTCCATTTTAGTTCACTGATTCCTAAAATGTCAATGTTCACTCTTGCCATCTCTCGTATGACCACTTAAAATTTACCTTGATTCATGGACCTAACATTCCAGGTTCCTATGCAATATTGTTCTTTACAGCATCAGACTTTACTTCCATCACCAGTCACATCCACAACTGGGCATTATTTTCACTTTGGCTCAGCCTCTTCATTCTTTCTGGAACTACTTCTCTGCTTTTCTCCAGTCGAATATTGGGTACCTACTGACCTGGGGAGTTCGTCTTTCAGTGTCCTATCTTTTTGCCTTTTCATACTTTCCTTGGGGTTCTCAAGGCAGGAATACTAAAGTGGTTTGCCTTTCCCTTCTCCAGTGGACCACGTTTTGTCAGAACTCACTACCATGACTTGTCCGTCTTGGGTGACCCTCCATGGCATGGCTCATAGTTTCATTGAGTTAGACAAGGCTGTGATCCAAGTGATCAGTTTGGTTCAGTTCAGATCAGTCGCTCAGTCGTGACTGACTCTTTGCCACCCCATGAATCACAGCACTCCAGGCCTCCCTGTCCATCACCAACTCCCGGAGTTCATTCAGACTCACGTCCATCGAGTCAGTGATGCCATCCAGCCATCTCATCCTCTGTCGTCCCCTTCTCCTCCTGCCCCCAATCCCTCCCAGCATCAGAGTCTTTTCCAATGAGACAACTCTTTGCATGAGGTGGCCAAAGTACTGGAGTTTCAGCTTTAGCATCATTCCTTCCAAAGAAATCCTAGGGCTGATCTCCTTCAGAATGGACTGGTTGGATCTCCTTGGAGTCCAAGGTACTCTCAAGAGTCTTCTCCAACACCACAGTTCAAAAGCATCAATTCTTCAGCGCTCAGCCTTCTTCACCGTACAACTCTCACATCCATACATGACCACAGGAAAAACCATAGCCTTGACTAGACGAACCTTTGTTGGCAAAGTAATGTCTCTGCTTTTGAATATGCTATCTAGGTTGGTCATAACTTCTAAGCGTCTTTTAAATGCTTAAAAGATGTTTAAACTAAGTAAGCGTCTTTTAGTTTCATGACTGCAGTCACCATCTTTAGTGATTTTGGAGCCCCAAAAAATAAAGTCTGCCACTGTTTCCACTGTTTCCCCATCTATTTCCCATGAAGTGATGGGACCGGATGCCATGATCTTTGTTTTCTGAATGTTGAGCTTTAAGCTAACTTTTTCACTCTCCACTTTCACTTTCATCAAGAGGCTTTTTAGTTCCTCTTCACTTTCTGCCGTAAGGGTGGTGTCATCTGCATATATGAGGTTATTGACATTTCTCCCAGCAATCTTGATTCCAGCTTGTGCTTCTTCCAGCCCAGTGTTTCTCATGATGTACTCTGCATATAAGTTAAATAAGCAGGGTGACAATATACAGCCTTGATGTACTCCTTTTCCTATTTGGAACCAGTCTGTTGTTCCATGTCCAGTTCTAACTGTTGCTTCCTGACCTGCATACAAATTTCTCAAGAGGCAGATCAGGTGGTCTGGTATTCCCATCTCTTTCAGAATTTTCCACAGTTTCTTGTGATCCACACAGTCAAAGGCTTTGGCATAGTCAATAAAGCAGAAATAGATGTTTTTCTGGAACTCTCTTGCTTTTTCGATGATCCAGCGGATGTTGGCAATTTGATCTCTGGTTCCTCTGCCTTTTCTAAAACCAGCTTGAACATCAGGAAGTTCACGGTTCACGTATTGCTGAAGCCTGGCTTGGAGAATTTTGAGCATTACTTTACTAGTGTGTGAGATTAGTGCAATTGTGTGGTAGTTTGAGCATTCTTTGGCATTGCCTTTCTTTGGGATTGGAATGAAAACTGACCTTTTCCAGTCCTGTGGCCACTGCTGAGTTTTCCAAATTTGCTGGCATATTGAGTGCAGCACTTTCACAGCATCATCTTTCAGGATTTGAAATAGCTCAACTGGAATTCCATCACCTCCAGTAGCTTTGTTCATAGTGATGCTTTCTAAGTCCCACTTGACTTCACATTCCAGGATGTCTGGCTCTAGGTGAGTGATCACACCATCGTGATTATCTGGGTCGTGAAGATCTTTTTTGTACAGTTCTTCTGTGTATTCTTGCCATCAGTTTGGTTAGTTTTCTGTAATTGTGGTTTCCATTCTGTCTGCCCTCTGATGGATAAGAGGCTTGTGGAAGCTTCCTGATAGGAGGGACTGGCTGTGTGGGAATCTGGTCCTTGCTCTGATGGGAGGGGCCATGCTCAGTAAATCTTTAATCCAGTTTTCTGTTGATGGGTGGGGCTATGTTCCCCCATGTAGCTTGGCCGGAGGCTAAACTATGGTAGGAGTAATGGTGGTAATGGTAAACTCCTTCAAAAGGACTTATGCCAGGACTGTTGTATTCAGTGTAAGAGTCAGAATTAACAAATTGGATGAACACCTAGGCAAAGTACTGAATGAAAAGCACTATGAAACAGTGAGGTAAAACACATTACTATTTGTATAAATTAAAACTAAAATTTGTATAAATTAAAACTACATACATGTAAAACAATCCTTTTGTAAGAATACATACAAACAAAAAGATGTAAAGAAGTCAGGATAATTTAAGGTGGGTGGGGGAGGGAAATTGGGGATGAGAGATTAAAATATTTTTAGAATTACCTAATTTTTTAAAATGGAGTATAATGATCCTGTGAAAATGACAAGGCCTGGTGTTTGGCAGGATAAGCTGTTTGAAAAATTTCTTCTGTGGAAAGTGCTCTGTTGAGATCAGAGTTCAGCAAACTCCTTTGGCTGTATCTGGTCCACCAGTTGTTTTTGTAAATAACATTTTACTAGAATATGGCATCTCTCATTTTTTTATGTGTTCTCTGTGGTTGCTTTTATGGTATAGTGATAGAGGTAAGTCATTGCATCTATTAAAATGGTCCACAAAGCCTTAGATACTTACTATACCCTTTACAGAAAAGTTTGCCAACCTCTGTTTTAGATTTTCCATCTCTTCTGAAGTCAGTTTTTTTGTTTTTTTGTTTTTTTTAACTGTTTTACAAACCTTTATTGGAAAGGCTACAGACTTTGTATTGCCACTGCATTTCTTTTGCTTGAAGTGTTGTGGGGGAAGTAACCTTGGATACAAAACTACTACACTGTTGCATCTTGCCCAGGCTGGTTGTGAAAGTTTTTGTACAATGGAGGTAGAGTGGATAGGGCAATAATTTAAACCTCACAGGCCTTGATTAATGTCAAGACCTTTTTTTTCCTTCAGGCTCTAGAAGACCTAGAAATAGACTACAAGTACTACAAATAGGCTCAGGGATGGCATATTTAAAATTTTTAATTTTCAGTTTTCTCCCATTTGTCTTTTACAAACGTATCTACAACTCATCTATTTTTTCCCTAAGTGTGTTCTAAAAATATCTACTCTGGAAATGAAAAGAAGATAATAGAAAATGAAAAAGCAGTACATCCTTTTCATAGTAGTTTTACCTGATTTTTCTCATACCAGCCTAAGAGTCTTACCTTTCTGTAAAAGAATAGTAATCAATGCTTCCCCCAGTCTCAAATATTCAACTTAATGGAGACAAGAGAATCTTTAACTTAACATTTAATGAAAACAGAGCATCTTAACAGGTTAGTTTTGATTTGAACTTGTTAATTTCTGCCCTTTAAAATAATTAATTCCTTCTTCCACTGATAATTTCGTAGTTTTTCCTTGTCTCAAGGTCAGCAATTTTGTAGGATGTGTTTGTCTGCTGTTTTCTCTTGATTAGATTGTGGTTATGCATTTTTGGCAAGAATACCACAGAAACTGTGTCCTCTCGGTTGGGGTTGCCAGACAAAGCAAAGAAAAATGCAGGATACTGGCTATTTTAGAATTTCAGAGAAACAACAAATAGCACTGTGGTGTATATTCCATGCAATGCCTTATCCTCAGTATTTCAGAGGGTACTTGATGTCATTATGTCTTGTTAGTGATGTTAACCTTGAAGTTATGGTAATGGCTAGAATCTCTCCACTGAACGTTAATATTTTTCTCTTTATAATTAATAAACATCATGGGAAAGATAGAGACCATGCAGATATACTATTTTATCTCAAATTTTTGCCCACTTATTTTAGCACCCATTGGTGTATGCCTAAAAAAATTATTGATGTGGTGTTTTAATGGCAATTTTGTATTTCCCTAATTTCTTCTACATTTATTGATTCTTCTGGTATTTCTTTAAGGTAGTATTATCATTTCTCTCCCTATTTAGATTTATCCAATTATTTATTTTGTTCAGTTTGGACTCATAAATATTTCATTCTATGAGTTATAATCCAGTGTTATTATTATTAATTGCCCAGATTGTTCCAGATTTTATTTTTTGGAGTTCTTTTTCTTTCAGATTGAGTCTTATGCCCTTTTAACATGCCCATCCTTTCTTAGCACTTCCTTTAGTTCATTTATTCTTTTGTTGTTGCTGTTGTTGTAACTTGTTGACTTTTAGTACATTCACAGAGTGGAATATCCATCAACACAATCAATTTTGGGATATTTTCATTACCCCAAAAAGGAACCCTCTACCCTTCTTAGTTATTACTTCCCAAACACACGATCCCCAACTCTTTGTAAGCCTATAATCTACTTACGTCCTGCCTCTATGGATGTGTGTATTCTGGACATTTCATATAAATGGAATTATACAATATGTGGTCCTTTGTGACTGGCTTCTTTCAGTCATAATGTTTCCAGGGTTTCTTGATGTCCTACAGTTGATATAACAAATTACCATAAACAGAGTGGCTTAAAACAACTGAAACTTCTTCCAGAGTTCTTGACCCTGGGAGTGTGAAATCATGGTGTCAACAGGGCCATGCTGCTTTTGAAAATCTAGGGGAAGAATCTAAAGTTCCATGCCTCTTTCTGAGCTTCTGGTAGTGGCTGGCAGTCCCTGGCTTGTAACTGGATCACTCCAGCCTCTGCCTCTGGCATCACATGGCTTCTCCCCCTGTGCCTCTCTGTCCCTATGTCTTCATGTGGCCTTCTTATAAGGACACCTGTCATTGGATGTAGGTCCCACTCTAATCCAGTAGGATCTCATTGTAACTCAATTACATCTGCAAAGACCCTATTTCCAAATACAGTTACACTTATAGAGAGCAGGAGTTAGGACTCCAGTGTATCTTTTTTTGAACCCACGCACGGTTCATCCACACTGTAGCATGTATCAGAATTTCATTCCTTTTTATGGTCAAAAATATCACACAGGATGATTATCATATTTATTTGTCCATTCATAAGTTGATGGACATTTAGTTTGTTTCCACTTTTTGCCTACTATGAATAATGCTGCTGTGAGAGGGAGGTGCTCAGCAAGATGTGGACTGGGACCTGTTCGCTAGACCCAGGCAAGTGGGTTCTGAGGGGATGGAGGCAGTAGATGGCAAATGGCGACAGTCCTTTCAAGTCTATGAAGAGCAAAGATGCCTATAAAGGAAGGTTTTAAAGGTGGGAGAAATCTTTGCATGCTTAAATGCTCATATGAAGAATCTAGTGAAGAGGAAGAGGTGGAGGCAACAAGTGAAGAACGAGGTGATCAGTAGTGAAAAGTTCTTAAGAGGGTGCCAAAGTATCTCAGTCTGAAGCAGACTGGATGTTGCAGGAAGAAGAAAGGAGGTGAAGATGGAGACAGAGTACCTCTGTTTACGTCTTCTTGTGTTTAAAGCAGCACAAAGTTAGGAACTTATGATAGAGGTAGGATGGTAAGTGCCTGTTAGATCCGGCGGAAGTCAAGGGTTGTGTCATTGAGGAGCTGCTTGCAGTAAAGGTGGGGTCTGGCTCCCAATTTCCTGATGATGGGAAAGATTGAAGGCAGGAGGAGACAGAAGACAACAGAGGATGAGATGGTTGGATGGCATCACTGGCTCAATGGACATGAGTTTGAGCAAACTCCGGGAGATGGTGAAGGGCAGGGAAGCAAGGTGTGCTGCAGTCCATGGGGCTGCAAAGAGTAAGACACAATTTAGTAACCGGACTGGAACTGGTTCCACATTACAACCTTGGGCTTAGCCATTGGACATGGGGCTGGGGCCAAAAGTCAAGCTTTTCACAGCCCATCACTTTCCCTCCCCATCCCACCTCCCAGTTGGGCTTTGTTTGCTGCTCACACTAAACACAGCTCCAGCCATGGCCTCATTCCAGTTGCTTCAGTGGGCAGAGGGTCCCCTCATCCAGTGACCCCTGGTACCTCTCAGGCCCCAGTTTATACTGATCCCTGTTGGAACTCTTTTACAAGCAACCTTGAACTTGTGACTTGAAGGGCAAGGAAACTCTCCAGGGACTGGTTTCTATTGCTCCTGCCTTCTTGGGGGCATCCAGCTTCCTGTAATCCCAGTGGGGATGACCTTTACACTGGAGCCTTTATTTTGAAGACTGTGCAGTTCAGAGGCAGAGATGATTCCGCACTGGCTTTCTGGTGTTCTGCTCTCTTGCTCCCTTGGCTCTGGTCCTGAGCATCTTCTCTTCTGCAGGGTGACACAAACTTGCCTGATTCCAGAGACTCCTGGATAGGGGAAGTGCGGGGCCGCTCTTCAGTGAGGAACAATCAGCTGAATCTGGCTGGCTCTGCCTGGAAAAGCTTAGCCTACAGTGAGTAGTGGGGCAGGTACCTGCCTTGTGTGGGGACTTCAGGGCTGAGGTCTGCTAGATCCTGGGGGGTTGCTGTCCTTCAGGATGCCGGTGCTGCGCCAAGGCCCTGATGCTCAGGAGCCTCCACCTATTCATTGTAGGCCGCAGAGCCGCCTTGGGCAGTTGCTGCTGTTCCCCGTCCAGCCTGTCCAGCCTGGGGACCTCCTTCTCCTCCTCATACAAGGATTTGGCCAAGCACATTGTGGACCTCTCTATGGCTGATGTGAGGTTTCCTGCAGCAGACTCTGCTCGGTGGGGAGGGAGGAGGAAGAGGGGAGGAACGGGGCAGACGAGGGCTTCTTCAGCAGCTATCTTTACAAAAGGGGCAATTCAGGGAACACTGGCCTGAGGGACTCGTCCAAGGGCTTGCTTTGTACCAACTGTGCCCACTAATCTGGGTGTGGTCACTGTGTCCCCAGGTAATGGCTGCTTGCTCAGATAACCTGAACAACCTCTTCAGCTGCTGGGCAGCAGCCGGCTGGAAGTAAGTTGCTTTGCACAGTGTCTTATTGTTGCAGCCCTGGTGGCCTTGTCTCTTCCTTTGCCTTCTCCACCCTGGCTTCCTTGAGTGCCTCACCTGAACTCTTCTTTTGTGACCCTAGAACTCAGTTTTTACCCCGTCCTCTTCTTCCCCACCCTTGGTGTCTCTGCCAGCCATCAGGGTGAGGAGCAGGAGGTGCAGCTGTACTACAAGATGTTCTCTTCTACCCGGCATGGCTTCCTGGGGGCTGGCGTGGTGTCCCAGCCATTGTCTCATGTGTGGGCAGCTGTGAGTGACCCCACCTTGTGGCCCCTGTACCATAAGCCCGTCCAGACAGCAAGGCTGCACCAGCGGGTAACCAACAGCATCAACCTGGGTGAGCCCCGGGAACAGAGGCAGCGCTCTTGGGAGGCTGGGTACTCAGGCTTGGTCTAGTGGGGTGTCAGGCTGTACAATGATGGGGTGTCACAGGGCACCTTCTGACTTTCTGCATCCCTGCCCCTCCAGTGTATCTGGTGTGCAATACCACCGTGTGTGCACTGAAGCAGCCACGGGATTTCTGTTGTGTCTGCGTGGAAGCCAAAGAGGTGCCTGCCTTGCTGGTGGTAAAGATGTGGGAGGAACTTGGGCTGGCGTGTTGTGAAAAGCAATCCCTGTGGGCATCCCGTCCTCTGGGTGGGGAGGAGGGCAAATTGGACATGGTGTGTGGCGGTGGGGAGGGCCTCAAAGGCTGGTCTTTCCACGGTACTGCCTGCACTGGAGCCTGTCCCTGGTGGAGCCACATTACACAGGCTGAACTCACACTGCTGTTTCTAGGGGCAACTGTCTATCATGGCAGCTCAGTCTGTGTATGATGCATCCATGCCGAGACCCAACAGGGAGATGGTCCGAGGGGAGATCCTGCCCAGCGCCTGGATCCTGCAGCCCCTCACTGTGGAAGGGAAGGAGATCACCAGAGTCATCTACTTAGCCCAGGTGATCCACCTCCTGCAGCTGGTCTCACAGCATGCCTTGATTTGACCCCAGCCTCATGGGAGCTTACTGTAAAGCTGTTCAACATCCTTTAGGACCCAGGACCTGTGGCCTGAGGCTGGAGGTTTAAGGGCTTCTTGGGTCACAAACCAGTGGTGAATCAGAGGAAGGAATGAGGCAGAGCTGACCAACCTTCTTCAAAGCTATTTCAGAGCCTGGTGGCCTTCGTCCTCTGGCTGTTCCCAGGGTTCTCAGGACATAAATGAGTCATTATGAGGAAGAGCAGCAGCCTCAGTTCCCTGACTTGGCATTGGGAAAGGAAGCTTTTGTCTAGATCTGAACAGCAGCGTACAGGACTGTGCACAGCTCAGTTCCGAGTTTGTCCCATCACCACAGCTACTTATGGCTGAAGTATGCCCCAGTGCGCACCTTTAACTCTTCCCTCTCTGGTTATTTCAGGTAGAACTTGGTGCTCCAGGATTCCCCCCTCAACTTCTAAGCTCCTTCATCAAACAGCAGCCACTGGTTATAGCCAGACTGGCTTCCTTCCTTGGTAGTTAGCATCTCACAGTCAAGATGGCACTCCAGGATGCCCCAGAATTGCTGGGGCAGTTCTTGTTACTCTGTATCCTGATGCAAGAAGAGCCAAGGCTACCTGCTGTGGCCGACTGAATAGATGGCATTCCGCCCCGAAGTTCCAGTGAAACCTGGTCGGCACTTGGTCACAGCTGGCACCTGCGCAGAGCAAGGGCGCTTGAGCTTCTGGCTCTGGCCGTCCAGTGTGAATGAAGCTCAACTCACCTTTTTGGGTTTCTCACTTTTTCCTGTCTCTGGGACCCTATGGCATATAGGCTAGGATCAGGATTGGGTACAGCCAGTAGAGCTGGGAAATGGCAGTGCTCTGACATGGTGCTTACTTAGTTTGGTGCAGCCCTTGGGCTGGTAGAGAAGCTGCCATCGGCCAGCTGAGTGAATCTGCCTCCAGCATTCAGCTCCACTGTGGGATGGAGTGTTAGGAAATACCAAAACAGAAAATGGTTTAAAAAAACATCTACACAAACCAGAACAATGATGTAGAATTGTTTCTCCTCTTTGAATCTTTACAAATTGCTTTATTAATTTTTGCCTTGCCCCCACCCCCTTCCTTTCCCTCACAGGAGAGGACATTCGTTTGGGTCTTGGCCCAGTTAGGAGTACTGACCAGTGCTGTGTTATGGAGCCATCACTCCAGAGCTCAGTATAATGAGAAAAACCACTGTAGAAGCTGGCTGGATAGATTTGGGGTCAGGGTGGGACCCCAGATCCCTGAGGAAGACTGGGGATGGGGCTTGGGCATCTCTCATCTCAGAGATGAAAAACTGTCTTTTGAAGATGGGAGGGATGATAGTGGACTTCCTAGAGGAGGTAAGTGATTTGTTAGGAGGAAGCTCAGCTCCATTCCTTACCTCACTCGAAGGCTTGCTTCCAGCCTTCAGGCTCTTGAGCATTCCACGCACTGCTGTAGCCCCTTCTGTTCTAGGGTGGGATGGAGACTGGGTTCAGTTTTCTGACTGAACTTGAGCTTTTATTCTATATGGTTACTTGAAAGTGCTAGGGGTAGGAGAGATTCTTGGCTTCAGTTCTGGTGCCCAGAAACTTTGGTAGAAGAGGGTAACCATATGGGGATTGAGACGATGTGGTAAAAAGGTAAATTTCTGCATAGTCCAGCAGAGATTTATTTTTCTGAAAGTATTTGCAGGATTTTTTTCCCCTCTTACCTCAGATTAAGTTATTTATATATTGTTGAAGGTTTTTTTAAAAATTGCTTTTAAACTTATTTTTCTGGTTAATATTTTGTTAACACTTGATATATTTAACACCCTATTTATGTACTCCCATATCTTTTCATATGATTAAGACCACTGATTGAAAAGTTCAGAACACTTGCAAATTAAAAGTCCGGTGTGTACTTTTATTCAGTGAAGACTACCCTGGGATAGCCTAAGTGTGTCATTTGAGCTCAGAATTCAGCCTCGATTACGATGGCAGTAACTGCTCATGGCGCAGTTTCAAGCTATATAGTTTACACATATATACTGTTTCCTATGAGCTCAGTACTGCTTTGCATATAAAGAGCAACCAGATAAGTTGCCCAGCTATTGCTAGCTGTAGCCCAAGTACGAACAGGAGAGATGATTCCAGAACAGTCACTGGCACACCCAGCGGTAACCACAGAGCCCTGGAAGGAAGCTCTTTAGCAGGTATGTACCTCTGGAGCTTCTGAGGCAGAGCCAGCAGTGGGAATCTGAACATGTGGGCAGGCAGCCCTGAGGAGACCATATCCCCTGAACTAGAGAAGCCACAAGCCAGGCATGTAAGTCAGCTGACGCTGGTGTTAAGATATTTGGTTCTCAGACTTTATTGTGCATTAGAATCACGGAAAGGATTTGTGACACCCCAGGCTGGCCCCCACTCAAGTTTCTGATTTAGAGGCCTGGAGGGGCCCACATATTTGTATTTCTGGGAAGTCCCAGGTGATTGTGAGGCTGCTGGTCTGGAGACCACTTTGAAAACCACTGTTGAGATAACTAGTAGAAAGCAGGCATATGGAAAAGAATCTAAATACTAATGAGTTCACTAATTCATTAGCTGCCTGTCTCTAATTCCTTTCTTATTGCCTGCCTAAAGTAAGCTTTTAAGGTTCACACAGACCAGCGTTGTTTCCTGAATTGGGCCTGTTGCTGTTTAGCTGAGTAGCCTTTAACTCAGCATCTTCCAGGGCTCCAGGCTTTCCTCCCTGCTTGCTTATCTATCTCACCTCACATGGAGCTGAGTGTCTGAAGTAGCTGCTTACCTTGGGACTCAGCTTCCTGTAGCAGTGCTTTTGTTGAGCCATACCTGATGGGTGCAGAAAGGTAAGACATTTCTTAAAACTTTTTTGGTTCCCAAGTATTTAGAACTTTCAGAATTTCCTATAGTATGTTAGATTCTAAGGACAGATGAAGAAAAAAGGTTCAGATGCAAAAACTTATTGACTTGGATGAGCTGAGGGGAAGGGCAGGTCACAGCCTGACTCAGCAGCAGTGTGACTGGAGTGGTATGTGGTATGGGAGACATCCCATTTTTACCCTTCTGTGCTGACAGGACCTACTGTAACGGCACACAGCAGACCTCTTTAGGCCCAGAGCCTCTTACCTAGGTAGCTTCCTTGGGTTGGAGACCTCTTTGACAGCTGAGAACTTCTCCTCTAAGAAATACACACACATGCACAGACAGATTTTGTGTCACTTCAAGAGGGTTCACTGAGTTCCCTTCTCCTTTCCCTGGCAGAGACTGAATCTCTCTGCACACACTGCCAAAGTAGAAAAACCATGAATTTTACAGGAATGAATTTCATGCACATTATCAAAGTAGTGCTTTCTTAGAATCAGTGCACCATTTATAGATGTAGAATGCTTCTGTTCTGAGTTAACTCAAAACATCCCCAACTCCCGCCGCCCCACAAAAACAAGCATCCCAAGGGCTGGTGAGTAGAAATTTCACACATTCTAAACCTTTAAAGGGAGCTGCACAGAAGTTAATGCTGTTGGCAGTGAGTTAATAAGGGCCCCAGGCTCTCTGGCTTGCAGGTCTCACATACGGGAACATTTAGTCTCTGCTGAGTGGCCAAGCCACTAGGACAGCTCTACCCTGTCAATACCCACCTCCAAGCCCACCTGAGACCTCGCAGCCTTCTATAGGGACGAATAAGGTGAAAATGACAAGAAGCCCTCAGTAAAGAAAACAGTTTATTTTAAAAAAGCTCTAGTGTTCTGCCCGTGCTTGGCCCCTGGATGGAGCTAGAGTCAAAAGTTACTACCTGCACGGGACTGAAGGCAGGCAGGGTGCAAGGTAAAAGGCAGGTTTCTGTCGGGCGAGCCCCACATCTGTTGTACATTTTTAAGGAGATGGCAGTCCAGCTCCTGGTGGTAAGAAAATGTAGACTCCCAAAATTCATGTTAACTTTACTCACAAGTTAAGGAGAAGTCAGTTGCCTTTGTCATGATTTTCCAAACCACAAAGCTTTAAGAGATACTGGGGTAGCAGCAAGTGGGGCTCAAATCTTGTGTCAACAAGTCCCCATGGGTCATTTCACTTAGTATCCAAGTAATAAAGCCAACTCTTCTTCTCCAGGACTGGAATCTCTAGGTTTTTCCACCATAATCCTGAATCCAGTGACCCCCTCCTTCTTCCTCTCGGACTTGGGATGGTCAGCCATCCGTGGGATGCCAGGCAGCCACACTCTTCCTTCAAATGTGAGCAGGAAGCCTGATGACAGACCGAGCTACTTTCAAAGCAGAACGGGTCACAGTGGGCACTTGGGGTGGCTCTGGGGCCTCCTCCTGAGGCACAGTCAGGCTGGGGTTCCAGCGCTCTGGTGAGATGCCTAAAGTAGGGACACTTTCCAGCCCTAGCTCTGGGCCAGCACAGTTCCCCGGTTTGGTTGTACCAGTTCACAAGCTCTTAGCTGGGTTTCTGGCACATGGGGCTCAGCTGAAAACAGGTTGAACAATGTTGCTAATTCTTCAGAGAAATCCTGGAATAAGCAGAAAGGTGACTGAAAAAGCAGACGCATGATTCTAACACCCTTTTTACTAAAAATCAGTCCCAAATGTGAAGCCCTAGCTAAGCAGTGAGTAGACAACCTAGGTATTTTTTTTCCCCAACTGCCTTGTACATGGAAATGGACTTGTCCTGTTAGTACTCTAGGATGCTCAAGTTGAACAGGGCGAGCCTGTATTGGGAGGCTCAGAACCACTAATGAGTACTTCATATGCACATTATTTCATCTTGAAAAACCCCATAAGGTCTAAGTTATTCCCATTTTATGGATGAAGAAACTACTTTGCCCTAAATCACATTAGGAACTGACTAAGATTAAAATCCAGATTATCCTGATTATAAACACCCACAGTTGGGAACTCCCTAGCAATCCAGTGGTTAGGACTCCGCAGTTTCACTGCCAGGGCCTAGGTTCAGTCCCTGACCCTGCAAGACAAGCAGTGTGGCCAGAAACAACCCCACCATCAGAGGGGTTTGCCAGAGGTATGCCATGCTTTCTATCTATCTGCCATCTTCCCTTCCTCCACGGACACAGTCCTTCATATAACAGCTACTTAAATGTGAAGGAGGTGCCCTAGAGCAGCCATTTCATTTCAGGGTGGGCTTCAAGACATCTGACAATATTCACTGAGCTTTGGAAGATCCTCAGGATGCCAGGCCCTATCACCTGCCCCTCTTTCAGGATAAAAGGGACATGACACCTATTCTCTCCAGATAGAACATGAAGGCTTCTTACCCCTGGCCACTGGGCCTCATAGAGGCTGTCCAGGCAAGCCTTTATCTCCATCCGTTTCATCAGATCTTTCTCTACCAGCTCCCGGAGCAAGAAGAGCAGCAGGTCCCACTGCAATACACATGGAGAAAGAGCTCAGGGGGCTAAGAGGACTGCACAGCGAGCCTGATACAGAGGACAGAGCTGCTGAGGGAGGAGGGGAGATGAGACTGAGGAGTCTCTCTGAGTGTACAGGAGAAAATAAGTACAGCCCCAGAAAAGGGGACTAAACCAGCTAATAACATTTGGGGCAGTGGGTGTAAAAGATGATTACAGAGGCTTCTAAGCCTGCCGGCCAGCCCCCGTCCACCTTCTCTGGCTCACCTCCTTCGGCCGAGTGTCTGCCAGAAGCGCCACGTTTCTTGGCCTTAGTAGCAGCTGTAGGGGAACTGGCACCTGAAAGTCATCCTTCCACAGGGAGAGCAGCATGAGCAGGAGCCTCCGAGCCTGCCCCCTCTCCAGCTGGTGCTGTGCCGGAGGCCCCAGGATGGGAATCTGATCTGCAACTGTGGGAAGAGAGAAAAGCCAAGCTTTAGAAGTGGAGGCAGGGTCATGTGTCCCTGGGAGGAAGAAGAGCAGAAGAAAGCTGTTTTCTAATCTTGCTTGTACCCAACCCAGAGAACTGGGGGATCTGGCAACAGAGGGCTGTGATAAAAAGGAGCCATACCAAGGAGGGACGCTAACTCCACAGAGCACTTTGCCAGATGCTGCTCAGCCGGTGGGCACAGGAACTGTGGGGGAAAAACAGGAGTCCCTGGACATTAGCACCATAATTCAAGCAGCAGCCCTGGGCCAGTGCAGCTCTGATTACCAGTCACCAGACGAGGATACGAAAGAAGAGCATCATGCCATGTCTCACCTGGCGGCACCGCAGCATCTGGCCCAGGTGGCCTAGAAGCTGCTCCAGATACTCAGGGGCAACGCCCTCCTCAGGGTCCCGGGGCCCCACAGCCAAGGAGAGCACGTCCTGGAGAGAGGAAGGGTGGATGCAACATAAGGCTTCAGGCCAGGCCAGGGCCAAGGAGGCCACAGAGAATGTGGCTTGGGATGGGGATCAGCCAGTGGAGAGAGGCAGAAAGAAAAGGAAGACAGGGCTCTGGGGTGAAGTAATGGGCCAAGGTGCCCTTAGACTTGGGACTTGGGCAGGGCAGGGCAGGACAGCACAGCTGGGAGAAGCAACCAAGTGGACAACAGAGGGAACAGATGGAATAGATAAGCCAAGGGACAGTGTGCTGCCAGAGCTCGAGATGCCGTACCAAGCCAGTTCTGAAAGCATTTATGTCCTACCACGTACACGTGGTATTTTCTGTCCCTCATGATTCTCCGTTCATTTTCTCAGGAGAGTCGAGGCCTCAGGACAGAAATCATCTGTGTATTGAAAACTGTAGCTAATGGCTGCTGAGAGTTTCCTTCTCCGTCTTATATACTCTCGAACTTCAGTCAGTCCTTTTTTGTCCCTAGTTTTAAATCTTTGTTACAACACTACTACCCCAACTCTGGGCCAGTTACTAGCTTAGGTCCCTGTCCCAGTCATTCCAATTCTGCAGCTGAGCATGAAAACAGCCCCAATTTGTGAATGAATGAATGTGGCTATGTGCCAATAAAATTTTATTTACAAAAACAAGCAGCAGGTTGGATTTGGCCCACGAATTGTTCACTGATTCCTGTTCTAGACAGTATAAATTCTTTTTATCAAATGAAGAGCACTGATTATTCTTACTGCCTGTAACCAAACAAGCATCATCTCCCCCAAAGGAGAGTGCTTCTGAAATACTGTCCCAATACTGGGATGACTGTTCCTTAGAACTTTCCTACTGCACTAGATAGCCATTCCCTACTCCACTCCCGATACCATCTATGTACCATGTACTCAGTCAACCATTTTCACATCTACCCTCTTCCCTTTGACCCTTTTGGGTGATTCAAGTATAAAAGTCAGAGAAAAGCAATTACTAAAACTATTCAATTTGGTCCTGCCTAACTCTATTCAGTAACAAAATGGAAACTAGCTGGACAACACAGAAAGCTGCTACACAAATACTGGAGCTGAGGAAGAAAGAAGGGCGACGGAAAAGAGCAGGGAGCAGGAGGAGGGGAGCCGAAGGGAGTAGGGAGCTGTGTACTTTTATCTCGGAGATGAGGTGGGAGGGGAGGGGAGCATGGTGCTCACAGGCACGGGAGCAGCCCCTCCGCTCCCCCCGGGCAGCTGGCTCAGGACCCTGGGCGCGAAGCGTGCGACTCACGGCCGCTTTCACCTCCCTTCTGATCAGTGCTGCAAGTCAGAGGGAGGACAGAGAAGCGGTCACCAAAGCAGCCCTGCATAGGCTCACCATGCCAACCCCTGCCCTTCCCTGTTACCAACTGGGCCTGAGTCCTGTCTTCCCCCAAGTGGCCTCCAACTTCCTGCCAGTCCACTTGAAAAACCTGGTCAGTCACTCCCCTTCCCTGGACCTTACCTGTGATGTTGGCTGACAACCATGCACAGGCTTTCTCTGTTGCAAGGCTCACAGCAATGTTCTCTGCACTGCTTAGAACCTGTGACACAGAAGTAGTTTTGAGTCGGGGGCAAGTTAGGACAGTGGTGAATGCCCAAGTCCAGGACTGGCCCGCCTGCCGCCTCATGTGCATGTTGAGACACACAGCCCCACAGCACTCCTCCCCCACCACCCCAGCTCACCACCCCCAGGACTACTTCCTACGTACGGCTGCCGGGGTCTCCTCAGGAAGCAGTGCCCTCACGGCACCTGGACTCTTCTTTTGGCAGAACCTGAAAGGAGACAGAGGTCAGTGATGTCTGGAGACATCAGCTGGGTCCCTGAGGGCACCAATCCACTGAGCTGGGAGAGCTCTGCCACAGGGGAGGGCGTGCTCAGCTCTGTGGGCCCAGCCCAGATGCCAGGAGACTGGACAGCCAACCACATGCCCTTCCAATTCAACTCTAAACTTGGGTCCTTAAACCTCTAAAAACCAAGATAAGAGCCTACAAAGCAGGCAAAAATAGAATGACAAAAGCAGGGTGGGAGAGGACATGGAATAAACAATATAAGAAAAAAAAAGGACAGGAAAGTAAAGGCTAAGAGAAGAGTGGAGATGAGAGGATCCAAATAGACTGGCATCTTACTCCCGCCCCTGGGTCAACGCCTGGGCCCCGTGAGGGCACAGCTGGGAACACAAGATCTCCAACAGCTGGGCTGGATCGCCCCCTTCCTGTCCCTGTGTCACCAGCTGCTCTTGAAGAAGCGATTCTGCCTGGCGCACCAGCTCTGCCACCAGCGTGGCCCTGCAGCAGGAACAGCAAGAGGTAGTTGGGAAGGCTGAATTGGAAAGGGGCTGCAAATTCAAGCAAACCAGGTCAGAATAACTTGAAAGAATGTTAGCCATTTCAGCCTCCCCCATCCCACTGGGCCCTTGTCCTCTATTACCCGCTGTCCCCACCCCTCAGCTGACTTTCCTCAGTTTGGCAACAAGGTGTTAAAGGGGGAAAATAAGGAAATGAGCCTGGGACCTGCAACACCTTCATTCCCAACCCCCTCAACTCAGACTCACTTGATATGCTTGACACAGTTAGAACCAATTCTCTCTGCCACAAACTCCACGGTCCTGCGCAGGGAGGGCGGATGGTTGTGGAAAAAGGCTTGGGCCAGCTGTGCCTGTGGGAAGGAGGGAGCAGTGCAGGGAAGGGCTCCCTTTCCCTTACCCATGGGGTGGCCCCTGCTTCCACCCTGCCCCTTACCTGCAGCCCCTGTGTGGTCTGGGGAGGCTGGGCTCCCAGGCCCGTGGTGGTGGTGGGGGTGATTTTCCTGACGAAGCCCCCACTCCGTCCACTGCTGCCCGACACCCATGAAGCGAGCAGTTTGCGGAGCTCTCCTGCATCAAAGAAGCCCAAGTGCTTAGTTCCAAAACTGTCCCACCCACCCAAGCATCCAGACTAGCATTTGTGGAATAGACAGAACGAGGCATCAGGGCCCGCCTAAGCATAGAACAAAGTACGAGGGTGCTGGGCCCATGGGGTGCCTTTTGGGTTCTCATGAAGGGGCAGGCCAAGGACCAAGGACCCTCGGGGAAGAGTATGCTCACCAATATAAGGGCAGCAAGTGTAGAGCAGCTGCTGGTCCACCACAGGCATGCTGTCCTGGGGGAGAGAACAGGTCAGTCTGGGGAAGGCAAGTTTCCCTTCCTCCCAGAAATGGGGCGGTCAGGTTAGGGAATTACGTGAGACTTAAGCTTATATTCTGGCTTGTGTTGCTGGGCCTGCCGGCAGGCAGGCTACCTCCCTTACTCTTGTGGTCCCCATGGCTCTGGCTGGACCCCAACACTTACCAAGCCATGCTCTGAGGCTACTGTGTCCACCTCTAAGACATCCAACTGACCCTCTTCCAGAAAGAATAGGTCCTCTGGGACTGTGGGAATCTGGCAAGAGATTAGGGCAGTGCCAGCCAGCACTTTAGGGGTTCATCACACCTCCGACCTCATGGCCCCAGGGTTTAAGACAACCAGGTTCAAAGCCACCTTCCTCTATGGCAACCCCATCCTTCCTCCTCTGGGCCTTTAGCATCTGGCCCCGCTCTCTGTCAGAGTCCTACACTTCCCCTTTGCCCATTTCCAGCCACAGTAGTCATGCCCCCTTTCCCCAACCTGGACCCTCATTCCACCAACCTGGAAAAGCCAGCCTAGGACAGCAAGCAGCAACAGCTTGTTCAGGAAACACATCTCTCCTTCACTTTCCTTTGACAAGATCAAGCTCCTAAAAGGTAAATGAGGGTGTGAGTGGAATCTGTGCAATGAAAGAAATGGAATGGAGTTTAAAAAAAAAAGCTATCACTGGGAAGGTGATTCTCAAAAGGAGACCTAAAAGGGACTGCTGTTGTGTAGGCAACCAGGTCTCATCACCTCTCCCAGATCTGTACTCACTCTTAGCTGGGCCACAGTAGGAATAGAAAAGGGCCAAAGTGCAAATAACTGCCCACTGTCTGTCCTTGTGGATCAAGGCCTGGCCTCTCCCCTGAGGGTCAGCTACAGCTATGGAAGTACACAGGAAGCACAAGCTGCTTGGCCCTCTTCAAAAAGCAGCAGCCTCAGCAACATTCTCCCTGCACCCTTTTCTCAAGCCTTGCCCTCTCTTGACTCACCGATGCAGGTGCAGCAGGAGAGTGAAGACGCTGCGGTAATAGTCCAGCATGGGGACAATGTGGTCAGCAAGAGAAAGGAACTCCACCAGCCAGGGCACTGTGAGCACTGCTCGGCGTGCCCGCAGCCCCTGCTGCAGCAGAGCTCGCACATCCAGGACTGGGGGCACCTGGGAGGGCCAGGGTCAGTCAGGGGCTGGGGAAAGCCTTCTAACACCATTGCCGTGCGGCTCCTCCCAGCTCCCTCCTTACCAGCACCCCCATTCACCTGGCTCCTCAGGGACAGAATGGAGTCCTGGAGTTCACGGGTCAGGGGTGGTTCAGGCCCCCGGTATGGCAGGAAAGCAACAAAGCCCAAGAATTTGGCCAGAAGCCTTAGGCTGAGCAGCACCACAGCAAACTGCCTCCGTTCACCCTGCAGGCCATCAAGAAGTAAGAGGTCCTAAGCATTAGGCTTCTAGAACAAAACCACAACTGTTACAGACTTCTTGAAAATACCCTTTCCCCTCTAGAGCAGAGCCTCCCTTCTTCTGCTTTCTAACCTGCCAGTCCACGTCTGACTCCCCGTCCTCATCACTAGGCTCAGGCTGAGGAAGGGCGAGGCTGTTGAGTTCTCGGATCTTCAAACTCAGACTATCCATGAGATGCTGATTAAACTGGAAGCTATGAAGGGAAGGGGGGAAAAAGGTACTAGAAGAGGTGCAGGAAGGATAATAGAGGTGGTGTTCCAGACAGAAAGGCTCAGCAGGGCAGACATAGGAGGTCAAGGAACAAGGAGTTTACCTTCGTAGGTGAGAGAGTGAGAAGGGAAATGGAAGCAGGAAGTGTGGGTTAGAAGGAGGCCGGGCATCCCCCAGTCCCACCCGCTGACATTCCAGGCCAAGGAGAGCAAACTCTTGCCCTTCTGGGAACACAAACCTCTTCAGGCCTCTGCCCCCACTCTCGGCAAGACAGGGGACCTTTACCTGCTGGCACTCAAGATGAAGTCCCTGAAGAAGCCCTGACAGCCTGGGAAGGTAGGGGGTGGGCAGGGGCCCCCACTGCTCTGAGGGGCCACAAGCCGTTCCTGTAGGCGCCGCAACCGCCCCAGCTTGTCAGCTCCAAGCATATTTAACACATCCGGAGCCTCACCCAAGACAGTGCCCCCAGCACCACCAGGACTCTGACACATCTGGGGCAGGGGGAGGAGGAGAGAAATCGATAAACCAGTGAGTTTTTCTGGAAAAGAAGGGCTGAAGAAAATGAGGAAGCAGTGAACAATACGGGATGCCCACCCTATATTGTGTGCCACAGATATATTTTTTGAGGTCTGCATTATATTCTTATTTTTACAGGTGAAGAAACTGAAATTTTAAGATTCAACATCTGCATAGGGTCACAAGAGCTAGGATTTGAAACCAGACCTAACCCTGCGCTCTTTCCGCCACACCACAAAGCAAGGGCAAGAAAGCAGGGAGGGACTGAAGGAGGGCCAGGACAGCCGGGTGTGTGAGGGGGCCCACGGAGGCAGGAGGTGTAAGGCAGGAGAGCGCTCTGGCTCGCAAGCTTCCACCACCACCCAAAGAGCAGAACTCTCGTTCACTCTTCAGCCAAGGACCTGCCTGTTCTCCTGGCCTGTCCCAAAGTGCCAGCCATTCCTTGGCACCTATAATACATACTGTCCACTGGAGACAGATCTCCTGCTGGAGCAGTTACCTGGAGAAGTTGTTTTTGGAAAAGTCGAACAAAATGGCTGTGGCTGCAGGCTGCAGAGAGTTGACCCATCATGGCTCTGAGGAATAAGAGGCAGGGATGGAGTGTGATGGGAGGAAGAAGGGGAGAAAGATCTGAGAGAACAAGCCAATCCTTGAGACTTTCAGCCCTCTACCAGGGGCCTGAGCAGCCTTCTGCCAGAGCTGGCTGGCACAAGGATATGGGGAAAGGTAAAGGATACTTTCCTTAGCACCAAGATCCCTCAAGGCTAGAGATACACTTACTGAAACTGTCAGTCGCTCAGTCATGTCCGACTCTTTGCGACCCCATGAGCTGTAGCCTGCCAGGCTCCTCTGTCCATTGGGATTTCCCAGGCAAGAATACTGGAATGGGTTGCCATTTCCTTCTCCAGGGGATCTTCCTGACCCCGAGACAGAATCTGGGTCTCCTGCATTGCAGGCAGGTTCTTTACCATCTGAGCAACCAGGAAGCCCTTAACCTTACACTTAACCAAATATGGAATAAGACCACCCTTCTCATCTTCAGTCTACACTGACTGCCAGTGAGCTTCATGACCAACGTGGATGGGAGATCACCAGACAAGAGGACATTCTTTCTGTATCCTAGTTATCCAGCTACGCAAAGTTATCTGTATTGTCAGATTAGATGATGGAGAAAATAGAGGTTGGAAAGGGTCTAAGCCAGTGACGGGCCTAAACTCACACAACCTGGCATAAGAGTGTTCCACTTTATCAATCATTTGCAATCACAGAGCAAGTATAAACGATTTCTGAGTAGAAGGAGTTGGAGAAACAAATCCCTTTTGAGTAGAGGCAGAGGTGGCAGTAACTAAGAGATTAAGGAAGACAGAAAACAGCTTTGTGCTAGAAGGAGTTCGGGGTGGGGAGAGAAGCCTTTCTCTAATCAGTTACCCCAAAAACCACTAAGTTGCTCACTGCTGGAAGCAAGAAAAAGTGACCAGTGTATGAGCACATACCTGATCCTGCTGCCCAAGCCCTTCTCAAAATCCCAGCCAGGCTCCTCATGGCGATCTTCCCACTCTCGAAGTACCTCGTAAAACACATCCCTGGCAGACACATAAGATGTCTGATCAACTGAAGCACAGTTGGCTTAACTCATTCTCAGGAGTGCCTTCTCTAGCTCAGAACTGAGGACAGGACCATTCACAGCTCCATTCCTTATCCTCTCCAAGGTTCTCTATGTGATAATCCCACAGACCCGACAGCAGCACACCACAGGCTTCACATGCTTCTGTGGGCAGTTAAGGCTGATCTGGCACTCTCATCTGAGAACCCTGTGACCAAAGTCATTGCACCTGCGTGAAAGCTGCTACTGTCAGAGGTGTGAGTCCATGGGCATGAAACAGAATGAGGCTAAGTGGCCCTTAAGATGTTTGCTATGCAGGGCCTGGTGGTGCTAAACTACACCCGTTAGGACCAAACAAACTAGTTTCTATGAAAACAACATAGGCTGCCTGTCCCGGAGAAAATGCTGCTTCATCCCCTCCCCCAAAGTCCCCTTTTCTCATCACCTCTGTTTTTTGAAAGTATGAAAGGCTCGGTCACTGGAGAAGTTAGCACGATTGTCAGTTTCTGGCTGAAAGGAGACAGCTTGAGCAGAAGGTGGCATCGCCAGAGAGACCTAAAACAGTGACATTAGGGACTGAAAGCAGAGTTCATGCTCAGAAAACTTCATCCCCATATTCTAGTCCAGAATTTTAGGCCACATGACACTACAGTGGTGTGAGCTGGGCCGCCTGAATTATGAGACTGGGAAGGGTCAGATCCAGGCTAGAAGAGGTGTAAGATGGGGTCACTACCTTGGCAACACTGCCCTCATAGGCAGCTCGGAGGCAGCCTTGCAGAGCTGGTGAGAAACACAGTAACCGCTCGTTCTCAGCCAACAGCTTCAATGTCCCTTTGTCCAAGTGGGAAAGAATGCTACAGGGATAAGAGCACACACGACTGAGAATGGGACAGACTGCAAGTAGGCAGCTGGCATCTGCACACCACAGTGTGCTACCTGGAGCACAGAGCAGGCACATAAAGAAAAGTCATGGGCCAAGGATTAAAGATGATAAAGGCAAAGGGAAGGGAAACGAGACCCCACAGAGCAGCTAACGACAGCAAAGCAGAAACAGTAGACAAACCCAAAGGTCAGCTACCAAGACTACTGGGGGCAGTTTGATTCTTTCAAGGGCTTAATTCATAGCTTTGACACGAAACTGAAGGTTACACGTAGGAAAAAGTCTAAGGTCACTACACCTGTGTCAAGCACAAGCATGCTTCCGAAGTAGCCAGAGAATCAAGTGAATAATGCGAATAAGGTTCAAATGCCTCAGCTGGGGAAACTTACTGAAATTGACGTTCCAAAACCTTCACTGCAAAGAAGACACAATCATGGACACTCTGGAACAGAGGGCTTTCCAGGGAATCTAGGACAGTACCAAGCTATTGGTTAAAAACAATTTCATTTCCAGACATCATTTCTCAAAAAGAGGCTTGTTCACCAACCTACAGCTCCTGGAGTTGTTTCAAGGTCACTGTCTTTGGCAGCCACCATCCTCCGGGCAGTAAGGAGCTGAAGGACGAAGAAAAGCTCCAAGAAGAGGTTTGGTACCAGGTTCTCTGGTTAAAAAGGAAACTCCAGGGTATTGAACGCCAGTCAAAACAAAGGCTCAGTTCTACACATCTTATCAATTATTTTACCCTGTAGTTCTACAAGTGTCTTCATTCCAGGGCTCTGTTCTCACTCACCTGCAATGCATGAAGAGTAGACAAGGGCAACCAGCTCCAGACGGTGGTGGGAAGATACTCTGGCAGGGTCAGCGGGTTCAGCTGTGAGGTGTCCTGTCCGGCTGGGGTGAGGAGATCCTGATTCTAGGGTGGGACAGGCAGGAGTAGGTGACTGCTGCAGCTGCTTAGAGCTACCAGAGAAAGAGAAATGTCATGAGCAGTCAGCATGGCTTCTCCTCCGCAGCCACACTCAGGTTCCTTAGAGACATGTCCACAGCCCAAGAAACAGACCCAGGGTTCCCAGGAGACAAATTAATCACAGGGAGAAGCCCTGCAAATCCCCCCCAAAGGAAGCTGACATCCCCGGGAGCAACAAAGCCATACCGCTCCTTCCTGAGCATCTCCCGCTCCTCTTGCAGACTTCTGCACCCTGAGGGAAGCCCATGGCCCCAAGGGCTAGTGTCTAGGACTGAGGGTTGGGAACTGGGAACACAGCTGATTGGGGGTGAGGTGAAGCAAGTCTTGGGCTTGGACAATGATCGCTCTTCGCTCACTGGAGTTGGGTTGATCCTGCGGGAAGGCTTGGTCCTGTTGAAGAGCAGCCATAGGTTTTCCTAATTCCCATCTTCAAGCATCTCCCCCTCCACCATAACATCTAGCAACCCTTGCAAAATGCCCCTCACCCCGTAGATATTTCACCCCCTACTTTCTTGTCATTACCACGCTCTACTACAGAGCACCCAGCCTTAATTTTTTAACTCCCCTAGCACAGCCATATTTTAGAGGGCTCATTCTCACCCTGCAGAGCCGAGGGGAACGGAGCCCACGGGAGGGAACTCCTCCAGGTTGCTGAGGTTTGGCGGATCAGAGCGCGCGAGGCTGGGGCTGCTGGGGCTGCCAGAGCTCCTGGGCCTCCGGCCCCCGGCCCAGGGCAGGCACTCCCCGCTGACCCCCTCCTCCGGGCCCCCGGGGCCGCGGCCTCGCTCGCGGGCCGGCCCCGGGCCCCGCCTCCTGCCCCCACGGCGGGCCGAAGGGGCGTCAGCGGTGGTGGCGCTCGAAGCCTCGATCGGAGGGAAGAGCTGGTTGCGCGCTCCGCGGCCGCCCCGCGGCGGCCCCCCGGATCTCCCTGGCAAGCCTGTCGAGGAGCCCGGGGCCTTGGCGGGGGTTGGGGGGCCCTGCGGGAGGACGCGGCTGCTCTGTTCCCTCAGGAAGTTCAGCAGGAATGGCACGAATTCCTTCCGCAGTGGCCGAAGTGAGCTCAGCGCCGCCGCCTCCCTGGGGTCATCCTGAGGGAGAAGTGGCGAGGGGCGACAGTCAGTCAGCTGCAGTGCCGGCGCAGGGCCGCGGGCAGCCGGGGCCGCGGGGCGCGCTGAGGCTGGCGGGCGGCCGGGGCAGCGGCCCCTAGTTGGAGCGCACTCGGCCCCGGCTGACAGCCAGGCACTCTAGAGGAATGGGACGGGAGGAGCGGTATGTCCCGCGGGAAGCAGCTTCAGGCCAGGCTGGGGGCGTGTCGGCGCTGTTACCTCCGAACTCTGGGCGCTGCGCGCGATCCACCGCACAGCGGCTGCGACCGACAGCTCCTCTCGCAGCAGCGACTCCAAAACGGCCGCCATCCCGGTCAGGGCGCTCTGAGGCGACTGCGCAGGCGCCGGCGCGCCACGGGCGCCCTGGGAAGGGCGGGCCCGGCGCCGCGGGGCGACCGTTGGGCCGCGGGGCGGAGCGGGCAGGGCCGGGGGCGGGACCGGGGCCGCCGCCGCCGACGGCGGGGCTTCCCCGCACTGAGGCTAGACTTGGGCCTTGGCTCCTGACAAGAGGCCCAGTGGCCTGTCAAGTGCAGCGTGCTGCTGTCGGTGAAGCCGGGCCCCGGCTGCCCTGGCCCGAGGGTGACCTGCCGGGACTCGGGGACGCGGCGGGGAAGACCAAGGGTCCGGGAGAGCGGCCGGACCGTAAAGGTGAACTACTCTCCGGAGAAGATGCCTACATCTACGATAAGCGCATTCTTTTCTTTCAAGTTTTCTAGATTCAATCGTCACTACCCTAAAGAAATTACGATAAAGTTTGCTTAACTTCATTTTGACCTTGCCTTTCTCAAAAGCTGAGTTTTCAATCCCCTGCCCACTCGTTTTCCAGCACCCACCAACAACTGATCGATCATTTAAGACTTTAAGACGGAGGGGCTTTTTAGGATCCTCAGCCCACAACCCTTAAAAGTGCCGCCACCCTGCACACAGAATCGCCGTCTTTATTATCCCTTATACGTTACACAAGGTTAATAGTTCAGCTACTTTGCAGTTATTAATAGGCATACATATGATTAGTTTCTGGTAGCTTGTTATTTCTTAATTTTTTTTATTTCAAAAAATACGAGAATCACCTCTTTGGATGTTGCTGCTCACTGAGAACTCAAGAAAGGGAAACCGGGCTGAGAAAAACAAATGGCACTAATATTTCAGGCCAAACCAAATCAGGAAGGGTGAAGCAGTGCCCGCATGAAAGCCTCCTGAGAGGTCCCTTGGTTCAAAGGACAAGGAAAAAGAGGGGATGCTGGAAAGCAGAAATCACTCCAGTGATACAGGGACGTTTCCTGCAGAGAAGGGAAAAATACCTCCCAACAGCGATACAATGATGGGTTGAAACAGAGCTTTTAACACTTTCAGTTTTATTACATGGGGAACCCTCTCCTCACATCTCTGAACCCTGGTTGTTGTCTGCAGGGGAAATTGAATACCTAGTTTCTATTCCAGCGCTTCTTTTTCTAGGTCACTTCTGGATGTGGTACTGCATTTATAGAACACTTTCTGCTCCCTGTTGATCCTGTGACCTCCGGTGCATTCAATAACCTTTAAATTAGAAAAATATTTCTCACCTCTGAAATCCAAACCATCACACAAATAGAACTAGAGTTTGCATGCGGAATGAATATTTTATTACTAGATTATAAAAATAAAATACAAAATAATTTTAAAACAGAACTTAAAACACTGTACAAAGCTTTAATATGATACAAATGGGAAAATTAAATAAATAATTACACTTTTATGTACAGATGGCCTATACAAAAGCACTCATGTTTCTGCCAATACTCTATGTCCTTGGTTGCCTGAGCAAAAATGCATAAAGAGGGCTGCTTGGAGGGGAAAGGGATACAATACAATACCTTTGGAGGTATTTCAAAGAGCAGTTTCTCATCAGTGATTTCATGAAGAGAAAAAAGGGAGAAAACTATGGAACTGTTAAATTACTCTAACTTGTCTTACTCGATGAGTGAATTCTTCTGGTTTG
The DNA here is from genome assembly GCF_029378745.1 of Bos indicus. Taxonomy (NCBI): domain Eukaryota; kingdom Metazoa; phylum Chordata; class Mammalia; order Artiodactyla; family Bovidae; genus Bos; species Bos indicus. Next base: position 37,949,352 of record NC_091769.1, read on the forward strand.
TGGTTCCATCTGATTTAAAAGATGCCAGTAGTTAGAAACTTTCAAGATTTACATCTAATTCAAAATTAGGTGCTTCTCAACTCTCTCTTTTTTCCTAAAAGCTGTAAACTTGTAAGTAAATGACCCAATGACATCAGCACTTGGTTATTTTAGGAAAGGAGTCAGGAGGGGAACCAGGAACTGTGCATGAGCAGTGAGGAAGCGTGAGCCTGGGTCATCTGTTTTTTTCGTTACTCAGTTCACAAGTTCACACAATCCAATTTCAGAGCCCCAGTGGTACACGTTGTATTTCCTTTAGCTTCCTCTATTTGTATTTCTGAATTAGTGAACTAATTTATCTAACTGATGAATAGTTTAAAAAGAAAAAAATCCCAAGGGCTTTCCCTTCCCTGTGTTGATCCCTAAAATATACTCTGGTAGGTTTGTTTATCCCTTGTGGATGAGAAGAACACCCAGACAGACCCCAGGGATGCTGAAGTTCCATATAGGAATTTTTAAGGATTTGAACTGTATATTTTAAGGGGTGGGGGGGGAGGAATATATGGCAGGGGTAGTCTATATAAAAATTAGATTTACCCAGTGTTTTTAACTTGGTGAGTGAACACTTATGTACACAACATGAAACAATATTAAACTACTGAAAAGAAAGAGAAAATTTCCTATCATTAGTGTGTAAAATTATGTCAGCAAGTTCTATAGTCACATGGGCTCAAAGGTCTGCCTCATGGAATCCCATTCTCTCAGTCAAGGAACCCAGAATCCCTGACCCAGAGCATCCATACTGTCACTTCAATTAAAGAGGCAGATCCTGTTAAAGTTTCACAGGGCAATGAAGAAAAAGGCTTCACCTCCTTTACATGTCTCCTTAAGACCAAGAATCCAGCAAAATCTATGGAAATAATCATCAAATCATTACTGAGTAAAGGTTTTTACTTGGCTCTTTAGTGTTTTAAGATTGTGGATCAGGTCAAGGTGACTTTGATCTTGTCACATACTCTGATTCTTGGATCTGCTTAAGGGAAGTAATTAAACATCAAGCTTATGTTAGTTTTAAAATTTGGAACAGATAACCACAACTGAACTAGAAAATATACTGATGGGTCAAGAATATAATTTCAAGAATTTGAGGTGTGTAGCATCCAAATTTCCCTTTAAATCAATAGGGGGATCCTTGTCCCATTTGCTGGAGTTACCTAAGAACTATATGAATTCCCCATTTATTGCCTGCAGTTCTCCCTAGCAGTGCTGGCAAGAGATTCTGCAGTATCCTGAGTCTAACTGGCTTAAATTTCTCATGATTCCAGAGAGACAGCCAAACTCTGGAGAATATCCAATGATATGTTTCCACACTACTCCCACATCCTTGAATTCTATACCAGAGTTCATCCCACTGGATGAAGTGGGACGTCCTAACAACCACCTGGGGTTTCCCATGAACTACTCTTTCTGTATGTCTGTGGATTAGAACTGCCTCTTGTTCCCATCTCTAAGTTAAGGTCTAAATATGCACCTGTGATTCCTGAACTTGGGTAAATATTGACATGTGAGGACTACCACAGTGGTTACATGCCTTAATCCTGAATACTTTGTTAGAACACAGATGATGTTCTGCAAACAACTGTCTATAGTACCAAACTCAAGAAAATTAAACACAGTTGTCATCAACCATTCTATCTCCTCAGTGATACAGGTGCTGAAATCTCTCTCCTTTAGGCAAAGTCCCAACACATGTGTGGTAAATACATATAAACAGAAATGGGCAGATTTTAAAACAATGAATGCATACAACTTCATTCCAAAACACATAAACATGACAAAAGAAATAGTTCCCTGACATATGTCACGCTTTAATATCAGGAATGAAAAAGTTTTAAAATGTGAAAATTCTGACCTTCAAGGCTAAATCTAGACTTATCTACAAATAAATGTGTTTTCAAGTAGCCAAAGTAAGATGCATTTTTCCCTTAAGCCACTAAATTCTGAATTCTAGATCCTTTTTCTCCTATCACCAATTCTAATGTTAGATTAAGAATGTAGTTCCTAGAACAAAGAATCCTCTGCTCTTGAGGGAAGAAGCATCTGTTTTTAATTCAAAGCTATTGGATATATAAAAACTAGTTATGGTTTTAACTATCTGTGTCTGGGTTTATAAAACATGCACCAACATTTTCCTTTGTCAATTAAATATAACCATAGAAACATTCACATAAAAATCTGTGGCCTGGAAGGAATCTCTGATGATTACAGAAGAACCTCAAGTTCCTGTAGTGGCTAAGAGTGACACAGAGAGACACTGCACCCTAGTCCACTGGATTCGTAAGCAGCTGAGATTTGTTTAGTGTTTCAAAAGCAAATACAGAGTGGATAATGGCAACAGTGGGTCTCAATTACCATTTTGCTAGTTATTTAGGACTTGATTAACTTGGCAACTTAAAAAATAAGTTTCACTTCACAACATGCAACTTAAAAACCAGAATGTAACTATGCTGCTGTCAGCAAGGCCGGCTTGCACACCACAGCTGAGAGTAACAGTGTCTATTTAAGACTCACCATTCAAGCGTGTTTATAATCTGTGCTTTACAGTTAAATTTGCTATGACCCAATTTTCATTCTTTGTTCACTATACGTTAGAGTTAAATGCCTTTAAGCTGTGCAAAAGACTGCTGTGTGGAATTTTAATATTTCAAACAATCTATACACCCTGGAGATTTGGCAGCATAATTTAGGAGTAAGCTACCTAAAGAGACTGAGCTATGGCTAATTTCATCTTCTGCTCCACCCAAGTAATTCCAGAGACTGGACAAGGGAGGGTAAGGGCAAGTGTGACAAGGTAACTAACCATTTTGTTGTGATAGGAGAATCTAGGAGGCACTTGGTTTTCAAAAGGTAATTTTAACTTTTTCCCCATACTACTCTTAATATAGTTTGGCTTGACTTTAAAGAATAGCCAAGTCCCTCATTTTAGAATAACCAAACTGTTTCAGAATTACTTGGATGACCTATGTCACTGAAGTGTGAAATATGCCACCACTAAAAAAAATAATAAATTTAAAAAGAACAATAACAACAAAACCCAATTCATTTTCTGTATCATACAGAAATAAAAACAAAAACCCTTGTGCCAAAAGTGCTTTGCTCAGGGCTGCCAACTTCTCTTTTTGGCCCAAGACATCTAAAACCATAGAGGTTTTTTTTTTTTTTTTTTTTTAAAAAGCAGAGTAAATCTCTATACAAGACAGTCCTTTTAAGTGGATATATTAGTACATGAGATATAATTAATCTTTTTTGAAAGTATCCAAGCAGAAATATCTTTGGTTAACTCTTTTTCTCTATGTGCAAAATAAAACATTCTTACACAGCAAAGTTTTCTCTCTGGATCTTGAGTTTGTCAGTGCCATTTAGAAAAAGGGGCAACACAGTGGAAAAGTTGGGAGAAAAACGGAAGGACTCAAGAGAGAGAGAAAACATTCAGCTGCCATGTTGTCATCACTATCAGGTTTAACTAGCAGAGACGTGCCCGTAAGAAGTGAAATAGCATACTTCATACTGTTTGCAGCCTCATCAGTTTTTCAAATAGTTACCACAAGCACATTTCTGATTAGAGGGGTCAGGATTTAAAGCTGGCTACTTTTAGCACAATTTTGCTAATACAACAGGAAAAACAAGATAATTTCTTAATTACAGATTACTTCTTACCTCCACCCTGCCCCTGACAAAGTGAGATGAAAAGAGGAAAGCAGAATGGTAATTTTTTAAGAGATTAAAAAAAAAATCTATTTATAGTAGACCCATGATTATCAACCCAGGTTATCCACTCTAACCATAGGAGAGAATTATGTGATTAACATGACAAACCTCTGAATCAGTATTACAAGCTGTTCTAGTACTTTTTCCCCTATTAAAATTTTTTAAAAATGAAAATTAAATAACCTATCTTGGCCTGTTAAAGACTGCCAACCTTTGCACTATATACAAGGAAGGCAAAAAGGATCTGAAGTGTCACATGCCAAGAACAGATTTTCAGAAATGAAGATAGGCAAGGCCCAAGTGTACACGAGGCACACAATAAAAAGTAATCTCACCATCTGTGATCTTGAAATTACAAATGGAGAATGAGAAAGAATGAGTTTATATAAGCATATGTTTCTCTATATATTTATAAATATTTATATAATTTACCATGAAGACATGCAAGTAGTGTTTTAGCAACTATTATACAATATAATACAGAAGGATTGGTCTTCCAATATTACAGTTGCTTTAGTTAAACAGCAAATATGTCTTATCTACTGCATTCCTCTGTAGTCTTGAAACTGGAGAGAAATTAAGATGCCACATTATGCTACATTTCTTATGGGAGACCATATATGCCTCAATAGTGTTTTGAGTTTTTTGTTTGTTTTTTTCAAAAAGCTCGACACAGATAAAGAGAACAAGAAAAGTTCAGTCAGTGCAGCTTCAGGGCAGCTTTGATGCAGCATTAGAGTATGTTCACCTGGTGAGGAAATATCTTTCTTTTTCTGTTTTCCAATTCAACCATATTAGGTTTGGCAGCAAACACAAGGTCAAAGCAAAAGCACAGATGTTTGCTAGAAGGCAGATTTCAACAGCAAGCAGACCAATTTACCTGACCTTAATGAGGTCTTTACAACACAAAAACTACAAAGTATAAAAGAGCTCATTTAAAAAATCTAGTCTAATTTAACTTTGATTGATTCCTCTTAGCAAAGAGTGAGATCAGAACAAATATGATCCTCCTTACAGCTTTATAAATTAAGATTACGTGTAAATCAGGTCAAGAAGCCCAAATATTCAAACTAAAACACAGGAGAAGCAGGTAATAAAACCTTAAAAGATAAATACTGACCCTAAATTTATTTCCTCAGGTACTCATTCCTTATTGGCTAAACATATAAAATACAAAGTTTGATAATTTTAAGCCTCATCGTACCTAATTTCTTCCTATGTTTCTTTCTAAAGCTCTAAAAGCACAAAGTCACATTCCACAGCGATGTACTTTCCTGTATTGTCTTGGAGGTTAACAGTAGAAAGAGCTGGTACCTAGAATATTTAAGGAAGCAAGGTCTGCTACTCTGGTCAGTTTTCCTTCCACAAGGAGGAAACTAACAGAGGGGAGAGGGTTCTTCTATCTCAGAGAGTATTACTCTATACTCTGTCCCTCTCCCTAAAGCACTAAAGCCTGCAAAGTAGTTCTATTTAGACTTTTCCTTCCTTTACCTAAGTTTCAACAGTTATTTTTCACAATAAAAATATACTAAGAACTGTTGCTCCAAAGATAAATATTAGGAGGTTAAAAATAATTGGATTTTAAATTCTTAGCATGTGCTGCTAAAAGCATATTAGAATGTGTTAAAATAAGAGAGACTGGATCAGGTGCAAACACTAACTTTAAAAACTGTGAAATCCAAGGAGGGTACTAGGAATGACGCAAAGTCAGGGTGTGAACTCTCAATACATTAGATAAACTCACCAGCCCATGTATCCAAGCACTGGCTCCCCAGCACACACTTCTCACATACTCTTCATGCTGGACTTAAAATCTGACTCTCCAAGGTTGGGAAGTTTGGAAAGCAAATACTAGAAGTTTCACTTTTACTATATGATCTTTGAGTAGAGCCTTAAAAAAAAGCAGGCCATACCCCTTAAAATTCCAATCTACCACCTACCTTCAACATTTCTGTTTGGAAGGCATCTAAAAACTGAGAGCTCATTTAACCAGTTTCACCCCCTTCAATTTTGCTGGATGGCCCCTTCCTATGCAAAGACACTGATTCCTGATCTGCTTGCTGCCTGCCTTAGGTAATTTCTTATATTTGTATCTTCTTATAAATAATTTATCATGTTACTTTCTTTTGTGAGAGAAGATCAACACTGATTTTTTTCTTTTTTAAATAGACAGTACAGGGACACACATGCATCAGATTTAGGAGGAAGATCGCACACCTTTCAGAGGGCTGCGGCCCAGCTCCTATCTGCTGAGTTTACTGGCTGACTTACTCTTCCCTGGGGGGGCTTTAGTGCTGGCTGAGTGGTGGTGGAAGCTGCCGGATCCTTTCAGGCCATTCTTGCTGGGTTTGCAATGCTCCTGTTGGCAGGACCTCCTGGAGGAGGAAGATCCCGAGTGGCTGGGAGGTGACTTGCTTCTCCCCAGATGTGGGGATGAACTCCTCTGGTCATGGTGGGGCCGTCCAGCCCGAGATGGTGAGGAACTGGATGTGCGAGGCAAGGAAGAGCTTCGAGGAGAGGCACTGGGACTCCTGCGAGGGACAACTGGACTCTTGGGTGGTGTTTTTGGATTGTGAGGGGTTCCTGGACTCTTGCACTGCGTAGTGCTCCGGGGCTTCTGAGATCCATTTTGAAGAATTTGGGCCAGGCGGGAGAAAAGGTCTGAGTCAGAATTGCTACTCCCTAGGACTTTATATCTGCGGAGCCTTAAAAGAACAGAGAATAATTAGTTTCATTTTAATTCACTTCAGTTGAGACTAGAAAGTCACAATGTCCCCAGTCATAATATGTATGTGTGTGTGTGTTAATCGCTCAGTCGTGTCCGACTCTTTGTGACCCCATGGACGGTAGCCCACCAGGCTCCTTTGTCCATGGGATTCTCCAGGCAAGAATACTGGAGTGGGTTGCCATTTCCTTCTCCAATATGTAATATGTATGATGTGAGTCCAAATCAGGAAACAGAGGACGCAGAGTTACTCTTCCATGTATCAGCTGTATAACCCTGGACAAGTTACTTAAGCTCTCCCAGCTTTGAATGCGAATATCATCTATCTCACAAGGTTACTGAGCAGTCAAGCGCCGTAAAGGACTGAACTGATGTCGGCCATCCAGAAGCACTACATGCTGTTGGTCCCCTTCCTCTTAGAGCACGTTAGCTCTTCCCATTTCAGGATTCACTTCATGAAATGTCTCTAGCATGTTAGCACATGAGAGAGAGTAAACTATTTTATTTAGGCTTCTAGGACAGGGATTCTACATGCACTTATGCAAACATTAAACTCTACAATATGCCTTCAACACCAACTGTACTCACCAGCAGCAGGAACTGCAGATAAAAATATATTTCAACTTCTTTAATAATTTCCAAAAGAAAAGAGTAGTCACTGGTTTCTCTGGGCCTCAGTTTCTGCCCCTCACAATAGCCTGTGATTCAGGAGAGCTGGGTTTGGGGACTGACTGCCTCTCTTACTGGCAACCAAGCTTGGGCCCAGAATTCCAAATATAGAAAATATTCATATGAATAGCAGTGTCTCCTCTTCCCTAAATGTCTTTCTGTCTTGGCCTATCTAAAATCCATTCAGTATAAGAATTTAAACCTCAAACTGCTGACATGCCACTCCTTACAGAAGGAACCAGAAGAAAAACTTCCAACTTGTACTGGCACCTCAGGATGCAGGGGACATGTATAGCCACATCACCATCGTGGGTCAGAACAAGTTACTGTTTTTTTTTTTTTTTTTCCCCTCTAAATTTTCTCTCCTCTTTCTTCCCCATCATCTACCTATACTGACAAATGACGGGAATTCATTCTGGTTAAGCCTAACTTCATGGATCTTATAGTAAAACTAGAAGAATGGAGTAAGACAATGCCTCTGTGCCAGGACCTGTGTGGGAAAGCTGAGTTCCCACTGAATTCCCTGAGTTTCAGGCTGGTCAGCTGTGTAGTATCTGACACAATGCCACATGTTTGGCTTTGTTATCAAGTTACGAAGTTCTTACTTCTAAGGCAGATGCAAAGTTCTAAATAGTAGATGATAATTAAGATTTGGTCTTGAGCTGCAGTCCAAAGAGCTTAAGCCATAGATATACTATCTCTATTAAGCATAGACACCGAGCAAAAGAGAAGCGGGGGATGTGTGAATACTGTTCATGGAATCATCTTTTTAAAATGTCTCAGCTAAATGACTGCTGTTTATTCATCAGCGTTTTTCCTGTTCAAGTTTAGTTCCATGGTCATTTCAAGTCCAATGTTTACCTTCGAACCCGAAAGAAACCCTAAGGCAAGTCAAAACTGAACTTACTTTAGGAAAGGATAACAACTTCTGCTGAGTAATGATACAGATAGAACCTCACTTTAATATACTTCAGAAATCTTTGTAACAGATGGAGGCCTATTGTGTTATCTAAAACAGGCTATAATTTTCATGTAAATTTATTTTGATGTTCACTTTGCTTTTGTTAAAAGACTATCCTTTCACTTTCTTCTCCAAGGGTTTAGACCATTCTACTTTGTGAAAAGTGAGTAATGGCTCCAAGGAAAGTACTCTTAATTGGTTTCTTACTTCCCAATTATTTTCCCCTCTTCAAAATAAAATCACTCCCTGGTCAACTACAAATAAGAATATTTCAATAAACAAGCATACCATACAGTAAATATTAAGGCAATATCTTTATTATGTATGGTTGTATATATCATCAGATGTAGGGAAACTCCCTATAGGATTTTATTTAATTCATTATCATCAGGTAAATATAACTGTTACCAAGATCCATTCATCAAATTATAGACAAGTATTCTTCCCTAGAACTTGACATCATAATGACATCTGTTGTAACGGGATTCCGATTAGACAAAACTAGAAAATTACCAACTATCTTGTTAAAATGGACTGGGGAAGAGAAGCTTTGTCACATGCTAATAAAAGTTCTTGACATATGCTACCAGATTTCCTCCTCCCAAAACAATTAAGCAAATGTTTTACCCATCTTTCAGATAAGGAAATTTGGGTTCGTACTACTAGAAAGTGGAAGAGCTAAGAATTAACTGAAATCAAACTGAACACTTCAACTACACTGTGCTGTATGGCTTGGGAAAGACAGGGAGGGAAGTAGGTGATCAGAAGCAGGCAATGAAGAAATGAAACCTTTGACATAATCAAGCAGACACAGAAATCATGCTGCACACTTAACAAAGGAGAGGACACAGCATTACCTGGCTTCTACTCCAGGCCTCATGGGTGGTTTTCCGGGTGGTGGCCGAGGCAAGAACTGAGATGGAGTTGAGCTATTGACTTGATCTGTGTTGACCCATGAAACTGGTCTTGGAATTTTGCTCTTTCTGGACTGGGAGATGATGGGTGCCAGAAAGTTGTCTTCGGCTGACCTGCTCAGGTGTGAGTCTGCAGCCAGTCTGGAAAAGGGGGTGAAGACTTCCTCCTCGGAAAAGGGAGCAGGAACAGTGGCTAATCTCTCCTCTAGCAGTTTATCAGAGGCACTTGAGAGGTCCCCAAGGAGAGACCTGAGTTGCCTTTTCTCCACCAGGAGCTTGACGAGGTCTGGCTGGCAAGCTTTCTTTTGGAGGAGCTTTTCTTTTGCAGAGACTGGAGAGGATGAGTCAAAAGTTGAGTCTATCTCTTGTGCTAGAACAGGGATTCGGCTGTGTCTAGTTACAAAGGATGACCTAACCACATCCTTCCGGGATGGGGGACAGTGTTCACTCTCTGAAACAGGATTAAATAGCTCTCCTTTTCTAGGGGCAATTTTCTCTCTCTTACCCTCTTGGTGCAAAAAAGTAGAGAGGTCTCCAGAATGATTGGGCAAGTCTTCACCCTTGATGTCATCCTCAGATATCTTACTTTTTTGCATTGCTGCCACCTGGCCTATCTGCTCTTCAACATATGGGTCAATAACTCGTGGAGATACTTCTGAAGATCCAACTGCCAGAAGCTTCATTATCTCATGATTTTTGTCTTGATTTGGCACCACACTAAAAGTCTGCATCTTTGTCACATCAAGAGGTTCAGTAGTAGCTGAGTGATCCCTTTCCATTGTTACCAAGTCTCCTGGGAGAGGGGAGATCTCAATATAATGCTGCCCTTTACTTAATTTCTCATCTTCATTATCTGACCCTAAAGCAATGCTTTTCTCTTCCAATCCCCTAGGGAGGCCCTCAAATTCTCTCATAGCCAGTCTGTTATGGTCAGGAAGGTCTTTTGGTCCCACGTCTTGGGATCTGTCATACTCTCTAATATTGGGTAACATGTCATGACCAATATGATCTATCTGAAGCCCCAAGTCTGTTCTGCTTCCTCCACTAGGAGGTTCGCCCTCTATCACGACCAAGCCAGAGAAGTTCTCCCTTGGAGAGTAAAGTTCCACAGTGGGCTCAATGGTATGAAGGTCTTTCTTTTCTGGCTGCTGACCATAATGAAAACTTCCTGAAGTTGACTGTGTAGATGCCACGGAAGGTCTTGGAATTGTAATCTGGAGATAGAGGAGAACAAAAGTTAAATGCAATCATGTGGAATTATAAATGATCCATGAGTTGAGATCTGACAGCTCAAATTCTAATTTTTCTAAGAGGAACACAGATCCCAACTGCATTTGCCCAACTCATGCTTCAGGTAAATAATTCTGAATACAAATGCATGGTAGTCATGCTCCCCTGCTCGGAAACTGTGCAGAGCAGCCTTCCTCTAAGCTCATCTCTGCCTTTTCTTCAGCCTGCTCTGTGCTCTGAAGAGTGATTTCTAGTGCCTGCACTGCCCAGGCTCCCTTGTCTTCTGATTTCTGGTTGTGTTTGCCCAATGGGCAGCACCAACAGAGGATCAGAGAACTGGAGGAGAGAAAGATCTGGATGTTTCTTCTCCTGGCTTCCTCCTGAGGGACTGCAGCTTTGGTGGTACATTCTAACACTCCTGGCCACTGCTTCTTTTATAGGGCCCCCTCTCCTATAGATATGACTCTTTCTAGGTTCTGCTAACTGCCCTCTTCCTTCTCTTTCAGGACTCAGAAAACTGAATAGCTCCCTCTATTTCTGTTTCCGTTGGCTCTCTCAAACTCTACCCACACATCTGTAAAAAGGTCCTTTCATTAAATTTTCAGAAAATTCATTAAATTTTCTCCAAGTCCCTTTGAGTGTCCCAGCTATTTCCTGCCAGAATCCAGATACAGGATCACAGGGAAAAATTATTTTAAGTTGAAAAACTCCAAATTTACATGCATTTATTGTACCCATAAATTCTGCCAATCAATATTACTGATATTTTCCTATAAGCAAACATGAAGATGTTACTAATATTTTGTATCTTATTTAATTTTTCTTAAGGTCAAGTTTATGATAAATGAAATTCTACCATCCATCATTTCAATTCTATATGAATAAGTTTCAATATTTAGTAAGAATGTCCTTTCTTAAGGACACCTACATCTTCACATTTATTAAAATGTGTAAGGAGGCAGAGAATGTCAACTACATAAACTGGTAAGAAAAAAACCTTTTTGAGAAAGTAATTCAGATCATTTAATGAAGCCCATTAAGCTCTAATAAAATGAAGGAAATTGCTCTGAAATCAAAGTGAAATGAATTTGGAGCTGTCATGAGAGATTTCACTTAGACCCCACCTCTAGTCCAATGACACTTAAGAAATCCATTTGGCCGGAGTCAGATGAGTTGTTTAGATCTGTTTCTCTGTGTGTCAGGAATACTGTTAGGTTTAAGAACGTGCAAAGCTTGCCCTAAGCCCAGCCCAGGGAGAAAACACCTTACTAATGGCCTGAATAGCTCCTAAATGGAAACAGTGTCCTGCTAGGCTCTGTCAGGTTGATTAATCAAGACAGGCTGAGTTCAGACATGAATTCTCATGATAAGCCCACACCTGCAATGACCTTGGGAAAGAGGCAGCAAGCGCTGTTGGTGCTGTCGCCCTTCAGAAGTCACCTTACACTGCACCTCTCTTTCATTACACTAGAGGCAGATAGCAAATTGCTAATATTTTTAAAAATGATTTTGAAACTAAAATTTATAGTTACTCTTCAAAATTACTTTTTAAGACCCGAGAGTGATGGTGATAAGAAAAGCAGATATGAAATGGTATTAAATACCAAATAACTAGGGAGATGACTATATTTACATTCAAAATAAACCAAGTCTTTTCATTATTATATGTAATTTCAAGTACATTAGCCAAAATGAAATCAGCATTATTTACAAAAGTAACATTCCATTGGTCTTCTAGGATTGAAGTTAGGGAATCAATGTACTTCTGAGCTTAATTCATCTGAATTCAGGACATATGTATATATATGTGTGGTGCGACAAAAGAGGTGATAATCTTGTACACAGAAAAGATATATGAACCACCAGACAGAAGAATTAATTTTCTTGTAAAGATTCTGGGCAATTATGATAAACTGCATAAATTACTGTCATATAATATTTATATAGCACTTTAATTTATAAAATATTCCTAAAATCATTTTTACTGATTCCATTTCATACCTGCTTGGTATTTTAATTGAGTACTTCTACTAACACAAATTTCACAAATGAAGAAAAACAGTAAAAAAAAAAAAACGTCAGGGACAGGATTCTAGGATTTTGAAAGTCCTTCTTTCAAAGGGAAAGCCTACTGACTTGTGCTACACACTCTTAAATGAAGTCTTGGAAACTGAGTCTGAAAAATAAAACCAAAAAATCCACAAAACATTAAGATGAGCAAAACCAAAGATCAATAGCCGCAGGCAGAAATAAAGAAAGCTAATTCTAAGTATAGATGAAAACAGCTTCCTTAACATTAGACTATAAAGAGACAAAAGCAATTCCTATACTCAGGACATTCTACAAACAGGCTAAATTAACGATCTGCCAGTAAGCCATATGTCTCTTTTAAGGTTTACTTCTCTAATTCACAAACATTTCATTAAGGCATGAATTCAAACATTTCCTTTCTTCTGTTCTTTAATTGTATCAATACACCTTTCTACAAAACTAGAAAATGACCTCAGTCTTTTCCATTTCTTTCATATTTTCTTATTTTTATTAATGCCTAGTCCTGAGTGTGACTAGTATCAGTCTCACTACTTTTTAGTTCAGATAAAGTAGCCTCATTATTTTACAGTTACCTGATGTTTAGAACTGGCCACACAGCAAGAGACAAACTGCAAATCAACTCTTTGCACTTTAACTTACAAATTATCCTTTTCCTTTCCTCTCATTCAAGGATAGTAATGCTATTAAGATAATAAAAACTGTGGTAAATTCAACATCCATACCAAATAGTCTCTCTTCCAAATGAAAGCAATGTGGTATATACGAAATATCTATATTTTATTGTTTTCCTAACAAATAATTTAGAAGAGACAGAGGTAGTAATTTATGGGTTCCTACTATAGGAAGAATAACTGAGTTATAGGAACAAATTCCAGGTCTATCAAAGAAATTAAATTTTAACCATTCAAATTTCTTTGGGCTATTCAAATCTCACTGTAGACTTCTTTTCTTTAAAGCATCTTTATATATAATACTTTACACAAGTGCCAAAAACTATGAGTAAAAGTTTTTTTAGAAGTCCCAGAAAAGACAGACTGAAATAAGTATTTCTTGGCTGGCCTATAATTATGTATCACACACATGGCTACAGGATTTAATAGTTTTTAAGCCCCTGAAAGTGTCATTGGAAGACACTTTCAGGATAAATAGAGTCCAACCCTCCCCAACTTCCACAACCTATAGGTTTCTATCACCTCATCTATCATACTTAAATAGTGAGGAGACTCACTGGGCTTTGAATTCTTGACCCCTAGCACTGTACCGGACACACAGCAGATGCTCAGTAAAGGTTGAACATATGAGTAAATCAACACTGGATGCCTGGGCTCCTTCCATGAAGTCTCCTAAGTGACAGTCCAATCTTTCATTTGAACAATTCACAAATGGGCTTTTTTTACTCCCCAAATTGGTCCAACCAGTCTTTAGTCTTTTCTGACTGTTCATAGATTAAATTACACTATCATATATATGTGTGTGTGTATATATATATATATATAATATAGTTATATACATATAATACATATAATGTATCATGTGTATATATATGTGTGTGTGTGTATATATATATATATATATACACACACATATAAATAGTTCTAGAGATGTAAACTCATAGAAACAAAATTTTTCTGTACTTATAATGATCCAAATTTCCAGATCAAAAATAGAAATCCATAGTCAGAGGACACTTAGTTACTCCCTAGTTAATGCACATGCATTCAACTCCCACAAACTCCATTTCAACTCTGTCTGACTCTGCAACCCCATGGACTGTAGCCCACCAGGCTCCTCTGTCCATGGGATTCTCCAGGTAAGAATACTGGAGTTGGCTGCCATGTCCTCCTCCAGGGGATCTTCCCGACCGAGGGCCTGAACCTGTATCTCTTATGTCTCCTGCATTGGCAGTTCTTTACCACTAGAGCCACCTGGTAAGCAATCAACCAGGTGGCAATCAATCCAAAAAGTTTTTACCTTTCCATACTATTAAAGTCTACATCTATCAACATATTACATGGCTCATTCACTTTTCAGTGGAAACTCTGAGTAACTCTGTGAGCTTTAATATAGTCACTCTAGGTGTACAAGGGCTCCAAATATTCAGTGGACACTGGAAAAGTCACACGAAGCTACTATTTCAGGTAAGCTGCATGACCGAACCATCTCTCACGTCTTCATTGAGATTTTCACAATTCACAATGCAAGCCCTCCTATTTGCAAAGCCTCCTCACTGGCTGCTGCCCCAGCCATTCTCTCTACATGGCTCGCAAAGACCATGTTACTCCCCTCACTCAAACCTGGCAGTTTCCTGTCCTGCAACCCATATACCTCAGCAGGGCAGGCCAACATCCTTTATCACCTTACTTGTGCAGCTCATCTTCAGCTTCCTTCCTTTGCCCTACCATTCTGGCTTACTTATTTAAATACTCTGAATTTTGGTGTTTCAAGCCTCTGTGCCTTTGTACACTCTGCGATCTTTGCTTGATACCCCTGCATCTCCTTCCAGCAAATGTATCCTTCAAAGCTCTCTTGTTTTTGAAAGTAATGTATCTTCACCGTGGTAAAGACCCTGATTCTGGGAAAGACTGAGGGCAAGAGGAGAACAGGGCAACAGAGGATGAGATGCTTGGATGGTATCACTGACTCAGTGGACAGAAGTTTGAACAAACTCTGGGAGACACTCAGGGAAGCCTGGTGTGCTGCAGTCCATAGGGTCGCAAATAGTCAGATGCAACATAGTGATCATACAACAATGGTAAATAAAATCAGAAAATAAGAGACAATTAAAACACCCAACATTGCACGCTCCTGTCCTAGGCAGATTTATCTATATCGTCATTTGTGTACACGGCTCCACCACAATCATGGACTGCAGCCTACCAGGCTCCTGCGTCCATGGAGTTCTCCAGGCAAGAGTACTGGAGTGGGGTGCCATTGCCTTCTCCAATTGTTTATCCCTAAGCTATAGCATAAAACCTGGAACTTAGCAGACACTTAATAAATTGAAGGACTGAAAAGAACAGAATTAAGGCAATGTAATCAACTGCTGACCTGAATCTCCTAGTACTGGTATTAGTAATTCCTGTAACACAGTCAAGAGTAATCCTCTTAATAGATGCTGACAGACAGACAGATTACAAAAATATTATGTGACTCTTCTTGTCCTGCTCCCTCCCTGTGCATTATTTTACACCCCCAACCCCTTCTTTCTTCTTCTCAACGTCTGAGAAAAAAGTCAATGAGTAAAGTTCTTCAGTATATTACAGTCCCCTGATATAAGGAAAGGTTGGTCTGTGTGACTAATAGAATATGGCAGCAAGATGATTGCCCCTTCTGAGATTAGGTTATAAAAGACAGTGTGGCTTCTACCTTGGTGGAGGGTGTTCTCTCTACCACCAAGCCTCCCCCATCTCTGTCTCTCTCTCCTCACTCACTGAAAAAGCCAGCTGCCATGTTAAGTATGGAAAGCCTGAGTGCTGAAGAACTGAAGCCTCTGGCCAACACTCAGTGAGGAACTGAGGCCTGCAAACAGCTACGTGGATGGCCTTGGAAGTGGATCTTCCCAGCCCAGTCAAACCATAGATGATTTTCCTGTCTAAGAGCTTGGTAGCAACCTCATGAAAAACCCTGAGCCAGACCTAACAGAGTAACAGACCTGTACTCCCAACCCTCAGAAAAAGTGTGAAATAACAACTACTGTTTAAACAGTATTCTCGCCTGGAAAATTCCATGGACAGAAGAACCTGGAGTGCTACAGTCCATGGAGTTGCAAAGGGTCAGACACAACTGAGCTAAATTTGGGGTACTTTGTTACATAGAAATAGGTAACATATAGGTGGTATTATGAGAAGGCAATGGCACCCCACTCCAATACTCTTGCCTGGAAAATCCCATGGACGGAGGAGCCTGGTGTGCTGTAGTCCATGGGGTCGCTAAGAGTTGGACACAACTGAGTGACTTCACTTTCACTTTTCACTTTCATGCACTGGAGAAGGAATTGACAACCCACTCTGGTGTTCTTGCCTGGAGAATCCCGGGGACGGGGGAGCTGGGTGGGCTGCCCGCTATGGGGTCACATTGAGTCGGACACGACTGAAGTGACTTAGCAGGTGGTATTATTATTCTCCAGTCACATTTATACTGTTTGCAAAGTAAAATGAAGCATTGTCTTTCTAAAGGACTATCTAGAACCAAGAGATCATGTGGTACAATCTGCCACAATATTCTGTAAGGAAAAACCCCTCCATTTCCACATTAAGACCCAAGTGCAACTTCTCCCTACCAACAGTGATTACCCAATACCACGTGAAACCGGTCACCTTCTTTCCTACAATCAATGCCATTCTGGTCCAGTAGTCAGACCTTTTTCAGAGCAGTTATTTTAGTTTCCTTCTCTATACTTGTTCATTTATGCCAGCTTAATTTTGCCTCTCCATTTGTTAATCAAAACATAATGTAATATCTCTCCTATAAACCAAAGGTTAAGTCTTATTTTGCCCCCTGTAAATCTATGTTGTTCAGCATCTTTTTAGAAATGATTAGTAGTGTGTTCAACTTCATCATCATTTACCCTGATGGGGAAAAAACCTAATTTCCAAAAACAACCCCAAACCAATTTCTTTTCAATCTAGCAAATTTATCCATCTTTCAAAATATATTATCTAAAAATTTTATACATGCTATGTGATAACTAGTGGTTTCATGTGTATGGATAAGGAAAGCCCTAAACAAAGTTCATAAATCTGTGCTAAGAAACAGAATTAAAAAGAGCTGAAGTTCTCATCAGTTAATATTCTAGCTATACTTGTAACACAGATAAACTCTGCCTTGCCTATTTTCACAGCTCTTACATATTGTAAGATACCATGACATTTTCCTTTCACATTATCATAACAAACAAGCAAGCTTGAATGAAAAAGATATAAACTGTTTCCCATCAGGATATGTCATAATTTAAAATATTCACATAGAATGGTAAAGTGTGTTTTATCATACTATCTAAGCTAGAGCATATAAACAAAGCTACAAAAGATCTAGAGAGACTAGCTGGTAGTATTCCCTATTTAATATGTCTGCCATTAAGACAGAAGCAGATATACCTGCTCTGGCCTAAGATTTGCATACAGTTCCTTACTGCCTCTGGATCTAGCTTTTGTGGGTCTCACGTAGTCAGAGGGCACCAATGCTTACTGATAAGAACAGGGTAACAGGTATCCCCATCTAAATGCCCAGACTTAGTGCAAAGAGTAGAGTTTCCTCAAAATGTTCCTTTGAAGGCCTGTATCAGAATTATCTTCAACTGCTTGTTAAAATGCAGATTCCTGGGTTCTCACTCTCCCAGACCTCCTGAAGCAGAAGCTATGGAAGTGAGGCTGGGACTCTATTTTGGGAACAATGGACATTAAAGGTGGAGAACTATCAAAATAAAAATTAAATGTGGAAAAAAGGTAGGAAAACCACGTTTAAAAGGCATGTAAAATATGAGGAATTTCTGGGTGAATGTTATGTAGAAGAAACAAAAAATGATACCTAGTAACAGTGTACAGTATAAAGTATAAACCATGAATGGTTAAATATATGCCATCTTTCATATAAAATATAAAAATTTCTAAAATTACAAATTTTAAAAAATCATTATTATATATACACACATAGATACTTCTAAGGGTCTAATTATGTTATTCTGAAATTAGGTTATAATGACATTTCACATATTAGGTTGTTTATCCTGCTAGAAAACACTTGAGAAATTTCACATTGGGAGATTAACTACAGAACTTAGCCCAGACATCATTCCCTTACAGTGAAACTGAAAGTTGCTCAGCTGTGTCCCACACTTTGCCACCCCATGGACTATACAGTTCATGGAATTCTCCAGGCCAGAATACTAGCATGGGTAGCCTCTCCCTTCTCCAGGGGGGTCTTCCCAACCCAGGGATCGAATCCAGGTCTCCCGCAATGCAGGCAGATTCTTTACCAGCTGAGCCACAAGTATGGAAGCCACAAGCTGGAAGCCCAATAATACTGGAGTGGGTAGCCTATCCCTTCTCCAGTGGATCTTCCTGACTCAGGAATTGAACTGGGGTCTCCCTGCATTGCAGGCGAGTTCTTTACCAACTGAGCTATCAGGGAAGCCCCATTCCCTTATACCCATGTGCCAAACTTAGGCCTCCACTGAGAAATCTTAGTTGATATATCCTGTGTTAACAGCACCTTGAGTGGATGACAGAAAAATGACAGGAGCAAATAACTTACCGCTGTAAGGGGTCCTTCCGCTTGTGCCTCCATTGGACTTGTGGGTGTCACTGTGATAAACTGACTAGCAGCTCCAGCCTGGAATTCTAGCCTATCTATATATTGCTCTGAAGCAGCCGTGGCAGGGCATTCCCCAGAAAGCACAAAGACCACACCTGAGGTTTCCTTCTTTAAATGATCATTTTCTGCCCAAGGACCCAGTTGGAGCTTTTCATCTTGAGGCGACTCCTCTAAGACTTGGAGGACTTCGGGCTCCTCATCAGAAGGGCTTCCAGTTGTTTTAGGGCCTAAAGCCTCATTTGTCCTAAAGTCCTGAAGGTCCTGTTCCTTGTCCACAATCACCCATTCTTTGGAATCAACCTCCTGCTTGCAGGAGCTCAAGTTAACGGCTACAAATCCATTGCTGCCACCACCGTCTGCCTGCTCAGGAGTGTTGACCGAGGCAGGCTTGGAAGCATCCGGAAGATATTCTTCATCATAGTGCCAGATGTGGTCTGCACGGGACACAGCTGGAACACAAGGCTTATGAAGCAGAGCAGGGAGAGTAGATTCTTTTCCTGCACTGGGATCTTTCTGCATTTTCTCCAAGCTTAAGAAAATGAGTACAAGTTACTTACTTGTCCTAGGGAAAATACTTACTATATAACCTATATGCTCTATACAGAACTAATATTTACCAATAGATGAAAGAAAACAATACGGATAAAGCATTAGGAACATTTCACAAGCTAATAATGCTCTTCCCCACCTGTCATAATCCTGTTTTGGAAGACAGAGCCCATGGGAGGAAGATGACTCTCCTGTTGCCAGGCAGGAGAATCTTAACCAGGTTAACTAGGGTGACTTGTGTGATCCATTTCATCTTTGCTTTGCCAAGGCAATCACACTGCCCTCTTCTGTCTGCTCTGAGGGACTGTGGGAAAACTTACCATGGGCTTTTGCCTCAGCAGAGGCCCTAAAAAAAGGAAATGAGGACGCCAATATGCATGAGGCAAATACCTTCTGAACTTGTTTTGTCTTCAGAGAGGTATATAAATACATATTCATCCATATAAACTCCTCCAAAGACAGGGCTAGGCAACAATGAGACGGGTGGTATTTGGCTGCACTGGCTTCTGAGAACTGCTCTTACCTGCAGGGAAGCAGCTGAAGCAATACCCTGTTCCTCTCCTTTGTAATTAGGTGCTTCACTTCCTTCCACTGTTCCCAACTCATTCCAGGTTTTGGCTTGAGTTCATTTTCTCAGAGTACTTCTGTTCTCAACTCTGTCTTGTCTCTCAGCTCTTCCCTCAGCATGGACCCTCTTTTAGTTCCATTCTTTTGTCAGACTAATTCTTTCCCAAACTAAGCTTTTATCCCTATTACACTTTTATTTTTATTCCCAATCTCATGAACAACTGAAAATGTTAAACACTGCCTCAACACATCCTTTTGATCGCATCACCGTAGACACAAGCTTACATCACCTAGCTGTGAGAATGAATGAGTACCACGTGAAGAATACACAGCTATGAAGTACTGCTTAGGTGGAAGCCAGACTAGACTAGTCCAGAAGTGGCTGAACTGTCTTCAGACACCATAAGTACTATGTTAGTCAAATACATGGTACTTCTAACTCATGTTTCATTACTGATAGTAGTCACCAGGGATATATTGAAGGATGTTACTATTATTAAAGCCTTCTATAACTCAAAAATATATCTGAAGTTCTTTTCCAAGTTTTGTTTCAGTTTTTTTTTAAATCACAAATGGAGATAATGGGCCTTATAACCATGAACTACAAACAGTGGTTACCTATGTATATACCTCTCCAAAGTTCCATCTTTCCTTTTGTCTAGGTAGAACGATAAACAATCACATCTCTTTCTCTTTTTCCTATAGCATTTATTCATAGAAGGCTTTCATTGAATTGAACTGCCTATCACTTGTATATATATTACTTTTCCCCCTGCTTCATGTACTCTTCCACCTTCTTGCCTATTGCCATCTTTCCTAGGCCCTCTCTAACTTACACTCCTCCATTCCAATAAGAGAGATTACCTTCCAAACAAAGTCACTTCAAAATGTTCATTTAATTCCTACCTAGTCTTAGGAAGTTACCAGCTCCCATGGCCAAAGGCTCTATGTTACAGGACTGGGAACAATATTAGAAAGAGAGTCACATTAAGAATGAGAATGTTAACTAAAAAACATGGATGATGATGGCACCTTTATCAAATCAGCATTACAAAAATGCAAGAACTCCTTATTTGAAAAATTTTACATAATAGAAATTAATAATAACAATAGTATTTTAGTTGCTTTGAAAAAAGAAAAATCATTTTATACCAGGTCTCAAGAAACTTGTCAGTATCTGGCTTTGGTTCCAACGCCAGGCGTTTCTCCAGCTCAAAGCTGTGGATAGAACGTAACTTTCGCACCAACGGAACATCTCTGTCTGGCTGAGTAATCTCTGAGCGGACACGAATTGGGGAACCAAGGCTTGGAGCATTCAGAATACCATTTGCTTGACCATGGCTGTTTTCCTCTTCAGTAGCAGCCTAGGCAAAACATTAAAGAAAACCATGAAAAACATTCTAGTCACTATACATGGTAGGAATCATTGAAGTCTTTCAATATAAACAAGTGTTTGAGATGTATTTTTCAGAAGATTAGGGTATTTTGGCCAGTTTAATTCATTACTATTAGACTATTAACCCTTTACTAAATAAGTTTTCTAAATTTATTCTCAGATTCAGTATTTTAGTGTTTTATATTTTGGTGAAATAATGTCATTTGTAGCAACATGGATGGACCTAAAGATTATTATACTAAGTGAAGCAAGTCAGATAGAGAAGACAGATGCTGTATGATATCACTTTTATGTGAAATCTGAAATATGACGCACATCAACTTATCTATGAAACAGAAAGACTCACATGGAGAACAGACTCATGGTTGCCAGGGGGAGGGGGTAGGGGAAGAGGTGGAGTGGTAAAGTGGGGTTAGTAGATGCAAACTATTATGTACGGAATGGATAAACAACAAGGCCCTACCGCACAGCGCAGAGAACTATATTCAGTATCCTATCATAAACCATAATGGTGAAGGATATTTTAAAACTAATATATATATATATACACATGCAGAACTGAATCACTTTGCTGTACCGCAGAAATTAACACATTATAAATCAATTATACTTCAATTTAAAAAACAAAACAAAACAAAAAAAAACAACATGAGTTAAAGAAAGAGAAAAAAGAACAGTTTGCTCCCAGGAATTCCCTGGTGGTCCTGTGGCTAGGACTCAGAGCTTTCACTGCCTTGGGTCCAGGTTCAATCCAAGACTGGGCAACTAAAATTTCCACAAGCCAAACAGACAAAAAGAAAAGAGGAGTTTGCTTCTGGTACTATAAAGACAGACAGAGGTGACACTACAAAAATCTGACACCAACTTCCTGACTACTTTTCACTACTTATTCCTGATTACTACTAGTCCAGAATGGAGAAGGAAATGGCAACCCACTCCAGTATTCTTGCCTGGAAAATCCCATGGATGGAGGAGCCTGATGGGCTACATACAGTCCACAGGGTTGCAAAGAGTTGGACATGACTGAGTGACTTAATTTTCACTTTCAATAGTCCAGAAAGTTCTAACCAACAGCCAGACACACAGGGGAGCACGTCACATCAACGCAGAGAACGTTTCTGCAAATAACTCTCATATTCTGCTACTTTTTAAAAATTATATAGTTTGAAAATATTGTATGTATTGTCCAAAGATAGGCCAAGCTCCTTAGAAGTGATCACTAAGATTCTTTTTAGGCTGTATTTCCCATTCACCAAGAATGACTAGCCAACTTTCTATCAATCTTGTTAACAGATATCAGCCAGGAGTCTCATTTTACACCCATAAATGTTAACCTCCTTCCCAACGAAATCATAAAAAGAGGACGTACCAAAAACTAACTTATTTGTAATTCACTGTCCCTCAATCCCATTTATCTTCATCTTATTGTCCATGAAAATAGAAATGACCAGAAACAGTAAAACTGAAGAGAAATTTAAAGACAATCTACCCCAAGATAGTATACTAAAAATCATTTAATGCAGAAATCTATATCTCTCCCCATACTTACAAGTGGAAAGTGAAAAAGTGAAAGTGAAGTCGCTCAGTCATGTCTGACTCTTTGTGACCCCATGGACTGTAGCCCACCATGGACTGTAGCCTACCATGGGCTCCTCAGTCCATGGGGTTTTCCAGGCATGAATGCTGGAGTGGGTTGCCATTTCCTTCTCCAGTGGATCTTCCTGACCCAGGGATCGAACCCGGGTCTCCCGCATTGTAGGCAGACGCTTTACTGTCTGAGCTACCAGGGAAGTTCACCTGCTTCCAGTTCTAATGAAGAAAAAATCATGTTACTTATTCAAAATGCACTTTGCCAGTTCATGACCAATTTGATGCTTTCCACTTCCAATCCTCATTTCCTCTCCTCCATTTGAGACCGTTTTCAGAATGAACACTTAGACCTCCATTAGTCTCCACTATGGAAGAGGGCCAGAGTCTTGCCGTTTTATTTGGAAAGACCATTAAATTCTGTTCTACAGATGTATCTTCTTTTAGACTCCGCCTCTGGTTATTTTTTTAAAACTACCTTCATTTTCCACAAAATATAAGATGAAGATTTTTTAATGTCCACACCTGAATGCTATGGGCAAAACTAACCAAAAATACTGCAATCATTAATATACAAATAACTAGCAACAGAGTGTTCTACTTATTCAAAATTGAGAATCATGATACTCTGCTAAACCAATAGGAGAAAAATGAGACAGAGATACATATCATTTCCTATGCAAGAAATATGCACCTTACAAATCCCAAGCTTTATCTTATTCCTGTTGGTATCCATCTCTTCCCAGACATCCTTCTCCTGGGGACGAGGGTGTCCCAGGGACCCGGGTACTTTATCTGGTGACACACCAACAGGGATGCCATTTTCTCCATCACTAAGCTGTTCATCTGGAAACACCTCATCTGTATTTTCTCGAAGCATGTCTCCTGGGATGGGAGTGGCGTTGGCAATTCTGAAAGTGATAAATGAAAAAAAGAAAGAAAAAAGCGCAAAAGTTTAAAAACACCAGAATCAAAAATTACTATGGGACTATCCTACATTTTGTTTCTAGATTTAAATGATGAAGTCTATACATAATTAAGAAAATAGAAGAAAACAAAAACCTCAGAAACTTAGGGCATGCCAATTCTACAAAATAAACAGCATTTTGATCAACAGAACTTTCAAGCTGATTTAAAAACACAAATTCTGATACAATAACTCTCTAAGTTAGCAATCACTTTAAAAACATTTATTTTCTATTGACTCTTTGTGAATTTTAATATATTCTATTCTTAACCTATTTTTCTTAGCGAATAACAAAAACTATAAACAGAAAAATATTGTGTTATGATTCTTGCCTTCAAGGGGAAACAAGAAATTTTCTGACTATACAGGTCATATGGTTCTGTATGAACTGACCAGGAACAAACTAGAAAGTATTAATTGGCATTTGTCCATATATTCTTTCAAAGTAATTTCATGTCCAATTTACATAGTTGGTCATCACTCCCCAAGACTTCTGGCCCACGAAGGGCTTTTCTTGTTCTCAGTTAATAACTCAGTAAGTGATCAGGCCCCTGCTGGGTCTGATGTTCTATAACTAGTATGTTCTACTTTATAGACTATAGTTTATTTGTTTTTTTAATATTGCTGACTGAACATAACATTTAGCACACAGCAAAACCTTTTCTTAAGAGGGATCTGCAATGTCTAAAAGTAGGAAAAAAAATGCCTTCAGCAGATTATATTGACGCACACAATTATGAGTGGGAAAACAGATGTCTTCTCAGTGAACCACTCTAAAGGCCCAAGTGTTATAAATATGTCATGCTGTGAGAATAAGAAAGATATATGTGACAGGAGCACACGGCCTGTGTTTGCAGGCAAGGTATAAATTATAGAAGCAGATTAGGGGTAAACATTAAGAAGATACACGGAAGAATTGGATAGATGTCAAGACAAGTAATGAGACTGAACATCCTTTTCATGCCCTTTCCCATAATATAAGGTAGGAGTCGGCACATTAGGGCCTATGAGCCAAATCTGTTCATCTACTTGTGTAATACTATGTGTGGCACATGGGCATGCTCATTTGTTTACACACTGGCTATACTACCTTAGCACGACAGAGGCAGTGGTGGTGGTGACAGACAGCAGAGCCCACAAATACTCATCTGGCCCTTAGTTACCAGCTAAGGCTTGCTGACTCCTGATCTAAAGCATCCTCTTACCGTCTACACTTTCACCCTCTACAAAGAGCTAAGAGTTGTGGGACACAAATTATCGTTTTTTCTCTTTAACACTGATTCTCTAGGGTTTTCCAGGTATTCAACCATATCATTTGCAAAGAGAGAAAACTCAGAGGTCAGTGAAGTTTTTTTCAAAGAGCCAGATAGTAAATAGTAGGCTTATGGGTCTAATACTTTGCAGGCAAGATGGATACTAAAATGAGTAGACAAATGTATGATGAAAAATAAGTATATTCAAACAGCCTCAAAGTATCCTGAGTAGTAAAACACAAAGTATTACTGAGTAGTAAAACACAAAGGGAAAAACAGCAACTTTATGGTAAAAAAACCTAACACCACCTTAACCAGATTACCAACATTAGTATCATCAGTAATAAGACATCTTGACATTACGTATCTCCTTATTCAATGCTATCAAGTTTCCCCTTATTTTGGCTTTAAATGTATCCCATAGATTCTGATATGTACTGTTTTAGTTATCAATATTTTTATACAATTTCAGTTTCCATTTCCCCTTTTATCCTAGAGTAGTTTGATAGAAGGTTTTTACCTTTCCAGGTGGAAGGGCCTTTGACACTTTGTTAGTAAATAATAGATGGGCTCGATAAAGGACAGAAATGGTATGGACCTAACAGAAGCAGAAGATATTAAGAAGAGGTGGCAAGAATACACAGAATAACCTTGCAAAAAAGATCTTCACGACCAAGATAATCACGATGGTGTGATCACTCACCTAGAGCCAGACATCCTGGAATCTGAAGTCAAGTGGGACTTAGAAAGCATCACTACGAACAAAGCTAGTGGAGGAGATGGAATTCCAGTTGAGCTCTTTCAAATCCTGAAAGATGATGCTGTGAAAGTGCTACACTCAATATGCCAGCAAATTTGGAAAACTCAGCAGTGGCCACAGGACTGGAAAAGGTCAGTTTTCATCCCAATCCCAAAGAAAGGCAATGCCAAAGAATGCTCAAACTACCGCACATCTCACTGCACTCATCTCACATGCTAGTAAAGTAATGCTCAAAATTCTCCAAGCCAGGCTTCAGCAATATGTGAACCATGAACTTCCTGATGTTCAAGCTGGTTTTAGAAAAGGCAGAGGAACCAGAGATCAAATTGCCAACATCTGCTGGCTCATTGAAAAAGCAAAAGAGTTCCAGAAAAACATCTATTTCTGCTTTATTGACTATGCCAAAGCCTTTGACTGTGTGGATCACAATAAACTGTGGAAAATTCTGAGAGATGGGAATACCAGACCACCTGAACCTGCCTCTTGAGAAATCTGTATGCAGGTCAGGAAGCAACAGTTAGAACTGGACATGGAACAACAGACTGGTTCCAAATAGGAAAAGGAGTACGTCAAGGCTGTATATTGTCACCCTGCTTATTTAACTTCTATGCAGAGTACATCATGAGAAACGCTGGACTAGAAGAAACAAAAGCTGGTATCAAGATTGCCGGGAGAAATATCAATAACCTCAGATATGCAGATGACACCACCCTTATGGCAGAAAGTGAAGAGGAACTCAAAAGCCTCTTGATGAAAGTGAAAGAGGAGAGTGAAAAAGTTGGCTTAAAGCTCAACATTCAGAAAACGAAGATCATGGCATCCAGTCCCATTACTTCATGGGAAATAGATGGGGAAACAGTCTAAACAGTGTCAGACTTTATTTTTCTGGGCTCCAAAATCACTGCAGATGGTGACTGCAGCCATGAAATTAAAAGACACTTACTCCTTGGAAGCAAAGTTATGACCAACCTAGATAGCATATTCAAAAGCAGAGACATTACTTTGCCAACAAAGGTCCGTCTAGTCAAGGCTATGGTTTTTCCTGTGGTCATGTATGGATGTGAGAGTTGGACTGTAAAGAAGGCTGAGCGCTGAAGAATTGATGCTTTTGAACTGTGCTGTTGGAGAAGACTCTTGAGAGTCCCTTGGACTGCAAGGAGATCCAACCAGTCCATTCTGAAGGAGATCAGCCCTGGGATTTCTTTGGAGGAAATGATGCTGAAGCTGAAACTCCAGTACTTTGGCCACCTCATGTGAAGAGTTGACTCATTGGAAAAGACTCTGATGCTGGGAGGGATTGGGGGCAGGAGGAGAAGGGGACGGCAGAGGATGAGATGGCTGGATGGCATCACTGACTCGATGGACGTGAGTCTGAGTGAACTCTGGGATTTGGTGATGGACAGGGGGGTCTGGCATGCTGCAATTCCTGGGGTCGCAAAGAGTCGGACACGACTGAGCGACTGAACTGAACTGAATATCTGTTTCTATCACAGTGTGATCAGATAAGGTAACATTTCTGCTTTGTGGAACTACCTCTGTTTGGTGACCTGATAACTGGTCAATTTTTATGAATATACCAGGGGCACTTGAGTGGATGGTGCTATCTCTATCATCAGGGTATAGGAGTTGAAAAATATGCCTAAGGTCTACCTGCGTTGTCGTCTTCTGTTTCTCACTCTTCATTCAGCTGAATTCAATCTTGAACTCAATTGTGAACACAGATTGAACAGTATTACAATCTCCAGTTACTAGTGTGTTTCTTTGTATCTTTGAATCTCTGGTATTTGTGGCTGTCTAAAGATTTCTGCTATGATGCTGGCGACTAAATATTAATAAATATTATGTCCCATTTGTGAATTGTGACACTTAGCATTAAAAGTACCCCTCCATCTCTGTAATGTTTAATGTTTTGTGTGTTTTTTTTTTTTTTACTTGAATGCTACATTGTTTGGTATCAGGATTGCTATTTTCTATTTCCATTTTCCTGATTTATTTTTGTCTATCCCTTTCTGAAATGTGTTTTTCTTAATGTATCTCTTGTACGTAGCAACGTAAACGGAACTAAAAATCTTTTTCTTTTAATAGATGTGCCCATGCATATTTATCTCGATGACTGCTAAGTTTGGTCTTAATCCTGTTATAGTATTTTATAATTATGTGTATTTTGCTATATTCTCTATAAGATAGGCACTCTTTGTACTTTAAAAAATATATATTTTAGAAGGTTTGCGTTTTTGTTTTAATGGTCACCTTTGGACATTTGCCTTTTAAATGCTCTTAGTCCCATTTTCTTATTTAATCTTTTGCTATTTAGTTTCTTACTTGTAAAGTAAAGTGGCTGGAACAGGGTGATGGATTCCAAAACCAGATAAGCATGAGAAACCTCTGATGTGTATGAACTTCTGTTCCACACACCTAGATGTTCTGATTTAGTAGGTCTGCTCTGAGTCCTACAAATAGGTATTTTTGAACAAACATCTATGGTGGTTCTATTGTAGCTAGTCAGGGTCTCACATTTAAGAACTCTTAGACTAATTAACTGGGCTTCCCTGGTGGCTCAGACGGTAAAAAATTTGCCTGCAGTGCAGGAGACCGGGTTCAATTCCTGGGTCAGGAAGATCCCCTGGAGGAGGGCATGGCAATCCACTCTAGTATTCTTGCCTGGAGAAATTCCATGAACAGAAGAGCCTGGCGGCTACAGTCCAAGGGGTCACAAAGAGTTGGACACGATTAAGCAACTAACACACAGACTAATTAGGGATATCATCTCCAGTTCTATGGGTCCATGTAAGCTTTTCTGAGTCAATAAGCTCTAGTATCTCATCTCAATATAAAAGGAAAGCAATGGATTAGTGATAGAGAATCCCAATTAGGTCACTGTATGGTTTTTCCCTATTTGCTCTTTCTTTTAAATCGGTTTAAAGCAATTAGAGAACAGGTTTTAAAAAAAAGGGGGGAGGTCAGAAAAAGAGACAACTTCCTCCAAATAAAAAATAACAAAAGCACATGTATGAATGCATATGTAGAGAAAAAAACATTAAATAACAAAAATAATACTAACCTCTTTCTAATACATTCTGAAAATTAATGAGTTTCATAAGAGGAATAGCTACATGTTTTGTTCCCACTAAACTTAAGCAGAAGATAGTTAGAAATAACTGTGGCTGTTGTTTCCAGGATCTCATATATTCTTTAGTAGTAAATGCAACAAATGCCCCTTTGCATTTAGAAGAAAACCTTCTGTACATCTGACATTAACAAGCAACACAAGCTCTAAGCGGCCATTTCACGGTATAACCTGTAAGTACTTTCTAAGAAAAGTAAAGGTGAACAAAGTCATGTATAACAGCAATGTTAATTCCAGGAAACCCAAAGGCATCCCTGTGTCTTTGCATTTGGTTATCTAAGGCAACCTGGATGAAATAAAAGACATTTCTGCTACGAGAATGCATCTAGGAAAAAGACACTGCTGAACACTGTTCGGGACATACCCAATGGCCGCAGGGGTCAAACGGGTGTGCAGCTGAGGAGTGGCGGAAGTAGTGGTTGTGGTGAGGGAGCCATCAGTTCCAGTCTTCTCCCAGTCAAAAGGATCACTTTCAATTACTCCAAAGGCCTTGATGCTGTTGTCAAACACGGATGTAAGAAGCTAAATCACAAAAGGAAAAAACTGGAGTAAGCCAACAGTAAACATAGTCACTTTATTCTATAAGAAAAGCACCCCAGACTCTTAAATTAGTTTGGTAGTATCACTTTTTAAAAAAGCCTGATGATACAAATAGGGGAGTGTGAATAAGGACTACATAAGGATGATGATGTTCAATTAGCATTGATTTTTCTCAGCTGAGATGCAGATTTTTAGTTATGTAGGATAATGTATTTTATGTAGGAAGATAATGAAGCATCATACTACTTTGTGATGATTTCGCAAAGGGAAATATGTATTATATGTGTATGTGTGCATTGAGTTTCAATCATCTAAATGACCCATTTTTTTTTGGAACATTTTTATATGCTTCAACTTAAGTGACCAAGGTTAACAGTTGGTATATCTGGGTTAAGAGGTATATAAAACTTTGTTGTGCTTTCTGAGAATGTTTTCGCTGGTTTGAAAAATTCTTAAATTATGTGTATGTGCACACAAACTATCAAAAAGAAAATCTGCTATTGCTTTATATTATACATTCTTTGACTTTTTGTCTTTAAATTCCAAAAGTCTGGTGTAATATTGAGAAAAATTTCATAAAGATCTTCCTTTACTGTTTGACAGTATGCAACATTTTCAATTTTATAGTTAAAACTGGATTAAACTCTCATCACTTCTCTTACTGTTAGTATCCTACCCTCATAGATTCACCTTGCACTTTTCCTGCCCCAGACCTGAAATCAGTACTTCTTCACTGGAGGGTTTTTACAAGGGTCTGTTTCAGGCTTCAAAAATATTGCTCTGACTAAGAAGTGGAGAACAGATGCCATAAATAAGGAGGGGGATGAGGGTGCCAGGATCAGATGACCAGTTAGGAGGCTACTGTCACTGAACCTGAGTGGGAACAGTGGAGGTGATAAGAAGTGGTAGGATTAGGACATAGTTTGTAGAGCCAACAGAACTTACTGACAGAGTAGATGAAAGCTGTAAAAGTAAAGAAAGAATAAAGAAAAATTTGTATTTCTGACCTGAGCTCCCGGATAAATGGTGGTACCATTTAATGAGATGGAAAGTAGTGAATCTGAGGATTGGGATGTTTAAAGTTTTATGGAGTTTAGAGAGGAATAGGGAACACAGATACAAATTTGAGAGTCATCAGTGTATTGATATTACTAGGTATTATTTAAAACCATAGACTAGATGATATGATCTAAGTAGAGTAGGCTGCAAGGGCTAAGGCCAAGGGCATTGCAACATTTAGATGGAAAGATGAGGTGGACTCAGCAAATGAAACCAAGGAGTGGCCAGTGAGGCAAGAAATGGGTATGTGGTGTTGACCAAGTAAAGAAACCACCTCAACAAGGAGACAGTCAAATGCTATCAATTATAAACTTAACAGTTATTTCTGATTATTTAATTGATTTCACCCAGATTGTAGGCTCCAAGAGGCTGGTACATGGCTCATCTTGTTCATCACTGTATCGAACATAATGCCTTCTATCAAAGAGTGTCATATTGTGATTTATATGAAATATATATCTGGTCATTTAGAAGACCCAAAATATATTTCTCATATATATTTGGTCTTTGTCCACAGTTCCTGACTCACAGTTCCCCAAACTCTTGAAATTTTCTGAGAGGTAAGAGCAATGGGAGCACTTTTTGTAATAGTATTGGATCTCTAGTCCTCAGTTCCTGAAATCACTTCAGAGCCATAAAGGGGAAATGGGTGTCTTCTTATTCATAACAAGCTCCTTTCTACCATAACTGGGTTTATGTTACTAAGGTGACTTTCGGAAAGCACCAAAGGATGGAGGCCGCTCATCAGAGGAATCAACCATATGATGAGAGGGTTGGAACTTTCAGTCCATACTTGTGTCCTCCAGGGGAAGGAAGGCGGCTGGAGGCTGAATAAATTACCAAGGGTCAGGGAACTCTGCTCAACAGTATATAACAATCTAAAGGGAGAAAGAATTTCAAAAAGAATAGATACATGTACATGTATTACTGAATCACTGCTGTACAACACACTGTTGATCAAACTATACTCCAAAATAAACTAAAAAGTTAAAAAACAAAAACAAAAAAATTTTTTAAATGACCAGTGGTCAATGATTTAATAAATCATACCTATGTAATGAAACCTCCATAAAAACCCAAAGTATAGGGTTCAGAGACCTTCTGGGTTGGTTAGTATGTGGAGGTGCTCAGAGAATGGTGCCTTAGAGAGGGCAGGAAAGCTCCACACCCTCTCCTCATACCTTGTTATATGCAGTTCTTCTATCTGGCTGCTTAAGTTATACCCTTTGTAATGAAATGGTAATCTAGTGGAAAACTGGTTTCCCACAACCTGGGAGCCACTCCAGCAAGTTAATCAAACTCAAGGAGGGAGTCATGGGACCCTCATAACTTACAGCCATTCAGTCAGAAATACACATGACAGCTAGGACTTGCTCTGAAGTGGAGGGCAGTCTCCTGGAAATAAGTCATTAACCTGTGGAAATTGATACTACTTATCTCTGGGTAGATGGTGTCAGAACTGAGTTGAATTTTAGGAACTCAGCTGGTGTCAGAGAATTGCTTGGTGGTATGGAGGAAAAAAAACATGTTGGAATTGTGGGTGAAGATCCCTTAAATAGTATCTAAAAACTGTTAAAGAATAAACTTTTATTTGTAATAATATTTACTATCAGATTCACATGATCTTTTTGTCTAAGTCTCAAAGAAAAAAATAATAAATGTAGAAAAGAAAACTAAAAGTTAAAATGAATTGGGAAAGGCCTAGTTATAAAACCTGGGAATTTTTATTTTGGCCTGTTTTTCTTGGCATAAACTATCTGTGTTACAGCTCAGACTTTTCCCAAATTGTCAGAGGTAGAGGCTTCAGAAAACAAAGGATGAAAGGGAAATGGACTGAAACCCTACACATGTAAGAATGAAAGAGGCAGACTTTGGACCCCTTTCCTGACTCTGGACCCTGAGGTTCTCATAGGTCCCACAAAGTGAGACGCTTCTTTCCTGAAAAGTGGAGTCCCTGGTCGTGGGGTCAGCATCTGCCTTGCTGCGTGAGTACTCAGACTGCTACTGCTCAGTGTTGTGCTGGTACTGGGTGGTGACAGGGACGGCTCTAAACAGTTTTTATTGCCAGATGTCCTTTTATTATGGAATTCCTTACATTTATTATAGTATTGAATGTTTTAGAAATGTAGCATTTATGCCACTGGGCCTCAAGTAAGAAATAGCTCGTTACTATGATGATGATACTGGAAACCTGCAGGAAGGATGCAGGGCACAGAACAAAGGAAACAGGAGGAGAGCTAAAAGTGCTGAAGCACTGAAGGCACCCTACTGAGAACAAATGGTCAGATGATTAGAGCTCTGCAGATACCTTAAAGAGCAAAACATTTCAAATGCAGCAGAATAATTTTCTAATTCAGGACTATGGTTGTTCCAAATGCTAAACTTCAACAGATTGGGATGGGATAAACAGGACAGGTCAAGGACTTTTCCAATCAGAACAGGAGCTCATTGTGCTCCTATTTCTTTTTCCTGTTTCCTTTTTCTCAAACTGAAAAGGAAGCAGAACAAAATCTGAAGAAACCTTCCAGATGATTCTGACACTTCCCTCTAGGAAGGTATGATCTGTATCTCTCCATTGAGAATTACTGGAATCTAGTATACATCTGCCTGGAGAAGGCAATGGCACCCCACTCCAGTACTTGAATCTAGTATACATCTGCCTGGAGAAGGCAATGGCACCCCACTCCAGTACTCTTGCCTGGAAAATCCCATGGGCGGAGGAGCCTGGTGGGCTGCAGTCCATGGGGTCGCTAAGAGTTGGACACGACTGAGCGACTTCACTTTCACTTTTCACTTTCATGCATTGGAGAAGGAAATGGCAACCCACTCCAGTGTTCTTGCCTGGAGAATCCCAGGGATGGGGGATCCTAGTGGGCTGCCGTCTATGGGGTCGCACAGAGTCGGACACGACTGAAGCGACTTAGCAGCAGCAGCAGAAGTATACATCTGACTCCTTTACTTCTTTTATTTAATAATATATTCTTAGAAAATACAAACTTATCTACAGAGTCCAGGTTTCTCAAATTAGGGTAATGTGTACCCTCAGGGGATGCAGCCATATACCAGAGAGTTTAAAAGTCATTTGATAAATGTGGCACAGTTTCCTAGAGAATTTTACTCAGAGGTAAGACACTTAATATATTTTATAATACAATGAACACAGGAAGTTAGAAAGCAAAATTCATAGGAACCTTTAGGATAAATCAGAATGCAGAGAAGTTGTGGACTCATGGCTGACATTTTAAGACTGGTCCCAGACCTCTTGAGAACATGCTTATACTTTGCTGCAATAGGAGAAATCGGTAAAACAGTGTGAGAAACTCTAGAAGCATTAACATCACTGGGAAGCTGAATCTTCCTTGAATGGAAGTAGGGACAGGAGGGAGGTTGGGGGAAGGAGACTGGGGTGGGGGGTGTGGAGAAAAGAAGAGGGAGGGCCTGAGCAAGGTCTAGATAGACAACAGTGCAGTGTTATTTTTTATGTGGTTACCATTGTTGATTATTTGTGTCAACTGTCTATTCAGGTGCACTTACAAATAAGAGGTAGTTGTTTCTCTTAATCCTAATTCTAATGGGATATACAATACAATGTTTTTTCTAAAGCAAATTATTCAAGACACAAAGTACATAAAAATCAAGTACTACGTCTGAGCAATTAGATTCTGATTAATTTTGATTTTCTACTTTTCTGTAATTTCCAAACTTCTTTTATGACATGTATTGCTTTCAATAACAAGAAAAAATTGAACAGAAATGCATTATCTAAAATAAGTTAATTGTATACATAAGCAGGTGTAGTCCACAAAAATGCATGGCGCAGCTCCTGCCACATGGAATACCTTATTCTTCATGGTGATCAGTCATCTGACAAAGACATAGTACCTGAGGGAGCATTATGTCCCCTCTCCTTATCCTTAGCACAAGTGAATCGACAGCTTTTCATATTTACCTCCACATGAAACCCCAGTTTGCCCTTTCAAAGAAAATGCAGATAAAGTCCAATTACTGTAAAAACAAGAACTATTTGCAATGTGATATTGGGGACTGAGAAGTCTGATTCCTGAATAATCAGTTAATAAATGGTAAATTAATGGATCAATAAAGCACTTAACCAGTAGAGCACAATGGCAATGCTGTCTTGGCTGTTTCAAAGATAGATTACAGCAAAAGAAAGTGCCTCACTTCAGTGATAAGTAGATGCAATAGAGGAAAAGAAAGGTTCTACATTTCTCTCTTCCAGGAATTTTTTAGCAGCATTGGTAGAGGAAAACAAAACAAAACAAAACAAACTGCATCCTTTGGAGAAAAGAACCGAAAAAAGAAGAGAGATCAAATAAAGAGAATGAGTTGAAGAAGCTGCAGAGTTTTAGGCTGTTTTCATCACTTATAAGATACTAGAACAACTCAGGAGTGCCCCCTGGTTGGCTGCCCCAGGGCAGCTGACACAGCATGAGGCAGCCTCAGCCACTGTGCTGCCTGTTACCAAGGTCATTTTTCAGGTGCTCATCAGCCCACGAGGTAGACTGGCAATGTCCAAGCTTTAAGATGTCTCCTAAAATGCCCAATGAAAAAGATAAGCAACATTTCCTTTTTGCCTTAACAGGACAAAGCAGCATAAGAAATTCTCTTATTAATATTAATAACATAGAAGTAATGCTGAGTAGAATACAAGAATGAAAAGTAAGATAATTGTAAGCAAATGCAGTGTCCCTGGGGGACATATAAAACCTCTTCAGGTTAACATGATGCTTTACAATTCATAAAACAGTCTCACAATTATCTCATTTATATCCTAACAACACTGTGGGGTAGGTATTTTCACCATTTCACAGGCGAAAAAGAAAACAGGCTTAGGAAAGCCATACAAATGGTGTGTAGCAAAGCTCCAGCTGAAACAGATCTTTTAAACTCAGTGTCATTTCTACCACGTAAGAGTTACAGCCGGTCAGCAGGCTGTACTCTGCAAACCTGCAAACCCTGTAATTGCCATGCCTCAAGACTGAAGAGAGCCAAGAGACAGTGACAGAGATATCAGTGGTTTACTGGATAGGATATCTTACACATCCGCAGCAAAATGGTCCTGGAGCAACACCTCGCAGTGCCTGGCAGACAGCAGGCAGACCACGGCAGCAATCGTTGCTCCTAGGGGGTGAAGGAGGCTACCACTTGCAGGGGAAACTGACATCAGATTGGTTCAGCAGTTACCAGGGAAACCAGCAACTGGGGCAAATCCCTCAGAGCCCTCAGATTTACAACCATCACAAGGGCTGATGGCTCTCTTTAATAAACAAGGAAGCAGAATCATTCTTGGCTAAGGACTAGAACAATCACTAGCTGGGGCAGGGGGCAAGGATGTTCCTGTGAGAAGGGTATAGGTGGGAAGCAAGAACTGGTTGAACAGGGGATGTGCAGAGAGCAAGAGAAGAGCCATGTTAAGTGGTGTGACCATACAACAGGCAAGGCAAAAACAGTATAAAATTGAAATTATCCTTGAAAGCTTCTTAAGATGCCCACAAAGTATAGGACAGTAGTTGTACTAGATGCAAAATAGCTCGTTTTTCCCTCAGCATTGGGAGAGACTTCTATTTCTTCAGATGAATGTGAATGAAGCTACCTACATTTAGGGGCTATACTGTACCCCCAAACTACTTTTCTTTTAAACATAAGAATCACACTCAGTACAGCCTGATTGCTGTTGATGAGTGACAGCGTGAGGCAACAGCAGATTCACAAGGGCTCTGCACCCTCACCCTCAGGACAGGGCATGGCTGGCTGAGCCAAAGCACAGGCAGAATCACAGACACCATTAAACTGCTCCATCTCCTGAATGTGCAGCTGAATTTAAGTGAGTCTAGTAAATATGGGTATTCTGTGACTCTATTGTATTCTATAGTTACATCAAATACCCATTCATTGGCTCAGACATACGCTGAATGCCTAAGATGCTGGGTGCTAGGAATGCAAGAATGAACAAAGCAGTCTTGTCTCCAGAGTGTCTGCATTTAACAGAAGCAATAATCAGATTAAGCAGAGTTTGTTCAATTTGGCAAACTTTCACTAAATGACTGTCACTGTGCTAATTTCTTGAGAAAACTGAGCTAAATGTGCAAGGTCCTGGCTCTAATGGAGTTTATCTAGAAAGGCGACACAACAAAGTACTGTTCTCAGAGTTTAGCATAAGAAATCGTTCCTGTCTGAAAGCAATCAGAGGAGACTGTTGCATCTGAGTCGGGCCTTCAACTTCATAAGACAAGCAAGCAGCATTATAAAACACAGGCATTCCAGGCAGGACAAGCTGGAAGAAGGGCCAGGAGTCCCATCTGACTGCACTGAGGGGTCCAATAAAGCTGATACACATTAAGTACAACCGAGAATGAAGGAGATAATTAGAAGAGGGAAAGCAGGAATTCATCCACTTCTATCTCCACTGCTTATACCCAAGTCAAGACCATCATGGTTCCCTTGCCTCCTGCCCAGGAAGGCGCCACCTCCCAGCCTCTCTTGCAATTAGAACTGAGCCAATGTGATGTAGTTCTGGTAACAGGGTACCAGCCAAAGTGCTCAGATCACTTCCAGGTCTGTTCTTAAACCCCCAAACCATTATCTATACTTGCTCTTCCCTTTCCTGATGACTGTAAAGGCCATGGATTAAAGATAGCAGAGTTAAAATATGGGTGGAGCCTGGTTGTTCAAGGTACCACTAGAGTTGCCCAAGAGAGAGGCCCAACTTAACTACACTGTTTTGTGAGCAAAGACAAAAAAAAACCTGTGGTGTTAAAACACTGATTTTTAAAATATTTCTTTCCAAAGTACAGCTCAGTCTCTCTCAATGCCTTCCTAAGTAGTCTCTAACTCTCTGCCTCATTTGAACACACACAACTACAAAAGCAATCCTCTTCAAACACATACTGGATCACCATGTTCCTGTTTGTTAGACTTGCAGGGCTTCCTGTTGCACCAGAATAAACTGAAATGCCCAACAAGACTGGCAAGGCCCTGTATCACCTGGCTTCTGCCCTCCTTTGCAACCTCATCTCAAACTACTCTCTCCCCTCATTTACCACACTCTATATGCACATGTTCTTCCTCTTGCTTATAACCTTCTTCCTCCTGTTTTTGCTCTCCATGTGGCCATTATAGTCCCATTTTTTAGGGCTCAGCTCACGTGGGCAGCCTAAGAGAGAACGAGTGAGAAACCTTCCAACACCTTATTTTATGGGACGTTCCCCCTTGTTACTCTCTAGATCAGCCTCTTGTTTGTTTCAAAAGCAGCCCATCTGTACCTTCTAAAAATTTAACTCTGTTGTTATTAGAGTCAGGGGAGCCTAAAACACCTCTAAGTCCCCCAAAGCAAGAGGCAAGCCTGCTGAATTTTGATGGAAGCACTGTATAAATAGTCCTGTTCCTAAACCTGGAAAGTATATCAAGATTAAGGACACCTGGATGGCTTCCTCGCTCATGTCTTTTAATGTTAGCAATCCTCTGGCAGTGTATGAAATGGCTCATCGATACATTTTACTTTCAGGCTTACCAATGATGTGTATATTTATGGGTTTCATTAGTCTTCTCAATTTGCTCATTGATGTGGAGGAATTCAAGATAGATAAAACTGCCCCAGGCAACTCTCAGAAATAGCTCTCTTTCTCAAAACACTTTAAAAGGATTTATTTAAATCATAAGATGGCAACAGCAAGACTGAATATTTTTATCACTATCTACATTTCTGAAAAAGTTCACCCAGCACTTTTTAAAAAAACTTAGAATTTGAAATATAAATTCATAGGAAATCATAAAAACAGTACAAAGAAGTTCCCTTTACCTAGTTTGCCTTAATGGTAATATCTTAAATAACTAGAGTACAATGTCTAAAACAGGAGAATAACATTGTTACAATCCAGAGAGTTTATCGAATTTCACCAGTTTTAGCTGTACTTACCTGAAGAGCTGACTCATTTGAAAAGACCCTGACGCTGGGAAAGATTGAGGGCAGGAGGAAAAGGGGACAACAGAGGAGGAGATGGTTGAATGGCATCACCCACTCAATGGACATGGGTTTGGGTGAACTCCGGGAGTTGGTGATGGACAGGGAGGCCCGTCATGCTGTGGTTCATGGGGTTGAAAAGAGTCAGACACAACTGAGCGACTGAACTGAACTAAACTGTGTGATTTTATGGTTCTATACAATTTTATCACCAGAGGAGATTCTTGGCCTAGCACTTGTCTCTTATAGTTGCTATACTTTCGAAAGCTAATAAAAACAATCCACAAGTCCTGTATCTGAGGATTTAACCAACCAAATTAAATATATTAAAAAAAATCCAGAAAGTTCCCAAAAGCAAAACTTAAATTTACCAGCAACTAGTTTCAAGCATTTATATTGCACTGGAATGGGTGAATTTAACTCAGATGACCATTATATCTACTACTGTGGGCAAGAATCCCTTAGAAGAAATGGATTAGCCATCATGGTCAACAAGAGAGTCCGAAATGCAGTACTTGGATGCAATCTCAAAAACAACAGAATTATCTCTGTTCGTTTCCAAGGTAAACCATTCATTATAACAGTAATCCAAGCCTATGCCCCAACCAGTAATGCTGAAGAAGCTGAAGTTGAACGGTTCTATGAAGACTTACGAGACCTTTTAGAACTAACACCCCAAAAAGATGTCCTTTTCATTATAGGGGACTGGAATGCCAAAGTAGGAAGTCAAGAAACACCTGGGTTTAACAGGCAAATTTGGCCTTGGAATACGGAATGAAGCAGGGCAAAGACTAATAGAGTTTTGCCAAGAGAACACAATGGTCATAGCAAACACCCTCTTCCAACAACACAAGAGAAGACTCTACACATGGACATCACCAGACGGTCAACACCAAAATCAGACTGATTATATTCTTTGCAGCCAAAGATGGAGAAGCTCTATACAGCCAGCAAAAACAAGACTGGGAACTGACTGTGGCTCAAATCATGAACTCCTCATTGCCAAATTCAGACTAAAATTGAAGAAAGTAGGGAAAACCACTAGACCATT
Source organism: Bos indicus (assembly GCF_029378745.1). NCBI lineage: Eukaryota > Metazoa > Chordata > Mammalia > Artiodactyla > Bovidae > Bos > Bos indicus. The sequence goes on from NC_091769.1 coordinate 37,988,799, forward strand.
CAGGTATGACCTAAATCAAATCCCTTATGATTATACAGTGGAAGCAAGAAATAGATTTAAGGGCCTAGATCTGATAGATAGAGTGCCTGATGAACTATGGACTGAGGTTTGTGACATTGTACAGGAGATAGGGATCAAGACCATCCCCATGGAAAAGAAACGCAAAAAAGGAAAATGGCTGTCTGGGGAGGCCTTACAAACAGCTGTGAAAAGAAGAGAAGCGAAAGGCAAAGGAGAAAAGGAAAGATATAAGCATCTGAATGCAGAGTTCCAAAGAATAGCAAGGAGAGATAAGAAAGCCCTCCTCAGCGTGCAAAGAAATAGAGGAAAACAACAGAATGGGAAAGACTAGAGATCTCTTCAAGAAAATTAGAGATACCAAGGGAACATTTCATGAAAAGGTGGGCTTGATAAAGGACAGAAATGGTATGGACCTAACAGAAGTAGAAGATATTAAGAAGTGGTGGCAAGAATACACAGAAGAACTGTACAAAAAAGATCTTCACGACGCAGATAATCACGATGGTGTGATCACTCACCTAGAACCAGACATCCTGGAATCGGAAGTCAAGTGGGCCTTAGCATCACACGAACAAAGCTAGTGGAGGTGATGGAATTCCAGTTGAGCTCTTTCAAATCCTGAAAGATGATGCTGTGAAAGTGCTACACTCAATATGCCAGCAAATTTGGAAAACTCAGCAGTGGCCACAGGACTGGAAAAGGTCAGTTTTCATCCCAATCCCAAAGAAAGGCAATGCCAAAGAATGCTCAAACTACCGCACAATTGCACTCATCTCACACGCTAGTAAGGAATGCTCAAAATTCTCCAAGCCAGGCTTCAGCAATATGTGAACCATGAACTTCCAGATGTTCAAGCTGGTTTTAGAAAAGGCAGAGGAACCAGAGATCAAATTGCCAACATCTGCTGGCTCATCGAAAAAGCAAGAGAGTTCCAGAAAAACATCTATTTCTGCTTTATTGACTATGCCAAAGCCTCTGACTGTGTGGATCACAATCAACTGTGGAAAATTCTGAAAGAGATGGGAATACCAGACCACCTGACCTGCCTCTTGAGAAACCTATATGCAGGTCAGGAAGCAACTGTTAGAACTGGACATGGAACAACAGACTGGTTCCAAATAGGAAAAGGAGTACGTCAAGGCTGTATATTGTCACCCTGCTTATTTAACTTCTATGCAGAGTACATCATGAGAAACGCTGGGCTGGAAGAAGCTGGAATCAAGATTGCCGGGAGAAATACCAATAACCTCAGATATGCAGATGACACCACCCTTATGGCAGAAAGTGAAGAGGAACTCAAAAGCCTCTTGATGAAAGTGAAAGAGGAGAGTGAAAAAGTTGGCTTAAAGCTCAACATTCAGAAAACTAAGATCATGGCATCTGGTCCCATCACTTCATGGGAAATAGATGGGGCAACAGTGGAAGACTTTATTTTTTGGGGCTCTAAGATTACTGCAGATGGTGATTGCAGTCATGAAATTAAATGACACTTACTCCTTGGAAGGAAAGTTATGACCACCCTAGATAACATTAAACAACAGAGATATTACTTTGCCAACAAAGGTCCATCTAGTCAAGGCTATGGTTTTTCCAGTGGTCATGTATGGATTTGAGAGTTGGACTGTGAAGAAAGCTGAGTGCCGAAGAATTGATGCTTTTGAACTGTGGTGTTGGAGAAGACTCTTGAGAGTCCCTTGGACTGCAAGGAGATCCAACCAGTCCATTTTGGAGGAGATCAGTCCTGGGTGTTCACTGGAAGGACTGATGCTGAAGCTGAAACTCCAGTACTTTGGCTACCTCATGCGAAGAGCTGACTCATTGGAAAAGACTTTGATGCTGGGAGGGACTGGGGGCAGGAGGAGAAGGGGGTGAAAGAGGATGAGATGGCTGGATGGCATCACCAACTTGATGGACATGAGTTTGAGTGAACTCTGGGAGTTGGTGATGGACAGGGAGGCCTGGCGTGCTGCGATTCATGGGGTCGCAAAGAGTCGGACATGACTGAGCAACTGAACTGAACTGAACTGAGGTTTTACAAGCAATCTAGAGATGAGTTAAAGTATATGACAGGATGTGCGAAAGTTATATACAAGTATTATGCTGTTTTATATGAGGGAGTTGAGGACCAGTAATCCCCGAGGGCCTGGAACCTATCCCCTGCCGATATCAAGGGTTGACCGTACTCATAGTAAGATACATTTACTCTAATTTAACTACAATTTTAACATCTTCACCTTCAGTTTAACAGACAGAAAACAGGATTTATGTATTCATGAGAGCTGATTTTTCTTACATTTCTTGAGCAGGAGATTATTAGGCAAAGTACGATTCAATTTTCTTAGCATTTGTTGAAAATTTAGGTGCCAGGCACAGTGTCAGGAGAGTATGGGATAATAAAAACAAAGTAAGACATAGCTGTACCTCCAGGATTTAAAAGCCAGTAGGGACGTACTAAGTAAAGTTTGGATGTAATTTCCCCAAACACCATAGTGCTTTCCAAAAGCGAATGTCAGCCTTTATTGAAACTGAGACGTGCATAAGATTCCCAGTAGACAGCATCAACTCTCTTGGTCTGCACGTGCTACAAGGGCGAGCACCACTGGTTACTGGTAGGGTGCTGACAACATGCAACTTGTTAAGATAATGATATTCTCTGGCAAGAAAGTATGATTTTTAAGAATTCACAAACAACAGACATTCACAGTAAAAGTGGCTTTGGAAAACAACATCATTTAACACCTTGATTATGAAATATATTCCCTTTGGTCCTGTCTCAGAACATACAAAGTTGGAGACATATTGTTTATCTGACCTCTGATATAGCTAGGGAAGCAGTCACACTAAGTACTGGCATGGTTTTGGATTGCTGCTGGAGAAGGTTTGTTGCTGTTTTTAACTACACTGGTTGTTCAGTAAGGAATTTAAAATTTTGAAAGAACAGTAATTAAACTCAAATTCAGGAATGAAGTCCAAATTATAATATTAACCATTAGACACCATTAATTCACAAGAACATTCAAAGTAGAGTAATTTTTCTGAAAATGAAGACTGCAGCAGGGCATTGTGAGGAAAGCAGGAATCAGAAAGTGCAAAGGTCAGATCTTTCTGGACCTGGTATCACACTGATACTAGTCATCAGAACATCTTTTAGTCACCAACACCTTTTCCCCAATTATCCTTCTCCCATCTACCTGCCCTCTGCTCCTACTCACTGCTTACGGAAGATCAAAGAGCAAAGAAGAATCAGAAAATGTTATGAAAATGTTATGTCTGCTCTCTCTTTTCTAAAATGGGGAAATTACTATATTTTCTATTGTTATCAGGCGACAGAATAACAGAGAAGCCTCTAAAAGAATGTCCAAATGAAAAACCAGAGAACAATATTTTGTAAATTTAAATTGTAGGTCTAAGTTTCAAACTTTAGCTGGTGAACATTATAGTCTTCTTTGGAATGTAGGCATAACTAAGCAGAGAATGTAATTAAAAACTTTTTTTGCTGTGGAACTAATACATCAAACTGTCAATAAAAAAATTATTACCACCCAAGATGAGAAAGTTGGAACAATTCCTGGCTCCTCCTGATTCTAGTCTTACAAGTAAAACTTCATTATTTCATTGCAAGTAATGTGAACGCTACACATTTAAAAAAATCCATATATAAAATATAAATATGAGAACATATTCCAAAGTGACTCATATACAATGTAGTTTTGCCATTTGTTAGCCTATATGTTATAACCCAAATAGCCACATAGAAAAGAACAACACAGGCTCACCTACTTAAGATCTCTAAGGACTCAAGACTGTATGTTGCCTCTCTGCTTTATATTCTATTTATATATTATACAAAAACTGCATTTTTCACAAAGAAATATTTATTATATGCAAATAAGTTCACTGTGCAGTAGACAGTCTTTTAGTCTTCGACACTGACAACACTTTAGAATATGAAACTTCCACTAGGGCTTCTCTGGTATCTCAGCAGTAAAGAATCCACGTGCCGATGCAGGAGACATGGGTTCAATCCCTGGTCAGGGAAGATACCACATGCTGCAGTGCAACAAAGTCCATACACCACCACTATTATCACCACTCTGTGATCTAGAGCCTGTGAACTGAAACCTTTGAGCCCGTGTGCTGCAACTACTGAAGCTCGTGAGCCCTAGAGCCACCGCTCTGCAACAAGAGAAACCACTGCAATGAGAAGCCTGCGCACAGCAACTAGAGAGCAGCCCCTGCTCACTACAATAAGAGAAAGCCCATGCAGCAACAAAGACTCAGCACAGCCAAAAATAAGTAATTTTTTAAAACTTAAATTAACAGGCAGTAAAGCCCATGTGTTGTCCTTTGTAGATAAAACTTATACACTGATATTATTATTAATCAATGTGTGCCTTGAATTTATGTTTTCAGTAGTAGTGATTATCTTGCATTAAGCTCTGACCAAGTTTCCCTTGAGAGCAACAGAATCTTCTGAAATTTAGCTGGTTGGGGTTTGATATGCAATTTATGGTAAGCCTAGTCACCCCTAATAGGCCTCACTAACTGATGCTCTTAGGAAATGTTTCACTGACCACAGACAAAATGGAGCCAGTAATCTTTACTGACTACTCTCCCATAGCATGTTAACACATGATATGTAACCCTCAAGCCCTCAACAGATATATTCCTGATCTGGACATTTCCTTCTGGTCAACAAATTAGATATAGGATTTACATAATCTGAACTATCAGCAATTCAAAACTACCAAAAGAATCACAGCAGGAGCAGTTAGAATGCTACATGATAAACAAATCTAAAACTCTTAATGACGTATGTTCATCCAGAAGGGAGAAAACACACACATGTGCAGACATGGATAATGTCATCATCAGTTAATTTAACCACATTTCTCATGATGTATTAAAACAGTACTATTTTTTAAAAAGTATTATTCTAGGAACCACCTAACTCATTTACAACACCCTCAATGGTACAATGCTTGGTAAGAATAAATACTAAAAGAGAAAAAAGAATTAATCCACAGAACTCACAAAGATGATTACCTGGTAGTCTGGTTTTGTAAAATAATCCAAAGAGGAAATGTGCTCCAGAAAGATGCTGAATTCTGGAGGGAGATGTTTCAACATAAGCCTGTGGTCATACCTCTCCTTAATAGAGCCCACTTGTTCCTGGGAAATAAAGAGAAAAGGAACCAAAGTCAATTTCTCTTGGAAGCTACACATTAAGAGCCTCTCAGTAACAGTCTCAAGGGTATATAAAATTGAACAATATAATGTGACAATTAAAAATTAAAAGCCTACTGACATTTCTTTTCTTGGCAACCATCAGTGTTTTCTCTGTTTTGTAGATATTCATTTGTGTCATATTTTAGATTCCACACTATAAGTGATATCATATGGTTATGTGTCTTTTTCTGACTTACTTCACTTAAAAGACCTAATTGACTTTAAAAAAGAAAAAAGAGAACTAGTGAAAATAAAGCTAAGAGAGCTCAAAATTTAATCAGAAATGACAGTTGTACTTAAATTAGCATTTTCATAGAAAAAATTATAATATCAGCTCATAGAAAGAAAAATATACATATTAGGATATAGTGAAAGGGTTGGAAAATGTTAATTCTTATACATAAGTATAATTTCAACAAAAAATGCCTACCCAGGAGAAATTTGTACTCCTTCCACTACCAAAACTGATGCTTCCATTTTCAAAATTACCTTGTCCTTTATTTTTCTCCAAGGGAGCTGACCAACCACAAATTCCACCAACATATAGAACAAGGACCAAAGGTCATCATGTCTTCCCATTTCCTTCATAAGCAAAAGAGAATTCAGTCACATTACATTACTGCTCCTGTGAGTTCATTACATTGTCTAAGGCCTAACCATTGTGTTTTCATTTTTCCATAAAACTATCTGGCAGGTATATTTACATATCCGTAAAGCTATAAAACAATCTACATGGTAGAACAGATTTACTGAAAAATTTTCGATATAAAGAACACCCAAAAACCCAGAAATACTGGAAATAATGTATTTAAGAACCCATTAATTAATAAATGAGTTAATTAATTAGTAAAGGAAGGTGGTTGCCAAGGAATTCAGAGAAGTGGGGGAAGGGGAGTCAGTGCTAAGTGGGTACAGAATTTCAATGTTGCAAAATGAAAAAGTTGTAGAAATCTGGTGCAAAATAGTGTGGATATACTTAACACTACTTAATTGTATATATCAAAATGGTTAAGGCGGCAAATTGAATGTTATGTGTTCTTTACTACAATATAAAAAAAAGATGAAGCAGCAGCAAAGAAAATCTTCAGAACCAAAAGGAAAAGAAAGCTGGAAACATGAAAAGCAACCTAAGACCGAAGCTTTGGTTTTGGCTGTTTGGAGGCATCTGTCATAGGTTTATCAACCAGGGTTTTATCAGTCATGAAGGGGACAGGTGTAAAAACATTAAGCCTACACAAGACAGGAGTTGCAACTGAGACACTGCCCCACCTCTCCCCACACCATGTACCTAGGACCCTCAAGGGGCTATCTTTAATGCAGTATTTGGTATGTATGTTATTACTACAATAATTTTATTCTTGGTAAAATTTGACCACTATCAAAGAGATAATGTTTTTTTAAAACAAAAACAACAACAAAAAACAACATCCTGAGAATCTGTTACCACGGGCCTGCCCCTCACTCAGATTTGGGGTTTAAATTTATATTGTCTATGTGGTCCAGGAAACCAAGTCCAGAAATGGTGTTTTCTGGGTGATCCTATTCTGCAGTAATGACATATCAGATGAAAATCCTCTCAAGGTAAAAAAGCACCCCTAAATTTAGGTCTCTTTGAAATCTTATAGATAAAACCCCACCAGATCATTATTTGAAATAGCCCAGGTTCCTCTGTCCACAGGATTCTCCAGCAAGAATACTGGAGTGGGTTGCATTTTCTTCTCCAGGGGATCTTCCTGACTCAGGGATCGAACCCACGTCTCCTACATTGGTAGGCAAATTCTTTACCACTGAGCCACCAGGGAAGCCCTTAGGAAGCATTACAAATCTCAAAAAGAATGAACATAAAGAAATCCACACCAAGGCAGATTTGAACATTTCTACAGGACACCAAAGACAAAGAGAAGATACCAAAAGTAGTCAAGAAAAAAAAAAAGACGATTAAATGCAAATTTCCCTGGTGGCTCAGATGGTAAAAGCATCTACTTACAATGTGGAAGACCGGGGTTCTATCCCTGGGTGGGGAAGATCTCCTGGATAAGGAAATGGCAACCCACTCCAGTATTCTTGCCTGGAAAATTCCATGGATGGAGGAGCCTCATAGGCTACAGTCCATGGGGTCCCAAAGAGTTGGAAACAACTGAGTGATTTCACTTTCACTTTTCACTTTCAACAAGAATTAAATGGACAAAGATCTCAGTAAGAACCACAGAACCAGAAGTAAAATAATTTCTTCAAAGTATTGTGATAAATGGGCTTCCCAGGTGGTGCAGTGGTAAAGAATCCTCCTGCCAAAGCAGGAGACATGGGTTTGATCCCTGCGTCAGGAAGATCCCCTGGAGTAAGAAATGACAACCCACTTCAGTAATCTTGCCTAGAAAATTTCATGTATAGAGGAGCCTAGTGGGCTACAATCCATGGGGTTGGAAAGAGTCGGCCATGATTGAGTGACGGAGCACATACACATTGCAATAAAACAAATATTAACAAAGGATTAAAATGCAGGAAAACAATGAGATGAAGTAAACAGTATTCAAGTATTTTGAAAAGTCCTTGTATTGTTTGGAAATTATTCATGTTAAGTTTCAAATTCTCTAAATAAACCTGCTTTCACTTAAAAGAAAACAAAAAACAAACAAAAATGGTTAAGATTTAGGTACCCCCAAAATAGAAATGCAGTGCATTAAGTTTAGAAATGATCAAATCAAGGTCACAGAGCATGGAAGAAAGAAGTATATTAGAGTTACCTGGGAATTATTTTTAAACTAGACAACAATCTCTCAAGGTTCTACTAGTCGTATTCCTCTGTCACCATATACACTGACAATCAGTATTGTGAAGCTATGCTACCATATAAAGCATACTACTCCTCAGATGTGTTGGGACCAGAAAAGAAGGGTAAGAACCAGTGCAGTATGTGATCAAATTTCCCTATCAACATTAATAAGCAGGTTAACAGAACAGCTGATAGATCACTCTACGCTGGAAAGGCTTTTAGAAGAAATCTCTACTCTTTAAATTAAAAAAAAACACACACATAATCTATTTCTAGTAGTTATTTTGGAAATGCTTATATTATGATCCCTGAACATGTTTATGCTTATCTCAAAATGAATTTCATATTTCAAAGATTCCAATGTGAACATATAACAGAATTAATTAGAAAGCATAGTACTTCTAAAATTTTGCAAGAATCTATCTGGAGAATGAATACTTTCTTTTCAAGATAGAATAATTAACTAAATACCAAAAAATAAAACACACTGAATCAAATCAAATGAGTTACAAATGCTTAGCAGAGTATTTCACACAGATAAAAAAATACTTTAACTATTTTCAATTTATAATTACATCCTGAGAAACCAAGGTAACTGAAGCATTGCATATAAAACCACAGGATTCTAGTCCTATTACATTTAGCATCAGTCAAGTTTTAATTAAAGCAGTTTTGGCTGCACAAGAATAAGGCAACAAAAATCAAGAGATTTCTCTTTATCAAGGAATCACATGTTAAATTTCCCAACTCTGTCCAAACAAGTTCAAGGATTGAGAATCCATAAAGTACTCACCTTTCCTACTCATAACTAAAGTTCAGGGTGAGGAAAAAAAATATTAGAGCAAAATAAAAGGATAAAAGTAAGAAAAAAAGAGAGGTTTTTAAAATTTAACCCAAAAAGAGATGAACAACTCACTCAAGATGAAAGAAAAATTTAAGTTTCTATATTTTAGATATTCATAAAAACAAATGTTTGATGGAGAGTATATAACAGATTAGATGTATATTACAGATAAAATGATGACCTACATTTCATTATGTATTGATAATATGAATTCCCAAATAACTTCTTGAAATAGAACACAGATGTCTTATTTATGCAAAATTCTTTAATAAATGTATTAATACTTACTTATATCTAATTAAGGACACAAGATTCCCCATAGATGTATATATAATTAGCTATTATATTTTCTGCCAGATTCAATTTTATTTTCTCTGCAGCTGCACACATCTATTATATATCCACTATACACCTTACCATGCCTTAGTATTACTAACACCTCTGTACTCTAATGTAAAGAAGTCAGTCTGATTCAAGCATCAGCATGCGCATACAGCTATGACTCTAGTTCAGACACCTACCCTGTTCCGATGAGCATTGATTGATGCATAACGAACTGTCCCTCGAAAGCCTGCCACAGCTCGAGGCTACAAAACCAAGCAAAGAATAAAAAATGAGCTTTAAATAGCATAAGATCCAGCACAGTTGAGCTCATGAAGTAGAAGGGAGAAAGATGTATTATAGTCAAGAAAACATGACTTAAATTTCTAACTTTTTTTAATAAGTGAAATTATAAAAATTAGAGGAGAATATCTCTAAATCATACATTTAAAATATAATAGCTATTAATGAGTCATATTTTAATTATCAATGAATCTCATTTTTTCTACCTACATTTTAAAATAAAGTAGGATTTATGATAAATAAACTCTATCCATGAGAAAAAATAAATGCTTTCATGTACCCAGAATCATTCCAAGCATCATAGTATATACGTTAATATTCAGACTCTGGTTATAAATAAGTACATTAAAAACATAAAGTCTAAGTAAACTAAGATACCAACCTCTTTGTCTTGGGTATATCACTCAAACTCAATTCAGAGATGGTGGCAACTTGAACCTCTCCCTGTACGTGTAATTCACATATTCATCAACTCAAGTTATAGTGCACTTATTATGTGCCAGGTACTGGGAATAAACTCTACATAATATGTGAATCCAAGTCCCAGAGAGCTCAACTTGGAATAAAGTCCAAATTCTACTTATTGGGCCTACAACACGTTCCAAGATTCTGGCACTTGCCTCATGCCAAAATGGATTTACTTGAGGTTTCGCCTTCAATAAAGTTTGTTTCTAGCACAAGACTTTGTACTTGTCATTCTCTCTAGCTGGAATACCATCTCTCTACATGCCTCCAATGGCTGGCTCTTCTATCCCAAATTCAGCCCTCTGCGTGAATGTCACCTCCTCAGAGAAATATTCTTTAATCATCGTAATTTAAAATAATATCTGCCCTTGCAATGCCACTCTGTTCTTTTACTCTGCTTTTTTTTTTCCACAAAACATCTTTTGCTACCTAAAATTAATTTTATTCATATTTTTACTTATTTGGTTTTTCCCTGCTTCTTTCAATGGAATATAAACCCTGTGATGGCAAAGTCTTTTTTGTGCCCACTTTACAGACACAGAAACAAGTTCCAAAAAGTAAACTTGTTTGAGGACACAGAATTAGTAGGTGATAAACCAAGGTCTTCTGACTTGAAATCATATAGTCTATTTCATGCTAAATCACTTCAGTCATGTCTGACTCTGTGCAACTCCATGGACTGTAGCCCACCAGGCTCCTCTGCCCATGGGATTCTCCAGGCAAGAATGCTAGAGTGGGCTGCCATTTCCTTCTCCATGTTTCTACTTTACTGCTTCACAAAGATCAAGTCAGTGCTTTTAAGATTCATGGATGGTGCTGTAGCTCAACAGGAAAACTGACATATTTTAAAATGATCATGGCCAATAATTTTCATTAGTAGAATTTTTTGCTCTCTTTTTCAGTAATTTCAAATTATCCTCAATTAACATGTACTAATGTGGTAGTCTGAAGAGATTACAATGAATGTTATTTTAAAAATCTTCAGGTACCAGAGTCATTTCAGTCATGTGCTATACACAGATAAACATTCTATGTGTTCTTCCTCCATTTGTTCATTTCTGCAACCTGTGTTTAATCTATTCGTATTAATTATCTACTTATTTCTTATTTCATCAAATTATCTTTCTCCTTCAGTTATTCCTTTTTAGTTTCAAGATTTAACTATTTTTAAAATGTTTTTCGTATTTAGTGACAAGTCTCAGGAATCAAACATTTCTGCAATCTATTTAAGCTCCCTTTTTTTCCTTAGCTGCTATTCACTGACAATCACAGTCAACAGATCTCAATATTTTCCTAAGACATCATGACTAACAGGAATATCTAATATTCTCAATTTGGCTGATGTAACTCTGAGGTTGAAGATTTCTCCTTCTAGAAGAAAACCATTTAAAAGTCCTTTGTTCTGGCTCTGACCTTACTTTTGCCATGGAAAGGTTGAGACAGAGGTAAAGAGAGATCAGCTGTCTAGGGAGATTTTGATGTGATCCCTCCAAGAAATAATACCAGGTCAAAGAAATTCAGCCACCTTAAATAATGCAGAAAAAACAATTCAACCTAACTGGGGAAAGCAGCTATAAATGCAGGTAACTGTAATTGAAAGTAGATTATAATAAACACCATTAGCAAAGTACAATGGGCTATGAAAGTCTAGGAGTGGTAAGAATTAGTTCTACTTGGTGAGAAGAAAGGAGAAGTCCTATGGAGGAAGGATGTCTTAAGAATAAGGAAACACATAACTGAGCCTTGAAAAAGGTGATCTCCAGAAACTTCCTCAATTGATGGTAATTTGGCAATAGCTATTTCAGACGGTAAAGATCTGCCTGCAATGCAGGAGACCTGGGTTCAAGCCCGGGTCAGGAAGATCCCCTGGAGAAGGAAATGGCAACCCACTCCAGTATTCTTGCCTGGAGAATTCCATGGATGAAGGAGCCTGACAGGCTACCGTCCATGAGATCACAAAGAGTGGGACATGACTGAGTGACTTTCACTATTAACCATTAAAGTTGCAAATGCATATGTTCTCTTTGACCCAGCAATTACACTTCTGGAGATTTGTAAAGATATACAAATATTTGCAAAGATATACACTTTGCAGCTGCTCTATATTCTGACATGGAAAGATCTCCTAGATACACTGTAAAGTAAAAAAAAAAAAAGGGAAGTGTACATCATGCTACCTTTTGAAGCAAAAAGGAAAAAATAAGAGTACACATTTGTATTTATTGTACACAAGAAAGAATATGTTAAGGAACTAAATGTTAAGAACAGAGGAGCCTGGCAGACTATGGTACATAGGGTCGCAAAGAGTCAGACACAACTGAAGCAACTAAGCAGAAGCAGCATGCAAGCATTATCTAAAATGCCCAGTTCCCAGCAACAACAAAAAATTACAAGACATGCAAAGAAACAGGAAAATGTGACCCATATATGTAAAAAAAAAAAAAGTAGGCAACAAAAACTGCTTATGAGAATGACTAGATGCTGGATATAAAAAAGATTTCAAAGTAGGTATTATAAATATGTTATAGAACTAAAGGAAAGCTTGATTAATTAAAGAAAGGCAAGTATAACAGCAATGCCATATCAAACAGGGAATATCACTAAAGATAAATTTTAAAACAGAACTAAATGTAAATTCTGCATATGACAAATACAGTAACTGAAACAGAAGTAGTATATGATGTAGAAAGAAGCTCAGACTGCAAAAAAGACGCTTGATCCTCAAGGGGTAATGTGTGTTCTTACAAGATACACTCTAACTCTGTACATGTTTTTAAAAGCTGTAACACTCAATAATAAAATTAATGAATACCATCTGTAACGTAATCATAAACTCTCTATGATACTTCTTGGATGATACCCATTCTGATACACAATCGGCATTTCTTTAAAAAGAGTGATACTATAATAAGTTAATCCTCAAATATTTCATAATAGTATGAAAAATCTTACTGGTCTGACGTCACCACAGGAATTGGTAAACTGTCGAGCCAAGCCAAAATCAAGCATATAACATTTCCGACACGTACTAGGAAAGCGACCCATGGCAAAGTTTGACTAGAAAATAAAGGACGAAAACATACCTATTGTTATTACATGTAGTCCTTATATCTTATCCTTCCTGTATTTTAATTCTTCTATTTAAACTCTATATAATACACATCCCACTTCTACTGCTCTAGTCAATGTTTATTGGATATTAACACATAATTTTGCTGCAGGTTCTATTAATGCCTAAGATCAGGTGAACTTGAGCAAAAAAAATTTATGTGACTATTATAAAATTACATAAAATACAACACTGATTTAATTGGAGTCAGTACTCCAATAAGTTTCTTGAAATTCTAGTCTAAGTCACTACTTAAACAAACACCCAGCCCTTACTTTTTAAAATGGGAAGAACTAGGAGTGAACGAAATAGAATATATAGTCCAGAAATTGAAATGAGTTTCCTATAAGCATCATGAAGCTGAATTTCACTAAGTGCAAAAATAAAAATATAATTCAAGGAAACATAACAGACTTAAGGACAATGTATTTTCCATTCTTCCCTTAACAAAGATAAATGTGACATTAAATGACCACAAGTTTGCAAAACTGGGTATAATAAGTAAAGGAATTTATAAAAGCAAAAGTCTAATTGTTATAGAATTGTTAGCTTTTATTTTAAAATACTGTTCTAGTTAGGGAGCTTTCTAATCAAACTGGAAACTCTTCAATTACCATGGTTCTCAAATAATGACATTTAACTTGACATGGAAATAAAAGCAGGAAAAATCTATATTACATTAAGTCTGACTCAACTACGTTAATTTTAGCTGTCATTTTCATGTAAACTGTTTAATTTTTGAAATCATGTAGCAACAGATGGGTAAAATTTTCAACTGCAACAAGCAACACAATAAATTTATAGTAAATACAGCATATCAGAAACGGGTCATTTGCCCTGTGAGTAATACAAAAACCAAGAAGGAGAAAATTAAAGCATATTTAACAGTTACAGAAATCGCAATTTCTAGGAAAACAGAATAGAAAAAAATACTATATTGGCACTGTAGCACTCAGGAGAAAAAGCAAGCTCTTTTATAATTGATGGTTTCTTTCAAGTATAATTTGTCACTTGAGAAATAGTTCAAAGAACACAACATCTAAAAGCAACATGCATCTGTATTTTTAACCAATATCAGAAAAAAGAAATCCAAAAATGACTATCAATTTAGGTGTAAGGCTAAGTATCAGTTTTAACACATAAATCAAACATTAGTTATTTTTAATTTGGCTGCTGAGCAACACTTTCATTGTTTGAGAAAAGCTCTTGATTATAAGTTATAGTCTATAATTACAATTTTTAAAAAATTAAAAGGCAAGTTATAATACACTTCTAGTTTACATCTCTGCCACGGAAATTGAAATATTATCTTGTATTTAACATAGAAGCCTACATTTGTAATTTACTGTGTCCCATCATAAGACTGGGCTTCCCAGGTGGTGCAGTGGTAAAGAGCCTGCCTGCCAGTGCAGGAGACACAAGAGATGTGTGTTTGATCCCTGGGTTGGGAAGATCCTCTGGAATAGGAAATGGCAACCTGTTCCAATATTCTTTCCTGGAAAATTCCATGGACAGAGGAGCCTGGTAGGCTACAATCCATAGAGTTGCAAAGAGTCTGACACCCTGAGTGACTGAGCACACACACACATCATAAGACCAAGAGTACCAAGCAAACTCATTCTGAGCTCCGGCAGGAAAAGGCCCCCTACCGGTTTGATGTCTCGGTGCAAGAATCCCACAGAATGGATGCTCTCAATAGACTCCAGAATCTGTCTACCCAAGCGAAGAGTAGTGCTAATGGTGAATGTGCCCCGGGACTGGCTCCGGCGTAGATCTGCCAGATTCCGGCCCTGTGGAAACCAAATAAACGCTTTCAAGTACGCTACTGAAAGCATGAGAGAAGAGCAAAGAATTATTCGTTTACCATTAAAAGATGTTTTGAGTGAAATAGCAAGGATTTTATCTGAATCATGATCCTCTCACTCAAGAGAAGAATTCTCTTAAGATAATGTATGAACATTTCAGACAAATGTAAGAATAACCAAAGTTTTTTTTAAAGTTGTTTCCTTTTTTTAAACTTTTTTTTTAAATGAAGGACTCTTTAAAATCTATAGTACTTCACAATTTGCAAGTTTCACACACATGATTTCATATAACGCCATAAAAACACTTTTCAAAAATCTCTTATCCCTATATTGCCCCATCTCCTGCTTCCCTCTCCCCACTGTGAACCTGCTTCTTTTTTGTTCTACTCACTAGTTTGTTATAATTTTTAGATTTCACATAAAAGTTATATCTTATACTATTTGTCTTTATCTTTTCTACGTCTATAACATATTATGTTCCTGAGTCGTCATGTTTCCCTTTGTCACTGATGTCATAACAAAATGTAGTCTTGATTACATAAAAAAGATACACATACACAGGGCAGTAATTCCTCATTATTGCCTAACATATATTCCTATACAAACTACTTTTCTATGTCACAGCTTCCTTATAAAATGGGGCCAATAATACTTACCTTATACTGTTTTATAAGGCTTAAACAAGATCCATGTAGTGTCTGGCACACAGTAGGTACTCAATAGGTGCTAATTACTATTATAAATAAAAAGGTATGAAACAATCACAGCAGTAGATAAAAGCAAAGAATTTATCTAGTCTGTGCCAGATGTATTACATTCATGACTGTATTTAGTCCTTAGCACCCTAAACAAAAGTTGCTACACCAATATTTCAGATGAGGATACTAAGGCTCAGAGAGTTTAAATAATGTTAACCTGTTAAGATAAAGTTGTTCTTCAAATCTAAGTCTGTTTAACTGGAAAGTGTTCTTTTTCCATTTTACAGTACTGATCTACCCAGAAGACTCCTTATTGAGTAGGTAACAAATCAGCATTCTGATTGAGAGCAGGCTATGATGCTGCAGTTCCACCTGTGGCATTTATATGAAGAATTTATATTCATAGTAATATGGAATGAATATTATTAAATAAAAAAGGAAACTCATTTCTCCCTAAATAATGCTATAAATTTAACATGATCCAATAACTATGCAAGAGGATTTTATTATTAAAAATTTTAAACATACTCAAAAGGAAAGAAAGTAATATAATGAACCCTCATATACCTATCCATCACTCAGAATTAATAATTATCAATTAATGGCCAATCTTTTTTCATCTGTTATCCACCCCTCCTCTCCCCATATGTAACATACAATGTCTCCCTTCCTACACACATATACTAGATAATTCTCATGTAAATTTTAACCATAATTTCATCTACATATATTAGGCAAAGAAATGAAAATATATAATAAAATCAAAGAAATTATATGCCAGAAGTTCTATCACAAAAAATTTGAAACTGGAAATATCAATATGAGCCATGATATATTTTTTCTTGTAAAAAAATTTATATACCCTGAACCTATCCACTTGAAAAGAATTTAAAACAATGACCAACCCAATTGGAGGGACCCACAGCATCTAGATTCTGGTCTCTAAACACCATTTCTCATTAGGAGGAATCAGAAAGTAAACTAAAGTCGCTCAGTTGTGTCCGACTCTGTGCGACCCCATGGACTGTAGCCTGCCAGCTCCTCTGTCCACGACATTTTCCAGGCAATGATAGTGGAGTGGGTTGCCGTTTCCTCCTCCAGGGTCAGAAAGTAAGGATGATGCTGTCAAAGCTCCCTACTGGGAGCCAATTCATTTTTCTGAAAACTTGAAATTAAAAGAATCAAACATTAGTCCTGCCTTTCTGTGTGAAATGTACCTAAGGATAACCTAATAATTGATGGGATGCTTTTAAAAGAATTCCAGTAATAAACAAAGAGGAATTGTAAAATTATAACTGTACATTTGCAACCCCACTGAAGTAAAGAATTTTGGCAGTGATTACTAACAGGTTGATAAAACCTAAGAGAAAAATCAGATGCCTGCGATGTGGGAGACCTGGGTTCGATCCCTGGGTTGGAAGGATCCCCTGGAGGAGGGCATGACAACCTACTCCAGCACGGCAACCCACTCCAGTATTCTTGCCTGGAGAATCCCTATGGACTGAGGAGCCTGGGGGGTGATAGTTCATGGGGTCACAAAGAGCTGGACATGACTGAGTGACTCAACACACACAAGAGAAAAATTATGGGAACTTTAAAATGGATGGACCTCAGAACCTCACTGATTCAATCTTAACACAACTAAAAGAGACAAGCAGACACTGTCTCCTGATATAATATAAATAGGAAGCACACAACCCATCTCTGAACTATTCTAGCAAAATAAAACTGGAATCTGATCTAATCACAAATTTATAGAAAATATAGGGGACAGAAGAATATGTTAAGTATTACCACATGGAGACAATTAGCAAAATCCAGAGCATTGAAACTTCTGCATAACAAATAACTTTTTTAATCAATGACAATACAAACAACAACAAAAAAAAAACTTAAGAAAAAAAAATGAGAGGGAACTTTTAAAAAGAGGCTTAAGAGGGACTTTCCTGGTAGTCCAGTGGCTAAGACTCCAAGCTCCCAATGCAGGGGGCACAGGTTCAATCCCTAGTATCCCTGGTTAGGGAACTAGATTCCACGTGCCACAACTAAGATCCTGCATAAAAACTCCTCATGCCACTGCTGCTGCTGCTAAGTCACTTCAGTCATGTCCAAGTCTGTGCGACCCCAGAGATGGCAGCCCACCAGGCTCCCTGGTCCCTGGGATTCTCCAGGCAAGAACACTGGAGTGGGTTGCCATTTCCTTCTCCAATGCATGAAAGTGAAAAGTGAAAGTGAAGCTGCTCAGTCGTGTCCGACTCTTTGTGACCCCATGGACTGCAGCCCACCAGGCTCCTCCGTCCATGGGATTTTCCAGGCAAGAGAACTGGAGTGGGTTGCCACTGCCTTCTCCGACACAGTGATGATCAAATCGTCCACAACTAAGACCTGGCACAGCCAAATAAATAAATATTTTAAAAAAATAAAAATAGGGGCTTGCCTGGTGGTCTCGTGGTTAAGAATCCACCTGCAACTGCAGGGGACACAGGTTTGATCCCTGGTCTGGGAAAATTCCACATGCCGCAGAGCAACTAAGCCAGTGCGCCACAACTACTGAGCCCACATGCTGCAAGTACTGACGCTCACACTCCTAGAGCCCGTGCTCGGCAACAAGAGAAGCCACTGCCAGGAGAAGCCTGTGCGCAGCAAGGAGGAGTAGCCCTGGCTGGCTGCGATTAGAAAAAGCCTGCCTGCAGTAGCAAAGACCCAGCACGGCCAAAAATAAATAAATTAATACATACATAAATCTTTTAAAATTTTTGTTTAAAAAAAAAAAGAGGCTTAAGATATGCATATCCACCAAATACAATGTGTGAACCTTGTCTGGAACCAGGTTCAAGTATAACAAATATAAAAATAAGTGAGAGACACAACCAAGAAAATGTGAAGACTGACTTGAAAAGATATTATTGTGTATTATGGTTACTAGTGGGAAAAAAAGAATCCTTGACTATATATTGATATATTTATGATAAAATATGACTTCAATTTGCTTTTAAATCATCTGAGGAAGGAGAAGAAAGGCATAATACAACTCTAGTTTCATTTATATTTAATTTTTTCCACAATAATAAAAAGCTTAAAAATACATGGCAGCCCTGATGTTAGGCAATCTAGATCTATATCTGTTCTGGTTACAGGATTCAAAACATTTTTTGCCCTTTCCTAGGTGATATGCTTATCACAAAATACCATCCTTTGGCTATACTAAGGATGATCACATAAAGCCTCAGTGGTGACAGGATAGCAAATGAGACCTGACCACGGTCTTCCTAGTAGATATAAGAAAATAAACGTGTGTGACTGCTTGAACCCTATTAGATTTCAGACCCATTTTCATGGTAAATAGCTAGAATTTCTACAGGAGAAATGGGATTATTCCTTAAAAATTTAAAGGCAGATATTATATAACTGAATCACCAGGAGGCAAAAGACTAAAGTTAGCTTAAGAACAAGGAGGGTTTTTAGAAGAAATTAGAAATGTTGGTGAGAAACTGGGTCTGAGCATATAAATTTTATCAAAATATATGGGGACCCCCTGGCAGTCAACTTTAATATGTCAAACAAGAGAAAGAACCCTCAGTTATACCAGCTTTAGTTTTATCTCAAATCAAGTCAAACATATAGAGGTTAATGGTGGGTTAATTTTTTTATGATGGGGAAAAACAAAACAAAACAGCATGCAAGTCAAAACAAAGCATTCTTAGATGAGTCCACAGGAGCTTGCCAAAGGTCAGAGAGCCATCATTGCCTCATATACACCATCCTCCTTAGTTTTCCATACTTGCAGCTTTCTCATTTCCAGAAGTGAGATTAAGGTGAGTGTAAATAAAATAAAAAAGACTATATGCTAGGACTGAAAGAGACTCTGCAGACTTAAAAAGCATCTCCATGTCGTCAAGTCAGTAGTAGCCTATACACAAAAATAAAGAGTTTTCTCTTATTGTGCCAAGAATGTTGGCCCAAGGTGTCCATCAAGTAAGTCCTAACACCCATCAAATCAGTCAGTCCCAGGAAAACCTCAAGCCTCCTTGAGCTAAAGTCTCTTCATTTGCAAAATGGGGGTAAAACCTGCCCTATCCTCTTCAGGGGAAATGATAATAATCAAGTAAGATGCATAATAAATTCAGAAGAAAAAAACTATAAATAGCATACAAAAGTTATATTATTATTACAGGCTAAAATGAGAGACAGCAAGGTCCATATTAATGACCTAAAAAGATACAGGGATTATGCTTCAAGTAAAAAAACTATGCTGGCTCAAGAGTAGTGAAACACATGACTCAGAGACATCAAGACAATAGTCTGTAGGAAATTAATGTCTATAGATATAAATCAAATGCTGAAGGATAGCTGAGGGAAACAAGAGAAGCCCTAACAAGAAGAGGAAGAATTTAGGCGAGGATCTATGCCTCTGAAATCACTACTAAGTAGTTAGGTTGAAAAAATAAACAAAAGAACCAAATGCCTAAAACAAACTTTGCTAAAGATGAAAGGAAACCCTGAGAACTCTTAAGTTCTCTTAAGTTAGGCAGCAAAGTGAACCACGGCTTTTCCACTTTGATGGTGAGTACAGGTTCAGAGCTGTGTGTGCATGCGTGTGTGTATGCGTGTGCACGTGCATGTGTTCATTCAGGGGCAGAGGCAGAGGCAGTGTCAGAGAGAAAGGGCTGATTTCCCTCTTTTTGCTGCAGTCATTACTTCAATGCTCCATTTCTGAATTTCTGTCATCTGCTACCCAACCCAACTCCACTCCCCATCTCAAGGACAGGAAAACAGAGCTATGTTAATAGTAAAGAGAAAAAACAGCATTTCTCTCCATCTCATTTTAAAATTTTCAAACAGTCAAGGTTGATATTTGTGAAAATGGGAACCTAGAGTTCTTAACATAATAAATGGTGGAGAAGGAAGGGACAGGAACAGGGCAAAACTCATTGTATCTGGTAATCCATGTGGGAATCAAAAATTTGGCAATGATGACAATCAACAAAGATGTGTGCATCAGAGAAAACAGTTGATAAAGACAACCCTTCCATCTTTGCAAAAATCTGTTATCACCAGGTCTGTTTAAATATATACCATCCGTATAGTATAAAAGATTCTGCAATGATACCAAGAATTATACCAAGAATGATATCAATGATATCAATTCTGCAATTGATACTGGTCAATTTTAAGATACATTTTCAAAGTAACCTACCTGCAACTGCATGACCACGTAGTTGAATCGATCATTCCTCCCACAACCAATAAATCTACAAACATGGTCTTTGCCTGGATAAAAAGAAAGAAAAAAAGATACAAGACAGTAGAAAGGTTATACTATAGTTTCTCTTCTTAGAAATTAATAATTTATTTTTCTGTATAGTATTTTAATGATTGAACATAAAAACCTGTCTTAAGAATCTTAACGATAGGCAACTAGTATTATTCAAAATTTCTACCCACCTCTCTCCATATCCTACACTGCTCTTTATATAGTAAAGTAAGTGTTTACTAAATGAATAAACGAATGAGGGGACTAATGAATGATAATTTATTTAGGAAGGAAACAATTAAGAGGTCATTTCAAATCAACTTGCTCAGACATGATACATATAAAAGAAAGAAGAGCTATAAACAAGAACTATGTTAGGAATATATATTCTGGATTTTAGATATGGCCTGCCATTCACCATTATAGATTCAGTGAATCACTTCATCTTTCTGGGCCCCTTGATATGGATTTGCTCAGTGGTTTTCAACCTGAGTTTCACATGTGAAATCCAAGGAGGTGCTAGTGGCTGGGGTCCAGAGCGAAGCAGAGGTGGAAGAGAGAGAGACTAGGCTTCGGCATCTGATTGAGAACAGCAAACAAGGGTCCTAAAAGAGGATCAGGTCTGGTGGCTTCCAGGACCAGAAGAGGGAATCTGGCTGGAGAACAGTGAATGAAAGGAGGGATGGGATAACAGAATGAGATAATACTGGAGAAACAGGCAGGCACCAGATCCTGGAGGATCCTGGACTCCATAATAAGGAATGTGAACCACATATATAGGTCAGTGTTTTCTAACCCTAGCTGCTTATTAGAATTATCTGGGGAACTTTTTTAAAACTCCTAAACTTTTTTTTACTGAATCAGAATCTATGGGGGAAAGATACAAGATTGAGCTTTCAAAAGTTCTCTGACCCAAAAGCAGACAGGCCATGGATGTTTTTGAAACATCCACGTATTTGAAAACTACTGCTGAGTAGTGTGAGAAGCATCTAAAAGATTTTAACAAAAAGAAAAACACTTAAAACATTCCATTTTAGAACATCGCCATGGTACAATGAGGAAGACAGACTATAGAGAGGTCAATTATGGAGGCAGAATGGTCATTCTAGGGACAGTTACAATATCCCAAGAGAGAACAGGTCTTGAACCTCTTTTTAATCTAATGTATTACAGTAGGTATAGAAAAAA
Organism: Bos indicus; assembly: GCF_029378745.1. NCBI lineage: Eukaryota > Metazoa > Chordata > Mammalia > Artiodactyla > Bovidae > Bos > Bos indicus. The sequence continues at coordinate 38,010,809 of NC_091769.1, forward strand.
GAAACAGGATAAATTGGAGAGATGCTAAGATGTAGTTACTGACTAGAAATGGGCACAATTAAATAAAAAGTTGTACCGAAACAAGAGAATATAGTAGGTTGTATAGATTTTAAGGGATATCAGAATGTTGAGTTTGAGGACAACCAGGTGAATTCAGCAGACAATTGTAATTTCAAGCCTGAGACAAAAAACTGAGCTCCAGAAATTTACTGGGGAATGACTGGTTCATAGAAGGCAAATGGAACTACAAACATAAATGAAAGATTTCCAAGTTGAAAGAATAAAGAATGAGAAGACAAGAAACTTAAGAACAGAATTCTAGAAAATGAACCATCTGAAAAGCATGAATAGAAATAAAAGAGCCCATGAAGGAAACAGAGTAATAGCCTGAAAGGCAGGAGAAAACTATGAGAGATAAAGGTCATAGAATTCAGAGGCAGAAGTGGCCAGGGGCTGAGGAGTGCTCAGTAATATAAACAATTAGGAAGTTACTGGTGAGTAGAAGGGGCAGAAGCCAGTCCATAATGGGTTAAAGAATAAATGGAACATGAGACAATGAGGGCAATCTTTGAAGAAGCTTCCCAAAAAGTGAGGAAGTCACAACCAAGAGCCATAAGGACAGACTTTAATAGACAGATGAGGAATATATCCCAACATTCAAAAAGAATTAGTCCACTAATTTAAAATATAAACACAATCCAGGTTTAATTTAGTTAATGAGTCCACACTTCTCTTTTGCATCTGGGTTATCACATTGTTCTCTCATTCACTGTGCTTCTGTTGAAAGGGGTCATAACTAGCAAGAAAAAGTACAATGGAAACAATAATTCACAATGTGTACGATGTATGTATATCACTTTACATACATTTTACATACGTTTGCAAAATAAGTCATCTAATAAACTGTAGTAAGAGTGAAAGGATGAAATGACTGTCAACTGGCAACTTACTCTTTTCCAGCTTCAAAGAAACAAACAATCGTTTTAAAGTATTTTCTTACTACCCATTCCTCAAAACTCCAACTTCTTATTAAGATAACAATGAAATGCAGTATCTCTATTACAAAGGTATTTAAGTCATCTAATAACAAAAGGTCATACTAAATTTAACTCCTCTTGGAATGCTCTTTCTAAAATATCTTTATAAGTAATACAAAATATTATTTATCTCTTGATATTAAAACCACCCTACTTTTAAAAAGATAAAAATCAAATAAACTAGACCTTTATTGGGTAACCAAAATACAAAGTCAGTAGCAAATTTTCTAGGATTCCCCAGTACATCTTCACTGCATTAGGTAAGAGCTTAATGAATTCTTATCATACTTTATAACATAGTGTACCCACTGCTCTTATATTTTAGATATATGCAATTAATGAAACTACTTATTAAAGTTACTTCATTAAATATGTACCAATTTTTGGAAGCATGGAGAAACTAGAATTTAATTGAAACAGTAACTCTTCACCACCACTTATAGCAGTTCTTAAAATAACTTGATAATAACTAGTACAAACTGAAGTATCATTCCATGAATACAGGGGTCCTATCTGTGTTGTTCTGTTACTACCCCACAGTACCTGGCAAAGATATTTGTGAATGAACAAACTAATGGAAATAATAACTATAATAAAAATAATATTAATAATAATAAAGCATGCACAATATGAAGCATACTGTGCTAGGCATTATATTAAGTGTTTTATATGTACTTAATCCTCACAAAATCACTGCAGATGGTGACTGCAGCCATGAAATTAAAAGACGCTTACTCCTTGGAAGCAAAGTTATGACCAACCTAGATAGCATATTCAAAAGCAGAGACATTACTTTGCGAACAAAGGTCCGTCTAGTCAAGGCTATGGTTTTTCCTGTGGTCATGTATGGATTTGAGAGTTGGACTGTGAAGAAAGCTGAGCGCTGAAGAATTGATGCTTTTGAGCTGTGGTGTTGGAGAAGACTCTTGAGAGTACCTTGGACTGCAAGGAGATCCAACCAGTCCATTCTGAAGGAGATCAGCCTTGGGATTTCTTTGGAGGGAATGATGCTGAAGCTGAAACTCCAGTACTTTGGCCACCTCATGCGAAGAGTTGACTCATTGGAAAAGACTCTGATGCTGGGAGGGATTGGGGGCAGGAGGAGAAGGGGATGACAGAGGATGAGATGGCTGGATGGCATCACTGACTCAATGGACGTGAGTCTGAGTGAACTCCAGGAGTTGGTGATGGACAGGGAGGCCTGGTGTACTGCGATTCATGGGGCTGCAAAGAGTCAGACACAACTGAGCGACTGAACTGAACTGAACTGAATCCTCACAACTTAAATGGCATAAGTATTATTATTGTCTCTATTTTTCCAATTTGAAAATGGAGGCTTGGTGAGGTTAGCTACTGTGTCTAAGACCCCACAGCTGGAAGACGATGGAGCAGTTTGATCCCAGAGTTTTTGTTCTTATCCATTATGCCAGGAATAAATGAAACAGATTTTAAAGTCAAGTAACACCTTGTAAATAAATATTAAAACTAAGCAGTAAATAAAGACTGTGACAAAATATGGGCTTCCCTCATAGCTCAGCTGGTAAAGAATCTGCCTGCAATGCAGGAGACCCGGGTTTGATTCCTGGGTTGGGAAGATCCCCTGGAGAAGGAAATGGCAACCCACTCCAGTATTCTTGCCTGGAAAACCCCATGGACAAAGTAGCCTGGCGAGCTACAGTCCATGGGGTCTCACGAGTCAGACCGACCTAGCAACTAAACCACCACCATGATAAAATACAGACAAGGAGATCCACTATGTGCCAAGTACTAAGGCAAGCACTAGGAATATACGATAAATTAAATAAGATCATGCCATCAAGGAATTCACAGCCTGGATATATAAACAAAAAATTACAGTATGTATTAGTTAGTATGATGAGCTCTGCATTACAGACAAATTACTGTGGATACACAGAAGATGTGAAAATTTTATGAGGCTTTTCTAGAGCTAAATCATTAGATTTTAAATAATTAATAGAGTTAACAGACTAGAGGGCTAGATAAGAGGCTGAGGTGGGGGGCATGCTGAGATAAGAAAAGTACACTAAAGTCTTGTATGCCACATAAAGGAATTTAGATCTGACACATAATGGGTGGCAGTTGGGGGTGGGGAGAGGTAGTTCAAAGGTTTTCAAGCATGAGAGCACAACATAATTTGGCCTGTATTTTGGAAAAGTAATGCTATTCACCATTAGATGCTGGTTTATGGAAGAGCTGAAGGCAGAGAGATATTAGGAGGTTATATCAGATAAGGTAAAAGATAAGGAAGGTTCAAATTGAAGCACTGAGAGTGAGAATTTAAAGAAGAGGAAAGATTTCAAATTAAGCTTTAAGAGACAGAATAGAGAATGCAAACTAGTACAGCCACTATGGAGAACAGTGTGGAGATTCCTTAAAAAACTGGAAATAGAACTGCCTTATGACCCAGCAATCCCACTGCTGGGCATACACACTGAGGAAACCAGAATTGAAAGAGACATGTGTACCCCACTGTTCATTGCAGCACTGTTTATAATAGCCAGGACATGGAAGCAACCTAGATGTCCATCAGCAGATGAATGGATAAGAAAGCTGTGGTACATATACACAATGGAGTATTACTCAGCCATCAAAAAGAATACATTTGAATCAGTTCTAATGAGGTGGATGAAACTGGAGCCTATTATACAGAGTGAAGTAAGCCAGAAAGAAAAACACCAATACAGTATACTAACGCATATATATGGAATTTAGAAAGATGGTAACAATAACCCTGTATGCCAGACAGTAAAAGAGACACAGATGTATAGAACAGTCTGGACTCTGTGGGAGATGATTTGGGAGAATGGCATTGAACATGTACAATATCATATATAAAACGAGTTGCCAGTCCAGGTTCAATGCAGGATACAGGAAGCTTGGGGCTGGTGCACTGGGATGACCCAGAGGGATGGTACGGGGAGGTAGGTGGGAGGGGGGTTCAGGATGGGGAGCACGTGTACACCCATGGTGGATTCATGTTGATGTATGGCAAAACCAATA